>NC_041730.1:124481082-125106082 GCF_004115215.2 Ornithorhynchus anatinus | reverse complement strand
TGTGAAATAAAGGAAGGTCAGAAACAGCACCCAGGAGCACACTGGTCTGCCGCCGTGATTCATCGTGTTTCTCGCTCTCCCCGCATCTCCGTGCCAGGGCCAGCTGTGACTCCGACACTGCCAACAAGTCAACGCTGCCCCTGCCAGCCATTTCTCTTTAAGCAAAGACAAGTGGTTTTGGAATGGAAGATGGCCGCTTTGGCTTTCACGTCTGGTGTACCATGAATGGCATCCAACATGATGTGGAGGTGGAGCTGACAATGAGAAATCAGAAAGGATTGTGCCAGCGTATTTCTGCACCTGGGACAGAACTGTGTTTCTATATCCCCCAGAGTCCACGTTCTTTTGCACAGACACACGCATCTCATCCCCTTTGTAATTTCCCTTCAGCAAACTAGGAGGTCGGAGGAGGAACAGCAAGGGGACATTTAGGAAGGGAGATGTAGGTCAGAAATAGCCTGATGTCAAACAACTGGCCAATAAATTACAGCCCTCATAACCTCAGTAAATGGAACGAACGCTGTTCTTTCACCAAGTAGCTGAAGTAACCATCAGTCAAGTCTCTATTAAGCACTATACTAAATGCTGGGTTAGATACATGATAATCAGTTTCGTCAGAGCCCCTGTCCCACTTGGTGCTCACCGTCTAAGAAGGAGAGAAAGCAGGTAATTAATCCCTGATTTTACAAAGGAGGAAACTGAGGTCCAGAGAAGTTAAGTGGCTTATTCAAAGTCACCCAGGAGGCAGGGGGTGGAACTGACATTAGAACCTAGATCCTGTGGGTCCCATTAGGAAATAACTGTGGGGGCACCTTCTGGAGGAGATGGGTTTCCGGTTTGGCTTTCTATTTGGGTTGCAGCGGCTTGGCAGCCAGAGCGTTGCTAGGTTCAGGCAAGGGTTTCATCTTGTGCAGTCGGCCCCGCTGTTACAAAGCCCAGGGACACCCGAACACATGCAGTACAATTCATTCGATAGTATTTACTCAGCGCTTACTGTGTGCAAAGCACAGTACTAAGCGCTTGGGAGAGTACAATATAACGACAGATACATTCCCTGTCCACAACAAGCCCTCAGTCTAGAGGGGGTTCATAGTCTAGAGGGATCCTGCATGGGAGGCAGCTCCTCTAAGGGACAGTGCCCAGCAGCTGCAGGCCTAGGGCTCTGAGCCTTCAGGTCAGAGTGGGCAGAGCCAAGACAGACTGGAACACTGACCCAGGCAGGACTCTACCTTGAGGCCTTCCCATCAGTGTGCCATAATGGTTAGAGCAAGGGCCTGGGAGTCAGAAGGTCCTGGGTTCTAATCCTAGCTCTGCCACTTGTCTGCTGTGTGACCTTGGGCAAATCGCTTCACTTCTCTGGTCCTCAGTTATCTCATCTGTAAAACTGGGATCTAGACTGTGAGCCCGATGCAGGGCAGGGACTGTGTCCAACCTGATTTACTTATATCCAGCCCAGCGCTTAGTACAGTGCCTAGTAGGTGCTTAATAAAGACCATAATTATTATTATTATTATTCCAAACCTCCAGCACTTTACAGAAAATTCACTCTGCCTTGTTCCAATTGGCTCCCTGCAGCCAGGCCCATTTTTTCCTTATGGTATTTGTTAAGCGCTTACTATGTGCCAGGCACTGTTCTAAGCACTAGGGTAGATACAAGATAATCAGGTTGGAGACAGTCCATGTCCCACATGGGGCTCACAGTCTTAATCCCCATTTTACAAACGAGGTAACTGAGGCCCAGAGAAGTGAAGCGATTTGCCCAAGGTCACGCAGCAGACAAGTGGCAGAGCCAGGATTAGAACCCAGTTCCTTCTGACTCCCAGGCCCTTTCTCTATTCACTAATCTCCCACCATAGGGGCTATTAGTCCAGGAACTAATTTCTCAGAGCCTGAAATCATCTGGAGCCTCCCAAAGACAAAGGGGCTTAGTCCTTCACACCAGAGTTAGGCGATAATGGGAGAAAACATTTTTGTATGAATATATGTGTGTTTCCACACAGGGGGATTTGGGCAAGTCTGGGAAGGCTAAAGGCATTAAACACATAAGATGAACCCTCACGAGAAAGCCAGTTTCAACCCTTTGGAAAGTCAATCCACCATCAATCAGTTATTTATTGAGTGCTTACTGCATGCAGAACACTGTAGTAAGCGCTTCAGAGAGTACGATTCAACAGAGTTGGTAGACATATTCCTTACCCCCAAGGTGCTTACAGTCTACAGGGGGAGATATACATTGAAATAAATAAATTTACTGTAGACTTATTGAAGATGTGTAGAGAAGTGCTGTGGGACTGAGGGTGGGGTGAGAAGCAGTGTGGCTTAGTGGATAGAGCACAAGCCTGGGAGTTGGAAGGTCCTGGGTTCTAATCCCGGCTCCACCACATGTCTGCTGTGTGACTTTGGGCAAGTCACTTAACTTCTCTGGGCCTCAGTTACCTCTTCTGTATAATGGGGATTAAGAGTGTGAGCTCTCTATGGGAGAGGGACAGTGCCCAATCTGATTAACTTGTATCTACCCTAGCATATCCCCTCTCAGGGTGGCACCTGGTGAGTTTCCAATACTCTACCAGTCTCGACTATGTGAGGGAGAGTCAAACAAAGACCTACCCATTCCATTCCTAGCTTGGCTGGGAATGGCTGGCTTGGCTGCTTCCTAGAGAAGCAGCGTGGCTCAGTGGAAAGAGCACGGGCTTTGGAGTCAGATGTCATGATTTCAAATCGCAGCTCTGCCACTTGACAGCTCTGTGACTGTGGGCAAGTCACTAAACTTCTCTGTGCCTCAGTTCCCTCATCTGTAAAATGGGGATGAAGACTGTGAGCCCCACGTGGGACAACCTGATTACCCTGTGTCTACCCCAGCGCTTAGAACAGTGCTCTGCACATAGTAAGCGCTTAACAAATACCAACATTATTATTATTATTGGCCTGTGGCTAGGGAGTGGAAGGCAATCTGCTACAAGTCAAAACTGACCCGTGCTGGGCAGCAGCGGCATGGGAGAGAGTCGAGGGCAGAGACTCAAGTTTACTGCGCTGAAGAAGGCAATGGTAAACCACTTCTATATTTTTACGAAGAAAACTCTATGGATATCCTACCAGAACGATTGCAGATGGAGGTGGGGTGTGTCCATGGAGTCGCTATGGGTCTGAAACGACTCAACAGCATGAGACAAGACAAGACCCTAGCATACAGAACAATGCTCAGCACATAGTAAGTGTTTAAAAAGTACTATATCATTAGTTATTATGATAAAGTGCTTAAAAGGTACAGAGCCAAGTGCAAACGTGACACAGGAAGGAGTAAAAGAAATTCGGGCTAAGTCGGGGAAGTCTCATCTGGAGAGAACTCTGCCAAGAAAGAAAAGAGTATAGCTAATTTCACCGCACCTTTGGTCTCAGTACCTGGGCACAAATGTCAATTGACTCCAGTGGTTACTCATTCCCCCCACCCCAAACAGAAACTCTTTACCACTGGCTTTAAAGCCCTCAATCACTTTAACCCCTCCTACCTTATCTCCTTATCTCCGGATTTCCTACTACAAGCCATCCCACACACTTCACTCCTCTAATGCCAACCTACTCACTGTATCTCGATCTGGTCTATCTATAATAGTGGTATTTGTTAAGCGCTTACTATGTGCAGAGCACTGTTCTAAGCGCTGGGGTAGAGACAGGGTAATCAGATTGTCCCACATGGGGCTCACATTTTTAAATCCCCATTTTTACAGATGAGTTAACTGAGGCACCGAGAAGTTAAGTGACTTGCCCAAGGTCACACAGCAGACAAGTGGCGGAGCCGGGATTAGAACCCACGACCTCTGACTCCTAAGCCCCGGCTCTTTCCACTGAGCCACGCTGCTTCTCCCACCACCGACCTCTCACCCTCATTTCCTACCTCTGGACTGGAATGCCCTCCCCTTTCATATCTGACAGATGATCACTTTCCCCAACTTTAAAGTCTTATTAAAAGCACATCTCCTCCAAGAGGCCTTCCCTGACTAAATCCTCATTTCTTCTTCTATTCCCTTCCGCATCACCCTTAGACTTAGATTTTCATCCTTTATTCACCATTTCCTCAGCCCCACAGTACTTACGCTCCCATTGCAGCACCCTGACTTATTCACCATTTATTCACCATTCCCCGTCCCAGCCCGACAGCACTTACGTACATATCTGTAATTTATTTATTTATATTACTGTCTGTCTCCCTCTCTATACTGTAAACTCACTGTGGGCAGGGAATGTGTCTGTTATATTGTTACATAGTACTCTCCCAAATGCTTAATACAGTGCTATGCCCACAGTAAGTGCTCAATAAATACAATTTGATTAATCCAGAATTTATTTATATTAATATCTTTCTCCCCCTCTAGACTGTAAGATCATTGAGGGCAGGGAACGTATCTACCAACTCTGTTATGTTGTACTCTCCCGAGTGTTTAGTACAGTGTTCTGCACCCAGAAAGTGCTCAATAAATACAATTGATTGATTGATTCGCTCAGCCCCAAAGACTCCTGTCAGAACTTTCTGGTTTGTCGCTGGAGATGCTGGAGGCCCAGCAAGGTCAAATGTTTTCCCCGGGTTTGTTCTGCAAGTCAGCACTGAGCCAGTGACAGCAACTTCTCTCAGCTCTTCCCTTTGAGCTGTTAGAATCTGTCTTAGCACAAGCAACTCCATCTTGCGTTACCTTTCTCTAAAGAGGAACTCGCCCTCTTCTGGAGCCCCAGAACCCCTGGGCTCCTTCCCTAAACCGCTGGACCCCTTCCCTGTTCCCTGGGGCCTCTTTTCCCGGAAAGAAATATGCCTATTGGGAAGTTCCAAGCCTGTTGTTGCCCAAGCTGGTGCAATTTGTGGTTACTCTGTGTACTTACCTCTCCACTGCTGAATCACTGGACCAACAGAACAATTTGTTTACGTGTGTATAAAAACCAAAGTAAAACTCTACTCGGGGTCTTGCTAAGGCCCAGAAATGGGGAACGCTTGACCATTCTGCAGAATAAAGATTTGAGACCGACCCAGGCTCTGACTGTCTCACTGACTGGACAGAGCAATGAATGGGCAGAGATTGTCTGCAACAGAGCCATGCCGCACACATCCTCCAGTGCTTCCAGAAAACAAACCAGCTCTACCCAAACTTTCCTGCAGAAACCCTCAGGTAGAAAGACAACCACTAGTGACATTTGGGAAGAGACCAGTTTCTGTTGTAGAGTGCCACTGTAGAAAGCAGCGAGATTTTGTGGAAAGAGCACGGCCCAGGGAATCAGAGGACCTGGATTCTAATTCCGGCTTCACCACCTGTGATCTTGCTGTGTGATCTTGGGCAAGTCGTTTCATTTACTTGTGCCCCAGTTTCCTCAAATGTAAAATGGGGATCCAATACCTGTTCTTGCTCTTACTTAGGCTGTGAGCCCTATGTGGACACAGGGACTATATCCAATCTGATTAGCTTGAATCTACCCCAGCACCTGAAACAGTGCTTGACACATAGTAAAGTGCTTAACAAATGCCATTTTTTAAAAAATCAAGTGGTGTGTGGAGTGTGCATGGGGATAGGGAGGGCAAGGAGGAAGATGGAGAGGAGGAAAGATAAGAGGGGATCTGAGGAGGAGGAGGCTCTATTCACTATTTGAACTTTCAGAAACCGGGCAACTCCTACCCTCCCCTGCAGCAGAGTCTAAGGTGTAAATGAGAAAGCAAATAGTTGTGACTGCCAAGTTAGCACTCTGCTCTCTGGAATTTCCAGACATCTCTCTGGGGCTCAGCCATTACTACCCTAATCTCCTGTTTTGGGGCCAGGCCAGGCTCTGAGACAATTGTCTTGCTGCTTGAGGGTCTCCCTCACTAATGAGTGTGAAGTTTAGGACTCACCAGCCAAGTTTGGATCTTTTTTTTAATTTTTTTTAAGCCCTTACTAAGTGCCAGACACTGTACTAAATGCTGAGGAAGGTACAAGATAATTGGGTTGGACAACGTCCCTGTCCCAAGTAGGGCTCACGGTCTTAATGCCCATTTCACAGATGAGGTAACTGAGGCACTGAGAACTTAAATAACTTGCCCAAGATCACACAGCATTCATTCATTCATTCAATAGTATTTATTGAGCGCTTACTATGTGCAGAGCACTGTACTAAGTGCTTGGAATGAACAAGTCGGCAACAGATAGAGACGGTCCCTGCCGTTTGACAGGCTTATGGTCTAATCGGGGGAGACGGGCAGACGAGAACGATGGCAATAAATAGAGTCGAGGGGAAGAACATCTCGTAAAAACAATGGCAACTAAATAGAATCAAGGCGATGTACATTTCATTAACAAAATAAATAGGGTAATGAAAATATATACAGTTGAGCAGACGAATACAGTGCTGAGGGAGAGGAAGGGAGAGGGGGAGGAGCAGAGGGAAATGGGGGGAAAGGAGGGTTAAGCTGCGGAGAGGTGGGGGGGGGTGGTAGAGGGAGTAGAGGGAGAAGAGGAGCTCAGTCTGGGAACGCCTCTTGGAGGAGGTGAGTTTTAAGTAGGGTTTTGAAGAGGGGAAGAGAATCAGATTGTCAGAGGTGAGGAGGGAGGGCGTTCCGGGACCGCGGGAGGACGTGGCCCGGGGGTCGACGGCGGGACGGGCGAGACCGAGGGACGGAGAGGAGGTGGGAGGCGGAGGAGCGGAGCGTGCGGGGTGGGCGGTAGAAAGAGAGAAGGGAGGAGAGGTAGGAAGGGGCAAGGTGACGTAGAGCCTTGAAGCCTTGAGTGAGGAGTTTTTGTTTGGAGCGGAGGTCGATAGGCAACCACTGGAGGTGTTTAAGAAGGGGAGTGACACGCCCAGAGCGTTTCTTCAGGAAGATGAGCCAGGCAGCGGAGTGAAGAATAGACTGGAGCGGGGCGAGAGAGGAGGAAGGGAGATCAGAGAGAAGGCTGACACGGTAGTCTAGCCGGGATATAACAAGAGCCCGTAGCAGTAA
Source organism: Ornithorhynchus anatinus (assembly GCF_004115215.2). Lineage (NCBI taxonomy): Eukaryota > Metazoa > Chordata > Mammalia > Monotremata > Ornithorhynchidae > Ornithorhynchus > Ornithorhynchus anatinus. The sequence continues at coordinate 125,099,133 of NC_041730.1, read as the reverse complement.
GGTAGCCGTTCGGGTGGAGAGGAAAGGGCGGATCTTGGCGATATTATAAAGGTGAAACCGGCAGGTCTCGGTAACGGATAGGATGTGTGGGGTGAACGAGAGAGACGAGTCAAGGATGACACCGAGATCGCGGGCCCAAGAGACGGGAAGGATGGTCGTGCCATCCACAGTGATAGGGAAGTCTGGGAGAGGACCGGGTTTGGGAGGGAAGATGAGGAGCTCAGTCTTGCTCATGTTGAGTTTTAGGTGGGGGGCGGACATCCAGGTGGAGACGTCCCGGAAGCAGGAGGAGATGCGAGCCTGAATTGAGGGGGAGAGGACGGGGCAGAGATGTAGATCTGCATGTCATCTGCGTAGAGATGGTAGTCGAAGCTGTGAGAGCGAATGAGTTCACCGAGGGAGTGAGTGTAGATGGAGAACAGAAGAGGGCCGAGAACAGACCCTTGAGGAACTCCAACAGTTAAAGGATGGGAGGGGGAGGAGGCGCCGGCGAAGGAGACCGAGAATGACCGGCCAGAGAGGTAAGAGGAGAACCGGGAGAGGACGGAGTCCGTGAAGCCAAGGTGAGATAAGGTATGGAGGAGGAGGGGATGGTCGACAGTGTCAAAGGCAGCAGAGAGGTCAAGGAGGACAAGTAGCAGAGTAGGAATTAGAACCCAGATCCTTCAGACTCCCGGGCCTGTGCTCTATACACTGGGATATGCTACTGCTTAGATTTATTTCCTAAGAAAAAATCTCAGTGCAGCCTGACAGACCAAGCCTGTCTCCTCAGGTGTGAGTTGGGCATGGTAACTGAACAATTAGTCAATGGCATTTATTGATTGCTTACTGCTCTTAGAGCACTGTAACTAAGTGCTTGAGAGAATGCAAAACAATGATAATAATAATAATAATTACTACGTCCCAAGCACTGTTCTAAGTGCTGGGGTACATACAAGGTCATGAGGTTGTCCCATGTGGGGCTCACGGTCTTAATCACCATTTTACAAATGAGGCTCAGAGTAGTTAAGTGACTCGCCCAAAGTCACACAGCTGATAGGTGGCGGAGCCAGGATTAGAACCCATAACCTCCGACTCTCAAGCCAGTGCTCTTTCCACTAAGCCACGCTGCTTTCCCCAACACTAGAGTTCGTAGACACAATTCCTACCTTCAAGGAGTTTTCAGACTATTGGGTATTTAATCCCCACTTCTCAGATGAGGAAAGAGGGTAAATGCCTTGCTCATGGACACAAAGCAGACAAATGATGGAGCTGGGATTAGAACCTAGGTCCCTATTCCCAGGCCTGTGCTCTTTCCATTAGGCCACCCTGCTTCTTCAGATATAGCCACGACTGGCCTAAGAGTCAAAGAGCCCTGGGACTTTGGGGGTCTTGGGTCCAAAGTTTCCACTACCAGAGAGCCCCGAATCCTGATGAGGAATGGAGCAAAAATTAAGAAGCAAGAGAAGTTCCAGGTTTACCACCAGGACCCTGGGGTCACCTCTACATCCTTTCTGGGCTTGGAAGTTTCAAGAGGAAGGTGGCCACTAGCCAGATCAGGAAATTAAAGGAATGGCCATTAAATGGAGCAGATCCACCTCTAAACTCTGGTTTCCCCTCTAGACTGTAAGCTTGTTGTGGGCAAGGAATGTTTCTGCCAACTTTGTTTTTTTGTACTCTATCAGGTGCTTACTACAGTGCTCTGCACATTGTAAGCGTTCAATAAATACCATTGATGACGATGATGATGATGATCCAGAATCTTGTCGAACAGGGGTCCCCCATGGGAGAAGTGAAGATTAGTATACTTGCTCTGAGTTAAGAGGTTGGGAAACAGCTCAGAGTAATCAACCAATCAACAGTACTTACTGAGCACTTATTTTGCACAGAGAACTGAACTAAGCACTTAAACCCTCCTGTTCTATTCACCTAATTATAATAATAATAACTGTGGTACTTTGTTAGGTGCTTACTGTGTGCCAGGCACTGCACTAGGGTAGATAAAAGCTAATCCGGTTGGACTCACATGGGGCTCACAGTCTTATTCCCCATTTTACAGATGAAGGAAATGCGGCACAGAGAAGTGAATCACACAGCAGATGAGTGGCAGAGCTGGGATTAGAACTCAGGTCACTTCTGACTCCCAAGTCACAACTCTATCCTTTAGGCCAGGCTGCTTGGAAGAACATTGTAGCAGCCCCACCTTCCATCCTCTCATGGGGCCCTGGGGCCACTCAACACTATCGCCATTCCTCCCTTCTTTCCTTCTACAGCCCAGCCCTCATACTCTGCTCCTCTGCTGCTAACCTCCTCACTGGGCCTCGTTCTCACCTGTCCCGCCGGCGACCCCTGGCCCACGTCCTACCTCTGGCCTGGGATGCCCTTCCTCCTCACATCCGACAAACTGGCTTTCTTCCCCCCTTCAAAGCCCTACTGAGAGCTCACCTCCTCCAGGAGGCCTTCCCAGCCTGAGCCCCCCTTTTCCTCTACTCCTCCTCCCCTCCACATCGCCCCTACTCGATCTCTCTGCTCTACCCCCTTCCCCATCCCACAGCATTTGTGGATATTTGTACATATTTATTATTCTATTTACTTTATTAATGATGTGTATTTTATGTATATTTGTACATATTTATTATTCTATTTATTTTATTAATGATGCATATATAGCTATAATTCTATTTATCTATTTTGATTCTATTGATGCCTGTCTACTTGTTTTGTTTTGTTGTCTGTCTCCCCTTTTAGACTGTGAGCCCGTAGTTGGGTAGGGATTGTCTCTGTTGCCTAACTGTAATTTCCAAGCGCTTAGTACAGTGCTCTGCACACAGTAAGCACTCAATAAATGCTCATGCCTGGCAACAACTAGTGGGAAGTAGCATCTCTGCTTGAGGAAATCCCTGGCAGCAGCCACCCCTAAAGCCTAGGTTGAGAAGAAAGCCCAGATGGTAGGGATGAGTAGCAAAGAGCCTCTTCTCTTGGGCATGCTGAAAGACTGACTGGAGCCATTGCTTGTGCCAGACTACACCCCAGGGGAGGGTGGATGCTCACAGATAAGTGCCAACTATCATCCTCATTAAAAAGTTATGATGAGCAGTGTCTATTTAGGATGTGGTCTTGTTGTTCATGGCCTAATGGGATTGAGAGTCAGGAGACCCAGGTTCTAGTCTCAACTGTGTCACTGTCCCGCTGTGTGACCTTGAGTAAGTCACTACAAGTCTCTGGGCCTCAGTTCCTTCACCTCTAAAATGGGCTAAAATAATGATTCTCCCCTTTAGATTGTTAGCCCCTTGTGGAATACAGATTGAGTCTGATCTTATTATCTTGAATCTCCCACAGAATTTAGCTCATTGTAAACACTTACGGCAATCAATGCTATGTACTGCAAGTCTACTGTGTATAGAGCACTGTACTAAGTGCTTGGAAGAGAAGAGGAAGCAAAGGTCCCCTGTTTCAAGGGCTTAAAATCTAATATATGAACACATGGAAGAAATCCAGATACTCATAATTGGGTTTCCTGTTAAAGCACTTACTATGTGCCAAGCACTATACTAAGTGTGAGGGTAGATACAAGATAATCATGGGGCTCACAGACTGATAATAATAATAATAATGGTATTTGTTAAGCCCTTGCTATGTACCAGGCACTGTCCTATGTGCTGGGGTGTATACAAGCAAGTTGGGAAGTGGAGTTGGACACAATTTTAATCCCCATTTTTCAGATGAGGGAATTGAAGCCCAGAGAAGTTGAGTTGTCCAAGGTCACACACAGCAGACATGTGGTGGAGCCCGGCTTAGAACATATGACCTTCTGACTCCCGAGCCCATGCTCTATCCACTATGCCATGCTGTTTGAATTTCCATTTTGCAGATGAGGAAACTGAGGCACAGAGCAGTAAAGTGACTTGCCCAAGTTCACACAGCAGACAAGTAGCAGAGCTGGGATTAGAATCCAGCTTCTCTGACACCCAGGGCCATGATCTTCCCACTAAGCTATACTGAATCCCAAACGTTTGCACATGGAGGAAAGAGAAAAAAAATAACAGGGAACATGTGTGAAGTATAGCCCTTTATAGTGGGTGAGATGCTAAATGTGAACAAGGAGAAGGGGTGGGGGGGAGGACAAGGATGATGAGGAGGAAGAGGAGGAGGAGGACAAGGAAGAGAAGGAGGAGGATGGAAAGGAGAAGGAGGAGAAGATAGAGAAGAAAAGGGAGGAAATGGAGGAGGAAGGGGAGGAGGAGAGTGGTAGGTATGTGTGAGCAGAGATGTTTGGAGCCAGATAGTTGGATGCTGACTATTCTTCAGACAGGCATGAAGTTGGCATACATAGTCTGAAATAAAAGAAGAGATTATGTCCCCTAAGAATTCCATTTCTGGGAAGTGACTGTCAACTCTCTTTGGAGAAAGATTGGGTTTGGAAGGCACTTCCCAGCTGAGTTCCCTGACAATGCTGGAGCAGTTTTCAGGAAAGCTGCCTCTGGAGGCTGGCTTCTGTTTCTCTCTGGACTTGTGGCAAGATCTTCTGCCCAGAAGAAAAGGGGTGGCAGGGAAGGAGGAGAAGAAAAGGAGCGTGGCCGAGTGGATAAACCATGGCCTGGGAGTCAGAAGAATCTGGGTTCTAACCCCAGCGCTGCCACTTGTCTGTAGGTGATCTTGAGCAACTCTCTTAACTTCTCTGTGCCTCAGTTACCTCATCTGTAAAATGGGGATTAAGACCATGGTCTTACAGTCTTAAGGCTCTCAGTCTTAATCCCCACTGGGGCATGGACTGTGTCCAACCTGATTAGATTGTATCTACCCCAGTGCTTAATGCAGTGCCTGGCAAGTAGTAAGCGCTTAACAAAAACCATCGAATAAAGAGAAATAGGAGTTGGAATGTGAGAAGATTAGAGATGTTTGGCCCACATTTCTAAGAAGAAGCGGGAAAGAGAGAGCTGTTGCTGAGAGAAGATACTTTTGAAAACTGACATTTCCTGGTTTTCCAGCCCCCTCCTCTTACCCCCAAAATAGTGTTTCTGAAGAAGAGTCCAAGGAATACTAGGGGATCCCCAAGGCTTATGAGGGTCCCCACATCCCCCCACCCTAAATTTTCTTCACCTCACTGTTCAGGCCTGAGCTTTGGGGCAACAGGTTAAGCTTGCCAGGCCTGTGAAATTGAACTGGGCATCGAAGTGGAAAAAACTGAGGAATAAAGATGAGTGAAGGTTCTACTCAACTCCCTCAAATTTCAGGACTGGGGTACTTTCAGTACAACTCTGGCCATGGAGCACTCGCAATGTGCCACATATTGTGTTGGGAGCTACAGGTGTTTCCAAACCGAGATTACCTTTCCTCCCTTTCTTCTTCCCATCTCTCAGCCCCTAGGCTGAGCCAGAGCTACTGGTTCCTTTGAGCGGCAAAGGAGGCAGGCTCTATTCTTCCTGAGGCGGGTGCCGCCAGCCAGCTTTGCTCCTGGCAGGCGCTCAGGAGACACAGACCGTCCGGGACCACCCAGCGCTTCAGCACGGGCAAACAAAATGGCCAACTGTCACCAGGGCCCGGGAGACATGACAGCTTCATTTCTGCTTTCTCTTTCAGAACATAATTTGAGGAGATTTGCACCTCTCTTCAAGCCACACAAACACTGTCCAAAGAGAGCATATGGACATTCACAAACACACACACACAACACACACACACACACAGGAAACCATCCCCGGCCAGAAAATGAACCATGATGTATATACAATCATTTCCCATTAAGCATCCCAAGCTGTACCTTTTTTTTATGGTATTTGTTAAGCTTTCACTAAGTGTCAAACACAGCAGGGCATAGTGGATAAAGCACGGGCCTGGGAGTCAGAAGGTCATGGGTTCTAATCTTAGCTCCACTGCTCATCTGCTGTGTGGCCTTAGGCAAGTCACTTCACTTCTCTGGACCTCAGTTTCCTCATCTGTTAAACGGGGATTGAGATTGTGAGCCCCACATGGGACAGGAATTGTGTTCAACTCAATTTGTTTGCATCCACCCCAGCACTTAGTATAATACTGATGGTATTTGTTAAGCGCTTACTATGTGACAAGCACTATTCTAAGCACTGGGGTAGATACAAGGTAATCAGGTTGTCCCACATGGGACTTACAATCTTAATCCCCATTTTACAGATGAGGTCACTGAGGTCCAGAGAAGTGGAGTAACTCTCCCAAAGTCACACAGCTGACAAGTGGAGGAGCCAGAATTAGAACTCATGACCTCTGACTCCCAAGCCTGTGTTCTTTCCAATATGCCACGCTGCTTCTCTAAGGATAGTGCCTGATACATAGTAAGCACTTAACAAATACCATCATTATTATATCCATAATTTCATTTACTTATATATAAATGTCTGTCTAATGTCTAATCCTGTCTGTCTCTCCCTCTATAATGCATGTTCACGGTGGGCAGGGAATATGTCTGCTATATTATTATATTGAACTCTCTCCAGTGCTTAGTACGGTGCTCTGCACACAGTAAGCGCTCAATAAATATGACTGAAAGACTGACGGATTACTAAGGGCTAATCAGGTTAGACACAGTCCACAGTTTACAAGAGGCTAAGAGTCTTAATCCCCATTTTACAGATGAGAACACCACTAGGCCTTCCCGTTCCGATCCATCCGACCCTCGGCTCCCCAGTGGGACACCCTGGGACTCTAGGACTCGACTCTTAGACTTCACCTCCGGCACAGCAGTCCTGCCAGGCCTATTTTTAACAAATCTTATTGAAGCTGGTTTCCTGCTGACATTTCCACTCCCTCATCATTATCAGCTCTCCAGCTTCCAGCAGCCTGGATTAGAACACTGAGTGGGGTAGGGAGGAGGGGAAGGAGAAAAAGGTAAGGGAGGAAATTCCAGAAGGTTTGTGTTCGTTGCCTCCTGTAGGGGAGAGGGCATAGATGGATGTCCAGAGACATGCATCACCATCACCCAGACGGACAGGAGTGTGAAATTAGAAGGAAGGAACCCATCATATTCAGCTGGTCGTATTAATTGAGCGCTTACTTTGGGCAAAGCACTGTACTAAGCACGGGGAGAGTACACTAGAAGCAGAAGCAGCGTGAGAAGCAGCGTGGCTCACTGGAAAGAGCACGGGCTTTGGAGTCAGAGGTCATGGGTTCGAACCCCGGCTCTACCACTTGTCAGCTGTGTGACTTTGGGCAAGTCACTTAACTTCTCGGTGCCTCAGTTACCTCATCTGTAAAATGGGGATTAAGACTGTGAGCCCCACGTGGGACAACCTGATTCCCCTGTGTCTACCCCAGCGCTTAGAACAGTGCTCGGCACATAGTAAGCGCTTAACAAATACCAACATTATTAAAGAGCATGGGCTCGGGAGTCAGAGGTCGTGGGTTCTAATCCTGGCCCCACCACTTGTCAGCTGTGTGACTCTGGGTAAGTCACTTAACTTCTTGGTGCCTCAGTTACTTCATCTGTAAAATGGGATTAAGACTGTGAGCCCCACATGGGTCAACCTGATAACCTTATATTTACCCCAACACTTAGAACAGTGCTTGGCACATAGTAAGCCCTTAACAAATACCATCACCATCATTACACTACAACAATAAACAGACACATTCCCTGCCCACCACAAGCTTACAATCCTGAGGACAAGCATGAGATCAACAATAAGGGTTTGGTTAATTCTCCTATTTGTTTATAATATTTGTTAAGCACTTACTATGAGCCAGGCACTGTACCAAGTGCTCCTGAAAATCACTCCACTTCTGCAGAAGAGCCATCTATGATAGTGTCAGGAAAACTTTCCTAGAACTGACAGCAGCAGAAAGCCAGTTCCTGAGATATAGAAGCCCAGGGTAGCAGCATGGCCTGGCGGATGTAGTTCGGGCCTGAGAGTCAGAAGGTCATGGGTTCCAATCCTGGCCCTGCAACTTGTCTGTGAGACCTTGGGCAAATCACTGCACTTCTCTGGGCCTCAGTTATCTCATCTGTAAAATGAGGATTAAGACTGTGAGCCCCATTTGGGACAGGGACTGTGTCCAACTTATTTGGGACAGGGACTGTGTCCAACTTGATTACCTTGTATCTACTCCAGGGCTTACAACAGTCCTTAGCATGTAGTAAGTGCTCAACAAATATCATAATAATTACTGTTATTATTATTAACTCTTTTTACCCCGGGACTGGGAGTACCCCAGCTTGAAACCTTGGGGAGCTGGTCTCGGTAGGTTCATTTCTTATGCTCCATGCCCCTTTCCTCTACCAATCAATCAATACATTTACTGAGCCCCTATGTTTGCAGAGCACTGTTTTGAGGGCATAGGAGAATCCAATAGAGTGAGTAAACGTGATCCCTGCCCATAAGGAGTTTTCAATCTAGATATGGGGAGGCAGACAGTAAAATAAATTCTAGGTAGGGGAAGTTACTGCCTATAAAGATATGTACATAAGTGAGGATGAGCAAGGGATAGAGCAATTAAACACCTTATCTTCCCATCCAAACCCTGCCCTCCTCCTGCCTTTCCCATCACTGTAGATGGCACCACCATCCTCCCTGTCTCATAAGCCCATCATCTTAGCATTATCCTTTATTCATCTCACACAACCCACACATTCAATCTGTCACTAAATCCTGTCGGTTCTACCTTCACAACACCGCTAAAATCTACCATTCCCTCTCCATTCAAATTGCTACTATGTTGATCCAACCACTTATCCTACCTCACCTGGACTACTGCATCTGCCTCCTTGCTGACCTCGCTTCTTAATGTCTCTCTTCACTCCAGTCCATATTTCACTCTCCTGCCCGGATCATTTTTCCAAAAACCTTTCAATCCACATTCCCTATTCCTCAAGAACCTGCAGTTGTACTTCCTCTTCCGCATCAAACAGAAACTCCTTTCCATCAGCTTTAAACCCTCAATCAGCTGTCCCACTCCTACCTCACCTCACTGATTTCCTACTACAGACCAAACTGCACACTTTGCTCCTTTTTTTATGGTACTTGTTAAGCATTTATTATGAGCCAGGCGCTGTACTAAGCACTGGGGTATATATGAGCTAATCAGGTTGGACACAGTCCCTATAATAATAATAATGTTGGTATTTGTTAAGCGCTTACTATGTGCAGAGCACTGTTCTAAGCGCTGGGGTAGACACAGGGGAATCAGGTTGTCCCACTTGGGGCTCACAGTCTTCATCCCCATTTTACAGATGAGGTAACAGGCACAGAGAAGTTAAGTGACTTGCGCACAGTCACACAGTTGACAAGTGGCAGAGCCAGGAGTCGAACTCATGACCTCTGACTCCAAAGCCCGTGCTCTTTCCACTGAGCCACACAGGGGCCTCATAGTCTTAATCCCCATTTCACAGATGAGATAACTGAGGCACAGAAAAGTTAAGTGAGTTGACCAAGGCCACAGAGTGGACAAGTGACAGTCGGGATTAGAAGCCAGGTCCTTATGATTCCTAGGCCTGTGCTCTATAAACAAGCCATGCTACTCCTCCAGCTCCAGATAACTCATTGTGTCCCAGTCTTGTCCATCTCACGGCCGACTCCTTGCCCACATCCTCCCTATAGGCCAGACCACCACTCTCCTCACTTCAAAGTCTTAAGGTCACATCTGCTCCAAGAAGCCTTCCCAAATTAAGCTCTCTTTCTCCCATTCCTTCTCCTTTCTGCATCAGCTACGTCCTTGGATCTGCACCCTTTGGGCACTTAGTATTCACACCACCATCAGCCCCACAACATTTATATACATATCGTAATTTATTTATTTATATTAATGTCTGTCACCTCTCTAGACTGTAAGCTCACTGTGGGGAATGTGTCTACCAACTCTGTTGTACTGTACTCTCCCAAGCACTTAGTACAGTACTCTGCACGCAGTAAGCACTCAAAAAACATTATTGGTTGATTGATACAGACTCACCTCTCTGACCACAATGACCTCATCACCTGGAAAATTGAGTTATTTCAGCAGGTGGACACCTAGAATATGTCCCTGGGGACCAGCAACTGAACTAAAATATATATCCAGGACCAATTCATTCAATTGTATTTATTGAGCGCTTACTGTGTGCAGAGAACTGTACTAAGCACTTGGAATGTACAATTCAGCAACAGATAGAGACAATCCCTGCCCAACAATGGGCTCGCAGTTCCAGCTGGGATAAAACCTCCTAGACGCAGTGTGGCCTAGTGGATACATCACAGGCCTGGGAGTCAGAATCTAATCCCAGCTCTGCCACTTGTCTACTGTGTGATCTTGGGCAATTCAGTTAACTTCTCTGGGCCTCAGTTAACCCATCTGTAAAATGGGGATTGAGATTGTTGGCCCCATGTGCGACATGGACTGTGTCTAATTTTGTATCTACCCCAGGGTTTAATAGAGTGCCTGGCACAGTAAGCGCTCAACAGATATCAGTTTGTTGTTTTAGCTCTGTGGAAAGGTCATTTTGCAAGATACCAATCAATCGATCGCATTAATTGAGCACTCACTGTGTGCAAAGCCTTGTGCTAAGTGCTTGGGATAGTACAGTATAACAGAGTTGGTAAAACATTCCCTTCCCACAGTGAGTTTATAGTCTAGAGGGGGAGACAGACATTAATATAAAGTACAGCTATGTACATGAGGTAATGTGGGAGTGAAGGAGGGGTGAATGAAGGGAGCAAATCAGAGTCATGCAGAAGGGAGAGGGAGTAGAAGAAAAGAGGGCTTAGTTGGGGAAGGCTTCTTGGAGGAAATGTGACTTTAATAAGGCTTTGAAGATGGGAAGAGGGGTCATCTGTTGGATACGAAGCAGGATTGCATTCCAGGCAAGAGGCAGAACATGGCCAGCAGTGAGATAGACGAGACTGAGGTACAGTGAATAGGTTGGAATTCAAGGAGCCAAGTGTGCCAGCTGTGTTGTTGTAGGAGACCAGCAAGGTAAGGTAAGAGGGGGCAAGTTGATTGAGTCCTTTTAAAGACATCATCCCCTCCCCTCCCACCAGTCATATCCTGTTTGGGCCTACACTAGCCCTGGATTTTCACCCTGTGGCTGACACCCGATCCAAGGAATGGCAGCTAGCCATTCTCCCAGCTGGTCCAACTCTCCCAAGTTTCAGCGAGCAGCAGAACTGACAACAGCTGAAAGGGACTGAAGCCATCTGGGATTGTCCCATAAAGAAAGCAGCACAGAAGGAATCCAAAATTCCAATCTGGGAAAGCTGGCAGGGGTCGCAGGATCAGGTTAAATAAACTCACGAGGATATTTATATGCATACATATATATGTATATGTGTATACATATACATGCCTACATTTTAAACAGATGTATTTCACATACAGAAAGGTGACTCCCTTTCAGCTCACGCCTCTGTTTTAGACAAATTCATCTCAGTTGTGGTTGGACTGTGCCAAGTTCAGGGAGTGAATAGTTCAAGGGGCACTGCCAGGCAGGAGGCCAAAGGGTGGAGAATTCCATCCTGTCAGAGTGGACTGCTCCTGGGGGTTTTCTGCCATTATGAAATGGAATTTATACATGAAAATCAGGAAAGGAGCCAGCCTTGGGCACTCCAGACATAACTGACAGCTAATTAGAAAGCTCCATTTGTGCCTAACAGTGAAAAGCTATTTAATAATTAAATGCCTTATCTGTATTTAAATTTCTCTGACAACGTAAACTTAAATTATGGCCAGACAGCCAATTCTTCTATTTCTATCACTGCAAAAGACACGATATTTTAAGCGATGCAGGTCCTCTATTGACAATAAATTGTGTTATGCCACCTGATTTGAATCCATGAAGTGCCCAGTGTTTCATTTATATCCTTGGCCTGGGCTTTTGGATTCCCGAAACACAAAGAACTAAGCGCAGAAGCCTTCTTGACATTAATACATCCCTTCTGAGCCTCAGACACTTTGCATAGCAAAAGGAAGCACAAATACTCCGATCTAGAGTTCGTTAATGCAAATTGGCTGGTCACTGGTAAAACCCACGCACTGAATCTGGGTAGGAGCTAAAACACTTAGGTATCGCCTAATCAGTCTGCCAGGAAGAGGGGCCAGGGTGTGAAAGGGGAAGAAAGGAGAAGAAGAAAACACTGCTGATCTGTTAAACAGGCAAAGTCATTCGGTCAGTCGTATTTACTGAACACTTACTGTGTGCAGAGCACTGTACTAAGCACTTGGGAGAGTACAAATAGCAATAAACAGACAGATTCTCTGCCCACAATGAGTTTTCAGTCTAGAAGAGGAGAACAACATTAATATTAATAAATAAATTACAAATATGTACATGAGTGTTGTGGGGCTGGGAAAGGGGATAAATAAATGGAGCCAGTCAGGGTGTCGCAGAAGGGAGTTGAAGAAAAGGAAAAGAGGGCTTAGTCAGGGAAGGCCTCTTGGAGGAGATGTGTCTTTAATAAGGCTTTGAAGTGGGAGAGAGTAACTGTCTGTCAGATAATAATAATGATGGTATTTGTTAAGCACTTACTATATGCCAAGCACTGTTCTAAGCATTGGGGAAGATACAAGGTAACCAGGATGTCCCACATGGGACTCACAGTCTTAATCTCCATTTTACAGATGAGGTAAGTGAGCCACAGAGAAGTTAAGTGGCTTGCAAAATCACACAGCTGACAAGTGACGGAGCAGCATTAGAACCCATAACCTCTGACTCCCAAGCCCATGTTCTTCCTACTGAGCCACGCTGCTTCTCAGATATAAGGAGGGAGGGCATTCCAGGCCAGAGGTAGGCTGTGGACAAGAGGTCGGCGGCGAGATAGATGAGATGGAGGTACAGTGAGAAGGTGAGCCTTAGAGGAGTGAAGTGTGCAGGCTGGGTTGTAGTAGGAGACTAGCGAGGAGAGGTAAGAGGGGGCAAGGTGATGGGCTGCTTTAAAGTGAAAGTTGGAAAAGGCGCCTAGGGGCAAAGGTGCTTAGTGAAATCCCATTTTTATGTAGTACAGATCACCGAGAAGCAGTATGGCTTAGTGGAAAGAGCCCAAGCTTGGGAGTCAGAGGTCGAGGTTTCTCAGCGTAGCTCAGTGGAAGAGCCCGGGCTTGGGAGTCAGAGGTCATGGGTTCGAATCCCGTATCTGCCACTTGGCAGCTGTGTGACTGTGGGCAAGTCACTTCACTTCTCTATGCCTCAGTTACCTCATCTGTAAAATGAGGATGAAGACTGTGAGCCTCACGTGGGACAACCTGATTACCCTGTATCTCCCCCAGCACTTAGAACGGTGCTCTGCACATAGGAAGTGCTTACCAAATACCAACATTAATCCAACTCTGCCACTTGTCAGCTATGTGACCTTGGGCCAGCCACTTAAATTCTCTGTGCCTCAGTTACCTCATCTGTCAAATGGGGATGAAGAATGTGAGCCCTAGGTAGGACAACCTGATTACCTTGTATCTACCCCAGTGCTTAGAACAGTGCTTGGCACACAGTAAGCGCTAAACAAATACCAACATTATTATTATTATGATGATGTCCACTCAGCCTTTTCAGGGGATGACAAGAGAGACTGGTTGTTTCAATTTTTCTTTTTTCCTTTTCGTTATTGTATTTGTTAAGCACTTATGGCATAGTGGATAGAACCTGGGAGTCAGAAGGCCATGGGTCCTAATCCTGGCTTTGCCAACTGTCTGCTGTGTGACCTTGGGCAAATCAATTCACTTCTCTGTGCCTCAGAGACCTCATCTGCAAAATGGAGATGGAAACTGTGAGCCCCACATGGGACAGGGACTGAGTCCAACCTGATGATTTTGTATCTACCTCAGTGCTTAGTACAGTGCCTGGCACAAAGTAAGTGATTAACAAATGCCATAACTATTATCATTATTATTACAATGTGCCAGGCACTGGGGTAGGTACAAGCTAACCAGATTGGACACCGTCCCTGTCCCACGTGGGGCTCACAGTCTTAATCCCCATTTTACAGATGAGGGGACTGAGGCACAGAGAAATTAAGTAACATGCCCAAGGTCACAAAGCAGAAAAGTGGCAGAGGCAGAATTAGAACCTAGGTCCTGTTGGCTTCCAAGCCTGTGTGCTGTCTGCAATTATGCAGGCCCCTCCTCGCCCCCCTCACCTCCCATAAATCCCCCACACCTTCAGATAGCCCCATCTGAAGGTGTCAAATGTCAACATACTGAGTTGGGGGCCAATGGGAAAATCATGTGAAACAGCCTGCACTGGCCCCATCTTCCTAAAGTAAGGGCCGGGAAGTCAGAGAACCTGGGTTCTAATTTTAACTCCACCACTTATCTGCTGATGACCTTGGGCAAGTCACTTTACTTCTCTGCCTCATCTGTAAAATGGAGATTAAGACTGTGAGCCCCATGTGGGACAGGGACTGTGTCCATTCATTCATTCAGTTGCATTTAAGTGCTTACTGTGTGCAGAGCACTGTACTAAGTGTTTGAGAAAGTACAATACACAATAAAGAGTGGCGATCCCTGCCCACAACTGAGCTCACAGTCTAGAGGGGAGGGGATAATCCAACCTGATTATCTTGTGTCTTCCCAAGTGCTTAGTACAGTGCGTGGCACACAGTAAGCACTTAATACAATAAAAAACAAAAACAAATCAAACAAAAACACTCAGGAATGTGCCCTAGAGTACAATACAACAGAGTTGGTAGATACCTTCCCTGCCCACAGTGAGTTTACAGTCTAGAGGGGGAGACACCTATTAATGTAAATTAGAGATATGTACATAAGTGTTATGGGGCTAATGAATGGAGCAAGTCCAAGCGCCAGGGAGACATGGAGAGGAGTGGGAAAAGGGGAAATGACAGCTTAGTCAGGGAAGACCTCTTGGAGGAGACATGCTCTTACTGTACTCTCCCAAGCACTTAGAACAGTGCTCTGCACACAGTAAGTAATAATTATTATCATTATGGTATTTGCTAAGCCCTTACTATATGCCAGAAGCAGAGAAGCAGCGTGGCTCAGTGGAAAGAGCATGGGCTTGGGAGTCAGAGGTCATGAGTTCGAATCCCGGCTCTGCCACTTAATAATAATAATAATAATGTTGGTATTTGTTAAGCGTTTACTATGTGCAGAGCACTGTTCTAAGCGCTGGGGTAGACATAGGGGAATCAGGTTGTCCCACATGGGGCTCACAGTCTTAATCCCCATTTTACAGATGAGGTAACTGAGGCCCAGAGAAGTTAAGTGACTTGCCCACAGTCACACAGCTGACAGGTGGCCGAGCCGGGATTCAAACTCATGATCTCTGACTCCAAAGCCCGTGCTCTTTCCACTGAGCCACGCTGCTTCTCTAACAGCTGTGTGACTTTAGGCAAGTCACTTCACTTCTCTGTGCCTCAGTTACCTCATCTGTAAAATGGGGATTAACTGTGAGCCTCACGTGGGACAACCTGATTACCCTGTATCTACCCCAGCGCTTAGCACAGTGCTCTGCACATAGTAAGCACTTAACAAATACTTACATCATCATCATCATGCCAGGCACTGTACTAAACGCTGGGGATACAAGTTAATCGGGTTGAACAGACTACCTGTTCCAAATGGGGCTCACAATTTCAATGCCCATTTTACAGATGAATAATAATAATAATAATAATGTTGGTATTTGTTAAGCGCTTACTATGTGCAGAGCAGTGTTCTAAGTGCTGGGGGAGATACAGGGTACTCAGGTTGTCCCATGTGAGGCTTACAGTTCATCCCCATTTTGCAGATGATGTAACTGAGGCACAGAAGACAGTGGTGTGGCCAGGATTAGAACCCATGACCTTTCATGGGCTAATAACCCAATCCGGTTATTTTATCCTGTCTAATGTGGTCTTTAGCTGGAGCTGACACTTCCTCGGTAAAGAAGACTATTCCACAGGTTTGCTTCAAATTCCCTTCATTTTGGAAAACAGAGCCTATCTCAAAGCCTCTAGCAGAAGAAGGGTGACATTTACCTTCCCCAGTGAGAAGTTGTTTGCTTTGCCACATTAAGGATCTCTCCCTGTCTCCCTTGATCTCAGACTTTTTGTCCCCCACCTCCTTTTCTTTCTCAGGGCAGAAATGATGAAAAGGACCAGGTCATTGAAATTAACATTTCAAAGTAAATATTAGAATAGTCTTGTCTTGTGATTCCTGAATGCTAAGAATGAGTCAGTGTACAGGGGTGAGTTAAGAAAGAGATTTATATCTGCACCCCCTAAGCTTTTATGCTTGGATCAAGCATCGCTTTTTCCTTATGTGGTAACTTTCTCTTTTCCTGAGTTCTTACAAATCTTTACCTGGCAGACCACTTCTAACCTAGCAATCCTCTGATTCAAATTATTCTCCACCACTGTCCTTCCACTTGGTCAAATCCCACCTCAATTATTGCAAGAGACTCCTCGCTGACCTCCCAACCTCCAGACTCTCTCCTCTCCAGTCTTACTTCACTTCACTGCCCTGATCAATTTTCTATAAAGTCATTTTACATATGGCTCGCCTCTCTTCAAGTGCCTATAATGGTTGCCCATGCATCTCCACATCGAGCAGGAACACATCACCATTGGAATCTCACTGAGAAGCAGCCGAGTGGAAAGAAGTCAGAGGGCTTCGGTTCTAATATTGACTCCACCCCTGGTTTTCTGTGTGACCTTGGGCAAGTCACTTAAATTCTCTGTGCTTCAGGTGTCTTATCTGTAAAATGGGAATTAAGACTGTGGACCCTATTTGGGACAGGGACTGTGTCCAACCTGATCATCTCGAATCCACCTCCATGCTTAGTAGAGTACCTGGAATATAGTAAGTGTTTACCAGATACTTTAAAAAAATTCAAGACACTCAGTAAACTCTCTCCCACTACTTGTCCTTGCTCCTCTCCCACTGGAGAGGAGGACACTGCATCTCTGCACACTGCATCCCTTTAACATCAACATACTCACTGTACCTGGATCTTGCATAACCCACCGTTAACCCCTTGCTTAAGCCCTCCCTCCTGTGTGAAACTCTCTCCCCCTACATATCTGATAGACCAGCACTCTCTCCATCTACAAAGCCCTACTGAATTGATATCTCCTCCAGGAAGTCTTCCCTGACTAATCCATCCCATTTTCCCCCTCGACCTTCCCTGCCTCCCTGGTGCTTCACCCACACACTTAGTCCCACCCCCTAAGCATTTAGATAGTCACCCCACCCCCATCCCACAGCATTTATGTACATATTCTCAAACTCGATTGCTTCCTTTCCGGCACCTAATTTTAATTCTGTCTCCCCCATTAAACTGTAAGCCCCTTGAGGGCAGGGATTGCATCTCACAATTGTCCCACACTCTCCCAAGTGCCTAGTACAGTGCTCTACAATAAGTAAAAGCTCAAAGAACACCACTGACTTGGTTGATTCCACCTTCCTAAGCCAACTTCAGTTTGGAGAGAAGGTATGAGTCTCACTGAACACACCAACTCTCACAGAATGCAAAAGGGCCCAGCAGAACAGATAAAAGAACAAATAGCCAGCATGGCTTAATGGAACGAGCACAGGTTTGAGAGCCAAAGGACGTGGGTTCCAATCCCACCTCTGTCAGTTGTATGCTGTGTGACCTTGGGCAAACCACTTAACTTCTCTGTGCCTCAGTTACCTCATCTGTAAAATGGGGATTAAAAGTTTGAGCCCCAGATGGAACAACCTGATTACCTTGTATCTACCCCAGGACTTAGAACAGTGCTTGGCACATAGTTAGCACTTAACAAATACCATTATTATTATAATCATTCAGGAATTTACAAAGCAAGATGACAATGCTCACACAAAGACACACACACACACACACACACACACACACACACACACGCGACCAGATTTTCACCCAGAGCAGAAAAGGGAGTTGGGGATTGGGGTCAGTGGTCCAAGAACGTGCAGCAGGAAAGGGGGGAGGGGGCTGCTGTGGGATGGACAGAGACTCTAACGAGACCTTTTCCGTGGCCACAGTTAAGTCCTCTCCTGGGACGGATTCCACACTTCATTTGCTTGACTGCACCCTTAGGACTGTACACGCATAAAGATGGGAATGTTTGGCTAGTCTTTCCACCACAGCTGCACATTACCATAAATTAATATAGGATGAAAATTAGCTTGTGCCCCCACGGCTGAGGACTAAAAGAAATTGGAATTCTGGTTTGAGATTCAGGTGGCAGGGAGAAGAGAAATCTGAGATCCCCAAGGCCTCAGCTTTCTTTGTAGGAAGCTGCATGACCAAGTGGAAAGAGCACAAGCCTGAGTGTCAGAGGACATGGGTTCTAATCCGGATCTGCCATGACCTGCTGTGTGGACCTTAGGCGAGTCACTTCACTTCTCTGTGCCTCAGTTCCCTCATCTGCAAAATGGGGATTCAATACCTGTTCTCCCTCTGATGTGAGCTTCATGTGGGATCTGATTATCTTGTAATTATTCCCATGCTCAGTACAGTGTTTGGGACATAGTAAGCACTTAACAAGTATCACGATTATCACCTTTATTATTATTTTACTGTTTTGTTTACTTTCATGGAAATCTATAATACTGCCACACCAAAAAATCAAAATAAAAAAAGTAGAGTGACCTAAAAGAACATAGGCCTGGGAGTCAGAGGATTCTAAACCCTGATCGTGGCTCAGTGGAAAGAGCCTGGGTTTCGCGGAGTCAGAGGTCATGGGTTCGACTCCCGGCTCTGCCACTTGTCAGCTGTGTGACTATGGGCAAGTCACTTAACTTCTCTGTGCCTCAGTTACCTCATTTGTAAAATGGAGATTAACTGTGAGCCTCATGTGGGACAACCTGATTACCCTGTATCTACCCGAGCACTTAGAACAGTGCTCTGCACATAGTAAGCGCTCAACAAATACCAACATTATTATTAATTGCCTGCTGTGTCACCTTGGCCAAGTCACTTAATTTCTTTGTACCTCAGTTTCCTCATCTGTTCAATTGGGAAATAAATACCTGTTCTCTCTCCTATTTAGACTATGAGCTCCTTGTGTGTCCAATCTGATTACCTTTTATCTACCCCAGGGCTTAGTACAGTTCTTGACCCATAGACAGTGTTTAACAATACCACCACCACAAAGTGCTGGCTCCTCCAAGGATTATTTCTATGTCACCTGGCGCCCTAAAGGTGCACCCAGGACCAAAAACACTGTCCTCAGGCTCTCATTCTCCGGAAACCAGAAGACTCCAAAAGCCCAGGGCCTTTCCCTAATAGGACCAGAGGCAAGGGACAACTGAGCTGAAAAGAGAGGAAAGTCTCCAAGCAGCCAAATTGCCTGACAAACCTCTTCTCGACCCTCCTTTCCTCTTCTCCCACTCCCACCTGTGTTGCCCTTACTTGCTCCCTTTACTCATCCTCCAGTCCCAGCCCTGCAGCACTTTTGTGCATATCTGTAGTTTATTTATATTAATGTCTGTCTTTCCCTCTAGACTGTAAACTTGTTGTGGGCAGGTAATGTGTCATATTATATTGAGAAGCAGCATGGTTTAGTGGATAGAGCACGGACCTGGGAATCAGAAGGACCTGGGTTCTAATCCCAGCCCCACCACATCTGCTGTGTGACCTTGGGCAAATCACTTCACTTCATTGGGCCTCAGTTACTTCATCTGTAAAATGGGGATAAGAGTGTGAGCTCCATGTGGGACAGGGACTGTGTCCAATCTGATTAACTTGTTACTTGAAGTTAACAAGTTAACTCAAGTTACCTCAGCACTTCAAACAGTGACTGGCGCACAGAAAATGCTGAACAAGCACCATTATTATTATTACTCTTCCAAACACTGAGTACAGCGCTCTGCACGCAGTAAGCACTCAATAAATATGACTGACTGACTCAACATGACGGCAAGTGACAGCGACGTTCAGAGTGTGGAAATGAAAGAGGCTTGCAGGAGGACTGCCACTGATCCTCCCCTCATATCATTCAACCACATTTATTGAGAGCTTATTGTGTGCAAAGCACTGTACTCAGCGCTTGGGAGAGTACAATACAACAACACACACAATCCTGTCCACAACGAGTTCACAGTCACACCCCTGGGCTGGCTCTGGGGGCCCAAGCCGGGTGCAGCTGGGCGTGCGCAGTGTGCGCTGGGGAAATGGGATACCAATCACTTGGTAGGTTTTACATCCTGAAGAGAGATGGTGAACCTGGCGGGGCTGCCAACTAAGGGCAACCTCTGGGGGTGAGGGGAGCAGCAGCCCCAGGGGCACACTCAGGAGGTACGGCTCTCTGCCCCGAGGCGGGACTCTGCCAGGCTGGAGCAGGGAGAAAGGGGTAATTATGGGGCAGCAACCTGTAATTAAACTCACTGAATGTAAAGTAAAAGTGAAAAACAGGCAAGGCATGTTGTAGACTTGAAACAGTTCCTCGAGCTTGGGGAGCAACCCGGAACAGAACTCTTTTTCCTCACCTGTGGCAGCCTGCCTATCCCAACTCATCTCATTCATGCATTCATTCAACTATTTATTGAGCGCTTACTATGTGCAGAGCACTGGACTAAGCGCTTGGAATGTACAAATCAGTAACAGATAGAGACAGTCCCTGCCTTTTGACGGGCTTACAGTCTAATCGGGGCAGACTCTCCCTCTCTCCCTCAGAGTCTGGGTCCCACCTGATTATCCTGCTTCTATCTCAGTGCTTAGTATAGTGCTTGTCACATAGTAAGCGCTTAAGAAACACCACAGTGGCCTTGTGGTGAGAGTGCAAGCCTGGGAATCAGAGGACCTGGGTTCTAATCCTGGCTCTGTCAAATGCTTGCTGGGTGAACTTGGGCAAATCACTTAATTTCTCTGTGCCTCAGTTTCTTCACAGTAAGATGGGGATTCCACGCCTGTTCCCCTTTCTACTTAGATTGTGAGACCCATGTGGGACAGGGACTGTATTAGACTGTGAGCCCGTCATTGGGCAAGGACTGTCTCTATCTGTTGCCAAATTGTACTTAGTACAGTGCTCTGCACATAGTAAGCACTCAATAAATATTATTGAATGAATGAATGAATGACCTGATTAACCTGTATCTACCCTAGTGTTTAGGGCAGTGCTTAACACATAGTAAGTAAGCACTTAATATAATAATAACAATAAGAATCATGATAATTTAATATTATCTGTTCCTTGCAAGCCCCTGAACCCCATGGACTACACATTCCTCCAACTGCAAAATGGGGATGGTCTGCTCTTTTTTTCTCACTTCTCTTTGGGTGGGAGCTGGATTGTAAATTCTTCCCCTAGGTTGTACACTCCTTGAGGGTCAGAATTATATCTACTAGTGCTATTGAACTCTCCCAAGGGCTTAGTACAGTGTTCTGTACCAGGCTGATGGTCAACAAATTATTTTCATCGAATAGAATAGTCTGCTATGTGACTGTGGGCAAGTCACTTGCCTTCTCTGCACTTCAATTCCCTTATCTGCAAAATGAGGGTTTAAAACCTGTTCTCCCTCCTACTTAAACTATGAGCCCCATGAGGGACCTAACAATCTTGAATTTACCTCCAGCACTTAGTATGGTGCCTGGAACAAGGTAAATGCTTAACTAATGAAATAATAACAATAATAATAATAACAAATTGATAAAGAATCTCTATGTGAGACAAGAACATTTCTTGAGCTTCTAGTGTACTTTCCCAAGCACTTATACAGTGCATCGCACTGCAGTGTGCACTCAGTAAATACCATTCATTCACTGAATCGTATTTATTGAGCACTTACTGGGTGCAGGGCACTGTACTAAGTGCTTGGGAGAGTACAATACAACAATAAACGGACACATTCCCTGCACAGAGAAGCCCATCAAGGCTGAACCTAAGTCTCATTCCCATCCCTCTCCTCTGCTTGTTTGGGGAGTTCACTTTTCTCTCATCAAGGGTCAGGAGACATATGTAGGAGGGAAAAAAAGGTGCAATACTCTTTCCTTCTCTTTTCTCACAAAAGGGGTGAATCTCACTGAGAAAGATCAATGCACCATCCCTCACCCTCACATAAACTACTTGTTGCAGTCCCAGACTCTGGCCAGTAAAAGTTGGAACACCCACTTACAGAGACCCAGGACTGACTGGTTCCCGGGCATCATCTCAGCATCACACCAACATCATCAATCAATCATATTTATCAAGCACTTTATGGGTGCAGGGCACTGTACTAAGTGCTTGGGAGAATACATATTTCAGAGTTGGTAGACATGTTCCCTGCCCATAAAGAGCTTACAGTTTAGAGTGGGAGACAAACATTAATAAAAATAAATTAGGTCTATGTACAAATTTGGGGCTGAGGGAGAGGTGGGTAAAGGGTACAAATCTAAGTGCAGGGGTGACGCAGAAGGGAGTGGGAGAAGCGGAAATGAAGGTTTAGTCAGGGATACCCTCTTGGAGGAGATGGGCTTTTAAAAAGGCCTTAAAGGTGGCGAGAGTGACCATCTGTCAGATACAAATAGGGAGAGGGTTCTAGGCCAGAGGCAGGATGTGGGCGAGAGGTCAGCAGCAAGATAGATGAGACTAAGGTACAGTGAGCAGGCTGGCGTTAGAGGAGCAAAGTGTGTGGGTTGGGTTGTAGTAGGAAGCCAGAAAGGTATGCTCCTTTTCCACCTGAAGCTAAGGGAGTCATTTCCCAGTGGGCACCAGAATACAAGGGTGGGGTGAGACCTTCCTCCCTCCAGTTGACCAGAGCCTCCCCGCCCCAAAATTACGTGGCCACTGCCAATCCTGGCCCTCATTTGGAACGTGGAAATCCTTCTGCAGGTGATGGGGCTGGTGCCTGTGGTGGAGGAGCGAGGGAGCCCCCGCTCGCTAATTAATGCTTTCTAGAATGCAGAGCTGCAGCTGCGCCTCGTGGCTGTTGCAATGGCGAGGGCCCCTCCCCAGGGAGAAGGGGGGCCCAGGTGCTCATTCCCTGTCTCCGGCATCAGGGTGAGGGAGGGAGGGCGAGGACAGACTGAGTTGTACCCGATATGAGATGGAAAGGGCATCTTTGGTGACTGGAATGGGAGAAAGCCATTCCTGGCACTCAGCCCAATGACTGCTCCCTTCCTCCCTTCACCTCACATCCAAGAGCCTAATGTTCTTTTGCAAATTAAGGGAGAGACCTGCGTGGCTGCAGCCCCCTACAGAGAGTCTACAGATTGTGTGGATCGTTTCCAGGAAGAGGGTGGATAGGCTGCCAAATAGAAACTGCAGCCCTAAGAATCCCAACTCTATTGCTATCCCAACTCTATCCCAACTCTCACAAATCCGTAACCTTGGCATTATCCCTGAGTCATCTCTCTCATCCAACCCACATACTCAATCTGTCACCAAATCCTATCGGTTCAACATTCACAACATGGCTAAAATCGATCCTTTTCTCTCCATTCAAACTACTACTATGTTAATCCCAGTACTTACCCTATGCCGCCTTGATTACTGCATCCGCCTCCTTGCTGACCTCCCTGCCTCTCTATCTCTCCCACTCCAGTCCATACTTCACTCTGCTACCCAGATCATTTTTCCAAAAAAAATTCAGTCCATGTTTCCCCACTCCTCAAGAACCTTCAGTGGCTGCCCATCCACCTCTACACCAAAAAGAAACCCCCTACCGCTTTCAAGCACTCAATCATTGAGCCCCCTCCTACCTCGCTTCACTGCTTTCCTATTTCAACCCACCTGGCACAATTCCCTCCTCTAATACCAACCTACTCAATGTACCTTTATCTCATCTAACTCGCACGGACCTCTTGCCCACGTCCTGCCTCTGGACTGGAACTCCCTCCCCCTTCATAGCCGACAGACCAACACTCTCCCTACCTTTAAGGCCTTATTAAAAGCCCATCTTAGTCACGAGGGCTTCTCTGACTGAATCTTCATTTCTGCTTCTCCCACTCCCTTTTGTGTCACCTCTGTACATGGATTTGTGCCCACCCACCCCTCGCTCAGCCTCACAGCGCTTACGTACAAAGACCTAATTTATTTCTATTAATGTTTGTCTCCCACTCCAGACTGTAAGCTCTTCATGGGCAGGGAATAAATAAATAAAATGTTGGTATTTGTTAAGCGCTTACTATGTGCCGAGCACTGTTCTAAGCACTGGGGTAGACACAGGGGAATCAGGTTGTCCCACTTGAGGCTCACAATCTTAATCCCCATTTTACAGATGAGGTAACTGAGGCACCGAGAAGTTAAGTGACTTGCCCAAATTCACACAGGTGACAAGTGGCCAAGCTGGGATTCGAACACATGACCTCTGACTCCAAAGCCCGTGCTCTTTCCACTGAGCCACGCTGCTTCTCACTATGTCTACCAACTCTGAAATATGTATTCAAAGCCTCATTAAAAGCACATCTCCTCCGAGAAGCCTTCCCCAACTATGCCCTCATTTTCTCCTCTCCTACTCTCTTCTACAACACTCTTGCACTTGGATTTGAACCCTTTATTCGCCCCTTCTTCAGCCCCTCAGCACTTAAGTACGTATCTGTAATTTATTTATTTATATTCATGACTGTCTCCTGCTCTATACTGTAAGCTCATTGTAGGGCGGGAATCATTGTAGGGAGGGAACGTGCCTACCAATGCTGCTATACTGTACTCTCCCAAGCACTTAGTACAGAGCTCAGCACATAAAGCTCAGCACACAATAAATGTTCAATAAACATGACAGATCGATTGACTGATTTTTGCCCTAAGCATCTTTGTACTGCACATATGGCATATCTTCCCAACCTAGAGAGTGCCCCATACCTTCCCAATCTAATAATAATAATAATAGTGGTATTTGTTGAGCACTTACTATGTGCTCAGTGGAAAGAGCACGGGCTTGGGAGTCAGAGGTCATGGGTTCGAATCCCACTCTGCCACTTGCAGCTGCGTGACTGTGGGCAAGTCACTTAACTTCTCGGTGCCTCATTTACCTCATCTGTAAAATGGGGATTACGACTGTGAGCCTCATGAGGGACAACCTTATTACCCTGTATCTACTGTATCTGTATCTGTACCCTGTATCTATTGTTGCATTGTACTCTCCCAAGTGCTTAGAACAGTGCTCTGCACATAGTAAGCGCTTAACAGATACCAATATTATTAATAATAATAATGTTGGTATTTGTTAAGCGCTTACTATGTGCCGAGCACTGTTCTAAGTGCTGGGGTAGACATAGGGGAATCAGGTTGTCCCACGTGGGGCTCACAGTCTTGATCCCCATTTTACAGATGAGGGAACTGAGGCACAGAGAAGTTAAGTGACTTGCCCACAGTCACACAGCCGACAAGTGGCAGAGCTGGGATTCGAACTCATGAGCCCTGACTCCAAAGCCCATGCTCTTTCCACTGAGCCACGCTGCTTCTCATATTATTATTATGTGCCAAACACTGTGGTAGATACTCGCTCCTTTTGCTCTACCTCCCTCCCCACCCCACAGCACTTGTGTGAATATGTACATATTTATAACTATAATTCTATTAATTTTTATTAATGATGTGTATATACCTATAATTCTATTTATTTATATTGATGCTATTGATGCTTGTTTACTTGTTTTGATATTTGACTCCCCCTTCTAGACTGTGAGCCCGGGGTGGACAGGGATAGTCTCTATTTGTTGCTGAATTGTACTTTCCAAGCACACAGTGCACACAGCAAGTGCTCAATAAATACAATTGAATGAATGAATGAATACAAGCTAATCAGGTTGGACATGGTCCCTGCCTCATGTGGGGCTCACAGTCTTAATCCCCATTTTACAGATGAGGTAACTGAGGCCCAGAGAAGTGAAGTGACTTGCCCAAGGTCACACAGCAGACAAGTGGGGGAGCCGGGATTAGAACTCATGTCCTCTGACTCTCAGGCCCATGTTCTTTCCACTAGGCCATGCTACTTCAGTGCTCCATACCTTCCTGATCCAGAGAGTGCTCCATACTTAACCCAGAGTGCTCCCTATCTTCTCAATCCAGCAAGAGCATGTGTTTCCAATGCACAGTGGTCCATACCTCACCAATCCAGAGAGTATCCCATACGTTCCCAACTCAGAGATTGCTCCATGCCTAAACCAGAGCCCTCCATATCTCCCCAACCCAGGGAGTGCTCCAAACATTCCCAACACAAAGAGTGCCCCACTCTTGCCTACTTATTCATTCATCCAATCATATTTATTGAGCGCTTATTGTGTGCAGAGCACTGTATTAAGCACTTAAAGAGTGCCATACCCCTGCCTAATGCCCTTCATTCCCCAGCCCAAACTGCCCTTCCCTGGCTCACCATGTCCTTACCTTTCATTCACCTGCTTCCTCACACCCTGCTCCATTCTCCCTCCCTCTAGACTGTACGATCCTTGGGGACAGGGAATATATCCACCAACTCCATTACACTGTACTCTCTGAAGCACTTAGTACAGTGTTCTGCACACAGTAAGTGCTCAATAAATATCAGAGATTAACAGCAGAGTCCTGACGTCTCTGCACCGGAGCCAGTGCTGGATTTAAGAATCATAAATGACGACCGAACAACGTACACAGGAAGCTCATCTACGTAAGATGGGCACAGTTGGACTTGGGATACAATGGAACTTTATGGAGAGAAAGAAAACATCTGTCCATTTCCAAACCCCGGGCATTGGTCCGGCCCATCCCTCGCAGGTCTAGATTTAAGACAACATTGTGCCTGTGCTCAGCGTGGCTGCCAACTCAGGATCTGATCACGGGCACACTTCCCCTGCCATTCTCCAGACCTCCGCTCCACCATCTGGAATACTGAGATAAAACCAGCTACCCCCAGATAATACCATGGCGGACTGAGTCCTCATATGGAAAGCTATCTCCATTTTCATTTTACAACCAGACGTTTCTTTGAATCCATCTCCAGGCTGGCAACGCTGACACATAGAGTACCACGTTCCCAGAGCTGAAGCTTTAAGAGGCTACCTTCCTGATAAGAAAATAACCTTCCTCAGGAAACCCCAACCAGCAGACCAATGCGGAGGGTAAGGCTGGAGAAACTAATTGCTGGAAAACGGTCTAATCTAGTATCTGTTGGTCAAGTCATTTCATCCCCTTCTGCTTCCATTTTTCCATCAGGAAAACAAGGCTTGCAGTAGGGATTTAATGTGACAAAGGTGATATGTGAGTTGAGATAATGCCTGAGCAATCAATCCAACCAGAAAGGTGCTGGCCAAGCAAGCCCAGTTGACAGAGTCTTCGCCCTCCCCGCTATTGTCTGAGACTCTGAGCACATCACCATACCCTGGCCATCCACAAATTGGGAGGTTATGTTCATTAAAAAAACAACAACAACAAACCAGACCAGACCAACTTGATTGCTTTTGTGTTTTTCAATTACAATTGCCAAATGAGTCCACAGAGGGGCTGAGGCAGACGTCTGGGTCTCTGTTAAGCATTTGAGATGGGGCCCCGCAAATTAATCTGGAGGCATTAATTCATGCTGGCTTGGGTACGATGCAACCAGCCCCAGACAGAAGGTGGTGGTCAGGAGCAGCAGTAGGAGTTCAAGGGGAGGATCCTGGGGGGAAGTGCTGGAGGTGGGAGAGGGGGAGGGGAATCAGCACTGGGT
Source organism: Ornithorhynchus anatinus (assembly GCF_004115215.2). Lineage (NCBI taxonomy): Eukaryota > Metazoa > Chordata > Mammalia > Monotremata > Ornithorhynchidae > Ornithorhynchus > Ornithorhynchus anatinus. The sequence goes on along the minus strand of NC_041730.1, from coordinate 125,071,680 downwards.
TCAATGATCATCCACTACTTTGTAATTCAATCACCAAAGCGTACCCGGGTGGAGGGGAGGGGGCCTTCCCCCTGCAGCAGCTGGAGGGGGATAACAGCATTTCTGAGCATGTACAGTGATCTAAAGAGACAAAGAGGCCAGAGAATATTCAGCCCACATACACCGTAACCATAATTTCCTCGCCGGTCGGGCCTGATGAACGTTTCTAGCCATTTTGAATGCCTCTTATTCTTCCTGCCAAGCTAGGACCTTTGACCTTTTCATAACACCATCTCCTTTCTGGGCAGCGGCTCGAAAATGTCCGGTTTAAGACATTATTAAAGAGCAGAGAGCTCTTTAAAATATTGAGACGATCGATTTTTCCCTAGGGGGAGCGTCTCCTCTGACCTCTGTCGGAGCCCTGGGAATCCCAAAATGCTTTGTTATCCTGAGCTTGTCATCATGGAACCTGAGGACTTGTCTTCTTTACTGGTCTCAGGAATTTTGGTTTAATGGCAATTTGATGACCACTGCTACGTTTCCCGTTTTGAGCAGATGGTTGTTTCCGACCTTCTCGGATTCCTCTCCCTTGATTCTAACTCGACTGCTCTAATCAGATGAAGACTGAAATTGGGTCTAATGGGCTGGAAATGGCAGAATCTCACATTTTTCTGATGGTTGGCTCTGCTTCCAATTCCCCGCTTCACGCAGCTACTCATCGCTCCCTCATTTTATTTGGCTTTTGAAAAGTAATTATCAGTGATTTGTTCAGTTCATTAGCTGGGTCTCTGAACAGCATGGAAAGCCTGCCACCTGGACCTATATTTTCTTCTCCCTGCAAGAGGCAAAGCAGCTTGGCCCAGTGGATAGAGCCCGGGCCTGGGAGTCAGCAGGATCTGGGTTCTAATCCTGACTCTGCCACCTGTCTATGTGACCTGTCTGCTATGTGGGAAAGTCATTTCACTTCTGTGGACCTCAGTTCCTTCATCTGTAAAATGGGGATTCAGACAGTGAGCCCCATGTGAGACATGGACTGTGTCCAACCTGATTAGCTTGCATGACTAAGACCGTGAGCCGAAATAAGACTGTGAGCCCCATCTGGGAGAGGGACTGTGATCAACCTGATTATCTTGTATCTACCCCAGGGCTTAGTACAGTGCCTGGCACATATACACTTAACAAATACCATCATCATCCTCATTATTATTATCATCCAGCCTATTGCTTAGTACAGTGTCTGGCACCTGGAACGCCCTCCCTCCTCATATTCATTCATTCATTCACTCAATAGTATTTATTGAGCGTTTACTATGTGCAGAGCACTGTACTAAGCACTTGGAATGTACAAATCGGCAATAGATACAGTCCCTGCCCTTTGACGGGCTTACAGTCTAATCGGGGGAGACAGGAAGACAAGAACAATGGCAATAAATAGAGTCGGGGGAAGAACATCTCATAAAACAATGGCAAATAAATAGAATCAGGGTGATGTACATCTCATTAAACAAAATAAACAAAACAAATAGGGTGATGAAGATATATACAGTTGAGCAGATGAGTGCAGTGCTGAGGGGGTGGGACGGGAGAGGGGGAGGAGAAGAGGGAAAGGGGGGAGAAGAGGGTTTAGCTGCGGAGAGGTGAAGGGGGGGGTAGAGGGAACAGAGGGAAAAAGGGGGGAGCTCAGTCTGGGAAGGCCTCTTGGAGGACATATCCGACAGACAATGATTCTTCTCCCCTTCAAAGCCTTAATGAAGGCACAACTCCTCCAAGAAGCCTTCCCTAAGACCTCCTTTCCTCTTCTCCCACTCCCTTCTGTGCTTCCTTGACTTGCTCCCTTTATCCCTCCCCACTCCTACTCACCCAACACTTATATATATATCTGTAATTTATTTTTTTCTATTAATGTCTGTCTCCTCCTCTAGATTGTAAGCTCATTGTGGGCAGGGAATGTATCTGTTATTTCACTGTACTCTCCCAAGCATATAGTGCAGTGTTTTGCATACAGTAAGTGCTCAATATGATTGAATGAATGCATGAATGTTCTGTACACAGTAAGCACTTAGTGAATATAATTGACTGACTGATTGACCTACTAAACCCTTAACCCATTCCATTAGAAACAAAAACTGGACAATGAACTACAACCCATCAGGCAGCCTTGAGGAGAATTATACACACACACCCCTCAGAAATAAATGGAGCCCATTTTACTGTATCCTTGTGCCTGGCAAGGGTGGTACTTAAGATGACCAGTCCCAGAGGGAGAGTGTTCAATCAATGTTCAAGGTTTCTTCATTTTTTCTTCTGCAGGTGGGATGTTTTTACAAGAGGGAGGGACAAAAATCAAAGCTGGGCCCAAATCTTACTCCCTATGACAGGTTTAGAAATTAGGTTTCCAATCAATCAGTGGTATTTACTGAGCATTTACTGTATGCAGAGCACTGTATTATGCTCTTGGGAACAAACAAAACAATATAGTTGGTAAGCATGATGCCTGTCCATAATCCAGACCACTGGATCTTCAGTGAAGGAAAAAAGGGAAGTAAAGCTTGAATATGAAACAATCAATTAATGGTATTTATTGAGCACTTGCGGTGTGCAGAGCACTGTACTAAGCAATTGGGAAAGCATAATACAATAGAATTGGTAAACATGTTTCCTGCCCACAAGGATTATGGTCTAGAGGGGGGTATGGACATTAAAATAAATTGTGGATCTGTACATAAATTCATTCATTCATTCAATAGTATTTATTGAGCGCTTACTATGTGCAGAGCACTGTACTTAGCGCTTGGAATGTACAAATCGGTAACAGATAGAGACAGTCCCTGCCCTTTGACGGGCTTACAGTCTAATGTCGTGGGCCTAAGGGTGGGGTAACTACCAAGTGCTTAAAGAGTATGGATCCAAGTGCGTAGGGGATGTAGAAGGGAGGGTGGATAGAGGAAATAAAACACAAACTGGCAAGGCCTCTTGGAGGAGATGTGGGGTTTGGAAGGTGGGGAGAGTGGTGGTCTTTCAAATATGAATGGGGTGGAAGTTTTAGGCCAGAGCGAGGATTAGACTGTAAGCACATTTTGGGCAGGGAACATATCTATCCACTCTGTTATACTGTACTCTTCCAAGCACTCTGTACAGGGCTCTGCACACAGGAAGCACTCAATAAATACGACTGGTTGATTGAATGATGGAGTACGTGGGAAAGAGGTTGGCGGTGAGACAGATGAGATCGAGGTACAGTGAGTAGTCAGCGCTTATTAAATCCTGAATTAATGTTATTCTATGCCATCTGCTTCCCTAACTCTTTACAGGATACGGTTTGTATGTCCTTCTCCCACCCACACCCCCAGAAATAGGATCCAGGTCTGGATTTCTTTCTTCCCTTGACAGAGGGGAAGCTGAGGCCCAGAAAGAGGAAATGTCGGGCTTGGGGGCTCAGCGAGTCAGTGTGCCAGCTGGAGGATGAATAAAGCTTCTTCCCTCTGGAGCTCAGGCCTCTACGCGAGCTCTCCCGGGGTTAGGACAGAACTGTTGGTGAGATTCAACAAGAAAGCCCCATTCTGGGGGCTGGGATGGAATGAAGTGGCTATCTGTTGCCGGTGAAGGGACACAGACTCTGGCAAAGTGTGGGGAACAGATGGGTAGGCTGGTGGGGCTATGAGGTGGCACCCTTCCTTCCTATCCCTCCCTCCCTCCCTCCTTTTCCCTTCCTCCCACCCCCCTCTTTCTCCTTCCTTCCTTCCCCCTCTCCCCCCTAGCCCAACCACAGCATGGCATAGTGAATACAGCATGGTCTGGGAGAAAGCAGGTCATGGGTTCTAATCCCAACTCTGCCACTTGTCTGCTGTGTGACCTTGGGCAAGTCACTTCACTTCTCTGCACCTCAGTTACCTCATCTGTAAAATTCATTCAATCATATTTACTGAGCGTTTACTGTGTGCAGAGCACTGTCCTAAGTGCTTGGATAGTACAATTCAACAACTAATAGCGACAATCTCTCCCCAACAACAGGCTCCCAGTCCAGAAATGGCAGCTGAGACCTTGAACCCCACATGGGACAGGGACTGTGTCCAACTCAAATTGCTTGTATCCACCCCAGTGCTTAGTACAATCCCTGGCACATTTCTCTTAACAAATACCACCATTATTATTCTTACTATTACCAATAGGATTTATTGAGCACTTACTGCATGCAGAGTACTCTACTAAATGCTTGGGAAGAACTTACCATCTAGAGGGGGAGACAGACATTAAGATAAATTAGAGAGAAAGGAAATGGCAGAGAGTATAAGTGCAGTAGGTCTCAGGGTGGGGTGCATTTCAGTCAATCAGTGGTTTTTATTTAACATATACTGCGTGCAGAGCATTATCCTAAGCACTTGGGAGAGTACGATATTATATCAAGCATGGAAGGGGTACAGATCTCTTTCTCTCTCTCTCTCAGACCTGATATGGCCTCTCTCTATTCAGCAGGCTAACCACCCCCAAGCACATGTCTCATTACTGTTTCAATACCAAGGCCATCTTATAGCTTATCAATAATTCACCAGGAAAAACAATAAAGTCAGCTGCCAGGGAGCTGGCAGAGGGATAGGAGGAAGAGAACCAGGAGAAATGGAATGGCCAAGTGGATACAGCAAGGGCCTGGGAGTCAGAAGGACCTGAGTTCTAATCCTGATTCTGCCACTTGTCTGTTGCATGACCTTGGGCAAGTTACTCCATTTCTCTGTGCCTCAACTGCAAAATGGAGATTGAGCCTGTGAGCCCCAAGTGGGACATGGACTGTGTCCAACTTGATTAGCTTGTATCTACCCCAGCATTTGGAACAGCGCCTGGCACATAGTAAATGCTTAATAAATACTAATAGAAAAAAAAAGGGAGGAGAGTGTCAGTGAAGACAAGGTTAAATAATGTTTCCAGGAGAAGGGGGTGGTTATAAATGTCAAAGGCTGCTGAGAAGTGGAGGAGGATTAGCATGGAGTAGAGGCCATTTGATTTGTCAAGAAAGAAGTCATTGGTGACCTTAGAGAGGGCAGTTTCCAGGGAGTGAAGGGGGTGGAAGCCAGATTGGATGGAGTCAAGAAAAAATTGGAGAAGAGGAAGTGGAGGGAGCTGGAGTAGAAAACTCGCTCAAAGAATTTTGAGAAAAATGGTAGGGGGGAGATGGTGTGATAACTGGAGGGAATAGTGGGGTCAAGGGAGGGTTTTTTTTCAGATAAGGGATTCAAGAGCATGTTCGAAAGAAGTGGGGAAGAAGCAATTAGAAAGTGAATGGTGGAAGATGGCAGTCAGGGAGGTGCAAAGGGATGAGGTCAGAAGCGCTGATGGAGGACAGAGACTTTGAAAGGAGGTGGGAAATCTCCTCTTGAGATACTTCTGGAAAGGATGGGAGAGTCAAAGAGGGCAGAGGAGGAGAGAGGGACTGTAGCAGAGCAGGGGGGGATTTTAGGGAGATGATACCTGTTGGTTTCAATTTTATCATTAAAGTATGTGGCCAAGTCATTAGGGGCAAGGGATTGGGGGGTTGGAGGGGGAGTCAGGGGGACAAAGGGTTTGAGGAAGAAGTTAAACATCTGAAACAGCTGGCACAGGCACTGGGTAGGGGAGTCAATAAGAATGGAAAAATAATGTTGTCAGGTGGAGAAGAGGGCAGAGTTAAAGCAGGTGAGGAAGAATTTGTGGAGGATGAAGGTGGCCTGGTGTCTAGATTTCCGCCAGCAGTGCTCCAGAACTCATGCACAGGAACTGAGGAAGCAGACTGTGGAGGTGATCCAGGGCTACAGGTTAGTGATAGAAGATTTGTAGGGGGATAGGGGAGTGATGGAATAAAAGGATGAGGAAAGGATGAGAAGGGAGCAGATGGGCAGCAGGAACATTAAGAGAAGTCAAATGAGACCCAGGAAAGCACTGGGTCCTTGAAGCCAAGGCTAGATAAATGATCAAGGAGGAAAAGATGTTCAACCATATCCAAACCTGCAGAAAGGCCAAGGAGAATTAAAATGAAGAAAAAACTATTAGTTTTGCACAATAGGCAAATACACATCATAACTTAGCATGCGCCACCACCCTACTCTATTCTTCTCCAAAACTCCGCCACTCTTTAATTTTAATGTTGGTATTTGTTAAGCGCTTACTATGTGCCGAGCACTGTTCTAAGCGCTGGGGTAGACACAGGGGAATCAGGTTGTCCCACGTGGGGCTCACAGTCTTAATCCCCATTTTGCAGATGAGGGAACTGAGGCACCGAGAAGTTAAGTGACTTGCCCAAAGTCACACAGCTGACAAGTGCCGAGCCGGGATTCGAACCCATGACCTCTGACTCCAAAGCCCTTGCTCTTTTCACTGAGCCACGCTGCTTCTCAATTTTATCAGTCTTGGACTTTTTCCCCACGTTCTTCTACATATTCTGACTCAGGAAGTCAGGGGTTAACTCCCACCCACCACCGCTTCCCCCTGATTCTGACTATCTGCATTGTGTGCGTGTATGTAAGATGCACAGAAAGTATTATAGCAAAGACAAGCTTTGAGCCTCTAGTCGGTTGCTATGAGACAAAGGATGCCCAGCTGGAGTTGTGATGGGGGGGAGTGGGAGGAGGAAGGAAGGGAGGGAGGGGGAGAGAGAGAGAGAGAGAACGAGACTCAGAGAGAAAGAGGACAGTGAGTAGACAGGAACACATATAAGTGAGATAAAGAGATAGAATAAACTCAAATAAGTGTGTTTGCTATGGTGAATCTAGGAGGGAGAAGAGATTTCATTTAAGATTATATCCAAAGGATCTCTTACTCCATCACATCTGTGCTAGCAGTAAAAGAGGTATGTGCTCCATGTAGTACTTTCTCTCTTCCTTTCCTCATAGGAGGTCTCCCGAAACACTGCAGGAGGACCAAAGTTGTATCAAAGCCTCACTTGATGATGATCATAAGTCAGAAGCTGCTGGGGTCTGAAACTGGATCCTTGCTCGCTGCTGTGAGCCATCTCTCCTGGGTCCAAGGAGCTTCACTACTCAGGACTAAAAGAGAGGGGTTCAGCAGAGTAAATCCTCCCCCTTGATACCTCATTTTTTGACTCGATCCCAAGGGAAAGGGAGAGGGATAAAGAGGAGACATTTCAGGTAGCTCCCTCTCTGTGTGTACAGGACAGCATACTCTCTCCTGATCCCTGTATTGGGTTTCCTGAAGAGGAAAGTCTCTGTGGGGATAGGGGGAGGGGGTACACCCGATTCCCTCCTATGGGTAAGAAAGCTGAGTCCAGGAAGGCCCTTCCCCCACCTTGGCAGCTCTGTGTCTCCAGGGGGCCACCCTTGAGGCCAGAATGAGGCCCCAGTTAGAGCCGAAGTCAATTTCCCCTGGGACCACCCTGGCTTTCTGCAAATATTTGCTTTTTCTCAGGTTCTATCTTATAGGCCCTGGAAGGTCAGAGGTCAGCACCTGCTCCCTGACTTGAGGGGAGTTAGTAGGAAGAAGGGGAATTGGGCACAAACAGGAAGGGATCCCCTCGCTGGCTGTTCCCTCTATGCAGGAAGAGAGAAGTATTATTGCAGGACAAGAGCTGGAGGGCCAGAATCCTTGTTTGAGGAGAATAAAAAACAACTCCAGGAGTAGGGCCTGGTGGGCATTCGCTGGGTGCCAACTCCTTTTTTCCCTTAGTGTGACCATCAGGGCTAACTAATACCCAGGGGTCACCCTTGCTGGCCTGAGCAATAACGAGGGAGAGGAAATCAAAGGAAAAGGAGGATGACGAGAGAGAAAAGAGAGGGAGAAAGAGCTAAAGAGAGTCCCATAAGGTGATGCAGTGCCACCTTTAAATAGACCAAACTAGAGGAGCCAGAGTGGCTGCAACCAGATCCAATCAGTAGCCACGTAGACTGAATTTCCCTACAGCCTCCGGGGTAAGGGCGAGGAAGCACATTTAATTGACTCACTGATATGCCCCCTCCACCCCCACCTCCCCATGGTTCCAGTGCCACTTATCTCCATCCAGACACACCTTATGCTGGGATATGGGTGAGTGGCAAACATTTTGCAAAGAAACAATCTAAAGCACGGGAGAGGAAATCTCTTGGCCAGCAAAGGTCAGGTGGGGTTAGAATTTGAACGAAGTACACCTGACCCCTGGACCCGAGTTCAAGTCAGCAGATCCTGTTATTTCTCTAATGGCATCTTCTTCATTCCCCATCAGCTTGGGCTAAAAATTCACAACTATGGATCAATGGTATTCAATAATATTAAACACTTACTGGGTGCAAAGTACTGGGGGAGTTCAACGGGGGAGACAGACATTAAAATTAATTCATTCATTCAACATTCCATCACCCTTGCAGTTAGATCTATACTCTTTAAGCACTTGATATTCACCCACCCTCAGCCCCATAGCACTTACGTACATATCTGTAATTTATTTTAATGTTTTTCTCCCCTTCTAGACTGTAAGCTCCTTGTGGAAGGAAATGTGTGTGACTACCAACTCTGCTATACTGCACTCTCCCCAGTGCTTAGTACAGTGTTCTACACACAGTAAGTGCTCAATATATGTAATTGGTTGCTTGATCAGTAAATTACAGATAAGGGAAATGCCAGAGTATAAGGATAAGGATATAAGTGCGGTAGAGATGAGGGAGTGGTATCAAAGTTCTTAAGGGCTATAGAGCCAAGAGCATAGGTGGAGCAGAAGAGTGGGCAACAGGGTGGAGAAATGAGGAGTTAGCTAGGGAAAGCCTCTTGGAGGAGATGGGATTCTAGGAAGACTTTGAAAATGAGGAAAGTGATGTCTGTCAGTTATGAATGGAGAGGGAATTCCAGGCCAGAGGGGAGGATGTGGGCGAGGGGTCGGGGTGTGAAAAACAAGATTGAGGTAGACTGGGTAGATTGCTGTTAGCGGAGTGAAGTGAGGGGGCTGGGTTGTGTAGATCAGCAAGGTAAATTTGGGTGGGAAGGGTTCTATACCCCTTAAACACTTTGATAGCACATCCTCAGCACCACAACCCTCCCCCTTTCCTAACTTGCTCTGACGGGGCTTAAACCAAACCTGCAGAGAGGACTTTGCCTATCTAACCAGGTTCAATTAATCAATCAATGGTTTTTATTGAGCACTTACTGTGTGTAGAGCACTGTACTAAGCACTTAGCACTGTACTGAACATTTAGCACTGTACAGGATGAGTAACAATGCTGCCCAAAAAGAAGAACAGTGAATAATCTGTTTTTAGTATCTGTGAACTTCCTGGGGAAGAAGAATTGGCACCCTGGGAAAATGATGTGAATTTCACGAGTTAGAAGCATATTATTTTCCCTAAGGGTGGACTGGATTTTCCTCAGACCCTTTCATTTTTGAAAAGAAAGGTCACCAGATTCAGTTGTTCCTAATCAGTTTAAAATACCGGAATAAAATCACGTTGTGTGGCCTGGATCAAAGACAAGTTTTAACCCAGTATGAAGGAGTTTATTAGACCGGGCTGTAACTCCTAATGTCAATGCTTCCTCACTTTCCAACACAAATCATTCAAGCTGTTCCATCATGATGAGGACTAAAACATCTGATTACCAGATTTCTACTATAGCATGGTCTAACCTGGGAGAAAATGGTCAAGTTGAAGAGTAATCATCTCTTCTACAGGCAGACCATGGAGATCACTCAGAAGACAACCAACCTTCCTAATTTTTCCACCCCTCAGCGTGGATCAACTCTACTGAACTCTTTCAAGTGCTTATTCCAGTGCTCTGCATAGGGTAAATGCTCAATAAATACCACTGACTGATTCCAAGGGTCTTGTCCACCAAAAGACTTTCCTCAAACATCCCTCTGACTTCCCTTCGCTCTGTGGTGGCTAAGTGGCATAACCCTGATTCTGGAAGGAGTGTCAAGTCCCTCATCTGCTCACTCAACTTTGGGAAAACAGGAAAGGGCGACCCCACAAGCAGAGGGTAGGAATTTGGTGAGGTAATGATATGAAGCGACTCAAGATTTGAGGTGTTGAAGGGTGAATACCTTAAAGAAACAACATGGCCTAATGGAAAGAACAGGGGCCTGGGAGTCAGAGGACCTGGGTTCTAAATGTGGTTCCACCACTTACCTGCTGCATAACCTTAGACAAGTCACTTAAGTTCTCTGTGCCTCAGTTCCTTCATCTGCAAAATGGGGATTCAATACCCAATCTCTTTCCTACTCAGACTGTGCACCCCATGTAGGACCTGTTTATCTTGTATCTGTACTTAAGCGCTTGACACAGAATAAGCACTTAAGTACCACAAAAAGTAAAAAGTACCAGAGTCAGTGACCTAGGGCATGCTAGGCACAGCCCGCTGAGCTCGGTGTCCAAAGTTTGGCACCAGGTTTTGGGAGGTGCCACCCAGGGCACTAACAAAATCCCCTCCTTCCTCAAATCTGGCAATTAGTCTTCCCTGTTTCAAAGATTTACTGATGGCACATCTCCCCCAAGAGGCCTTCCCTGACTAAGCCATTAGGCAAGACACTTCACTTCTCTGTGCCTCAGTTACCTCATCCATAAAATGGGGACTGAGACTGTGAGCCCCACTTTGGACAGGGACCATGTCCAACGTGATTTACTTGCATCTGCCCCAGCACTTAGTAGAGTGCCTGGCACTTAGTAAGACTTAACAAATACCATCATTGTGATAGACTGTGAGACCATTATTGGGCAGGGACTGTCTCTGTTGCCAAATTGTACATTCCAAGCGCTTAGTACAGTGCTCTGCACATAGTAAGCACTCAATAAATACTACTGAATGAATGATTATCTGTTATATTGCTATATTGTAATAATAATAATAATGTTGGTATTTGTTAAGCGCTTACTATGTGCCAAGCACTGTTCTAAGCGCTGGGGTAGACACAGGGGAATCAGGTTGTCCCACGTGGGGCTCACAGTCTTAATCCCCATTTTACAGATGAGGGAACTGAGGCACAGAGAAGTTAAGTGACTCGCCCACAGTCACACAGCCGACAAGTGGCAGAGCTGGGATTCGAACTCATGAGCCCTGACTCCAAAGCCCGTGCTCTTTCCACTGAGCCACGCTGCTTCTCTGACTCTTGTACTCTCCCAAGCACTTAGTACAGCGCTCTGCACACAGTAAACAATCAATAAATATGACTGGCTGTCTGACTACAGTGCTTGGCACACAGTAAGCGCTTCCCAAAGCCACAAAAACCAAAAAATACCAGAGTCGGTGCCCTAGTTGGGCACACCACGCTGAGTTCCATGTCCAAGGCTTGGCACCATGTTCTGAGAGGTGCCACCGGGGATATTCTGACCACCTGACCATGCTCCCTCCCTCCCCACCCTGCCCCTTTCCCCTCTGATGCCAAGCCCGGCACCAGGCACCGAGTGAGCGATGAATAAATACCACCGTTCCAAGAGAGGGGCTATACCGTGGTCCCAGATGAGGAGCCCGGCTGCCAAGCCATGCTCGGGCAGGGAACAGGCTTTCACTTTCTGTGGAGCTGTCCATCTGGGGCCCATCAGCCAGAGGCTAATCCCCTCTTTAAATTCTGCAGCCGTCTGCCCCCCACACACACAAACATCGCCATTCAAGCAGCTAATTCAAACAAATTCTGCCTGCTCTCTGAAAGCCCGGGGTGGAGGTGAAAATTCAAACAGGGCCCTCTTCCAGGACAGAGAAACCTCCCAAATCTAGAATGATAGGGGTGGAAGAGAAGACAGGGAGGCAAGATTCAATCAGGGCTTTATTCCAACTCATACCCTTTGCCAAACAGCATCACCTATTGCCCGGGGATGGAGAGAATTTGGGCTAGTATGGTGGAGGAAGACAAGTCCCACAGCCAGGAATGCCTACATAATAATAATAGTATTTGTTAAGCGCTTACCATGTGCCAGACACTGTACCCAGCGCTGGGGTGGATACAAGCAAATCGTGTTGGACACAGTCCGTGTCCTGGATAGAGCTCACAGTCTTAATCCCCAATGTACAGATGAGGTAACAAGCACAGAGAAATGAAGGAAATGAAGTGACCTGCCCAAAAGCCACACAGCAGACAAGTGGTGGAGCCGAGATTAGAACCCATTACCTTCTGACTCCAGGCCCGAGCTGCTTCCCTCATGGCCCAGACGCCAGTGACTGGGGTATTGGGTGGTGTCCGCTGGAGAAAAGGGGATGGCAAGTTTGTAGTTTATGTGGGCAGATGGGCAGAGACCACCCCAAGGGGTCAGTTCAAAATCTTCCTCTTTGTATCTGCACTGTGGGAGGAGGCACTAGCTATGTGTCCTTCCAGGAATGGAGATACCAGCTTCCCACTCTCATTCTGGGTTAATCAATCAATCAGTGGGATTTACGAAGCACTTACTCTGTGTAGACCACTGTACTAAGCACCTGGGAAAATACCACAGAACTGACAGACATGACCCCTGCCTACAAGAAACTTAAAGTCTAGAAGGGGGCCAGCCGAGCAGAGTTGTCCTGAAGGTAGGAGGAAAAATAGCCAAGGACTAGGGGCTCAAAGGCAGTGCAACAAAATAACAGAGGTTGGCTATCCAAAAGTGGATCAGTCCTAGGCCAAAGGTCAGGGTCCCCAGCTCACCCCACACACACACACACACACACACTGTCCAATGGACTCCGTCACGCAAGGTGTTGTTGGGAGGGCTCAAATATTGACCCCCTTCCCATCCCTTCCCCACTCCGTTGAGGCCTTTCAGCTGAAAATTTTGTGGCTGGAGAGGGGGAAAGGACAGCTTTTGCAAAAAAAGGTAGGTAATAATACTAATAATTTATTATTATTAAATACTAATAATTCCTTTCTGATATCCCTCTTCCTGTCTTTTCCCACTTCAGGCTATACTTCACTCTGCTGCCCGGATTATCTTTCTACAGAAACGCTCTGAGCACGTGACCCTCCTCCTCAAAAATCTCCAGTAGTTGCCAATCAACCTTTGCATGAAGCAAAAAATCCTCACTCTTGGCTTCAAAGCTGTCCATCACCTTGCCCCCTTCTACTTCACCTCCCTCCTCTCCAACTGCCCACCCCGCACAATCCACTCCTCTGGTGTCGCTAACCTCCTCACTGGGCCTTGTTCTCACCTGTCCGACTGTCGACCCCTGGCCCACGTCCTACCTCTGGCCTGGAATGCCCTCCCTCCTCACATCCACCAAATGAGCTCTCTTCCCCCCTTCAAAGCCCTACTGAGAGCCCACCTCCTTCAGGAGGCCTTCCCAGACTGAGCCCTCTTTTTCCTCTGCTCCTCCTGCCCTCCCCATTCCCCCTACTCTCTCTCTTTACCCCCTTCCCCTCCCCACAACACTTGTGTATATTTGTACATATTTATTATCCTATTTATTTTATTAATTTATTTTATTAATGATGTGCATATATCTATAATTCTAGTTATCTAGTTTGATGGTATTGACACCTGTCTACTTGTTTTGTTTTGTTGTCTGTCTCCCCCTTCTAGTCCTTGAGCCTGTTGTTGGGTAGGGATTGTCTCTATCTGTTGCCAAATTTTACTTTCCAAGAGTTTAGTACAGTGCTGTGCACACAGTAAGCACTCAATAAATACAATTGAATGAATTGAATGAATGAATTAATAATAATGGTATTTGTTAAGGGTTACTAGGTGCCAAGCAGTACTGGGGTAGATACAAGGTAATCAGGTTGGACACAGTCCCTGTCCCACATGGGGCTCCCAGTCTCAATCCCCATTTTACAAATGAGGGAACTGAGGCACAGAGCAGTGAAGTGCTGTTATGAGCGGGGATTGTCTCTCTTGATGAATTGTATTTTCCAAGCGCTTAGTATGGCGCTCTGCACACCGTAAGTGCTCAATAAATACGACTGAAGTGACTTGCCTCTTCTCCTCCCCACGGACATACAGCAGACAAGTGGCGGAGTGGGGATTAGAACCCGGAGTGGGGAATAGCACCCATGACCTTCTGACTCCCAAGCCCGTGCTCTATCCACTAAACCATGCTGCTTCCCACTACGCCATGCTGCTTTGTGAGGGGTGGTGTGGGGGGGGGGTGTTTGTCTTTCTATTTAATCTGTACTGATTTATCACCCACCTCATGTCCTTTCAATTTTTGTATATCTGTCCATTTATTCCTTTTCTCCCCTATTAGACTAGTGGAAAGAGTCCAGGTCTGGGAGTCAAAGGACCTTGGTTCTAATCCCTGCTCTACCACTTGCCTACTGTATGACCTTGGACAAGTCATAACTTCTCTGCGCATTGTTTCCTCATTTGTAAAATAAGGACAAAATACCCTAGACTAGTGAGCCCCATGTGAGAAGGATTGTGTCTGACCCAATTATCTTGTAACTAACCCAGCACTTAGTAGAGTGCTTGGCATACAGTAAGCACTTAATACCACAATTATTATTATGTTGTTGCTATTGCCTCATGTGTCAGCAGGAGCACAAATTAAGAACTAGAAGAATCCGGTGCATTACAACTGAGCTCATGCTCAACAGAATGATGTTGCAATACATAAATATCATCAATATACTCTTTCCTAGGATTCAAAGCATTTTTAAGTATCAGAACATGTATCCCTGATGCCTCTTCTCCCCACCCAACGTCTCAGATACGACTGAAGCTTGGTGTGTATGTGTGTACATTTTTTTCATATGTATTCACAGATATAAAAAATATATCCCCAGACATCTATGGCCACTTGATGAACTTCCCCCAAACCCTTGTGTCAACCCAATTAACTCCATTTCACAGGGGGAAATTAAGTCACTGGGCGTAATGATTTGCATGGGATCAAAGAGAAGCCCCAAAGGCTTAATTATTTGATTTCTCTCTTTCTACAACTATATCCTTTGCCCCTTTGGCCTCAGGGCAGAGTAACCATTAAACATCTTTGAGCCGAAATCTCGGCTTGGCTCGCTGGCTGCGGGGAGGGGGACAGGACAAGAGCACTAAGGCCTCACTTCCATGGAACAGGTGGGTCTGGCAGGAGTTGTGGAGGGGGGATCTGGGGGCCCAAGAAGGAGGCTTCCCTCCCCAACAGTCTCTGAATCCGGGCCCAATCCCACATTTACTCCTAAACGGCTCATCTTCAAACAGGATGGGAAGCTCCACTCCTTCTGGGGCTGTGTCTGCTCCAGCCCTAATAATTAATCATAATTACGGTATTTGTTAAGCGCTTACCATGTGCCAGACCCTGTTCTAAGCATTGGGGTGGACGGAAGACTCCAGTCCTCATAATAATCATAATGATGGTATTTGCTAAGTGCTTACTATGTACCAGGCTCTGTTCTAAGCGCTGGGGTGGATATGAGATAATTGGGTGGGAAGCAGTCCATGTCCCACATGGGGCTCACAGTCTTAAACCCCATTTTACAGATGAGGTAACTGAGGCTTGGAGAAGTGAAGTCAGTCGATCATATTTATTGAGCGCTTACTGTGTGCAGAGCACTGGACTAAGCACTTGACAGTGCAACAGAACAACAGTAAGCAGACACAAGGGTGCCTAAGGTCACACAGCAGACAAGTGATGGAGCAGGGTTTAGAACCCATGACCTTCTGACTACTAGGCCCGTGCTCTAACCATTAGGCCATGTTGCTTCTCTACCCACTAGCTCCATCTCCAGCTCCCCCTTCTCCCCTGCCTCCGCCCCCAGCCCGGCTCACCTCCTCTGGCTGCAGCCCCAGTCCCCCTGCAGACACTGGGAACTGCAGCAGCCTGACAGATGACTGAGGGGGTCCTGAGGACGCCCGGTTCATTCTGTCGCCTTTATTGTGCCTGACCTAAAACCAAATACCCAGGCCCCTGTCTCCCTGGTGACACCTGAAGGCCTCTGTTTCCTAGCAACCAGGAATAATGGCTCCTGGGAAAAGCACATACAGTTTGGTAAAGGGCAGCATTTTCTCTCTGAGCTCCTGGGTATCACGGGGCCCGGGGAGGGGGGAGCCCCCAGCAAGAGCAGGCTGGGCCTGGCGAGAAATTCAAGTGGCCCAGTGTATTCAGTCTTTAAGTGCCCACGGGCCCACTGGCACTTTCTTGCTACAGTTCACTCTCCCAGGCTGAGGAAGCCATCTTCCCCACCTGTGGAGTTATTAGCTGCCTCTTAAGGGGACAAAAGCCTCTTTCAGAACCTTCCCCTTTCTCTGCTCCTCTCCACTCCCCCCGCAGAATTTCCCTCCCGGGGCTGCATTTAGTCACTCAATCTTTTTCTGCTCTGGCCACTGAACATTCCCCTTTGGGGACAGGACAGCCCCATTCTCTTCCCCTCGGTTTCATGCCTGTTCCTCCGGTGAAGGTTGTGGGAGACAGACAGAGCAGCCATCCAGCTGGGATTGGAGGGAGGAAGAAGGGGGCTGTCAGGTGAAGCCATTCCAATCCTGTGGATTGATTGCAGAGAGCCACTTCCCTCCTCCTCCCACCGCAGCTGGCCACCTTCACAAACCCTGGGAACTTCAAGAGGCTGACAGACAGGAACTCATATTTCATTCTGCCCTCTTCACTGAGGTTTGATTTGCCATTTTGCCGCCAACAGGCACTAAACTTAGTTCCGCCCCATCGCTTCTCTCTTCTCCCACGTCCACGGCGCTCCCGGGTCCAGCTCGCTTCTGAGCCCCCGCAGTCAAACAAGGAATCCCACCTTACAGGTCCCCGCTTGTCAGTGGGTCAGGGACAGTCAGTTGGTCAATCGTACCTACTGAGCACTTACTGTGTGCAGAGCACTGTACTAAGCACTTGGGAGAGTACAATAGAGCACTATAATGCATACAATCCTTGCCCACAACGAGCTTACAGTCTAGAAGGGGAGACAGACATTAATATACACTACAGATATGTACATAAGTGCTGTGGGGCTGGGAGAGGAAATGAATAAAGGGAGCTAGTCAGGGTGACACACAAGGGAGTGAGAGAAGAGGAAAGGAGGGCTTAGTCAGGGAAGGCCTCTTAGAGGAGATGTCCCTTCTATAAAGCTTTGAAGGGCAGGGAGAGTCAATGTCTGTAGGATATGAAGAGGAAGGGCATTCCAGACCGGAGGCAGGATGTGGGTGAGAGGTCAGCGGCAAGATAGACGAGATTTGAGGTACAGCAAGAAGCTTAGGGTCTGTTTATTTGTATTGATGTCTTTCTCCCCTTCCTCTAGATGTTTAGCTCACTGTAGGCAGGGATTGCCACTCTTTATTGTTGCACTTTCCCAAGTACTCAGTAGGGTGTTCTGCACACAGTAAGTTCTTAATAAATATGACAACGAATGAAAGGAGTGAAGTGTGTCATGAACAAAATACATACAGGAGCTCTGGATTAGTAACAGAAAAGTTTTTCATTTCTAAACATTTTTGCTCATGAAAAGTTGCCGTCCTAACAGAATGGGGGTATATGGGGAGGGGGGAGGTCAGGGGAGCAATCTGCCTCCACTCCTTCCCCACCCAAATGCCAGCGGCCCAACCCAGCACCTCATCTTAGTCCCCTTCTTACCCCCGTATGAGCAAGCCCAGGGATCAAAGCAACTCTGTTTAGAGGCCCGAGCTGGGGTTTCAAGGAAAGGCGCTCTGCAGAGATTGGGGTTGGGGAAGGCAACCGAAAGCAAGTAATAATATTAATAATTGTGAACTCTGTTAAGTCAGGAAGGCCTTGCTCTCAGATGTCAGGGCTCAGATGGTGGTTTGGATAGCACAGTGTTATTATCAGAGAAGCAAACCCTGAGCTGGGGCCAGGCATCTGAAATCTTTGGTTTGCTCCTGACACAAATCAATCCATCAATCAATCCTTCAGTAGTAGTTATTGAGCGCTTGGGAGAGTACAGTTCGAGATGTGATCCCTGCTGTCACAGAGCTTACAATGTAGACGGGGAGAAAAACTGTAAGCTCACCATGGGGAGGGAACATGTCTACCAACTCTTGTTATATTGCTCTCTCCCAATCGCTTAGTACATTGCTTTGCCCACCGTGATCACTCAATAAATGCAACTGATTGACAGACACTGAAATGACAGATACATCCTGCTCACCTTCCCACTAAACTGCTGTTCCCCAAAACTCCATTCATAAGAGAAGACTTTGCATCATCAGTTCCACCCTCCCTACCTGAACGATGCCCTTTTAAAACCTAAAGGAGTGCAAGGCATTTAGACATTTTGTGACTAATAATGATGATAATGGTATTTGTTAATTGCTCACTATGTGTCCAGTACTGTGCTGATATCTGGTAGATAAAATATGATCATATCAGACAAAAATTCCTTTCTGATATGGAAGGTCAAAAGGGCAGGGAGAACAGGTATTTAATCCCCACTTTATGGATGATGAAACTGACACACAGAAGTCAAGGGACTTGCCCAATGTCACATAGCAGGTAAATGGCAGCTCTCCCAACTCCCAGTTCTATGCTCTTTCCAATAAGCCACATTGCTTCTCTGTGCCTCAGTTTCCTCCTCTGTAAAGTGGGGATTCAATGCCTGTTCTCCTTCCCCCTGAGAGTGTGAGCCCCATGTGGAACCTGATTATCTTGTATCTACTCCAATGCTTAGCATAGTACTTGACACCTAGTTAGTGCTTAACAAAAACTAAAATTATTATTATTAGCCCATTGTTTAAAACAATGCTTGGCACATGATAAGCACTTAAGCAGTACAATTATGATAATTTTTATTTTCAGTAACCCTCAAAGCCTCCTCCCCTTTCTCCAGAAAGTTTTGTGGGAGGCAGCGTTCCTTGTCCCTGTACTAGCAAGCAGGGAGAGGATGCTCAGAGGAGGAATTTGACTTGTTCACGGCCAGTAGATTATGGGTAGTAGAAGGAACGGAAAGGGGAAGGGCACCTTGGAAGGAACAGGAAGGAACCTGAGGGAAGGTTAGTCAGAGGCTTTTCTAAGGGGAGTTGGGAGAGGTTGGATATAGAAGACAATCAGAGTCAAGAGGGTCAAAATGCCATCAGGGGAAGAGCAGGAAAAAATAAACTGAAGGCAGAAACCAGAGGGGGTGCAAAGCCTCACTGTGAACAGGGTCACTTCCTACTCTCCTTCCTCGCCACATAAACCCTGAATGGCCTTTCTCCATCTGTTTGCAGGCTGAGCCTGAAGTCTACTTCTGTGGGCCTTAGTTTCCTCATCTGTAAAACAGGGGTAAGGCACCCGCTCTCCCTCCCTCTTAGACCATGAACACCCATAGGGGACCAGAACCCGATCCTATCTGATTCTTAGTATCTACTCCAGCAATTGGTACAGAGGAAGTGCTTAATAAACTCTAGAATTACAATTTGGACTATTCTTAATAAGATAACCTGAAAAGCCCCCATGAAACTACCTTTGTAATATCCCAAGTCCCACTTTCCAGAAAACTCAAGGTGGGGAGAGCTGCAGTTACAATGTCACCCTGAGGCCCAGTAAAAATTAATCTGGCTTTTCCTGTCGTTCAAAAACAGCACACACCAAATGGAATGGAAACGCCTGAGGGAGGGATGATGGGGAAGCAGCCAAAAAAATACTCTAACCCACACGGTGGGTTGTTTAATGATTCAACCCTTTGCCAGTTGATGGTGGAGTTTAGTTCGAGGACACGGAGAGGGGATGGCATCTGCATCTGGGCCTGGCAATGATGACAAACAAAGAATGGCTACTAATTAACAAAGGCAAATTGATCCTCCTCTTCCTCCACTAGAACCCACTTCAGTCCCTAATTGACAGCTCTCTTACTGTCCACGAACACACATTCATTCACCCCACACTGCTTCAGAAGAATAAAGGCCGAGGTTACCAGATTCGAAAGCTTTAAGGATTTAAAGTCATAAATCCAGAAAACCTGAATCCTCTTCGGTTCCCCTTCAGGTCACGTGTGTTGTCACATGTGAAGGACAGAAAGGAACACCCCAAAAGATGCCACCACACTTCAGAATTCTGGGGGCCCCTGTCTCTGTCCTCCCCTCGGATGGCAACTGTTACAAAAGAGGAGATGGACACTTTTGGAAGGCAGAGGAAGCAGCCTTCTTTTCGCCGATTTAACTGTGTTGCTGTGCTGCGTTCGGCAATGACTGCTGCTCAAAACAAGCAGGAGAGAGAGGGTGGTTAAGACCTGCCACTTGGTCCATGTCATGAGGATGTTACCCAGAAGCAGAACTGCAGGAAAATCAAGATGGAAAAATAGGGGCTTTGGCTGGATTAGCTGCAGTTCCATATAAGCCTCAAATCGGTGGTCAGATCTGACTACGTGATTTTCTTCCTTTCTAATGGGTTTTTTTTCCCTTCTAGGCAACAAAAAGACATTATGTTGCATGGAGGGAACCAAGGCATTTGCAAATGATAAAATGGAGATTTTAATAGATGTTTTAATAGAGTTTCAGTTCTTCAGTAGCATCAATACGGAAACACTATCTGGTTTTAGCAGATGATCCTGACCTTCTCCACAATAAGGAAGTTAGCCCCCTCCATTTTCTTTAATGGTATTTGTTAGGTGCTTATTATATGCCAGACTGTACTAAGCACTGGAGTAGATAAAAGCTTATCAAGTTGAACACAGCTTCTGTCTTACATGGGGCTCACAGTCTTAATCCCCATTTTACAGATGAGGTGACCGAGGCCCAGAGAAGTAAAGTGATTGCCCAAGGTCACACTGCAGGAGAGTGGCAGAGTGTCTGCTTCTGGGGTGTCGTCTGCAGGGGCCACCTCATGAGAGATGAGGGATTTGGTTCGTTGGCACACCTCCTGGCAGGTGGACCTTGCCAGTGCCCATGGGGGCAGAAGTGGTCAACCAGGCCTGAGAATTCTGTAGTGTGGTGGCATCTTTTGGGGTGCTCCTTTCTGTCCTTCACGTGCGACAACGCACGTGACCTGAAGGGGAACCGAAGAGGATCCAGGTTTTCTGGATTTATGACTTTAAATCCTTAAAGCTTTCGAATCTGGTAACCTCGGCCTTTATTCTTCTGAAGCAGTGTGAGGTGAATGAATGTGTGTTCGTGGACAGTTAGAGGGCTGTCAATTAGGGACTGAAGTGGGTTCTAGTGGAGGAAGAGGAGGATCAATTTGCCTTTGTTAATTAGTGGCCATTCTAATTCCCTCAACCATTAGAACCCAGGTGGTTCTGACTCCCTGGCTCATGCTCTTCCCAATATGCCACGGTCCTTCCTCCAAAAGCCTGGATGGTCTCCCCATGCCCACCTCTTCCCTCAGCCTGGATGGTCTTTCCCTATATCCATCATTTCCCCGTGCCTGGGAGATCTCTCCCCTACTGCTTCCCCAGCTGGCCATCTATCCCATATCTGCCATTTCACCAGCTTGGACCATCTCCCTTATCCCATGATTCCCTCCAGCCTGGGCAAGCCCCCCAGCCATGCTCACTTACTTTCCCCAGCCTGGACAGTCTGTCCCATGCCCACCTTTTCCCAGTCAGCTCTCTGTCCCCTTCCAATCACAACCAGTTTAGCCCAGCTAGGTTATCACCATCTGTTTTCCCGCAACCACTTTATGCCCAAACCCCTTTCCCCCACCCAAGCCACCTCCCCTCCCCCGCCTCCTTCGATGGCCATCTCTCTCCACCTCTCCAGGGTCCGCCCACCTGTTTCCGCTCTTCCATTCAGCCCATAAGAAGTTGTGGAAACTTCAGGAAGCCTGCCAGCCACTCAAAAGCCTTGGAAATAATGATCCCAACCAACCCATCCTCACATACACAGATTTGAGACGTCGAACCAGCCGGCAGATCTGTGACACCCGCCTGCCTGAAGAGCAGCGACCTCTCCTTCATCACCACGTTTTCACTCAGTTCTGTCGTGAACAGATGCTTTCACTAGCCAATTTGGCTAGAACGCAACGAAGGAACATTCTGACAGTGCAAGCCCAGCCCTGGGTGCCAAATTATTGAAGACACTATTTGAGCCCATGCGTGTGGCAAGCTTTCTTTGATTAACATGAGGTTTTGCGAGAATACAATCCTCACATTATCAGAAGAACTGGGTGCGTATCTGTACGGGTAGAGTACGGGCCTGGGAGTCGGAAGGACCTGGGTTCTAATCTCTGCTCAGCACACACTTGTCTGCTGTGTGACCTTGGGCAAATCGCTTCACTTCCCTCAGTTACCTCAAATGTAAAATGGGGATTAAAACTGAGAGTTCAATGTGGGACAGGGACTGTAGCCAACCTAATTACCTTTTATCTACCCCAGCGCTTAGTAAAGTGGTTGGCACATAGTAAGTGTTTTTAACACCAAATTATTATTATTACACCAACATATGACTACAAACCTATATATATGAATATAGATATGTCTGTTCAGATGTCCTTTGGTTTGAACTTAGAGAAGAAATATGGCCTAGTGGAAAGAGCACGGGCTTGTGAGTCAGAGGCCCTGGATTCTAATCCCGGCTATGCCACTTACTTGCTGTGTGGCCTTGGGCAAATCACTTAACTTCTCAAAACCTGTTGTCCCTCTTACTCAGATTGTGATTCCCATGTGGGTCCTTGTATCTACATCAGCACTTAGTGCAGTGCTTGCCACATAGAAAGTGCTTAACAAATGCCACAGTGATTATTATTATTTGGAGACAACACTGTCGGTTGTGAGGCTGTATCAGTGGGTGTGAATGTCACACTGAAACTCTCTTGTACAGTAACACACTGGCACAGTTTGTCAAGGAGAATTCAAACGGGCACATTTCCTGGACCCCAGCCACTTAAAGGGTGAGCCCTGCTCAGTGACCAGTGATTATTAAGAAGAGAAAGGTATATACTACCACCAGCAAGGTACAGGCTTGATCGAGGCGGACGAAATTCTAAAATTTCAGATGCCAAAGTTAAACCTGCAAGCAACCATACCCTGCAATTAGTGAATCACAGGGAGTTTGTCAGCTAGATTTTGTTGGAACAAAATCTGAAATAAGTGGGAGTTCACTTGTTGAAAAATGAGCTCAAAAATATTCTTGGCACAGATTGCAAGTTCAGAGTCTGGTTGCCAGTGATTAAATGCTACGAACGTTATTGCTCTTCATTTTTGTCCTTTGGTTTCCTCCCACCAGCATTAGTGATAGCTGCCTAGTTCTCTCTGTCCTTCTGTTCCAAGTAAGATATTCTCTATCAAGCATGTCCTCTCGGTGTACCCGTCCTGCTGATATGGAATTGAATAACAAGATCTGCCCAAACAACTGCTGAAGCATATTCCAGTTCAATACTTGGTAGCGGAGATGCCCATTTTTAATTTTGAGAATGGGGGACAGAAAAGGGGCAAGGATTTTAAGGTAGGGGAGGAGAGGTTGGGAGGGGACCAGCTTCAAAGAGCTCATAGGAGAGAGAGCCATCATTTGGGGTCTTTGTAGCCGGACTGGAAATGGTCAGATCTTGTCAGATTTGTGGGATAAGCAAGGCTGGGAGCCTGGCTCAGAAAGCTGTGGGAATCGTTGCCCCCTGCATTCCCATCCCTCCAGTGATTCAATTGCACTTATTGAGCACTTACTGTGTGCAAAGCACTATACTAAGTGCTTGGGAGAGTACAATATAACAACAGAGACACATTAGTGCCCATAACGAGTTCACAGTCTAGAGGGGAGACAGACATTAATATAAATAGATAGATGGATAAATAAATAAATTATATATGTATATATATATATATATATGTTGTGGGGATGGGAGGGAGGATTAATGAAGGAACAAGTAAGAGTGATGCAGAAGGGAGTGGGAGAAGAGAAGGGTTTAGTCAGGGAAGGCTTCTTGGGGGAGATGTGCTTTCAATAAGATTTTGAAGTGGGAGAGAGCAATTATCTGATATGAAGAGGGAGGGTAATCCAGACCACAGGTAGGATGTGGGCGAGAGGTCAGTGGTGAGATAGACAAGATCGAGGTATAGTGAGAAGGTTAGCATCATGTGCCTGTGATGGTGGGCAGCTGTGATTGGTGGAGGTCTGGAGGACCAGAGAAGGATCTCCAATATTGAAGATGGAGAAGTAGCATGTCCTAATGGAAAGAGCATAGGTCAGAGGTTCAGAGGTCTGTGTTCTAATCCCAGCTTCAACACTTGTCTGCTGTGTAAACTTGGGCAAGTCACTTCACTTCTCTGGGCCTCAGTTACCTCATCTGTAAAATTAGGCTTAAAACTATGAACCCCATGTGGGGCAGGGACTGGGTCCAACCTGAATAGGTTGTTTCTACCCCAGCGCTTAGTTCAGTGCCTGGCACATAGTAAGTACATAACCAGAACCAGAAAAAAAATTGAGAAAGGTAACTTTTCCTAAAGCTGCAAGGGCCCTGCACATGAGAGCCTGCCTAAAGCAAGCAGGTTCCAGGTGCTTCTTGCCTAGGGAATGGTGAACTCTTCTCCAACACCTTGAGCAGGGATAAGCTGGGAAGTTTTCCCCTCTGACCTGCCACCCATCAGAAAAATCAATGGAGAAAATCTGTAAGAATCAATTTTTAATTTAAAAAAAACCCCAACTCCAGACCCTTCCGTCTCACTTTCCACCCTACTGACCTCTGAGTCCACCATTTTTTTTACAGTATTTGTAAGTGCTTATTATGTGCTAGGCAGGCAGTGCTGGGGTAGATACATGATAATCAGTTTGGACATAGCCCATGTCTTCCATGGGGCTTATAGTCTAAATCTCCATTTTACAGATGAGGGCACTGAGGCATCGAGCTGTTAAGGGACTTGTCCGAGGTCACACAGCAGAGAAGTGGCAGAGCCAGGATAAGAACCCAGGTCCTCTGACTCTCGGGCCCAGGCTCTTTCCACTAGGCCCTGTTGCTTCCTGTGACTCAGAGATAGTCGAGAACAAGCTGTGAATTGTTATGGTCCCTCAAACAATCAAAAAGATGAAGACTGTGTATATGGCATTGAGTCGAGGCCAATAAAATGCCCTCAGTCAATCAAGAAGGAAGGTAAAAGATCCAAGCGTGGAAACTTCTGACTACTTACAGGCTACTTGGAATCAACTGATCAATCGAAATTTATTTATTGAGCACTTACTGGGTGCAGAGCACTGTACCAAGCACTTGGGAGAGTACAATATAACAGAATTTGTAGGCTATTTCCCTAACCACTGCAAACTTACAGTCTAGAGTCAGGGTTTCCTAAAGAAATGTTCAAGGGAAAGGCATCAAAATCTGCACAGATCTTTACTCGGTGTGCTGAGAAAATGCCGTGGGACTTCAAGAGTGACCATCATAACCATAGTTTTCAAGAAGGAAGGTGAAAGACCTAAGTGTGGCCACCTCCAGCAGCATATAAATAGTATAAGCATACTTGGAATCAATCAATTAATCATATTTATTGAGCACTTATGGTCTACAGTACTAAGCACTTAGGAAAGTACAATATAACAGAATAGGCAGTAATAATAATTGTCATTACTATTGTATAACTACTGGAGGCAAGTTAATCAGGTTGGACTCAGTCCCTGTCCCACATGGGGCTCACACTCTTAACCCCCATTATACAGATGAGGGAACTGAGGTACAGAGAAGTGAAGTGACTTGCCCAAGGTCACAAAGCAGACAAGTGGTAGAGCCAGGATTAGAACCCAGGTCCTCCCAGGCCCGTGCTGTATCCACTATTCTCTCCCCACAGTGAGCCTACAGTCTAGAGGGGGAGACAAACATTAATATAAGTATACTTATTTATTTGTTGGAAATATAAATTAAATATATATATTTATAAATGTAAATATAAATTATTGGAAAGTTCAGGTGTTGTCAAACACCCGCGGCAAGTAAGATTGGAAGTCTGGCTCAGAAGGCTGTGGAGGCCATTGCTCCTGTCGCCTGAGTGGTGGGGCATCTATCACTGATACTCATAAGCGCTTAGTACAGTGCTCTTCACAGAGTCAATGCTCAACAAATACTACTGTCTGATTAACTGACTGATTTTCTATGCAGAGGCAGATCTGTCATCAGGCTGCCCTTGGGTGCTTGGCTTATTGCCTCCCTTTAAAGATAAATGTCTTCCCTCCCAAACATGACCACGTCAATCCTGAACAGGCTCATTTCTGGACCGTCAAGGTCATATAAGGCATCCCCCTGCCCTGTGCCCTACAAACTGCTTTGTGGTTTGCTCAGTACAAATACCCTAAATTGTTAATAAAAAAGGTGTTAAGGTTTTGAGTTTGTTTTCGGGTTTGTTTTCTTCTTGAAAGATTGCCAACCCTCCCCACACACTTGCCACTCCAGGCAGAGGCTTAGCAATCAACCAGAGGTATTTGTTGAGCGCTTACTGAGTGCAGAGCACAGTACTAAACACTTGGGAGAGTACAATACAACAGAATTAGTGGATGTGTTCCCTGTCCATAATAAGCTTACAGAAATAGAGGGTTTATAGGGAAATTCACCACTGAAGCTGTTCTACTCTAGTCCATGCTGCCCTGCTGAGAGATAAAAGAAAAGGGATGAGGAGACTAGTGTTAGAATACATTTCTGATATTCAGCCAGTTCTTCTTTGAAGAACCCAGTGTTAATCAACTCTCCCCACCCCAAATTTACCCTGCTGATCTCCTACTACAATCCAACATACTCACTTTGCTCCCCTAATACCAATCTACTCTCTGTACCTCAGTCTTGTCTATCTCACTGCCGACCCCTTGCCCACATATTCCCACTGGCCTGGATCTCCCCCGACCCCGCTTCATAGCCAACACAGACCACCACTCTCTCCATCTTCAAAGCCTTTCCTTCAGACTGTAAACTCCTTCAATCAATCCATTAATCAATGACATTTATTAAGCACTGAACCAAGAGCTTTGGAGAGTACAGTACAACAGAATTAACCAATACATTCCCTGCCCATAACGAACTTAAAGTCTAGAGGTAGATTCGAATTGGTGGAGTTGGGTGGGGAGGCTTTTTGTCAAATTAGCTCCTTAGCAGGTTGAGCTATGCTTAAGAATTTAGGACTCCTTGTGAGCAGGGAACATGTCTACCAACTCTGTTACACTGTACTCTCCCAAGCCCTTAGTAGAACACTCTGCACATAGTAAGCACTCAATAAATACAACTGATCGATTGAAATCACACCTCCAAGAGGCCTTCCCCAAATAAGCCCTCACTTCTCTGCCTAAGACCTCCCTTCTGCCTCACCTATGCACTTGAGGCTGTTCCTCTTAAGCACTTTGATAGTCATCCATCCCCCCAGCCCCATGGCATATATATATATATATATATATACATATCTCCATCTGCAAATTATTTTATTGTCTCCCTCTCTAGTGATGATGATGATTATGGTATTTGTTAAGCACTTACTATGTGCCAATCACTGTACTAAGCGCTGGGGTAGATACAAGGTGATCAGGTTGTCCCATGTGGGGCTCACAGTCTAACCCCCATTTTTACAGATGAGGTAACTGAGGCAAAGAGAAGTTAAGAGGTTTGCCCAAGGTCACATAGCAGACAAGTGGTGGAGGCCGAATTAGAAGCCCCGACCTCTGACTCCCAAGCCCGTGCTCTATCCACTAAGCCACGCTGATCTAGTCTGTAAGCTGTTTGTGGTAAGGGACCTTCCATACCTACTGTTTTGTATTGTGCTTTCCCAAGTGCTTAATACAATGCTCTGAACACAATAAGTGCTCAATAAATTCCATTGATTGACTGATTACTCACCATATCTAATGGCATACGCATGCAGACAACCATTTCTTCCACCACCAGGTCCCCCTGTATCCAGGCAGGCTTGTGTTGTCAGAAGAATACTCCCTCGTTCTCCCTTTGCATTCAAGCCAAAGCAAGTGGTGAAAACACAAGCATTGGCAGAACTGAATGTGCTGATACTGTACTGTGCTGTGTGACTGTGGGCAAGTCACTTCACTTCTCTGTGCCTCAGTTCCCTCATCTGTAAAATGGGGATTAAGACTGTGAGCCCCACGTGGGACAACCTGATTCCCCTGTGTTTACCCCAGCGCTTAGAACAGTGCTCTGCACATAGTAAGCGCTTAACAAATACCAACATTATTATTATTATTATTACTGACTTCCACCACGCTGCACTGTGCTCTATCCGGAAAGACAGACGTTGCCGGAAGATCATTCCCCAATTCCTCAACTACATTCTATCCAAATGCCTCAATTCCAAATCGACAGTGGAAAGGACTGTATCACAACACTTTTTCAACTCAACAAGTTCTGAACATTCTTGAAAAGCTCTGAGCCAGGTCATCCGGCTGCCGGTGGTGTTAAACTATAGTTTAAACACATGAGGAAAATACAGATTAGACAGGAGAATCAACTGTACCACAACACCTTTCCAACTCAAGCTCTGAGCATATGTAGCCTAGTGAAGAGAGCACAGGCCCGGGAGTCAAACGGACCTAGGTTCTAATTCCAGCTCTACCACGTCTGCTGTGTGACCTTGGGCAAGTCACTTAACGTCTCTGGGCCTCAGTTCCTCATCTATAAAATGGGGATTAAGAGTTTGAGTCCAATGTAGGATAGGGACTTTGTCCAACCTGATTAACTTGCATCTACCCCAGTGTTTAGAACACTGCTTGGAACACAGTAAGCACTTAAAGAGTACCATAATTATTATTATTATTGAAAGGCTCTAAGCCCAGTCATCCTGCTGCCGGTGGTGTTAAACTACACTTCTAATACATGAGGAAAACACACATTAGACAGGAGAATCGACTCTACCACAAAACTTTTCCAACTCAACAAGCTCTGAGAATTTTGGAAAAGCCCTGAGCCAGTTCATCCTGCTGACGGTGATGTTAAACTACACTTATAAGACATGAGGAAAACACACATTAGACAAGAGAATGAACTGTACCACAGCACTTTTTCAACTCAACAAGCTCTGAGCATTATTGAAAATATCTGGTCCAGGTCATCCAGATGCTAGTGGTGTTAGACTACACTTCTAATGCACCAGAAAGCCCTTCCAACTCAACGAACCGTAAGCAGTCTTTGAAACAATCAGACATCCAGCAGCTGCTGCTCATGAATAATGACTATGCTCCTGAGGCCCATGGTGATGATTATGAATCATTTTACAGAGTCAGCATAACACTATGAGCCTGAAGACTATCAGTAAAACATATCGGTCTGCACAGGGAAACCCAATACGCAACCAAAGATCCTGAGTGCTAAGAGAGACCTGAATGCTGTCATCAAATTCTTCTCCCTGGGTAGTGAATTCCAAAAATACACAAATCAGATCAAGAAAAAGAAAACTGAATCAAGAAAAAAGCCAAAGTATGCCATGGGGCGTTAAGTTTTACACCAAGTTAAAATTCTAGTAGTACCCAGTCTTTGATGCGCCTGCGAGTCCTGAACATATCACAGAAGGAGCACTCCGCTTCTTGAGCAGATTTCTCAAATCCCCTAGGAGCCAGATTTTTCAAACAGAAAGTCAGGATCACCAACAGGAAAGTCCTGGGTGGCAATGCTCATGGCAACACACCTTCAGAGATAAGACAGGGCAAGACAAAAGATGACAGCAGGATACCCAACCACGTGCCTATGCAAGAGGAGAGGGCAAGATACTAGTTTCTAAAGACTGTAAAGTCCCTACTCAAAGAATGAAGCTCAGCATCAGATAGTCCAGCAATCAGGAGAGGGGCAGCTCTGGGAAGATCAGAATTCCAAGAGGCAAATTCAAAAAGAGCAAATGGAACAGAATATGATGCATATTTGCAGATGGCCAAGGACTGTCAACTTGCTGTGGGCAGAGAATGTGTTCTACCAACTCTGTTACATTGCTCTCTCCCAAGCGCTTAAGACAGTGCTCTGCACACAGTAAGCTCTTAGTAAATATGACTGACTGACTATAGCTTTCCTGGCACCAAGTGGAGAATGGACTATTGACTGCCCAATGGTCTTTTTGGCCATGATCAATAACAACCTCTCCAAATCCAAAAGACACTTCCATATATACCAGGCCACCATTTTCCCCATCTTCAAGGCCTTATTAAAGTCACATCTCCTCCAACAGGCCTTCCTTTATTAATCCCTCTTTTCCCAGGCTCCTTCTCCCTTCTGTGTTGTCTGAACACTTGCATCTGTGACTTTTGGGCAATTGATATTCACACCACCCTCAACCCCACAGCTCTTATGTACATATTTATAAATTACATATTATAAATTATTGATATCAATGTCTGTCTCCCCCTCTAGACTGTAAGATCATTGTAGGCAGGGAATGTATCTTCCAACTCTGATGTACTATACTATCTCAAGCTCTCAGTACTGCTTTCTGCACCAATATACATGCATATATAATAATAATAACAATAATGATGGTATGTGTTAAGTGCTTACTATGCGCCAAGCACTGTTCTAAGCTCTGGAGGGGATGCAAGATAATCAGGTTGTCCCATGTGGGGCTCACGGTCTTAATCCCCATTTTACAGATGAAGCCACTGAGGCACAGAGAAGTTAAGTGACTTGCCCAGAGTCACCCAGGTGACTAGTGGCAGAGCTGGGATTAGACCCCATGACCTCTGACTCCCAAGCTTGTGCTCCTGCCACTAAGCCACCCTGCTTCTCTGTTTATCATATACAGAAAATATATGTACAGAAAAAACACAGAAAAATGGCCCTTGCACATCCATTCCACTATGAACAGGTGGTGCTTTTTAGCAAGAGAGTTCAGGCTCCAGTACTGGATAGGAGCCAAAGAGAGGCTGCAATCAGTTGTTTAAATGGCCAAACAGTAATCTTCATCCCTTCCCAAAAGGATTAAGCTGTCTAATTCTATGTCCAATTGACTGTGAAAGATGCTATTTTTAAAAAATCAATAACTAATTTAGTTGCAATGCTTCTGCCACTCATTATGAGATAGTTGCTCAGGACTAGCTTATAATGATTTTTTTCTTCTTCTTTGTTCACGACAAATTGAGTTACTGAAGGGAAGAGTTGATTTTGAAAGTGTCAAGTGGAAGATATAAGGAAATGATTTTCCCATTTTATTTGTTTTTGGGTATTACCTCAAAAATGCAAGGTTGACTACTAATTGAAGAGAGAGCCAAGAAGGTAAAAGAGAAAACAGCGCCAGGTGCTGTAAACACTAAACATAACAACATGACAAGTGATGACCTTTTTGTGTGTCCAAAGTGGCCGGGACCATATGTCCTTCATTGTGCTTTTCAGCCAAAAGCAGACTCCTGGGTGAATTTCCCTGGCAGCGGTATCTTCTTTGAATAGGAAAGAGACAACCTGATTCCCCTGTGTTTACCCCAGCGCTTAGAACAGTGCTCTGCACATAGTAAGCGCTTAACAAATACCAACATTATTATTATTAGTAGTAGTAGTATAGAGTATTTATACTCAGCTAATTAGACCTTCCAAAAGACTATGTTCCAGCCTTTCAGATTTCCATAGTTTTGCGTCAGAAAAGAGGAAAAATTATCTCCCCTTTTAAATATGTTTGTAATTGACAGAGCTGCCCCAGCATGAAAAAAATGTCATTTTTCTTCCCCTCTCCGGGCTTCCTTGTGTCCTGCTAACCCTCCTTGCTTGAATGATCAGAGAAGATGAAACTAAAAGCAGCATTTAAATCACATTTTATACCCCAGGCAACTAAGCAGCTCAAAAGTACTTCCCTTAATCAACTCATTCACCTTCCAATAACCTTGTGGCAGTGGAATGACTGAGGCAATCAGTCATTCAGTCAATCAATGGTCTTTACTGAGGGCTTGCTGTGGGCAGAGTGCTGTATTAAGTGCTTGGGAGAGTACAATACAACATAGTTGGTAGACGCAATCCCTTCCCGCAAGGAGCTTATAATCACTTCCCATCCAGCAAGCATATGGTTTCCTCAGTACCAGTCAACTCTTCACAGGCAATTGAATGTTTCTGTGACCTCAGGAGCCACCCCGTGACTCTGTCCTTTTCCTCAGCACCCCCCCCTTCTCTGTCAACTTGACTCGCTCCCTTTGCTCTTCCTCCCCTCCCCGCCCCCCAGCAGTATGTAAATATGTACATTTCTATAATTCTATTTATTCTTATTGATGCCTGTTTACTTGTTTTGATGTGTATATATCTATAATTCTATTTATTTATATTGATGCCTGTTTACTTGTTTTAATCTCTATATATCTATAATTCTATTTATATTGATGCCTATTAACCTGTTTTGTTGTCTATCTCCCCACGTCTAGACTGCCCAGTGTGGGCAGGGATTGTCTCTCTTGATTGCTGAAGTGTACTTTCCAAGTGCTTAGCATAGTGTTCTGCATACAGGAAGCGCTAAATAAATACCATTGAATGAATAAAAACATCTGATGACAGTGAAACAATTGGTGACTATTTCCCTTACAGCGAACCAGTGATGGATTTTCTTTTAGGAAGAGAAGCAGCATGGCCTAGGGGATAAAGCATGGGTCTGGGAGACAGAAGGACCTGGGTTCTAATCCAGGCTCCGCCATTTGTCTAATGTGTGACCTTGGGCAAATCACTTCACTTCCCTGTGCCTCAGTTACCTCATCTGTAAAATGGAGATTAAGATTGTGAGCCTTTTGAGAGACAGACATGTGTCCAATCTGAGTAATTTATATCTACCCCAGCTGTGCAATGCATTTAGCGTCGAGTAATTTGTACCTACCCCCACACTAAATACTGTGTGTGGCACATAATAAGCTCTTAAATATCATTAAAAAATAAGTTATATGTGGAAGTCAGAAAGCCCAAAGAAATCCTGCTCTCCAAGTTGTGGGTTTTTTTTCCTGAGGACAGAGACTCTTACCTCTTTCCAGTATTGCTTTTGAAATACCAGAATACATCCTGAGCAGTGCAGAAGTAAGTAGCTCTCATAGATGAGTCAAAGCATGTGGCAGAAATCAATCAATCAGTAGTATTTATGAAACTCCTACTGCATTAAGAATAAGAGTAGTATGTGTTAAGCCCTTACTCTGTCCTAGGCACTGTAATACATGCTGGGGTAGATACAAGGTAAGCAGACTGTACACAGTCTCTGTCCCACACTGTACTTATAGTCTAAGGGAAAGGAGAACACATATTTAATCCCCATTTCACAGAGAAGGAAACTGAGGTACAGAAAATTTAAGTGAATTGCCCTAGGTCATGTATCAAGCAAGTGACAGAGCCTGATTTCAAACCAGGTTCCCAGGACTGAGCTCCTTCCCCTAGATGATGCTGCAGAGCAGTGTACTAAATGCTTTTAGTAGGCATGATCCCTGCCCTCAAGGACCTTACAATCTAACAGGAGAAACAGAGACTAAAATAAACAACAGGACAGGGAAAGAGAGGGCACAGGGGTAGAGAGCAAGGGCGAGAATGCCCTGGGGGGTTCAAATGCAAAACCCCGAGTTAGAATCTTCGATGTCACTTTCCCATCTTTCACTCTTAAGTAAATCATCCATCAATCAATAGTATTTACGGAGCTTTTATTTTGTGCAGGGCATTGTACTCAGTGCTTGAGGGAGCATATTAGACATAGAAGGCTGAACCTCCACCCTCGTGGAGTTTACAATTAAGTTGAGCATTCATTCATTCAATCATATTTATTGAGTGCTTACTGTGCAGAGCACTGGGCTAAGCTCTTAGAAAGTATAATACAGCAATAAAGAGAGACAATCCCTGCCCACATCAGGCTCACAGTCGGGAGTTGGAGGAGGAGGAGACAGACATCACTACAAGTAAACAGGCATCAATATAATAAATATAATTATAGATATATAAATATATAGATAAGCACTTATGGGGAGGGGAGAGAGGGGAAGAGCAAAGGGAGAGAGTCAGAGTGAGGCGGAAGGGAGGGGGAGCTGAGGAGCAAAGTGCTAAGCAGCCTCTCTTGACAACCCCAGGCGTCAACACAGACTGGGCCATCCCAGCTGCTTTCTGGGACCACCTCCGTCCCCCACCTTCGAGGATGGGTGGGTTAACCAGACCACTAAGGGCAATGCCCCATGAGGATCCTTTGAAAAGGAAGGGCAGATTTCCACTGGACAGAGAAATGGCTTCTTATAGGTCTCTTTCCAGTTTGGGAAGTGGCATATCCTTCTGATTTAGGGGATCTTGGTGGCAAAGGGCTGACGGACCATTTATCTCCTTCATTTCTCTGGATGGTCAGGGGAGCTAAGTACCCCGGGCACAACCTGAACCCTAACCTTAAAGGCCTTGCCCCTGAGGGCCAAATTCTACTATTACCCAGCTATCCTAAGACTCCTGACAGATTTCCAGCCCTCCACCCCAGGCCTTTTAACTGGGCAAAGGTGTAGGGGGTGGGGGGGGACTGAACCTCCAGTGGTTGCCCATCCAACTCCACATCAAACAGAAACTCCTCCCCACTGACTTTAAAAAACTCAAACAGTTCGCCTGCTCCTTCCTTGCCTCACTGATTTCCTTCTGCTACCCAGCCTGCACATTTTGTTCCTCTGGCGCCAGCTTACTCACTGTGCTTCAACTTCATCTATCTGGCCACTGACCCTTTTCCCACACCCTCCCTCTGACTTGGAGATCCCTCGCCTCTCCATATACCACTCTCTCCACCTTCAAAGGCCTATTAAAATCACATCTCCTCCAAGAGGCCCTCACTAATTTAGTCATCTTTAGCTTTACTCTCCCTTCAGCGCTAAGCATCTGGATTTGTACCCTTTAAGCACTTCATATTCACTCACCTCCTCACCCCACATAATGGATAGAGCACAGGCCTGGGAGTCAGAAGGTCATGGGTTCTAATCCCAGCTCCGACATTTGGGCAGGTCACTTCACTTCTTTATGCCTTAGTTATCTAATCTGCAAAATGGGGATTGAGACTGGGAGCCTCATGTGGGAGAGGCAATTTGCTTCTTGATTTGCTTGTATCCACCCTAGTGCTTAGTGCAGTGCCTGGCCCACAGTAAGTACTTAATAGTAGTAATGATGGCATTTGTTAAGCGCTTACTATGTGCAAAGCACTGTACTAAGCATTGGAGAGGATACAAAGTAATCAGGTTGTCCCACATGGGGCTCACAGTCTTAATCCCCATTTTATAGATGAGGTAACTGAGGCACAAAGAAGTTAAGTGACTTGCCCGAAGTCATACAGCTGACAGGCGGCGGAGCCAGGATTTGAACCCATGACCCCTGACTCCCAAGCCCGTGCTCTTTCCACTGAGCGATGCTGCTTCTCTGCTTAACAAATACCACAGTTATTGTTATTATTATTCCTAATTTATTTTACTGTCTGTCTCCCATTACTAGACTGTTAGCTCTTGGTGGGCAGAGATTGTGTACCAATTCTGCCATCTGGTACTCTCCCAAGGGCTTAATACAGTGTTCCAAACACAGTTAAGGCCTCAATAAATATCATTTACTGATTGATTCAATCCTGGCTTTGAGTTTAATGCTTTGTCCCATCCAGGGACTTCTCTTGCCTTTCCCAGCCACCAGGCTCCCAAACTTCACTCTCTCCCCTTGACAGGGCTCTGACATGCCAAAGTGGCTCCTCCCTCACAGTTTTTCCTCTTCTCTCCCCACCCACCCCTCAGCCCCCCAGAAGCCAGAGTATTTTAGGCCATTTGCGGCAGAAGAGAATCACCTCATCTCCATGCCAAGCAGGGGTGTCAGACTGTGCTCATTTATCTGATTCCAGCTTTTCTGTGCTATGTTTTCCTAGGGAACCATCCCAGCTCTAACCATCTCATTCATTTCCATGAGTTTTCCTCTAGCTGCCTCAGGGCCACACTGACTCTTTGTTATCCTGCTCCAGACTGGGAGCCCCACGTGGGACAGGGACTGTCTAATCTGATTTGCTTGTTATCACCCCAGCACTTAGTAAAGTGCCTGACACATAGTTAGCAACCAAACTTCTACCACATGAATACAATTATTCAACCTATTCCACCTGGAAGCAGCGAGGCTCAGTGGAAAGAGCTTGGGATTCAGAGTCAGAGGTCATGGGTTCGATTCCCAGCTCTGCCACTTGTCAGCTGTGTGATTGTGGGCAAGTCACTTAACTTCTCTGTGCCTCAGTGACCTCATCTGTAAAATGGGGAATAAGTGTGAGCTTCATGTGGGACAACCTGATTACCCTGTATCTACCCCAGTGCTTAGAACAGTGCCCTGCACATAGTAAGCACTTAACAAATACCAACATTATTATTATTATTACTGCATCAGTCTGCTTGCTGACCTCTCAGCCTCCTGTCTCTCCCCACTCCCCACTTCACTCTGCTGCCCTGATCATTTTTCCACAAAAACATCCAGGACACGTCACACTGCTTCTCAAAAAACTCCAATGGTTACCATTCCACCTCCTCACCATTAGCTTTAAAGCACTCTACCACCTTGCCCCTTTCTACCTCAGCTCGCTTAACAAATACCAACATTATTATTACTCTCCTTCTACAACCCAGCCCATACACTCCACTCCTCTAATGCCAACCTTCTCACTGTGTCACTGGGTCTCAATCTCACCTATCCCACCACCAACCCCTAGCCCATATCCTGCCTCCAGCCTGGAACACTCTCCCTCCTCAAATCTGACAATTACTCTCCCCCCTTTTCAAATCCTTATTGAGGGTACATCTCTTCCAAAAAGCCTTCCCAGACTAAGCCCCTCCTTTCCTCTTCTCCCACTCCCTTCTACATCACCCTGACTTGCTTCCTTTCTTCTTCCCCCCTCCCAGCCCCAAAGCACTTATATACATATCTGTAATTTATTTGTATTGATATCTGTCTCCCCCGCTTTAGACTGTGAGCTCATTATGGGCAGGGAGTGTATCTGTTTATTGTTGTGATGTACTCCCCCAAGCACTCAGTACAGTGTTCTCCACACGGTAAGCATTCAGTAAATACAAATGAGTGAATAAATGAAAGCATTTAACAAATACCACAGGAATTACTATCGACGAGACCAAAGCTGCTTCCCAATGGTGAAGCTTAAATTCACATTGAGAAATCTGGATTCCCTTTCTCCTTCCCCCTGCTCCCTTCCCGTTCTTTCCTAGAACCTTAGACAAACTAGTAGGGCTCACCCAATGGGAATTCTCATCTCAGTCTGTACAGCACAAGTGGGTCCCATGGGACTCCTTCACTCTCTGGTAAACAAACGTTTCCTCCTTGTTGGTATTCAATGAAAACCTTCCATTCCCACCCTGCTCCCTGCTTAGCCTTGTTCCTCTGTGGACAACAGGGCCTTTGTCAGGGAGGAGGAGGAAGTGGAGTGCTTGGCCCCAAGGAGAATTTCCTCAGCATGGCTTTCTGAGGGTGCTCTGCATACAGTAAGCGCTTAATAAATACGACTGACTGACTGAGAGGGACCGGACGGGACGGTGGAGAGATGGAGGAGAGGCTTTCCTCCATACAGGAGCACCTGGAACCAGACCCTCCTGGGCAAACTCCAACCAGTCAGTCAGTCATATTTATTGAGCACTTACTGTGTGCAGAGCACTGTATTAAGTGCTTGGGAGAGTACAGTATAACAGAATATTATTTATTATAATTTATTTATATTAATGCCTGTCTCCCCCTCTAGACTTTAAGCTCATTGTGGACAGGGAATGTGTCTGTTTATTGTTTTATTGTACTCTCCAAGTACTTAGTACAGTGCTTTGCACAGAGTAAGTGCTCAATAAATATGATTGACAAAATAATAATAATAATAATAATGATAATGTTGGTATTTGTTAAGTGCTTACTATGTGCTGAGCGCTGTTCTAAGCACTGGGGTAGACACAGGGTCATAAGGTTGTCCCACATGGGGCTCACAGTCTTAATCCCCATTTTACAGATGAGGTAACTGAGGCACCGAGAAGTGAAGTGACTTGCCCAAAATCACACAGCTGACAAGTGGCCAAGCCAGGATTCAAACCCATGACCTCTGACTCCAAAGCCCATACTCTTTCCACTGAGCCACGCTGCTTCTCTAACACACACATTTTCTGCCTACAATAGGCTTACAGTCTAGTCAGTCCCTCAATCATATTTATTGAGTGCTAAGTGCTTGGGAGAGTAGTTTTGTTTTGTTGTCTGTCTCCCCCCACTTCTGGACTGTGAGCCCGTTGTTGGGTAGGGATTGTCCCTATCTGTTGCCTAATAGTACTTTTCAAGTTCAAATTTCCAACTTTCAAGCGGGAGCCTCAGGTCAGAGATCACTGAGGACCCGGGCCAGGCCCTTGGCCCCAAATGGTCCAAACTTTAATTCATGGCCTAAGTTCCCAGATGGCTAGACAACTTTATGAAAATGAACTCATCCGTTTCACTCTGCACACAGTGTTCTGCACACAGTGAGAGCTCAATAAATAAATATGATTGAATGAATGAATGAGAGTACAATATAACAATATAACAACACACATTCCCTGCCCACAGAGACCTTACATTCTAGATAAGAAGGATTCTGGGTCTTCACTAGTAAGGCAGCAGTGACTCCCTTAGGGCCCAGTCCTCAAGCCACTCCCCCAGGTCTGACTTCAAGAGGCTCGAAGGGGTCAACTTTCAAGCAGGAGCCTCAGGTCAGAGGTCACTGAGGACTGGGCCGGGCCCCTGGCCCCAAATGGCCCAAACTTTAATTCATGGCCTAAGTTCAAAGATGGCTAGACAACTTTATGAAAATGAACTCATCCGTTTCACTCTAAGCTTTTTGTGGGCAGGGAAGGTATCTATAATTTTGTTGTGTTGTACTCTTTCTAGCACTTGGGACAGTGCTCTGTACATAGTATGTGCGCAGTAAATACCATTGATGGATTTGGTTTGTGACACAGGCAGACGACACATCTATTAGTGTGGATGGGAGTTTCTAGCAATTGCTGTTTGACGGGAAGCAAGCAGCCTTCTCCCTCTGCTCCTGTAATAATAATTATGGTATTGGTTAAGTGCTTACTATGTGTCAAGCATTGTTCTACATGCTGGGTAGAGAGGGCCAAACCAAATCACAGGCTACCCGGGGTCAGGAAGGGGTGTCAACTGGGGCCTTCATTATGGTGACCATAATTTGGGAGAGCTCAAAACAAGAGAGGAGGGATGGGGCCAAAAGCAAGGCAAGGAAATGTCCCAAGGGCTCTACAAATAGTAAGTGTTCAATAAATACCATCGACTGACTGAACCACTGACGGAGAAAAGTAACACAACTGCAGAGGAGGAGATGAGAGGAAGAAAAGGAAGAGGAAGGAAGAGAAGGCTGAGGAGTCTCCTTCCACCCTTGGCCTGCTTTGGCCACCCCCAGAGCTGGCCAGTGGCCTCCCACCACCCTTGCCAGAAGCAGGACCTTAACATATGTGGTGAATTAGCATTCCTGGTGGTGGACAGTGTCCCCAAATATGTGCCTGTCCCCCCACTGCAACACATCTGGTCCCTTTAGCCTGAGCTGCTATTTGGGTATGTTCCAAGTTCTGAGCCAGCAGGAGGGTTTTCCAGCCCAGACCAAAAGTCTGGGGTTGTGAAGAAAATGACTTTTTACCTGTTTCTTCAATCTTGGGGGAGCGGTGAGACCCCAAATTTGGTGCTCCTGGTTATGCTGTACTCTTCCAAGTGCTTAGTACAGTGGTTTGCACATAGTGAGCCCTCAATAAATATGATTGAATAAATGAATGAAGGTGTTGTCACACTCAGTTGGTGCCATGTTTTTTCCTATAGATTCACCCTTCCTCGACTTTACCCCCTTCCAGTTTTTCCCCTTCTTTCTTATCTTGATCATTTTCCTTTTCATCTTTCCTGTTCACATGTTCTGGGTGGCTGGAGAGAGCCCATTACCAGAAAGGGGTCATGGCAGGTCTGGGGATCAGAAACCAGCGGGTGGGAAAATGGACTGTGCCTAATCTGACTAGCTAATATCTAGCTGGTATATAGAAGCAGCATAGCCTAATGGCAAGAGCTCGGGATTGGGAATCAAAGGTTATGGGTTCTAATCCCAGCTCCACACCATTTGTCTGCTCTGGGACCTTGGGCAAATCACTTTTCTGTGCCTCAGTTACCTCATCTGTAAAATGGGGATTGAGACTATGAGCCCCATATGGGATGGGAATGTGTCCAATCTGATTACCTCGTATCTACCCCAGAACTCTGCGGTGAATTCTCTGTCAAACAGACAGACCAAAAAAAAAAAAGAGAGAGAAGGCTGGACTGAGGCCCAAGGATGAGAACCCAAGAAAGAAGAAATACTTGTATTTGGTCTTTTTCCAAAAGCAATCTCTTTAAGCCAAACACGGACAAAGGTAATTTCAGAGAAGAAAATAGGCACAGAACCCCAGTGCTGCTGTGCCTTACGTGGCATCACTGGCAGAAAGCAGAAATTGATTATAAATGCTTGGGACTTTGCAATGCTCGGGAATGAGGTTTCTCTAAGGAACTAGCTGTCCCCATTCTCAGCATTTTAAATCTCAGCATTTGAGCTGCATTCACCTCACATTTTTCCTACTGTGGTTCTGTTTGTGGCCCAAGTTTGTCCATTCCGAAACCACCTGTGTCCATCACCCTCCTGGAGCTCAAATTAAAACTCAAAATCCTTCCTGCTCCTCCCACGAGGCCCTGCTGTTTTTCCAGCATGGACTAGTGGATAGAGCATGGGCCCAGGAGTCAGATGGACCTGGATTCTAATCCCAGTTCCGCCACTTGTCTGCTGTGTGACCTTGGGCAAGTCACTTCACTCCTCTGGGCCTCAGTTACCTCATCCGTAAAATGAGGATTAAAGCTGTGAGCCCTACGGGGGACATGGACTGTGTCCAACCTGATGATCTTGTATCTACCCCAGCAGACAGCACAGTGCCCGGTACACAGAAATGGCTTAACAAAAACTATAAATACCATACTGCCTAGCTTTGTATCTCTTAGACTTCAGCAAGGATTCACCCCCATCACAAGCATCAGATTTCACTGTCAATGCAACCTTGGCTGCCTGAGCAAAGGGCTGGAGGGATAATCCTCCCAGGCCCCCAACTGTTCAGATTAAGAAAAAGATGAAAAAGGTTCCTAGGTGAACTATGTCAGAGGGATTTGCTTCTCCTTCCTCCTTATCCTAGCTCCTCTTCCACTGCACCCCAGCTCACATTCTTGGCCTACTGGATAGAGCATGGGTTTGGAGTGCTCTGCACATAGTAAGCGCTCAATAAATACTATTGAATGAAGTCAGAAGGAGTTCTTATTCCGGCTCTGGCACTTGCCTGCTGTGTGACCTTGAGTAAATCACTTCTCCTGGCCTCAGTTACCTCATCTGTAAAATGGAGATTATGACCGTGAGACTCATGTAATAATAATAATAATGTTGGCATTTAAGCCCTATGTGCAGAGCACTGTTCTAAGCGCTGGGGTAGACACAGGGCACTTAGTACAGTGCTCTGCACATAGTAAGCGCTCAATAAATACTATTGAATGAATGAATGAAAGGTTGTCCCACGTGGGGCTCACAGTCTTCATCCCCATTTTACAGATGAGGGAACTGAGGCACAGAGAAGTGAAGTGACTTGTCCACAGTCACACAGCTGACAAGTGGCAGAGCTGGGATTCAAACTCATTACCTCTGACTCCAAAGCTCATGCTCTTTCCACTGAGCCACGCTGCTTCTCTGTGGGACATGGACTTTGTCCAATTTAGTTTGTTTCTACCCCAGCGCTTAGAACAGTGTTTGACACACAGAATTATTTTGTTAATGAAATGTACATCGCCTTGATTCTATTTAGTTGCCATTGTTCTTACGAGATGTTCTTCCCCTTGATTCTATTTATTGCCATTGTTCTTGTCTGCCTGTCTCCCCCGATTAGACTGTAAGCCCATCTAAGGGCAGGGACTGTCTCTATCTGTTGCCGACTTGTTCATTCCAAGCACTTAGTACAGTGCTCTGCACATAGTAAGTGCTCAATAAATACTATTGAATGAATTGAATGAATGAAAATATCATTATTGTTATTCTTTGCTCCTCTCATGATAACTTGCTCACTGTACCACTTTCTCATCTC
Source organism: Ornithorhynchus anatinus (assembly GCF_004115215.2). Lineage (NCBI taxonomy): Eukaryota > Metazoa > Chordata > Mammalia > Monotremata > Ornithorhynchidae > Ornithorhynchus > Ornithorhynchus anatinus. Next base: position 125,029,979 of record NC_041730.1, on the reverse strand, counting down.
TCCTGCGGCCAACCCCTTCTCCACACCCTCCACCCCATCAGAAGCTGTCTCGTCAGTCACATCCAGCAGACAGCTGCTCTCCCCATTTTCAAAACTCTTCTGAAATCACATCTTCTCTCCTGATTAATCTCTCCATTTACCAACTCTGTTATATTGTATTCTCCCAAGCACTCAGTACAGAGCTCTGCACACAGTAAGCGCTCAATAAATACGACTGATTGATTCCCACCCTATACCCCCCCACTCTCAGGAAACAGTGTGACCTAGAGGAAAGAATATGGGCCTAGAGGTCAGAGAAACTGGATTCTAATCCCCCTTTTGTATTATTAATATTATTACGTTTTTAAGTGTTTACTATGTGGCAAACACTGTTCTAAGCACCAAGTAGACTCAAGTTAATCAGGTTGGAAACAGTCCCTGTCCCACGTGGGGCTCACAGTTTAAATAGGAGGGAAAACAGGCTTCTTGCCTCCTGTGTGACCTTAGGGAAGTCACCTTACTTCTCTGTGCTTCCATTTTCTCATCTGTAAAATGGAGATGAAATTCCTGTTCTCCCTTAGACTGAGAACCCCATATGAGACAGAGACTGTGTGTAATTTGATAGGGTTGTATCTACCTCAGTGATTGGCATATAAATATTAATAATAATCATAATTCTGGTATTTATTAGGTGCTTATTATGTGCTAGGCACTATCCTAAGCGCTGGAGTGTATACAAGCAAATCAGGTTGGACATAGGCCTTGTCCCATAGGGGGCTCACTGTCTTAATCCCCATTTTACAGGTGAGGTCACTGAGGCACAGAGAAGCCAAGTGACTTGCCCAAGGTCACACAGCAGACTAGTGGCGGAGCCGGGAATAGAACCCATGACCTTCTGACTCCCAGGCCGGTGCTGTATCCACTGTGCCATGCTGCTAACCAATATCATTATTATTACTGTCACTTCAGATTTCCTGGGCAAGTCACTTAACTTCTCTGTGCCTCAGTTCCCTCATCTGTAAAATGGGGATTAAGACTGTGAGCCCCATGTGGGACAACCTGATTCCCCTATGTCTACCCCAGCGCTTAGAACAGTGCTCGGCACATAGTAAGCGCTTAACAAATACCAACATTATTATTATTGTCACCTAGACCCTGACTCCCCATAGCACCTCCGTACATATCTTTGAACTCTGTCCATTCCCCTTTCCTGTGATTTTTCTTAGTGTCTGTCTCCTCACTCAGACTGTAAGCTCCTTGAGGGCAAGGATCATGTCTTCTCATTCTTACTCCCCCAGTGCTTAGTACAATGCTCTGCAAACAATACATGCTCAATAAATACTATGGATTGATTCAACTCTCCACCCTTGCTGCTTCTAGGAGCCATCATTCATTCATTCATTCAACCATATTTATTGAGCACTTACTATGTGCAGAGCACTGTACTAAGCACTTGGAAAGTACAATTCAGCAACAAATAGAGACAATCCCTACCCAACAACGGGCTCACAGTCCATCAGGCACCACTGGCCCTCTTGAATCTATCACTTGTCTGCTGTGTGACTTTAGGCAAGTCACTTAGCTTCTCTGTGCCTCAGTGACCTCATCGGTAAAATGGGTAGGGAGACTGCGAGCACCGCGTGGGAAAAGGACTGTGTCCAACCCGATTTACTTGTATCCACTCTACTGCTTAGTACAGTGCCTAGCATGTAGTAAGCACTTAATAAATACCATTATTTCCAACTCTGTTGTCCTCTCCCAAGCACTTAGTACAGTGCTCTGTTCACAGTAAGTGTTCAATAAATATGACTGATGGACTGATTGATCGAAAGGGGGAGAATCCAGAAAGGGCCATGTGGGCTGGGCAAGCACGGGGAGGAGGTGGGCGGCAGGGAGAGAGGATGTGGGTTTGGCTCCGTTCCCTCCAGAGCTGGGGGAGACTGGAGGCACTGCAGAATGAGCACGGGTGGAGCAGAATGCAGACCAGTTTAAGGCCAGGAAGGTGAGCACTGGAGGAGCCGCCCCGGGAGAGTAGCGGGGTCACCTTCCCGCCGGGGTCATTTTCCTTGAAGGGAAGAAAGATCCTTTTTAACGGCTCTTCATTTCACCAGAGACAGCGTTCTTCTGTTTATATTGGGGGTAGGGGAAAGGAAAGAGGGGGGGAAAAAAAAAACCTTTGTTCTTCAGTCGAGAACTGACAGTTTAATTAAACCCATCTTGAGACTGGGTCACGGGGTCAGGCAGTCTTCAACAGAGCTTCGGCAAAATATCAGATCAGTGCCATTTCAACCAGCAGGGCCCAGTTAATGAGCTAGCCTGCTCCTTCCAGTAGTGTTATAAATAAGAGAGAGAACCACCTTGGGTTGCCTTCCTGACTCTTGATTCCCTCTCTCACACCCCCCCACCCTTTCCAGAGCTTGGCAAAGACACAGAAAGACAGAGGTCTGGCTCATCCAGGACACATGTTAGCTTAATGATCCAAAAAACTGGGAATTCAGCTCTGAGGAGAGGCTTCTGCTAGAATCACAGTGGGGCCAAATGTCGGGGTTCTAGTCTGAATGGTGCCTTCCGAGAGTGGGCTCAGACCCAGGCCAATACCCAAATGGGCCCGGGTCTAGGGGAGAGAGCAGTCAACCATGTACAAAGCTGGGCTTTGCAGGTGCCCGGCTGTCCCTTTGGGCTCCTGAGACTTTTAGTCCCAGATGTCCCAGGTCTTCCAAGCACGTGTAGCAGTACAGCGTGCATGCTCTTACTAGAGGCCATGGTCCACCCCATCCCGGGGAAGACTAATAATAATTGTGGTATTTATTAAGCCCTTACTATGAGCCAAGCCCCGTACAAAGCACTGGGGTAAATATAAGGTAATCAGGTCCCATATGGGGCTCACAATCATGGTAGGTGGGACAGGTAATGAATCCCCATTTTGCAGATGAGGGAGCTTGGGCACAGCGATATCCAGTGACTTGCCCAAGGTCACACAGCAGGTATGTGGAGGAACCGGAATTAGAATCCACATCCTCTGACTCACAGGCCCATGTTCTTTCTACTAGGCCACGCTGTTTCCCTGATATAGGATGGCATTAGCAACCCACACGGGCTGGATCCCCAAAAACTAGAGGCTAAGACAGACCTATGCAGAGCTCTGGCTTAATAATAAAAATATTCAGTAATAATTGTGATACACGTAAAGTGCTTATTATGTGCTAGGCATTATACTAAGTGCTGGGGTAGATATGAGATTATCAGTTCAGTCACGATACTTGTCCCCCACAGGGGGTTCCCAGCCTTCAGGGAAGAGAGAACAGGTATCTTATCCTCATTTTACAGGTGTGAAACTGAAGGTCAGAGAAGTTAAGTGACTTGACCAAGGTCACCCAACAGGCAAGTGGCATAACCTAAATTAGAACGAAGATCCCCTGACTCCCAGGTCCCTGTGCTTTCCACTAGACCAACGAAGGTCCCCTGACTCCCAGGTCCCTGTGCTTTCCACTAGACCCCACTGCATCTCAGGTTTCTGCTTGTTGTGGGCAGGAATTATGTCTACCAACTCTGCTGTACTGTATCTCCCAAGTACTTAGTACAGTGCTCTGCACACAGTAAGTGCTCAGTAAATACAACTGATTGATTGCTACCTGGTTCTTCTGGGTTAAAGAGCTGATAAAATTACAAAGGTAATGCATCCTAAGGCGGCTAGCAGGATCAAAGAGGGACAAAGACTCTTCCCACCTTCAAGGCCTTATTGCAGGCACATCATCTCCAAGAAGCCTTCCCTAACTAGACCTCATTTCCTCTTTTCCCACTCTATCTACGTCATCCTGATTTGCTCCCTTTATTCAACCCTCCCTCAGCCCCACATCACTTGTATCTGTAATTTATTTAAATTAAATGTCTGTCTCCCCCTCTAGACTGTGAGCTCGTCGTGGGCTGGGAATGTGTTTACCAACTCTGTTGGGTTGTACTCTCCCAAGAGCCTAGTACAGAGCCAAATACCAGTGATTGACTGGTTTTCAAGGAAGAGAAGACAGGAACAATTGAAACTGAGGAGAGCACCTGGCAGTCTAAAGACCTTTGCCATTTCCTCCTCCCCACCCCCACCTCTAGGATGGGAGTTTAGATTACGTTTCAATTAGGCTGGTGGCAATTTAGAAAGCAATCCAGAAAGTAATCCGTGAGATTTATAACACACACCCTCTAACCCTTACTCGAACTCTTGTCCAGATAAATGAAATCTATCTGCTGCCACTGACAGGTCCTTTGCTCGGCTAGAGTGTAACGGGAGACGGTCAAATGATGCTGCTGAGTCTCTCCAATCTACCCAGCCTCCCCTGGGGCAGACAATACTTAGGACTGGAGAACCAGACTCCGCACTGGGGCTCAGGTAAGCAAGCTCATTATCTCTCCCTCTCGGCCACCACGGACCATTCATCCTCTGGCATGACCACCCTCTCCATCCTAGAAGCCCTCTCCAGATACTATTCACGGTCATCTACTGCCCCCCAGGTCCCATCTCCAACTTCTTGAACCATTTTGATTCCTTTCTCACATTCCTTCTCTTTCTTGATCCCTACATTGATCCTTAAGGACTTCGATATCCACAGAGATGTTCCTGACAATGCTCTTCAACTCCACTGACCTCCTGCTCCACCCCACCTCTCCTGCTCACCAACTTGGACACATGCTTGATCTCATCATCTCTAGTCACGGTACAATCTCTACCCTCACCAATTCTGAAATCCCTCCATCTTACCATATCCTCCTCAGGTATCTTTTCTCCCACACCCCTCCTCCCCATAAATCTGTCCTGTTCCTCCACAGAACCTCCGATCTTTAACCCCATCCAATTTTCTCAAGTCATCGTGCCCATCAAGTCATCATGCCCCGCTTAGCCTCCATACCCAAACTACCTTCCTCTGATAAACCAAATTGATGCCCCCAACTCCACCCTCTCTACTAAACTCAGCTACCCTCACTCCCCTATCCCTTCATTGATCTCATGCCAATAATCCACAGCCCTGGATCACTTCCACAGTCTGCTTCCTTCACTCCTGTGCACGAGCCACAGAACACTGCTGGAGGAAATCTAGATACCACCCACCTCAAGTTCATCCTTGCTTGCCCTCTCCTTTGCCGGGCAAAATTATTTCTCTATCCTTACTGACACCCATATGGGACTGGAAGTCAGGAGACTTGCGTTCTCATCCCAGTTCTGCCATTGGCTCATTGTGGGGTCTTGGGGCTAACCTCTCTGAGCTTCAGTTTTCTCATCTGAAAATGGGGATAAGTTGCCTGTTTTCCCCACCTCTTACATTGTGATTATGAGCCCCATGAGGTTCAAGGGCAGTTGCTCATTGTAGGCAGGGAATGTGTTTGTTTATTGCTTTATTGTCCTCTCCCAAGTGCCTAGTACAGTGCTCTGCACACAGTAAGCACTCAGTAAATATGATTGAGTGAATGAATCATATTCCTCTTTCTCTACACTAGCACTTAGCACATAGGAAGCACTAAACAAATACCACAATGAATCAATGGTACTTATTGAGCGCTTACTGTGTGCAGAGAACTGTATTAAGCGCTTGGGAGAATTCAATACAACAGAGTTGGTAGACATGGTTCCTGTCCACAAAAAGCTTACATTCTAGAAGGGGAAAAACCACAAACAACTCCCCACTCCAAAAACCACTACCACTCCAAGGTGAAGAGACTGGCTGGTGTCAAATTAACAAATCAATTATCCCCACCTTCGAAAGATGTCTCGGAAACCTGATTTCTTCAGGTTAACCTGGGTTGTTTTATCTGGGAGACTGATGGACAGTTGCACAGATTTTTTTCTTCTCCCTTCCCCATGATCATCTACAGTCCTGGACTGAGAGAAGGAATGCTTCTTTCCCAGCCCAGATGAATCTTGATTATAGGAAAGAGGAAACCTTTGGGAGCAAGGAATTTGGCCGCATTCCCTATCCCCGGGCAGGGAAAATCCCTAAACAACAGCATCAGGTTCTCAGCAAATGCGTGTATACACACACGCAAACCCTGACAGAGCAGCAGTGACTGCTCTCAGCTCAAAGACTCACTCCAGGATGTCCAACGCCAGCAACTTCCTCAGACCTTCTTTCAGAGCTGGCACCGGGGCACGAGAAGAAGTGGCTGCCCCTTCACAAGATTCTACCTTGGCCTCTAAGGGGGACCCAGGAACCACATCAATGCAAATTCAGAATCAACCCACAGTCACTGTACAAAGTGAGCCTGTCTCCACCCACAAGCCAAATAGACTCTCTTGTCCACCAACTCAGTCAGAAAGCCGGACTGCGACGCAAGTGGAGGGGAGAAAATTGCTTCCATGGGGTGAACATTTTAGGGAGGCAGTGAGAGGAAAATAGGGAGAATAGGAGGGAGGGAGAAAGGGAAAGAGCACATCCAGGCCAGGAGAAGAAAGATATCTAAGCCAACAGTCTTAGCTGTATGTAATGTGACTCACTAGGAGAAACAATGTTAAATGATGTGGTAGCACTGTTAAGTAAGCACTTAAGAAGTACCATAAGTATTTACAAGTGCCACTCTTAAGTGCTTACTTTTTGCCAAGCACTAGAGAAGGTACAAGATGGTTGGACACAGTGTTGCAGTGTAAGTAGGAGGGAAAACAGAAATGATGCCCATTTTACAAATGAGGAAATGGGGGGACAGTGAAGTGACTCGCCAAGATCACAAAGAAGACAAGTGGCAGAGTGGGCACTAGAAGTCAGGTCCCCTGACACCCAGGCCCATGCTTTTTTTTTTTTAATGGTATTTGTTAAGCACTTACTATGGGCCAGGCATCATACTAATCACTGGGGATATACAAGCAAATCAGGTTGGACACAGTTCCTGTCCCACACAGGGCTTCCAGTCTTAATTCTCATTTTACAGAATGGGGTAAAGAGTAATGAAGTGACTTGTCCGAGGTCACACGACAGACATGTGATAGAGCTGGGACTAAAACCCAGGTCCTTCTGACTGCCAGGCCCATGCTCTATCCAAGAGGATGCTGCTTCTCCTTGTAAAGTCAACACTTGTGTCTCTCTCCCTGCCCTGAGGTCACCTCCCGTCGGAGTCCCTCCCCTCAGAGAAGGCAAACATTGGCCTTAGGCTACTAAACAGATTTCTCTCCAAACTCCCAGCTATGACTAAAACAAAAGATCGGCTACAGATACCCAGTAGCGTTTCCACTTCAGTCCAATGAATACTAATTAGCAGTTAATAATAGCATCTTTCCCTCCGGGAGAGATCCAAGGCAGGTCTGGATCTTCCCTTCTCTCTTTCTACCACCCACCCCGCACGCTCCGCTCCTCCGCCGCCCACCTCCTCACCGTCCCTCGGTCTCGCCTATCCCGCCGTCGACCCCCGGGCCACGTCCTCCCGCAGTCCTGGAACGCCCTCCCTCCTCACCTCTGCCAAACTGATTCTCTTCCTCTCTTCAAAACCCTACTTAAAACTCACCTCCTCCAGGAGGCCTTCCCAGACTGAGCTCCTCTTCTCCCTCTGCCACCCCCGCTTTACCTCTCCACAGCTAAACCCTCTTTGTCCCCTTTTCCCTCTGCTCCTCCACCTCTCCCTTCCCTTCCCCACAGCACTGTACTCGTCCACTCAACTGTATATATTTCCATTGCCCTATTTATTTTGTTAATGAATTGTACATCGCCTTGATTCTATTTAGTTGCCATTGTTTTTACAAGGTGTTCTTCCCCTTGACTCTATTTATTGCCATTGTTCTTGTCTGTCCATCTCCCCCGATTAGACTGTAAGCCCGTCAAACGGCAGGGACTGTATCTGTTGCCAACTTGTTCATCCCAAGCGCTTAGTACAGTGCTCTGCACATAGTAAGCGCTCAATAAATACTATTGAATGAATGAAAGGTCTGCTTCTTTCCATCCTCTCTCTTCCTCCAGTCTCAGGGAAGGGAAGCAGAATTTGGCCAGAACTCACAGAACCTCTGAAATGAGGGGAGAAGACTTCTTATAATATAATAATTATGGTAATCATTTAGCGCTATGTGTCAAGCACTGTTCTTCTAGGATCTGGGCCGCTGGCCTCACTACTTTTGGGGGGCAAATCTCCAGGCCCTCCTCCAATGAGACCTGCAGCAGGAAGCCTGATTAAACTTGGTACGTTCCACTTCTAGCCATTGCCTTTTCATTCATTCATTCTTTCATTCAATAGTATTTACTGGGTGCCTACTGTGTAGTGAGCACTGTACTAAGCACTGGGGAGAGTACAATACAACAACAAGCAGATACATTTCTTGCCCAAAATGAGCTTAAAATCAAGAAGGGTGCCATGAGACCCATTCTACCCCTTCGAAATAAGTCAAACCTGGTAAAAAAAAAAATAGAAAGCCAGTTTAACAATGAAAAGCCAGAAGTTGCCATCGGAGCCATGATTTTTGTGCAGTGCGAGTAATGTATTTTTCCTGCCACTTCACTCCTGCAGCTTGGGGCTATGACTGACCACTGAATAGCACCTCAAATATTAAATCAGTAACTCAGATCTAAAGTTGGACAAAGAGAACTATTAATTGTGCAAAAAAATAGAAGAGATGCTCTTTCATGGTTAATGAAACTCAATTCTTCCCTTTGCACCAGCAAATGCATATTCTCCAGGTGTGGAGGGGAAGGGAAACTTCCTCTTTCCCTTCGCCAATTCTCCTCTTCAGGGAGATGTTCGCCTTTCTCAAATGGGCTGCGGAATGAACCACCCAGATCTCAGCAGCCAGCAGTGGCCATGGCACTTCCAGCCAATTGGGACTCCAGGGCTACCCCAGAGTGCCCTGGCTCAGCCCCTGCCCGCACCCACTGGGACTGAAAAGACGCAGTGTGGTACCCGAGGACAACCAACTGCTCCATTGAGGATGGGAAGGATGACACTCCCAGCCATCGGAAGGTCCAAAGCGGGGCCCGTTCATCCCCATCGCCCCATGATGGCCTAAAGCTCTTTCAGGGTGAGTTTTGTAAAAAAAAGAAAAAACCACAGAGAGGGAGTTCTCTATTGCCCAGGGCTTGGTTCACACCACCATGTTGAGGAATGTTGTCACAATGGTCAGCCATACTCATCTCAGTCTGGGGCATCCAATGGCACCCCTGTGGCCCCCCATCCTCAGGTGGAGGCCCAAGAAGAGGAAGATCATGGTACTCACAGCCTTGAGAGGGCCTGGTTGTTCTGGAACAGCAGCTCTGGCAACACATGCAGCTGGTTCCGGTTCAGTCGACTAGAAAACAGAAAAGGAAAGAAAGAAAAGAATATTTTACATTGCATATTAAAAAAATCATATTTATTGAGTGCTTACTGTGTGCACAGCATTGTACTAAGCACTTGGAAAAGTACAATTCAACAACAAATAGAGACAATCCTTACCCAACAACGGGCTCTCAGTCTCCGGGATTTCCTTCACTCACAAAGCAAAGGATAAACTTACCGATTTCTTCCAGCTCTTTCTACCCATCTAATCCCAGCTATTTTTTTTTAATTTTATGGTATTTGTTAAGCACTTACTATGTGTCAAACACTGTTCTAAGCACTGGGGTAGGTACAGTATGTGTTAATTAGGTTAGACACAATCCCTGCCCAACGTAGGGCTCACAGTCTAAGTATGAGGGAGAACAGAGATTGAATCCCCATTTAGGATACTGAAGCACAGAAAGGGGAAGTGATTTGCCCAAGGTCCCATAGTAAGCAACTGGCAGAGCCAAGATTAGAACCCAGGTCCTCTGACTCCCAGGCATGAACTGTTTCCAGTAGGCCACGCTGCTTTGCGGATGGCAAGGTCCTTGAAGGCAAGGGAACATGTCTTCTAATTCTATCATACTCTTGGAACAGTGCTCTACCCATAGTAGGTGCTCAATAAATGCTACCGAATGACTAATTAATAAGCATGTTAGACAGCTAGGTCACAGTCAAAGCTGTGTGCTTTAAAATCCTTTCACACAGGACAGACTAAAAGGCTGGCCGATCATTCATGGGAAGGAAAGAACAGAAGAACTCAGATCTCCAAACTAGAACAGATGTGGCAGCACCGAGCTTTAACCAATGCCATGCCACTGTCTTCCTTCCAACCGGACTCGATCTTGACTTGGGTAAGACTCTGGGCATCAGGTTTGGCTGGGACTACTGAGAACTTTCCCAAGCGATCCTTGCATCCTGGCCTAAATGTCTCAATCAATCAATTGGACTTATTGAGTGCTTACTATGTACAGGGTACCCTACTAAGCATTTGGGAGAATAGATTAATAATAATAATCATGGTATTTGTTACGTGCTTATCTGCGTGCCAGGCACTATACTAAGGGCTGGGGTGGATACAAGCAGATCCAGTTGGACGCAGTCCCTGTCCCGTGTGGGGCTCACAGTCTCAATCCCCATTTTCCAAATGAGGTAACTGAGGCCCAGAGAAGTGAAGTGACTTGCCCAAGGTCACACAGCAGACGAGTGGCGGAGCTAGGAAGAGAAGCTATGACTTCCCGAGTCCCAGATCCACGCTCTATCCACTACGCCATGCTGCTTCTCCTCCATTCTCCCTAGATTGCTCTGAATTCAGAAAGGTTGTTTTGAGTCCTATCAATCAATCAATCACTGATATTTATTGAGCACCTACAGTGTGCTCAGCACTGTACTTAGCGCTTGGGAAAATCCAATGAAGCTGGTAGACACGATCCCTGCCCACGAGGAACTTCCAGCCTACACTTAAGCACTTACCTAAACCCACCCTCAGCACTCCAGTCTATATGTCTATTCAAATGATCAGTTATCACTTTCGATCACTCTAATTGTAGATACTCTTGTCTGTCTCCCCACTTAGACTGTAAGATCCTTATGGGCAAGAGCCTGTCACTTCTTTGTTTTGTACTTTCCAAGCAATTAGTGCAGTGCAGTGCAGTGCTCGATGATAAGTGCTGTTACTACTAGTAGCAATTTCATGTCATGCAGCTGAGGGCCCATAAATCTCCCAAAGCCAAAGCCTTGGCCCTTCTTGATCAGAGTAAAGCGCTGCTCCATCCCGTCTGCCCCGTCAGTCTCTTGTAGGAACTGAAGCCAAAAGCAACCGCGGAAACTCGCGCATTTGGCTTCACCATCGGAGAAGATGAAGGGCCATTCAGGGAGAGCATGGCCGCCCCAAAATATAGGTTATAACTGCATGTAGATGCTAGCCAATCAAGCCTCCATATCCTGGACAATCCACTGATTCAAGGGGCTGACGGGGATTACAAAGGACGAAAATAAAGACTTCTAAAGCATAAACTGTTTGGAAGCAGAGACTCCAGCCCTGCTCTGCTTTCCTGTCCCCTAGAAATGTTCCCGTAAATCATTCAAGTTCTAAATTGGACCACGGTCAGGAAAGAAGATGGAAACTGGGAAGGGATCGTGTCTACCAGCTCTCTTGAATTTTACTCTCCCAAGCCCTTAGAACAGCGCTCTGCACACACTAAGCACTCAAGAAATACCATTGACATTGATTAACAAGAGGGAGAAAGAGGGAATTTAGGGCAAGAGGGAGCCCTATTTACTGAGATGTGGCTTCAAATGAGCCAGCTGAAAAAGAAGTCCAACTGAACTGGACAAATCCACCAAAAAGAGTTGCAGCTTCCTCAAGGGGCATCGTGTGAACTCTGATCTCGATGGATCGGAAAAACGAGGCTCAACCAGACGGAATGTCGGAAACAACGCCGACGGAGCTAGGGAGAGGGAGGGAACGGGGAGTCGGTGCCTCCAGGGCGCTTAGCACAGGCTGCTATTCACCCACCATTCATACCAACAAATTCCTCCCATGCCAACCCGAAAGAGAAGCCTACTGATTTATCCTCCCCCTTTCAAAAGCTGCCGGCTAGCCACCGAAGAGCCGGAGCCACTGCCGCCCTGCAGGAGCCCACGCCGGCCCTGGGAGCCAAGCCAACCCCTTTCTTCCCACAGAAGCTCAGCGGCTACTTCCCAGTATAGAACGCACAGGCCAGTGGCGGCAGCAAAGGGAGAAAGAGCCCAGGAGAATTTCCGAGACTCCAGTACACGGCTGGGAAGCCAGGTGGGATGGACCCAGTGCGTTCTCAATGCACAGAGCCCTGAACTCAGCGCTTGGGTGAGTACAAAAAAAAAATCAATTAATGGTATGCACTGAACACAGCAGGGTGGCTCAGCGGAAAGAGCCTGGGCTTGGGAGTCAGAGGTCATTGGATCGAATCCCGGCTCTGCCACTTGTCAGCTGTGTGACTGTGGGCAAGTCACTTAACTTCTCTGTGCCTCAGTTACCTCATTTGTAAAATGGGGATTAACTGTGAGCCTCACATGGGACAACCCGATTACCCTGTATCTACCCCAGTGCTTAGAAAAGTGCTCTGCACATAGTAAGCACTTAAATACCAACATTATTATTATTACTAATAATAATAATAATAACTGTAAGCAGAGCACTGTATTTAAATGTACTCTCCCAAGTGCTTAGTAAAGTGCTCTGCAAGTAGTAAGCACTCAATAAATATGATTGAATTGAATGGGTACTTGGGAGAGTACAATCAGTGCTACTTATTAAGCACTTATTGTGTATAATTTTTACCCATAAGGAGTTGGCAGAGTGGAAAGAGCACAGGCTTGGGAGTCAGAGGTTGTGGGTTCTAATCTCGACTCTGCTACTGATCAGCTGTGTGACTTTGGGCAAGTCACTTGACTTCTCTGGGCTTCAGCTTCCTCATCTGTAAAATGGGGATTAAGACTGTGAGCCCCATGTGGGACAACCTGATTACCTTGCATCTACCCCAGCACTTAGAACAGTGTTTGGCACATAGTAAGCGCTTAACAAATGCCATTAATATGCTATAATAATAATAATGGCATTTGTTAAGCGCTTACTATGTGCCAGGCACTGTACTAAATGCTGGAGTGGATGCAAGCAAATTGAGTTGGACTCAATCCCTGTCTCTTGTGGGGCTCACAGTCTCAATCTCCATTTTACAGATGAGGTCACTGAGGCCCAGAGAAATGAAGTGACTTGCCCAAGGTCACTGTACTAAGCACTGGGGAGAATATGATAGAATGGTATTACTGAGCGCTTAAGGGATTCAGAGCAATTGGGAGAGCAGAATAGAGTAGAGTTGGTAGACACATTCCCATGACAAGAAGATTAGAGTTGAGAGGGGGAGACAGACATTAAAATAAATTACAGCTATATAAGAGTTGTGGGGCTCAGTTTGGAGTAAATAGTATGTGTTGTACTCTCCCAAGTGCTGAGTACAGTGTTCTGCACACAGTAAGCTTTCAGTGAATATGACTGACTGGTTTGTAGGCACCAGCCCTGCCTGCAAGGAGCTTACAGTTTAGCGGGGCAGGCTGCATCTTGAAAAGAGTACAGGCCTGGGAGTCAGAAGGCCATGGGTTCTAATCCTGGCTCTGGCACTTGTCTGCTGTGTGACCTTGGGCAAGTCACTTTGCTTCTCTGTGCCTCAGTTACCTCATCTGTAAAATGGAGATTGAGGCTGTAAGCCCCACGTGGGACAGGGACTGTGTCCAACATGATTTGCTTGTATCCAACCCAGTACTTAATACAGTGCCTGGCCATAGGAAGGACATGGGCGAGGGGTCAGCAGAGAAACAGGAAAGATCGAGGCACAGTGAGAAGGGTGGCATTAGAGGAGTGAAGTGTTTGGGCTGGGTTGTAGGAGAGTAGTGAGGTGAGGTAGGAGGGGGCAAGGTGATAGACTGCTTTAAAGCCAGTGGTAAGGAGGTTTTTTTTAATGCAGAGGCAGATGGGCAACCACTGGAGTTTTTCGAGGAGTGGGATGACATGTCCCGGACATTTTTGTAGAAAAATGATCTGGACAGCAAAGCAGACAGTAGGCTAGGAGATCAGCAAGGAGGCTGATGCAGTCATCCAGGTGGGGTAGGATGAGTGATTGCCCAGCACTCAGAACAGTGCTTGGCACATAGTAAGCACTTAACAAATACCATTATTATTATTATTAACATGGTAGCAGTTTGGATGGAGAGAAAAGGGCGGATTTTAGCAATGTTGTTAAGTTGGGACCGACTGGATTTAGTGATAGATTGACCACATGAGTTGAATAACAGAGAGGAGTCAAGGAAAACACCAAGGTTATGGGCTTGTGAGACAGGAAGTATAGCAGTGCTGTCTAAAGTGATGGGAAAGTCAGAGGGGGGTCAGGGTTTGGGTGGGAAGATAAGAAGTTCAGTTTGGGACATGTTAAGCTCAAGGTGATGGGAGGACTTCCAAGTAGAGATGTCTTGAAGGTAAGAGGAAATGCAAGACTGCCCTCCACTCCAAGGACCAACAAACATCTACCCACGATGACCAGCGCAGCAAGGCCTGCCGGGTCTGAACAACTTTTCAGAACATCAGGCAGCACCTCGGGCAGGGCTTGCTCTGGCCAGGAGAGAGAAACATGAGCTCCTTGGTGGCAGAGATCATGTTTCCAGCTCTACTGAGCTATCCCAAGTTCTTAGTACAGTGCTCTGCAAACATTAAGAGTGCAAAACTACATTCAATTGATTGACTGATGATGCCAAAATCTTCTAAAGTGATCAGTCTTGATCCTGTCCAACTCCTGCCTCTATAATTGGGTCTGGTTTAAGAACCAATAGCATTGAAAGAGAAGGAGGGAAGAGGTGGAGTGTGGGAGACTGAAGAAAAAGGGAGGAGGGGGAGAAAAACAAGGAGGGGGGAGGGAGAGAAAGGAGGAAAAATAGGGAAGGGAGACAGGGAGAGTCAAAGGGAAAGGAGACATCGGCTGAGTTGTACGTTTTTGGCAAACTTCGGGTCATGCTGGGCTGGAGAAAGTTGATCAACACGGAGGTAGGGAAGCGCACCGGGAAGAAGAGTGCTGAGAGCCACAGAAGCAGCCAGTGCCAGTCCATTGCCACCATTTCTGGCAGTGCCAACCCTGGGCATGGCTTATCTGGAAGCTTCCCTGTAAGCAGAGCACCAAACTCTTTAAGGGACCCTCTCACAATCCTGAGGAGAATCATGGAGGGAAGTTTGGTTTGGGGGTAGGAGGATTGGATTCTCTAACCCCGGGTTGGGAAACTAAGGCCCAGTGAAGATCATACAGGAAATCAGCAGCCGAGCCCAAACACCTTCTCCCCTCTTCATTCTCACAAGCACATTTCACATGGCTCCCTGGATCTGTCAGCGAACCTTTAGTCCAGGGCATGGATGAAACTAAGGCTTTAAGGAAAAAAGCAGGGGGAGCAGAAGAGCTCATTCCCTCCATGTGCTTCTGTTTGCTCAGCTTTTTGCTCCGGGTGGGAGCTTTAGAGGCCTTCTCTGCAGAAGCTTCCCAAGAAAGCTGGGTCACAGAACCTTACCCTACCCCAAAGCCACAGTGGAAATGGTGTTCGGTGAACTCCCACTGAGTGCAGATTAGTGCAGAGACAAAGCACAGAGGTCAACAGGGAGGAGCAGCCTTCCCCGTTCCCTAGCCCCCGACCTGACCGAGATTTGAAAACCTGACCTTGCTGGCGACCCTAGCGACAGGCCTATGACCTGTGACCCATGACCTTAGGTCATCCTGTTTCCTTATGAGTGCTAAAAGCACCACCCAGAGTGTGGTCTCAGCGCTCTAAAGTTCCTCTCTCCGATTCCCTTTGGGGGCCCCTGATCACAATGGTTTGGAGGTGGAGATGAGACCCCGGGCTACCATGCAGCAGGGGACAGACAGCAATAGAGAGGGTCCCTCGATTCTGTGAGGAGCTTCTTCACATCGGGACTGCTCTGCTCCCTACGCTCTTCCCTCCCTCCCTCACATCGCATGGATACTCACAGTCTTTCCAGCTCTTTCATGTCATCAAATGCTCCTCGCTCTATGACTCCAATCTGGTTTTCCATCAGCTGCCTAGTGAAGCAAAGAGACAAAGGCTGCTATAGGGCAAGGGGGGCTCTGGAGCAGGAAGGAAGGGGGGCTCGGGAGAAGGAAGGAAGGGGGGGCTCTGGAGCAGGAAGGAAGCGGGGACTCTGGAGCAGGAAAGGCCAGGAGATAGTGGACACCCTAATTGCAGGCAATGAAGGAAGAAGTAGTTAAGTAGACTGCCCTGGATTAGTGGATAAAAGCACGGGTCTGGGAGTCAGTAGGACCTGGGTTCTAATCCAGATCTACCACTTGTCTGCTATGTGACCTTGGGCAAGTTGCTTCACTTCTCTGTGCCTCAGTTATCCCATCTGTAAAATGGGGGAATTAAGACTGTGAGCACCTTGTGGGGATAGGGACTGTGTCTAACCTGATTAGCTTGTACCTGCCCCAGCACTTAAAACAGTGTTTGACACATAGTAAGCACTTTACAAATACCATCACCATCATCAGTATTACTATTATTATTATTAAGGGGGGGGAAGGTGGGGATGGGTAGAAGGGGTCATCTCAGGGGCAGAAAGCTCTGCTCCATCTTGATCCATTTCCCACTGGGTCCAACATGACTGAGACACGTGCCTCCAACCGACAGAGGGTGATGAGGAAGAGCTCAATCACATCCTCAGGCATCCTAGTCAATGAAAATGGAAAGAACTGGTCTGGAGATGACCTCAGTGCCAGCTCCCGACCAGAACCCACCTAAACCTTCCCAATCCCCCATATCTATTCCTAACAGTAGTAATAATATGCATAATTATGCTGATGATGGTAAACCACGTTAGTACAATCACTCATCCTACCCCAACTGGATTACTGCATCAGCCTCCTTTCTGACCTTCCAACCTACTGTCTCTCCCCACTTCAGTCTATACTTCACTTTGCTGCCTGGATTATCTTGCTACAGAAACACTCTGGGTATGTCACCTCCCTCCTCAAAAATCTCCAGTGGTTGCTTATCAACCTCTGTATCAAACAAAAACTCCTCACTATTGGCTTCAAAGCTCTCCATCACCTTGCCCCCTCTTACCTCACCTCCCTTCTCTCCTTCTACAGCCCACCCCGTACACTCCACTCCTCTGCCGCTAACCTCTTCACTGCGCCTCATTCTCACCTGTCCCGCCATCGACCCCTGGCCCACATTATATCTCTGACCTGGAATGCTCTCACTCCTCAAATCTGCCAACCACACTTCCCCCCTTCAGAGCCCTACTGAAGGCTCACCTCATTCCAAGAGGCCTTCCCAGACTAAGCCCCCCTTTTCCTCAGTTCCCCCTCCGCTTCCCGTCACCTCGACTCACTTCCTTTGCTCTACCCCCCTCCCTGCCCTTTGTGTATATATGTACATATCTATAATTCTATTTATTTATATTATCGCCTGTTTACTAGTTTTGATGGGCATATAGCTATAATTCTATTCATTTATATTGATTCCTGTTTACTTGCTTTGATGTCTGTCTCGCCCGTTCTAGACTGTGAGCCCAGTGTGGGCAGGGATTGTCTCTCTTTATTGCTGAATTGTACTTTCCAAGCACTTAATAGAGTGCTCTGCACACAATAAATGCTCAATAAATATGATTGAATGACTTAATGAACTAATGAATGAATACCAAGCAATTGCTGGGGTAAATACAAGCTGTCCCTGTCCCACATGGGGCTAACAGTCTAAGGGAGAGGAATAACGGGTATTGACTCCCCATTTTACAGATGAGGAAACTGAGGCACAGAGAAATTAAGTGACTTGCCCAAGGTCACCCAGCAGGCAACTGTCATAGCCAGGATTAGGCATTGTACTAAGGGCTGGGGTAGATACAAGATAATCAGGATGGACACAGTCCACATCCCACATGGGGCTCGCAGTCTTAATCGCCATTTCACAGATGAGGTAAATGAAGCACAGAAAAGCGAAGTAACCTGACTGCAGAGAAGTGGCGGAACAGGGATTAGAGCCCAGGTCCTCTGACTCCCAGCCCCATGCTCTTTCCATTAGGCCATGCTGCTTCTCCTCCCCATCTTCCTCCTCCTTTCCCATATCTTCCCCCTCCCCCTTTGGCCTTTCTATCCCACTCATCCCCCAGGGGGTATTTTCCTGATACCCAGACCGCCCACTATGGAGACCACCATTCTTGAAGAGTGATATCGGGGACATTCCCTCTCCTTGCTGAACTCCAAAAGGGTAAAATATCTTGAAAGCACCCAGCCAAGGCCTCCCTAAGCCGAAATCACTTTCTTCCAGCTCCAGGAAGAGAGGGGCAGAGGGACCTCATGAAAAAGCAAGGACAGGGAGGGAGGGAGACAGGGAGGAAGAGAAGGAAACAGGAAGACACTCACAGCACCCGAAGCTGTTTCAGGCCCGCAAAGTCGTTCTTGCTGATCCGGGTGATGTTGTTCCCATTGAGCTCTCTACAGGTGGAAAAAGAGAAGAAATTATTGTGGAACTTTTTAAGTGCTTACTGTGGCCCATCGGCTGTACTAAGCTCTGGGACAGATACAAGATCATCAGGTCAAACACGGTCCCTGATACACATGGGACTCACATTCTAAGGGGCAGGGAAAAACCAGCATTGAATCCCCATTTTACAGACGGAGAAGCTGAGACAGAAAGTTAAGTGTCTTGCCCAAAGTCACCCAGCAGGAAAAGGGAAGAGCTGAGATAAGAACCCAGGTCTCCTGACTCTGTCAGTAAATCATATTTATTGAGCACTTACTGTGCACTGAGCACTGTTCTTTAAGAGCTTGGAAGAGTATAGTATAACACAACAGGCACGTTCTCTGCCCACAACAAGCTTAGAGTCTAGAGGAGGAGACATTAATTTAAATAAATAATTTACAGATATGTACATAAGTGCTGTGGGGCTGGGGGGGGGGGTGATGAATGAAGGGAGCAAGTCAGGGTAGTGTAGAAAACAGAGGGAGAAGAAGGAAGGAGGGCGTAGTCAGGGAAGACCTCTTGAAGGAGATGTGCCTTAAATAAGGCTTTGAAGCAGGGGAGAGTAATCGCCTATCGGATTTGAGGAGGGAGGGCTTTCCAGCCAGAGGGAAGATGTGGGCGAGGGGAAGCTAGAGAGATAGAATAGATCAAGGTACAGTGAGAAGGTTAGCATTAGAGGAGCAAAGTGTGTGAGCTGGGTGTAGAAGTAGAGTATCGAGGTGACGTAGGAGGGGACCAGGCGATTGAGTGCTTTAAAGCTAATGGTGAGGAGTTTCTGTTTGGTATGGAGGCGGATGGGCAATGACTGAGGATAAAATAAGGGGAAGACCCATGAAGAAGCAGCACATGAAGAAGCAGCATGGCCTAGTGGATAGAGGTCTCACTGCTTCCCCATCCTTTGCTAAGCAGCAGCTTTGAAGAGGCTTTAGCTCAGAGTCCCTCACTAATAGTAATAATAATGTTGGTATTTGTTAAGCGCTTACTATGTGCAGAGCACTGTTCTAAGCACTGGGGTAGATACAGGGTCATCAGGTTGTCCCACGTGAGGCTCACAGTTAATCCTCATTTTACAGATGAGGTCATTCATTCATTCAATAGTATTTATTGAGCGCTTACTATGTGCAGAGCACTGTACTAAGCGCTTGGATTGAACAAGTCGGCAACAGATAGAGACAGTCCCTGCCGTTTGACGGGCTTACAGTCTAATCAGAAAAGGTAACTGAGGCACAAAGAAGTTAAGTGACTTGCCCACAGTCACACAGCTGACAAGAGTCACACAGCTGACAAGTGGCAGAGCTGGGATTTGAACCCATGACCTCTGACTCCCAAGCCCAGGCTCTTCCCACTGAGCCCCAACTATCAACGTCACCCTTGCTCCACGACATTTCAGGAACAAAAGGGTGGGCAAGTGTCATGGGACAAGTCTTGGGACAGGACAATTCAGGGGTGAGGTGAGGCAGATGGGGATAAACCAGGTAGGAACCAGGTAGCCCAAGGGCCCAACAGCCCCCTCTGCCACGGGCCAAACACTTTTCAAAAGTTCCTGACCAGCAGCCCCAGGCGTACTGCCCCTGTGGGGGGTGTGGGGGAGTCCCATCTTACTGCATCATCCTGGGTAAGTCACTTCCCCTCTCTGTGCTGCTGATTCTCATTCCCAGCTGCTGCAGAGGTGGACCCCAGCCTCGGGGATGGGAACGGCAACCGATCCCAGGCATTCGGGGTGGCCAAACTTGTTCTTTCCCCTCTCCCTCACCAGGGTAACCAGGGGACGAGAAGTGGTCTCTTTGCAGCCCCAAACACTGAGAACTCACCCCGCCCCAAAGGGCCCCACCCGGTGATGAATGATGTTTTTAAATCAAAGGATCATTTTGAGGGTGGGGAGCCCTCTGCACTTCTGCCCTCAAACAAAACTGAGGCCCTGAGAAGGAGGGGCTGTGTACATAGGGCAGGCTGCCAGGGGGCTAGAGAGACAGCCCCCTGCAACAAAGCCACTGGAGGAGGTGAAAGGAAACGGGGAAGCCAGGGGGATTAGGAAAAGCCCACACACAGTCCGGGCCCTCCCTCAAGTTTGTACCACTCACAAGAGTAGTTTGGACACTTATCACTGCCTCTCGCCCCTCCACTGCCCTCCTCTTTAGCCCCCAGAGGCCTCGCTTAGAGGGGGCAGCCAGACCTCGCTGAAGTCCTGGGGGTAGGGTCACTGGGGCAGAACCTCACTGAGCCAGAGGTCAGAACCGGGGTTGGGGTGGGGGGGCAACAGGGGAGGGCACAAGTGAGGAGGGGGAAGAGAGGAGGAGGAAGAGGGAAGGAAGGAGAAGGGACAGGAAGGGGGAGGATAGGAGGAGAAGGTAGGAAGAAGGAGGAAAGGGGAAGAAGAGGAGGGGAGGAGGAGTGGGGAAGAGAAGGAGGAAAGGGGAAGAAAGGGAGAAAGAGAAGGATGGGGAAGGAAGGGGTAGGAAGAGAAGGGGGGAGAGGGAAGGGATAGAAAAGAGCGAGAGGAAAGGAGGGGGAAGGAGAGGAAAAGGAGGAGGAGTGGGGAAATAGGGGTAGGAAGAGGAAGAAGAGGGAGAGGAGGGGATGGGGGGTAGGAAAGAGGAGGAGGGTGGAGGAGGAGGAGGGTGGAGGAGGAGGAGGATGAAGAAAGGAAGAGGGGGAAGAAGTGGAAAGATCAGATAGAGAGAGGAAGGGGTCAGTCAGCCCTATCTTTAGAGAATTTTGAGTACGAAGAAGTGATAAAGGTTCCATACAACTCCTCTCCCATAGGATTAGAGAATTAATCTATTCCTCCTGCTCTACCCAGCCCCAGCAAAGGAGGATGGGGAGACAGTACCTAGCAGGACTCAAGGAGCTAGACTAGTTCTCCCAGGACACAGGTCAGTCACTGGGAAAACCCTTGGAGAGGAGGAAAGGAGAGAAGCAGGCAGTGGGTTGGGGGCCAGGGAACGAAAGGAGAGGTGGACGAAAGGAGCGAAAATGGAGACCATCAATCCCCATCCCCAAGGTAAAGCAAAATGGCAGAGAAAAACACCAGAAGACAGCACCACTTACTATTATGATTATTAATAATAATATATTTGTTAAGTGCATTCTATGGGCCAAGGACTAGGGTAGATACAAGATAATCAAGTCAGACCAAACCCCTGCCCCTCATGGATCTATATGGGAGGGAGAACAGGTATTTAGTACCCATTTTAGAGATCAGAGAGCTGAGGCCCAGAGAAGTTAAGTGACTTCCCCAAGGTCACACAGCAGGCAAGTGGTGGAGCCAGTACTAGCCATGCTCTTTCCACTAAGCTGTGCTGCTTCCATTATAGCCTGGTTCCCAAAAAAAAAATACTGAAAACCTTACCCCCGCTCACCACTCGCTGAATTCCTGCACACTTCCCCCAGAGAGGCCTGGGTTCGAGTGCCAAAGGGACTGTGAGAAAAAGGACCTGCCTCAGTCTTGGAGAGCTGGGTTTGCTTTAGGTGGGCCACTGCAGGCTCAATCCCAAGACCACCCTAGAGTAAAAACAAGAGGGAGTCTGGGATGAGCCAAGATCCGGCTAATCTCAGGCACCTCCAGAAGCAGTCTCACCCTGCTCCAAATTCTCCCTTCGGGGCCAGTTGAAAACTAACTTGACCTGCAAAGCTGGAGGCTGGTCACTCAGTGTTTAGCTCCATGCCAGACTACCCATGCATAGGCTTTGGGCCCAGTGGATCTCCTTCATTCAGCACTTAGAACGGTGCTCGGCATATAAAAGCACTTAACAAATACCATCATTTTTCATTCGTTCATATTTATTGAACAACTTACTATGTGCAAAGCACTGTACTAAGCGCTTGGAACACAGTGTGCCCACAACAAGCTTACAGTCTAGAGGGGGAGACAGACATTAATATAAATAACTTCCTGATATTAAGTACCTGCCACCTGCTAAACACAGAGGCAATTCCTGGCTCTTATATACTGAATCTTATGCTTCAAGGCATTTGCCGAATGTCCCTCCCTTAATGGTGCCCCCATTTCACAGAAGGGAAGAATAAGGTCTAAAAAGCCCCACTGCTCCACCTCTATTGCCCGCTGCCCATCCAAGCGGACACTCAAAGACCGTTAGGTTGAGGTGGTTCAGAGTCCTTTGAATCACCTCATCCTTCAAGTCCCAGTCACAGTCACGGCTACAGAGGAACTAGTCTGTTTCATCTGGTTCTTTTCTTCAACGCCTGGGGAACCACCATCAGAGTCATGAAAGGCAGGGTACAAGGAGAAGACCAGAAAAGTGACACTGACGGCAAAGTAAATAGAATCCCTTGGAAACAAAGCTGGGTCCCGGTTGGGGAAGGCTCTCAGGAGGCTGTGCCTCCACCACTGGTTGCCCCCTCTCTACCAGGACTCTCTACCTGCCCCCTCTCTTCCCTCAGAGTCCTGGGCCGCCACCCTTGATGGACAGGAGAGAGAGAGGGGAAAAAGAGAGGGATGGAGGCAGAGGCCTGCTTGTGGAAACAGACATCTCAGAAGGAGGAATAAAGCTCCCAGAGGCTAAAGTTTGCAGCTCGGAGGGAAATTATGGTGATTTTGACTGAGAAAAAGACAGTGGGCTACTCTGTCAAATTCCCAAATGTGTATTCTTTCCAAGCACTTGGTACAGTGCTCAGTACATTCATTCAATAGTATTTATTGAGGGGTTACTATGTGCATAGTAAGTGCTATAACAAAAACTATTAAAAAACCAAAAACAAACCAAAAAACTTCATCAGATCAGGGGCTCAGAGATCTGAGAGGCACATTTGGGAAGGAAGGGTGAGGGGGGAAGAAAAGTAAACAGAGCTTTAAGACCCTGCAGGGACACTAAGGGACCAAGCGGCCAAGCCAGCATGGTGGCCAACAGGGTCCAATTTATAAGCTCAAAGCTTCGATAGAGAGTGGGCCCAGATGGCACAGAGACGCCAGGGTTTTGTAAAGCTTATGTTTTTCCAACAGGAAGCCCTTCTGCTGGCAGCCCTGAGGTTACCATGGTGATCCAAAAACCGCAACGCCCCGCAGGCAGCTGTTGGCCGAAGCCACAAGAGACGCAAGAGACCCCACAAGAGATTGTGACACGCGGCATGGCCTCAGAGAGACAATGAGGCGGGCGAGGCACCTCGGGGTCCCAGGTGGTGAACTCACCTCCGACCTCTCACCTGTGTCCTGCCTCTAGCCTGGAATGCCCTCCCTCTTCTTATCCGACAGACAATTACTCTCCCCTGCTTCAAAGCCTTATTGAAGGCCCATCTTCTCCAAGAGGCCTTCCCTGACTAACCCCTCCTTTCCTCTTCTCCCACTCCCTTCTGCATCACCCTGACTTGCTCCCTTTCATCCTCCCTCCTGGCCCCACAGCACTCATGTACAATATCTGTAATTACCTCCCCCTCTCTCCCCTTCTAGACTGTAAGATCACTGTGGGCATGGAAGGTGTCTGTTTATTGCTAAATAGTGCTCTCCCAAGCTCTTAGTACAGTGCTCTACACACAGTAAGCACTCATAAAATATGACTGAGTGACTAAAGGACAGTTAATCTAGTCACCGCCCTTCTAGGAAACAGCATAGTGGCAAGAGCACGGGCCTGGAAGCCAGAGGATATGAGTTCTAATAATAATAATAATAATGTTGGTATTTATTAAGCGCTTACTATGTGCCGAGCACTGTTCTAAGCGCTGGGGTGCCTCTTGCCTTCTGTGTGACCTCGGGCAACTCATGTTAGTTTTCTGTGTTCCAGTCTCCTCACAACCAAAATGGTTTTTCAATACTTGTTCTCCCTCCCACTTAGAACTATAAGCCCCATGTGGGACTGTCTCCACCCCGATTATGTTTTATCTAGTCCAGGGTTTAGAACTGTGTTTGATACATAATAAGGGCTTAACAAATTCTATTAAATAAAAAAGAAATTTACAATCTGAGAGACCCAGAAAAAACTCTGAACAGAGGCCTGAAAGTTCTTGTTACCCATATTATGCTTCATGAGAAGGTTAATCTGAGGGTGCTTCGTGGAGAAAGTGAGTTGGAAAAAAAAATCAGGATAGTCTAGTGGAAAGAGCACAAGCCTGGGAGTCAGAGGACCTGGGTTCTAATCCTAGATTTGACATTTGTTTGCTGTGTCACCTTGGGCAAGTCACTCCATTTTTCTGTGCCACAGTTTCCTCAGCTGTAAAATGGGGATTAAGTCCTTCTCCTTCCTACTTATGCTGTGAGTCCCTGTGGAACAGGGATTGTCTGACCTGATTATCTTGTCTCTACCTCAAAATTTAATTCAGTGGTATGATAGCTCTGGTGCTGCCTGGAACTGCAGGATTATACCACTTAACTTTAGATTTAAAAAATCCTTCCTTAGATTGTAACCTCTTTGAGAATAACAGTAATAATAATAAACAACATGGGCCTGGGAATCAGAGTCCTAATCCCAGCTCCACCACTTGCCTGCTGTGTGGCCTTGAGCCAATCACTTCCCTTTTCTGTGTCTCAGTTTCTTCATCTGTAAAATGGAGATTCAGTTCCTGTTCTTCCTGCCCCTCAGATTGTGAGCCCTGTGGGGAGAGGGACTATTCCCAACCTGATTATCTCTTATCTGCCCCAGAGCTTGGCACATAGTAAGCGCTTAATAAATGCCATAATTATTATAGTAGTGGCATTTTTTAAGCATTTACCATGGTTCAAACACTGCCAAGTGTTGGGGTAGATACAATTCAATCAGATCAGATATGGTCCCTAGCGACATGGAGTGTGTCTTGCTCATGTTATGCTTTCCCAAGCACTTAGTACAGGACACTCCGTAGGTGCTCAAAAAATGCCACTGAAGCTGATGAAGCTTCTCCCTAGTAACAGCATAACCATCTACTCTGGAGCGGAGGAATCATCCGTCCTCTGGCCCTGCTAATGGGCTCCTCCATGAACCAGGAGCCCCTGGTGCTCAACCAATGGAGCAGCGTGGCCTAGTGGATAGAGTCCGGGCCTGGGAGTCAGTAGGATCTGGGTTCTAGTCCCAGATCCACCACTTGTCTGCCGTGTGACCCTGGGCAAGTCACTTCACTGGGCCTCAGTTACCTTATCTGTAAAATAGGGATTAAGACCGTGAACCCCACATGGGTCAGGGACTGCGTCCAATCTGATTAGCTTGAATCTACCCCAGTGCTTAACATAGTAATTGCTTAACAAATACCATAAGAAAAGAAAGTGGAGCCAGTGGAGGCACTGAAGAGCATATGTCCTGGTTCAGAGAGCAGGAGGAGAGGGAGAAAGCAACACCACAAACAGCAGCCACTGTTGAAGCATCATCCGTGGCCATTTGGTTTTTGGCCCGACTTCCTTACCAAACCCTTTTATCCCCTGCCTTTCCCTGGGACCCCCACCCAAAGGAAAAGAAACCAATTCCCCCACTTTTCCCACCCCCTCTCTCCCGCACCTTGCTCAATCAAACAAGTCAATGGTATTTACTGAGTGCTTTTTGTATGTATAACACTGTAATAAGCGCTTGGGAGAGTACAGTGGAGTAAGTAGACAGGATCCCTGCCTTAAGGTGCTTAAGAGAGAGAGAGAGAAAAAAAAGAGAAAGAGACAGAGAGAGACTAAAATAAATTACAGGTTCAGGAAGCATTGGAGTATAAGGACAGTACATTAAGTGGTGTAGGACTGGGGAGACAATCAAATGCTGACCCAAATGCATAGATGACATAGAAGGGAGGGAGATTAGGGTGGGGAGAAGAGAGGTTAGGAAGGGAAGACACCCTAAATATGAGATTTGAGTGGGGCTTTGAATCAATCAATGGTATTTATTGATCGCTTACTATGTGCATAGCACTGAAGTAAATGCTTGGGAGAGTAATAATAATAATAATATTGGTATTTTTTAAGTGCTTACTATGTGCAGAGCACTGTTCTAAGCGCTGGGGGAGATACAGAGTAATCAGGTCGTCCCACGTGAGGCTCACAGTTAATCCCCACTTTACAGATGAAGTAACTGAGGCACAGAGAAGTTAAGTGACTTGCTCACAGTCACACAGCTGACAAGTGGCAGAGCCGGGAGTCGAACCCATGACCTCTGACTCTGAAGCCCAGGCTCTTTCCACTGAGCCACGCTGTTACACTACAACAGAATTAGCAGACACATTCTCTGCCCCTAGGGAGTTTACAGTCTAGAGGCGAGCTTCCAATGTAGAGGGAGAGGAGTGAAGAAGGAGAGGGAGGTGGTCTGTCAGATGTGAAGGAAGAACTGACAGCATTTGGTGACACACGCATCCATCTCCTTGTCCAGTATTCACAAGGACCATCATTGACCACCCTAGATGGAACACACAGAGGAAAAATTAATACTAGTGGTATTTGTAGTGTCTGGCACATAATAAGCTTTTAACAAATATCATAATTGTTATGTTTATACTAAGCACTGAGGTAGATTCAAGTTTCCCATTCCCCAAGTAGAGGAGCCAAGGCCAGCCACATGTCCATCTAGGGAATAATTATAACTGTGGTATTTGTTAAGCACTTACTATGTGCCAGGCACTGTACTAAGCACTGGGATGAATACAAGCAAATCAGGTTGGACACGGTCCCTGTCCCATGTGGGGCTCACAGTCTTAATCCCCATTTTCCAGACGACGGCACTGAGGCCCAGAGAAGTGAAGTGACTTGCTCCAAGTCACACAACAGACAAGTGGCAGAGTCGGAATTAGAACCCAGGTCTTTCTGACTCCCAGGCCCGTGCTCTATCCACTAGGCCAAGCTGCTTCCCATCAGGGGCAGTCTCCAGCACAGCCCCGAGACCTCGGCTCTCGCCCAGCATCTGCTCTGGGTAATAAGTATTTGTAAGGAAATAATTACAGCATTTGGGAAGAAAATCCCATTAAGCCGGCATCCCGTCGTGCTGCTAATGCCTGCGTGGAACTGGAGGCGGCTGCTTGGCAAATATCCTGTCTGATCAGAATAATAACGTCAGCCAAACCCGTGCTCTCCCTTCAACTCCTCCTCTCCCTGGACCCCCAAGCCAGATCCGAAATCAATAAGCTCCCCTCCGGGATGAGGGAAGGCCTTCCAAGTATGGCGTAGTGGATAGGGCATGGATCTGGGAGTCAGAAGGTCATGGGTTCTAAACCCAGCTCCACCATTCGCCTGCTGTGTGACCCTGAGCAAGTCACTTCACTTCTCTGGGCCTCAGTTAACTCATCTATAAAATGGAGATTGAGACTATGAGTCCCACGTGGGAGAGGGACTGTGTCCAACCTGATTTGCTTGAATCCACCCCAGTGGTTAGTACAGTGCTTGGCACTTAATAAGTGCTTAAAAAATACCATGATTATTATTATTATTATTCCAAGGCCCATCCCCAAGCAGGATGCTGGTCCATCCACCCCTGCTAGCCTGGAAACCTTCCTGCTCTGTGTTGGAAATTTACCAGGAGTTTGGGATGCTCAGAGCATATAGATCACCCACTGGGGGTGAAAGAAACTGGGGCATCTAATACTGGAAGAGTTTCGGGGAGAAGCAGCGAAATCTTGTGGATAGGGCACGTGGGTCTGGGTGTCAGAAGGACCTGGGTACTAATCCCAGCTCCACCACTTATCTCCTGTGTGACCTCGGGCAAGTCACTTCACTTCTTTGTGCCTCAGTTACCTCATCTGTTAAATGGGGATGAAGACTGTGAGCCCCATGTGGGACAGGGACTGTCCAATCTGACTAGCTTGAATCCACCCCAGCGCTTGGAACTTTGCCTGGCACATATTAAGCACTTTAAAATTTCATTTAAAAAAAGAGGTCTCTTGTATTCCCTTCCTGGCTCTCTGACCCTCTCTGCCAAGGATGCCTGCCTCTCTCCCTCCTATTTATACACTCTCTTCTCCCACTACAGTCCAGCTCACTCTTCAAAGATAACACACTCAACGGCTCACTCTCTTCTCCCACCCCCAACCTGCTGCTAATACCATCCCTCCTCCCTGGAACACCCTCCCCTTTTAAATCCGACAGACCCCTGTTCTCCCATCTTCCAAGATCTTCTGAGATCATATCATCTCCAGAAAGCCTTCCTTAATTAATCTCTCATCTTTCCACCCTATTTTTATGGTATTTGTTAAGCACTTACTATGTGCCAGGCACAGTACTAAGCGCTAAGGATAGATACAAGCTAGTCAGTTTGGACTCAGTCCATACCCCATATGGGGCTCATAGTCTTAATCCACATTTCACAGATGAGGTAACTGAGGCACAGAGAAGTGAAGTGACTTACCTAAGGTCACAGAGAAGGCAAGTGGTGGAGTTAGGATTAGAACCCAGGTCCTTCTGATTGCCAGGTCTGTGCTCTATCCACTAGGCTATGCTGCTTCTATTCATCTCTGCAGCTGCTGATCTCCACGAAGCCCCGGCTACCGTAGGGTCTTTGGCCTGAGCTTCCATAGATGGGTCCATCCCTAGCCCACTGGGATGAGAGCCATTTCCCCTTCTCACCCCATGTGGGTGCCTGCCAAGTTGGAGGGGGAGGACAGGGCCAAGTCTCCCAAAAAGAAAGAGACTTTCCTCTGGTCCATCGGGCCTCCTCCACTGAGAGACCCAAACCTGCTGGAGTCATTACCTTCTTGACCTACACAAAAATCACATGATTCTTCCCAGGCCTGGGACCTGGTGCTTGCAGACCCGCAGGGCAGCAGCGGGGAAGAGAAAGGGCACCCACCCCAACAATTATCTAAAATATGGCATTGATTAAGCACTCACTAGACACTGAGCGTTGTCCCGGATTCAAGGGGATCAGGGTAGACGCTTCCCTGACCCCACCCAGGATCCCAATCTATTTTACCCACATTTAACAGAGGAAGAAACCGAGGCCCAGAGACATTGGTTAACTTGTCCAGGGTCACCCAGGAGGCCAGTGGCAAAGATCTGTGCTCTCTCCTCTAGGCTAATGGGGTCCCGGCAAGCACAGACTGAGCAGGGTGACTGATATGGCTGGAGTACCAGGCCTGGGTCTGGGAGTCAGAAGGAACTGTGTTCTAATCCCAGCTCCACCCTTGTCTCCTGGGTGACCTTGAGCAAGTCACTTCACTGGGCCTCGGTTACCTCATCTGAAAAATGGGGATGAAGACTGCGAGCCCCGTATGGGACTGTGCCCAACCTGATTAGCTTGTACCTACCCGGGCGCTTAGTACAGTGGCTGTAGATAGCAAGTGTAGACTGTATGCTCATTGTGGGCAGGGAATGTGTCTGTTATATTGTTGTATGGTACTCTCCCAGGTGCTTGGTATAGTGCTCTGCACACAGTAAGCACTCAATAAATATGATTGACTGACTGATAAAAACAGAAAACCTCCACATGGCCAGGTTTCTGGGAGTCTCTTGGGATTTGCAAGAAAGATAAACTCTCTTCCGACAGATCTCAGCCTTCTGGACAAGCATGGCTCAATGTCTTGGTGGAAAGAGTGTGATCTTCTGGAAAGAGCACAGGCCTATGACTCAAAGGCAGACGATCAAGTGATCAAAATGTTGATCAAAGACAACGGCAGAGACTCAACTTTTTATTGAGTGGAAGAAGGCAATGGTAAACCACTCCTGTATCTTTACCAAGAAATCTCTATGGATACACACACCAGAACAACTTTGTGACAAGAGATGGGGCATTCTAAAGAGGATGCGTCCATGGAGTTGTTATGGTTCAGAAATGACTTGGTGGCATTTGAAGAAGATTTGTTAGGCAGTTACTAAATGCCAGGCACTATATTGAGCACTGAGGTACTTACAAGCTAATCAGGTTGGACACAGTCCAAGTTCCACGTTGGACTCACAATCCCAATTCCCCATTTTACAGATGAGGAAACTGAGGCACAGAGTAGTTACGTGACTTGCTCGAAGTCACACAGCAAAGACAAGTGGTAGAGTTGGGATTAGAACCCAGGCCCTTCTGACTTTCAGGCCTGTGCTCTTTCCACTAGACCTCTCCGCTTGTCAACTCTTCCCCCTTGATCCTTCTGGAACCCCTTCCCCACAAAAATCCACCAGGTCCCAGGTCTCCCCATCCTCAAAGCCTCCCCTAAATTCCCCCTCCTTTGGGAAGCCTTCCTGCCTCCTGTCATGTCACTTCACCCTCAGCCAAGGCATTTTTCTACTTTATTCCAGTTCTCACCACTTAGATACCTAGACCTATTTATTTGTTCAATTACTTTATCCTTTTTGTGTGTGTGGAATTTATTAAGCACTTACTATGTGCCAGGCATTGTATTAAGCACTAGGGTAGATACAAGCTAATCAGGTTGGACACAGACCACGTCCCATGTGGGGCTCACAGTCTTAATCCCCATTTTATAGACAAGGTAACTGAGGCACAGAGAAGTGAAGTGCCTTGTTCAAGGTCACACAGAAGACAAGTGGCAGATGCAGGACTGGAACCCGTGCTCTTTCCACTAGGCCACGCTGCTTCTCATACAGGCATCCTGATGCATCTGTTATACTGCCTGCTAAATTCTTCTTCCTGCTCCCACTATTTGTAAATCATTTTTGTCTTTCCCCGCACCCATTACATTATAAACTCCTAGTGGGCATCAATTGTGTGTCTACCTTCTGTTGCACTCTCAGTCAGTCAATCGTATTTATTGAGCACTTTCTGTGCACAAAGCACTGTACTAAGCACTTGGGAGAGTACAATACAACAATAAACAGACACATTCCTGGCCCACACGCTCTCCAGAGCATTTAGTGCAATGCTGTGCCACTTTATCTTGTCTTATGCCGTTGACTCATTTCTGACCCATAGCGACACCACAGACACATCTCTCCCAGAACTTCTCGCTCTCCATCTGCAATCATTCTGGTGGTGTATCCATAGAGTTTTCTCGGTCAAAGTATGGAAGTAGTTTACCATTGCCGCCTTCCGCTCAGTAAACTCGATTCTCCGCCCTCGACTCTCTCCCATACCACTGCTGCCCAGCATGGGTGAGTTTTGACTTGCAGTTTGCCTTCCACTCAGTAGCCACTGGCCAAGCTAGGAATGAAATGGGGATGCCTCTGTTTGACTCTCCCTCCCATAGCTGAGACTGGTAGAGGACTGGAAGCTCTCCAGATGCGACCCTGAGAGGGACTGTGCACCTAATAGGGGTTTAATAAGTGTCACTGACGATTATGATGATAATAATGATCTGCTGGATTGTAAGATCCTTTAGGAGCGGGTCATATTTATTTATTCTAATGTACTCTGCCAATTAATCATCATTAGTATTTATTGAGCATTTGCTGTGTGCAGAGCAATCAGACAATGCTATTTATTGAGTGCTTACTATATGCAGAGCACTCTTCTAAACACTCCGTAGAGTAAAAGAGAATTAGCATAAACATTTCCTGCCCATAATAAGCTTACCATCTAGAGGGGGAGAACTGTACTGAGTGTTTGGGAGAGTACAAAGCAACAGAGTTGGTGGACACATTCCCTGACACCTGGAGCTTAAAATCCAGAGTGGAGACATTAAAACAAATAAATTATGGATATGTATATAAGTGCTTTGGGGCTGAAGGTTGGGTGCATGTCAAGAACTTAGTGAATAAAGATCCAAATGCATAGACCGGTGGAGGCAGTAGGGGAAAAGAGGGTTTGACCAGAGAAGGCCTCTTGGAAGAGATGTGATTTTAATAAGGCTTTGAAATAATAATTATTATGGTATTTGTTAAGCACTTATTATGTGCCAGGCACTGTAAATCAAAGCAAATCGGGTCGGACACCGTCCCTGCCGTCCATGAGGCTCACAGCTTCAATCCCCATTTTACAGATGAGGCTACTGAGGCACAGAGAAGTGAAATGTCTTGCCCAAGGTCACACAGCAGACAAATGGCAGAGCCAGGATTAGAACCCATGACCTTCTGACTCCCAGGCCAGTGCTCTATCCACTACACCATGTTATGTCTACGGGAAAAGTGGAGAGAGTGGTGGTTTTTCAGATATGAAGGGGTAGGAAGTTCCAGGCTAGAGGCAGGACGTGGGCAAGGGGTCAGCAGCGAGATAGACAAGACAGTGGTACAGTAAGCTGGCACTAGAGGAGTAAAATGTACAGACTGGGTCCTAGTAGGAAATCAGCGAGGTAACGTAGATGGCCTTCCTCAGGATCACACCTGGAGAGTTTCCAATACTCTATCAGTTTTGGCTATGGGAGGTAGAGTCAAGCAGAGGCCTACCCAATCCATTCCTAGCTTGCCCAGTGGCTAGCGAGTGGAAGGCAACCTGCTACAAGACAAAACTCACCCGTTCTGGGCAGCAGCAGCATAGGAGAGAGTCAAGGGCAGAGACTCAAGTTTACTGTGCGGAAGGAGGCAATGGTAAACCGCTTCTAGATTTTTACCAAGAAAAAACTCTATGGATCCACTACCAGAAGGATTGCAGATGGAGGTGGGGCGTTCTGGGAGAGTTGTGTCAAGCAGCATGGCTCAGTGGAAAGAGCACGGGCTTGGGAGTCAGAGGATGTGGGTTCTAATCTCCCTTCCACCACTTGTGTGTTTGGGACTTTGGGCAAGCCACTTAGCTTCTCTGGATCTCAGTTACCACATCTGTAAAATAGGGAATAAGATTGTAAGCCCCAGGTGGGACAACCTCAATACCTTATATTTACCCCAGCGCTTAGAAGAATGTTTGGCACATAGTAAGTGCTTAACAAATACTATAATTATTATTATTATTATGGTGCAAAGACGACTCAACAGCATAAGACAAGACAGGGTAAGTGGGGGCAAGCTGATTGAATGCTTTAGGATTTCTGTTTAATGAGGAGGTGGATGGGCAACCTGTCTAACCTGGATTTGCTTGTATCTACCCCAGAGCTTAGTACAGTGCCTGGAACATAGTAAGCGCTTAACAAATACCACCTTTATTATCACTATTATTGAGGAGTGGGTAGATATGGGTTGAACAATTTTTTTAAAAAAATGATCTGGACGGCAGAGTGAATTATGGACTGGACAAGGCAGAGGCAGGAGGCAGGGAGGTCAATGAGGAGGCTGACACAATAGTCAAGGCAGAACGGGATAACTGCTTGAACCAGCAAAATAGCTGTTTGGATGAGCAAGCAAGGGCAGATATTAGCAATGTTGTGAAGATGGAGCCGACAGGATTTGGTGACAGAGAGGTAAATAAAGGGTGCAAATCCAAGCGCAAGGGTGGTGTAGAAGCGATTGGGAAAAGAGGAAATGAGGGCCTAGTCAGGGAAGGCCTGTTGGAGGAGATGTGCTTTTAATAAGGGTTTGAAGATGGGGAGAGTGATCATCTGTATATGGCTTCTCTGGCCCTTCCCAACCACCTTTCCTGGCTCACTCCCTAAGTGGCCAGGGATTTCTGGGCTGCTGCGTCTCAGGGAACATTCCCTTCTTCCCACCCATTTCCTGACTTCATGTTAAAAGTCACACATCACCAACCCTGCATTATATCTGTAATGTATTTATATTAATGTCTGTCTCCCCCTCTAGACTGTAAGCTCACTATGGGCAGGGAAATGTGTCTGTTTTTTGTTATATTGTACTCTCCCAAACACTTAGTACAGTGTTCTGCACTCAATATATGCTCAATAAATACAACTGAATGAATAGTTCATGCTCTCCACCTGAAAAATCGCCCGAAATTGAAATCTCCCCAACAAGAGATTCCCAGCAGCGACCCAGAGAGGGGGAAGGAACACCAACAGGGCAACAGCCACCACCACCTCTCTTATTTCATTTGGTCGCCACCTATAAACTCAGCTACCCGCTCTCCCACTCAAGGGGCCCAGAGCCCAAGACCGGCAATGAGCCCAAACCTTTTGCAGCTTGGCTCCAGGCCCTCGGCTTTCCCGCATATGTCAGGCACTGACATCTCTTTGGGCAAGCCCCATAACAGAGCCAAACTAGGCCCTCCTCTCGCCAAGCATTGCTCTCATTGGCTTCCAAGTACTAGAGCTCTTATAAGACATTCCAAGGCACAGCTTGTTCCAGTGGGACGACCAAGAATGATCCATCATTTCCTGATTTCTTAGGGGCAAGGGATTAGGCCCGCTCAGTTGGCAGGCTGGCCAATAACTGCAAGACCAAGTCACCGGAGGGCCCCCAATGATGGCAATAAAATAACCACAGTGAAGGTGCCTTGGAGGTCAAATTAATTAGTGTGCGCATCTTTCGCCTCGGTAGAACTGAGGGGGCTTGAACGCTATGCCCAGGAGGGCAGAGGAAAATCCACAGGGTGGGAGTGAAGAACACCGGATCCCAGGGCCGGAGAGCAAGAAGGCAGCAGCCATCACTCGCCTGCATCTTCGGGACCATGGTGACAGAAAGAAGAGCCCCAGAAACAGATTTTTTTTATGGTATTTGTTAAGCGCTATATGCCAAATACCACTCTGAGGTGGATACAAGTTAATCAGGCCAGATGCAGTTCCTATCCCATGTAGGACTCCCAATCTAAGTAGAAGGCATCACAGGTATAGAATCACCATTTTGTAGTTGAAGAAACTGAGGCACAGAGATGTGAAGTGACTTGCCCAAGGTCATGCAGCAGATAAGTGGTGGAACCAGGATTGGAAACCAAGGCCTCTGGCTCCCAGACCCCCAGAGAGTAAATGAACCAGAAACAGAGTGCGTTCCCGGCTGCCATAACTGCAGGGAGAAGGACCTGAGATGATGCGGTGAGGGGGCTGGGGAGAGGAGGCGGCACAGAGAGCAGCAGCTCTGCCCACTTTGACCATCACTCCGGTGACTCTCTACTGCTCCTGCAATAGGGTTGGTAAAATGGGGCTCAGATCTACTTCAATCAACTGTACTTACTATTTACCATGTGCAGAGTGCTGTACTAAGCACTTGAGAGAGTCCAATACAGCAGAGGTGGTAGCTACGGTCCCTGACCACAGTGAGCTTGCAGTCCACTCACGCTGATCCCCTCATCCTCACCTTCTAGATGTAAGCTCTCCATGGGCAGGGAATGTGTCTGCTTTTTGTTATATTCTACTCTCCTAAGTACTTAGTACAGTGCTTTGCATACAGAAAGTGCTCAATAAATGTGATTAAATGAATGGATGAACTGACCCAGCTGAGTGGAGGGAAGGAAATCTTCCAGGAACGAAGGGTGGGTGGGAAGTTGCAGAAAGCACTTTCCTTTCATTCATTCAATAGTATTTACTGAGCGCTTACTATGTGCAGAGCACTGTACTAAGCACTTGGAATGTACAATTCGGCAACAGATAGAGACAACCCCTACCCATTGACGGGCTTACAGTCTAATCGGGGGAGACAGACAGACAAAAACAATAGCAATAAATAGAATCAAGGGGAGGTACACCTCATTAACAAAATAAATAGGGTAATAAAAATAAATACAAATGAGCAGAGGAGCACAGTGCTGAGGGGAGGGGAAGGGAGAGGGAGATCCTTGCAGTCTGCCCCTTTCAGAGGATTTCTGGGTAAGTGTGAGTATGATGTGAGCTCGTTGTCAGCAGGGATTGTCACTGATTATTGTTGTATTGTACTTTCCTTTACACTTAGTACAGTGCTTTGCACATGGTAGGCGCTTAATAAATACAACTGAATGAATGAAATACGACTGAATTAATGAATGTGGGGCCCCAGGCTAGGGGACACCTGCTTGGCTGAAGGGTACTAGAGTGGGGAGAGCCACACATCTGCGTGCTGCAATCTCATTTCCGTCCAAATTTTTCTAAAATTAACCACCTAAAGCTGAAAGGCAAGTGCCCTGAGGAAGATGGGAACCAACATTCATTCATTCATTCATATTTATTGAAGCACTTACTGTGTGCAGATCACTGTACTAAGCGCTTGGACACAGAAGCTACCCACCTACCCCCCTCTACTGTGAGCCAGAAAGTCATGGGTTCTAATTCTGACTTCACCATTTGGCTGCTGTGTGACATTGGGCAAGTCATTTTACTTCTCTTGCCTCAGTTACCTCATCTGTAAACTGGGTATTGAGACTGTGAGCCCCACATGGGATGGGGACTGTGTCCAACCCGATCTGCTTGTATCCACCTGAGCGCTTAGTACAGTGTCTGGTATACCATAAGTACTTAACAAATACTACAATTATTATTAATATAATCACTGGGTGGGCAGGCTGCAGCCAGATTGGATGTGAGCTACCACCAATGTGAGCTAGTACAGTGCTCTGCACAAAGTAAGAGTTCAATAAATACGATTGAATGAAGAAATGAGACCCTGCCCAAGCCACTCCAAACCCTGTTCCCAGTTCATATTTGATCTACTCCAGAAAGTGAATTATTCAGCATCAATCACTGGAATTTATCAAGCACTTACTGTGTGCATAGCACTGTACTAAGCCCTTGGGAGAGTACAATACAACAGAGTTGGTAGGCACATTCCCTGCCCACAACCGTCATGAGGAGCTGCTTGGATCCCTGCTGCTCCATCCCCTAAGCAGTGCAGCTTAATGGATAGAGCACGGGTCTGGGAGTCAGAAGGCCCCGGATTCTAATTCCAGCTCTGCCACATGTCTGCTCTGTGACCTTGGACAAGTCACTTCACTTTTTTGAGCCTCTGTTACCTCATCTGTAAAATGGGGATTAAGAGTGTGAGCCCCATGTGGGACAGGGACCGTATCCACCCTGATTAACTTGTATCTACCCCAGCACTTGGCACATAGTAGGCACTTAACAAGTACCAGAATTATTAATTCTTGTCCCCAGGCTGCAGCAGAGCCTCCTTTCCTATAAGTCTCCCCTGAAATCCACCTTTTATTTCCCCAAGGGGGAGAGGGGGAGCGGGGAGAGCATCATGGAATCATAAAGTTCCCTGGCCACATGGGCTGCCATAGAAACTAGCCAGAGGACAAAGGAGAGATGCACAGCTGCAGTCTATAAAGATTTCACAGCCTTCGAAGACGCTGCTGCCTCAGTCTCTGATAGTGCCTGACACTCATATTGATTAGCAAGATACACGTGGAAAATTACCACTGTTATTTTAAGTCCAGAGTTCGCTTTTTCCCGGGGCCTCCAGAGTCTCCTATTTCCATCATCTCTCTTTCTTTCCGGTCCATCTACTAGAAATACAACCTCTCCTCTTTCCGGCCCCTGCCCCTCCCGGTCCCTTGAGCCTTCTCTCAGAGTAGCCCCAGGTACAGTAGCTTTCCCCATGCAAAGCCAAAAAGTATGAGAGAGAGAGAGAGAGAGAGAGACCATTTTCTTATCTGCTCAAGGATGATTAATTCCCAGGTCTCTTTAGGGCTTGCAGTCTCCACCTTCATCCCTCAATTGCAAAACTTCATTTTTCATGGCACCTTCTTCGCTAACTCCAACCTTCTCCACTCTTACAGGGTCAGTAACTGAAGGGAATTCAACTGAAAGTGATCCCTGGGGGTAAGAAGAAGGGGGTGGGGAGAGTTTCTGCTACGAATTGGAAAAGGAAAAAGATAGGCAGAGATTAAGAACTACAAAATAAACGTTCTATTGCTAGATGAGAATACAGGGAGAGAAATAGGCAAGGCAGGGCCAGGAAAGGGTCCTTATCAGTCAAGGATATTTATAGAGTGCTAACTGGATGTAGCATACTCTATTAAGTGCTTGGGAAAGTACAACAGAGGTGGTACGGTTTACAGGCAGAGGCATTAAAATAAATTACAAATGGGAGAAATAGTAGAGTATAAGGATTTGGACCTAAGTGCTGTGGGGCTGGGGTAAGAAGCCAAGTGCTTAAGCAGTACATAGCCAATTGCCAAGGTGATACAGAGGAGAGGGAGGATAGAGAAAATAAGGGCTTAGTCAAAAGGAAATGTGATTTTTAGGAAGGTTTTGAAGATACGGAGAGTGATAGGTTCTCAGATATGAGGGAGGAGGGAGGGTGGGCAGAGCACCGTACTAAGCACTTGGGAGGATACAATACAATGGAGTTGGTCCATATAATCCCTGCCCCCAAAAAGCTTATTTTTTAAGTGGACAAAGCACAGGACTGGGTAAGTCAGAAGACCCAGGTCCTAGTGTCATTTCTGCCACTTGCCTGCTATGTGATCTTGGGCAACTCACTTAACCTCTCCACACCTCAATTTCATCTGTAAAATGGGGATTAAATTCCCACTCTCCACCCTCTTTAACTGGGAGCCCCATGTGTGGCCTGTTTCCAATCTGATTATCTTGTATCTATCCCTGTTTAGCATTGACTTAATAAGGACCCTTATAATCCTTGTGAAGAGCTGACCACCAGGGGATTTCATCCAGTTGGGAACCCCCGGAGCCATAGAACAGATTGGAGATAAAGAATGATTTACTGAAGGTTCACCCAGAATCCAGAGGAACTCCGGCTTTTTGCCTAGACTCGAAAGACCATCTCTCCTTTTCCCTTCTTCCCCAATCCTCTTACTCCTTTCATTCAACTCCCTCTCTTCCCCCCAATTTACAACACCTGCCAGGGCTACAAATTAAGGAAGTTTACACAGTCACCAGAAACAGCTGTCAGCAAGATAACCGAGGGGAAACCTCTCTGCTCACCTCTCGCTAACTTCCTTGTGGAAAGTTTGACCAAGGAGACAGATATTTTCAGACTCAGCACTCTGCATCTAACCTGCAAGGAGCCATTTAAGTGAGCTAAAAATTTTCCAAAATACCCGCCCTCTGAAACTGGGGGAGAGAAAACTACCGGGGTGCTAAGAAATCATCGCAGCTTCCTAAAAAATCCAACATGCAATCTTCCCTCCAAGGAGGCTAGAACTGTGAGTGCAAGATCTACAAACACACACATACCACCTTAGTGATGTGTACAGAAGGTGTTCAGAAATGCAGAGAGCAACACAATGAATTTACATAAACACACAGACTGTCTATAGAGATAGAACACAGATTGCACAGAAATATAAACACATGCTTTCAGTGCACACATTTAAGCACACACTCGTTCTCCCCCAACAAGGCTCAGGCAGCGCTATGAACGACACATGGCGTTTTTAAGAATTCAAGATTGAAGGTGGGGGTGAAAGAAATGATGTTCTCATGACTTAAAATGGACAATCTCTCTAACCTTGGGACTCTCCTTCCAAGAGTCTGCTCCACCAAAAAAACCAAAAAACCCTTGTCACAGCTCCCCCTCTTTTTTAATGTTAAGTGTTTCCTATGTTCCAGGTACTATACTAAGCCCTGGGGTAGATACAAGATAATCAGGTTGGACACAGTCCATGTCCTACCCAGGTCTCACAGTCTTAATCCCCATGTTACAGATGAGGTAACAGGCACAGGGAAATTAAGTGACTTGTTCAGGGTCACGCAACAAATAACTGGCAGAGCCCGAATTAAAATCCAGGTCCTTCTGACTCCCACACCTGTGCTCTCTCCACTAGGTCATACTGTGTGGCTTAGTGGAAAGAGCACGGGCTGGGAAGTCAGAGGATGTGGGTTCTAATCCCAGTTTTGCCACTTATCTGCTGCGTGACCTTGGACAAGCCGCTTAACCTCTCTGTGCCCCAGTCCCGTCATCTGTAAAACGGGGATGAAGACTGTGAGCCCCACGTGGGACAACCCGATTCCCTTGCATCTACCCCAGCGGCGAGAACAGTGCTTGGCCCATAGGAAGCGCTTAACAAATAGCATTATTATTCTCCAAGTACACTGTCTGCATTTGGATTTTGCCAGGGTCTCCCCCTCTCCCCTGAACTAGGGGCAGTTGGGATTCAAGCCCCCAACTCCAAATCTGGCTACGGGCCACTGTGACAGAGCCCGATCCCGATCTGGCTTTAGAGGGCAGAGGAGGGAAGAGGGAAAACCAACGTGTGGCTTGCCAGGGAGATAAGGCAGCACCAGGGAAAACAAAAGGGAAGAGAGAGCGACTAAAAGCCTCAGCCGGATTCCGGGTTCCAGTGTCCAGGGGTCCCCCAGCCCCCCAAAGGGGGGGATTGTCTAGCAAAAGAGGTGCGGGCAACCCTTCCGGGGACGTTGGCAGGGCCGAGTCGACAGAATCAGCATGCACCTTCAAGGCAGAACGTGCTCTGCAAATTAAAGAGAGCAGTCCACCGGGAGCGGGGGGGACGTGGGAGGGGGATGGGGAAGGGGGGTTCGCGACCCCCAAGAGGGCATTTTAGACCGAGCTCCCAGAAGCTCCCGAGGGCGGCGTTCCTCGTCCAAGCAATCACCTCTCCGCCTTCGCCCGGTTCTCCCACCGCCCCCATCCCGGGGTTGAGAGAGGAGGGGTGCTGAATTGGGGTGGGTGGGGTCTGCGGGGCGTCGGGAGGTGCGAAGGGGCAGCGGTGGCCGTACTTACAGCCTCTCGGTGGCGCGGGGGATGTTTTTGGGCACGGCCCTGAGGCCGGTGCCGTGGCAGTCCACGGTGGTCCCCGTGCAGGTGCAGAGGGCCGGGCATCCTCGGGCCTCCGGGGGGAAGGCGGCCTGCCAGGCCAGGACCCACAGGGCGGCCCGGAGCCCCCCGAAGGGCCGCTTCACGCCCATGGTGCCCCCGCCGCCCCCGCCGACCGCTGCTTGGGGCCCTGCCCTCCTGCCACCATGCCAGCCCCCGCCGGCTGGGCAAGCCAGAGCCCCGGGCAAGGCCGGCCCGACGCCGGGGGGCGGGCAGAAGACCGGCCCCTGGACTGCAGGGAGGGTCGCGGCCACTCGCTGGACGCAGGTTTCCCTCCGGAACGCAGCTCGGACGCCTAGTCCTCCCTCTCCCTCTCTCTCCTCAAATGAGGAGCGGATAGGAGGAGGAAAACGGGAAAGGCACGCTCACACGCACTCACTGACACACTGACACACACACCCACTCCCAGCCATCAATCTCCGGCGGCAGGCTCAGCCCTGACTCCTCCCCGCTCTGCTCCCCTCCCCAGCATCCCCCTCCCCAGCATCTCCTCCCCTCCTTATCGTTCCCTCCCCATTATCCCCCCTCCCCATCATCCTCCTCCCCATCACCCCTCTCCCCCCTTATCATCCCCTCCCCATTATCCCCCCTCCCTATCACCCCCCTCCCCAAGACCTCCTCCCTTCCCCATCACCCCCTTCCCCTCCTTATCATCCCCTCCCCATTATCCTCCTCCCCATCATCCCCCTCCCCATCATCCCGGTCCCCGTAACCCCTCCCTTCCCATAACCATCTCTCCCCATCATCCCGGTCCCCATAACCCCCCCTTCCCATAACCATCTCTCCCCATCACCCCCAACGTCCCCCTCCCCACCACCTCCTGTCCCCCTAACCCCCCCTTCCCATTACCATCTCTCCCCATCATCCCCCTCCCCACCACCTCCTGCCCCCATCATCCCCCTCCCCATCACTCTCCTCCCCTGCCCATCATCCCCTTCCCCTTCATCTCCCTCCCTATCACCCTTCTCCCCTGTACATCACACCCCTCCCTGTCATCCCCCTCCCCAACACCCTTCTCCCCTGTCCATCACCCCCCACCCCATCAGTCCCCTCCCCATCATCCCCCTCCCCATCACCCTCCTCCCCTGCTCATCATCCCCTTCCCCATCGCCCCGCCATCATCCCCATCATCCCCCTCCCCATCATCCCCTTTCCATTTTCTTCCCTCCCCCTTACCCCCTTCCAGCTTCTCCCCCAGCCCCGTGGGAAGGATGGGGGGGAAAGGGGTACTGTACAATTACACACTGTGAGCCCTATTTATTCATTTAATCAATCATATTTATTGAGCGCTTACTGTGTGCTGGAATAAGCGCTTGGGAAAGTACAGTGTGGCTTAGTGGAAAGAGCAGAGGTTTGGGAGTCAGAGGTTGTGGGTTCTAATCCCAGCTCCGTCGCTTGTCTGCTGTGTGACCTTGGGCAAGCCGCTTCACTTCTCTGAGCCTCAGTGACCTCTCTGTAAAATGGGGATCAGAAATAAGAATAATAATTATAATAATTGTTTTATTTGTTAAGCACTTACTATTCATTCATTCAATAGTATTTATTGAGCGCTTACTATGTGCAGAGCACTGTACTAAGCGCTTGGGATGAACAAGTCGGCAACAGATAGAGACAGTCCCTGCCGTTTGACGGGCTTACGGTCTAATCGGGGGAGACGGACAGACAAGAACGATGGCAATAAATAGAGTCGAGGGGAAGAACATCTCGTAAAAACAATGGCAACTAAATAGAATCGAGGCGATGTACAATTCATTAACAAAATAAATAGGGAAACGAAAATATATACAGTTGAGCGGACGAGTACAGTGCTGTGGGGATGGGAAGGGAGAGGTGGAGGAGCAGAGGGAAAAGGGGAAAAAGAGGGTTAAGCTGCGGAGAGGTAAAGGGGGGATGGCAGAGGGAGTAGAGGGAGAAGAGGAGCTCAGTCTGGGAACGCCTCTTGGAGGAGGTGAGTTTTAAGTAGGGTTTTGAAGAGGGAAAGAGAATCAGTTTGGCGGAGGTGAGGAGGGAGGGTGTTCCAGGACCGCGGGAGGATGTGACCCAGGGGTCGACGGTGGGATAGGCGAGACCGAGGGACGGTGAGGAGGTGGGCGGCAGAGGAGCGGAGCGTGCGGGGTGGGTGGTAGAAAGATAGAAGGGAGGAGAGGTAGGAAGGGGCAAGGTGATGGAGAGCCTTGAAGCCAAGCACTGTTCTGAGCGCTGGGATAGATACAAGGTAATTGGGTTGCCCCACGTGGGGCTCACAGCCTTAATCCCCATTTTACAGATTAGGTAACTGAGGCACAGCGAAGTTAAGTGACTTTCCCAAGGTCGCACAGCGGACAAATGGCGGAACCAGGATTAGAACCCACGTCTTCTGACTCCCAAGCCCAAGCTCTTTCCACTAAGCCACAATTAAGACTGTGAGCCCCACGTGGGACAACTTGATTACCTTGTATCAACCCCAGTGCTTAGAACAATGATCGACACATAGAAAGCGCTTAATAAATACCATAATTATTTATTAATTTATTATAATATAATAATATTATTATTACAATATAGTAGTAAAGAGAGACAATCCCTCCCCACAACAAGCCCACAGTTTAGAGGAGGGGAGATGGACATCAGTACAAATAATAATAATGATAGCATCTTTTAAGTGCTTACTATGTGCCAGGCTCTGCACTAAGTGCTGGGGTGGATACAAGCAAATCGAGTTGGACACAGTCCCTGTCTCCTGTGGGGCTCACAGTCTCAGCCCCCATTTTACAGATGAGATAACTGAGGCACAGAGAAGTGAAGTAACGTGCCCAAGGTCACACAGCAGACAATTGGCAGAGCTGGGATTAGAACCCATGACCCTCTGACTCCCAAGCCTGTGCTCTATGCACTCCGCAGATTTCCCAAGAAATCTTTTCAACTTGATTTGGGAAAATGCACACCCACTGGGGTTTCTGAAGCTGGAACATCTCACCCCTGCCATCTTTTAATAATGAGGGTATTTGTCTAAACGTTCCCCAGGAACCTCACCGTGGACTTCCGGCTCCTGCCCCAGGACCCTCCAGGGCCTGCAAACCCAGACTTTCTATCTGATCCTGGGAATCTGGAGGCCTCAGACAACAAAGACTGTTGTGTAGTTTTGAATCCATCCCTATCACCTGCCCATCCAATCCCATCCCTGCACACCTTATCAAAACATACTCTCAAAGAGGCATGTCGTAGTGACTAGAACATGGGCCTGAGAGTCAGAAGGACCTGGATTCTAGTTCCCACTCTGCCACTTGTCTGCTACATTCATTCATTCATTCAATAGTATTTATTGAGCACTTACTATGTGCAGAGCACTGTACTAAGTGCTTGGGATGTACAAATCGGTAACAGATAGAGACAGTCCCTGCCCATTGACGGGCTTACAGTCTAATCGGGGGAGACAGACAGACAAAAACAATAGCAATAAATAGAATCAAGGGGATGAACATCTCATTAAAACAATACCAAATAAATAGAATCAAGGTGATGTACATCTCATTAACAAAATAAATAAGGTAATGAAAATAC
This sequence comes from Ornithorhynchus anatinus, assembly GCF_004115215.2. Taxonomy (NCBI): domain Eukaryota; kingdom Metazoa; phylum Chordata; class Mammalia; order Monotremata; family Ornithorhynchidae; genus Ornithorhynchus; species Ornithorhynchus anatinus. The sequence continues at coordinate 124,985,872 of NC_041730.1, read as the reverse complement.
ATACAGTTGAGCGGATGAGTACAGTGCTGAGGGGAGGGGAAGGGAGAGGGGGAGGAGCAGAGGGAAAAGGGGGAAAAGAGGGCTTAGCTGAGGGGAGGTGAGGGGGGGTAGAAGGGGAGCAGAAGGAGCAGAGGGAAAAGGGGAAGCTCAGTCTGGGAAGGCCTCTTGGAGGAGGTAAGCTCTAAGTAGGATTTTGAAGAGGGGAAGAGAGTTAATTTGGCAGAGGTGAGGAGCGAGGGCATTCCAGGATCACGGGAGGGCGTGGCCCAGAGGTCGACGGCGGGATAGGCGAGAAAGGGGGACGGTGAGGAGGTGGGCGGCAGAGGAGCGGAGCGTGCGGGGTGGGCAGTAGAGAGAAGGGAGGAGAGGTAGGAGGGGGCAAGGTGATGGAGAACCTCGAAGCCTAGAGTGAGAGGTTTTTGTTTCGTAAGGAGGTCGATGGGTAACCACTGGAGGTTTTTAAGAAGGGGAGTGACATGCCCAGAGCATTTCTACAGGAAGATGAGCCGGGTAGCAGAGTGAAGAATAGACTGGAGCGGGGAGAGACAGGAGGAAGGGAGATCAGAGAGAAGGCTGAAACAATAATCCAGCTGGGATATTACGAGAGCCTGGAACAGTAAGATAGCTGTTTGGGTGGAGAGGAAAGGACGGATCTTGGCGATATTACAAAGGTGAGACCGGCAGGTTTCGGTGACAGATTGGATGTGTGGGGTGAATGAGAGAGCCGAGTCGAAGATGACACCGAGGTTGCGGGCCTGAGAGACGGGAAGGATGGTCATACCATCCACGGTGATAGGGAAGTCAGGAAGAGGACAGGGCTTGGGAGGGAAGATGAGGAGCTCAGTTTTGGACATGTTGAGTTTTAGGTGGTGGGCAGACATCCAGGTAGAGATGTCTTGGAGGCAGGAGGAAATACGAGACTGAAGGGAGGGGGAGAGGAAGGGGCAGAGATGTAGATCTGTGTGTCATCTGCATAGAGATGATAGTCGAAGCCGTGAGAGCGAATGAGTTCCCCGAGGGAGGGAGTGTAGATGGAGAACAGAAGAGGGTCAAGAACTGACCCTTGAGGAACCCCAACAGTTAGAGGATGGGAGGGGGAGGGGGAGCCCGCGAAGGAGACGGAGAATGAACGGCCAGAGAGATAAGAGGAGAACCGGGAGAGGACGGAGTCCGTGAAGCCAAGGTGAGATAAGGTGTGGAGGAGAAGGGGATGGTCGACAGTGTCAAAGGCAGCTGAGAGGTCAAGGAGGATTAGGATAGAGTAGGAGCCATTGGATTTGGCAAGAAGGAGGTCATGGGTGACCTTAGAGAGAGCAGTCTCGGTAGAGTGGAGGAGTGCTACATGACCTTGGGCAAGTCGCTTAACTGCTTTGTGCCTCAGTTCCCTCATCTGTAAAATGGGGATTAAGACTGTGAGCCCTATGTGGGACAGGGACTAGGTCCAGCCTGATGAATTTGTATCTACCCCAGTGCTTAGTACAGCGCCTGGTACATAGTAAGTGATTAACAAATACTGTTAAAAAAAAATTGTCCCCTCTCTTCTTCCCTCCTTAACTACCATTGTCAGCTGTTGGATTTCCAATGGCTTCTTCGCCACTGCTTTCAAACATGCCAATGTCTCCCTTATCCTACAAGAACCCTCCCTTGACCCCACAGTTCCCTCCAGTTTCACTCCATCTCTCTCCTACCATTCCTCTCCTAACTCCTTGAGCAAGTTGCCTACACCCACTGTCTCAAGTTCCTCTCCCTCATTTCTCTCTTTGACCCCCTCCAATCTTGCTTCCATCCCCTTCACCTTACAGAATCCTCTCTTTCATAGGTCACAAATCATCTCCTGCTTGTCAAATCCAGTGACCTCCACTCCAAGGAGGATTACTCCTTGATCTCTCAGCTGCCTTCGACTCTTTCGACCATCTCCTTCTTCTGGAAACATTATCCAACCTTGGCTTCATTGATACTGTCCTCTCCTGGTCCTCCTCCCATCTCTCTGGCCACCCATTCTCAGTCTCTTTCGTGGATTTATCCTCTACCTCCCATCCCCTGTGGGTGTCCCTCGAGGTTCAGTTCTGGATCCCTTTCTCTTCTCCATCTACACCCACTCTCTTGAAGCCATGTGAGTAAATGAGTTCTTCAATTACCACCTCTATTTGGATGATTCCCAAATCTACATCTCCAGATTTGCTGTCTCTCCCTCTCTGCAGTCTCACATTTTCTCCTGCCTTCAAGACATCTCTACTTGGATGTCCTCCCGTCACCTCAAACTTAACATGCCAAACAGAACTCCTTATCTTCCTACTTAACCCAGTCCTTCCCCTGAGCCTCCCATTACTGTAGACAGCACCGCCATTCTTCCTTGACTCCTCTCTCTCATTCAATCCACATCTTTGATCTATCACTAAATCCTGTCGGTTAAACCTCCGCAACATCACTAAAATCCATCCTTTCTTCTCCATCCAAACCGCTACTACATTAATCCACTTATCCTTTCCTGCCTTTACTACTGTATCAGTCTCCTTTCTGCTCTCCCTGCTTACTTTCTCTCCCCACTCCAGTCCATACTTCATTCTGTTCCTTGGATTATTTTTCTTCTAAAACGTTCAGGCCATGTTTCCCCACTCCTCAAAAACCTCCAGGGGTTTCCTATCCACCTCCACATCAAACAGAAACTCCTCACCATTGGCTTTAACACACTCAATCACCTTGCCCCCTCCTACCTCTCCTCGCTACGCTTCTACTACAACCCAGACCGTACACTCTGCTCCTCTAATGCCCACCTACTCACTGTACCTCGATATCCTCAATCTCACCACCAACCTCTCACCTCTCGTCCTGCTTCTGGCCTGGAGCCAACAGGCAGTTACTCTCCCCTGCTTCAAAGTCTTATTGAAGGCATATCTTCTCCAAGAGGCCTTTCCTGTCTAAGCCCTCTTTTTCTTTTTCTTCCTCTTCCTTCTTCATTAAAGCTGACTCGCTCCCTTTATTCACCCCCCTCCCAGCCCTAGAGTACTTATGTACAGATCCTTAATTTATTTGTTGATATTAATGCCTGCCTCCCCCTCTAGACTTATTATGAGCCCGGAAAGTAACAGTGTGTTATTATGTACTCTAAGTGCTCAGTATAGTGCTCTGCACACAGTAAGCACTCAATAAATATGATGGATCGATTGAATTCCTGAGCACCAAGCAAATGGGAGCTACATAGAGGTAGAAGGTCAGGAGGATTTCCTTTTGATCTGTGGCGGAGACTTTCCATGACCCAGAAACACTTCCTGTAGGGTCCCGGGGGGGCCCTCCCAATGGGTCCTGGGGACCTCCCAATGGGTCAACCACATAGCCAGCTGGGGAGGGAGACTGCACATTCCTGGCTTGGATTAAAAGGGAGGCAGGGAATATATCTTCCAGCTTGCCTTTAGCCAGCAGGCTCCTGCTCTGGAAGGTGTCATTCTTTCTCCCTCTTGTGGCTAGAGACTCAGCAAAGTCAGTTGAGAAAATGAGGCTTGACTTTCTTCTCGTCTGAATTCTCTCTCTACCTGGGTCATCACTGCCTTTAACCACAGCTCAATCACTGCAACGCTTCCCACTAGAGCAAGAGATGGGAGAGGGGAGACCGGTTCTGGGCAGGGCCGAACAGGGCCTCTGGGGTGTCGGGAAAATCCCAGTAGGGCATCTTCTATGTGGGAGGCTCATGGGTTCATCGGACCAGCCATGTTCCCGGGCCACTTTTTTTTAATTGGTATTTGTTAACCACTTACTATGTGCCAAGCACTGTACTAAGCACTGGGGAGATAGGTTAATCAGGTTGGACACAGTCCGTGTCCCATATGGAGCTCACACTCTCAATCCCCATTTTGCAGATGAGGTAACTGAGGCACAGAGAAGTAAAGTGGCTTGCCCTAGGTCATATTGCTATTGTTCTTGTCTGTCCGTCTCCCCCGATTAAACTGTAAGCCTGTCAAAGGGCAGGGGCTGTCTCTATTTGTTACCGATTTGTTCATTCCAAACGCTTAGTACAGTGCTCTGCACATCGTAAGCGCTCAATAAATACTATTGAATGAATGAATGAACAAGTGGTGGAACCGGGATTAGAGCCCAAATCCTCTAACACCCAAACCCATGCTCGTTTAAGCGTTTACTATGTTCCAGGCACTGTACTAAGAGATTGGATGTAAAGCAGACTTCACCCCTCAGGGTATTTGGTGATGGGGTTGGGGAGGGGTGTGCTCACTCCTTCCAACACATTTCTGCTACATGACCTTGGGCAAGACTTCTATGTGCCTCAGTTTCCTTGTCTGTAAAATGGGAATTCAGTATCTGTTCTCCTTCTTGCTTAGACTGTGAGCCCAGGGAGAGACAGGGACTGTGACAGATCTGACTGTACATGCTCTACTGCTTACTTCTGTGCTTAATAATAATTATTATTATTATAACATTGATAATCATTATTATCATATTTATTAAGCAATTACTATATGGCAAGCACTGTTTTAAGAGCTTGGGGTAGATATAAGCTAATCAGGTTGGACACAGTCCCTTTCCCACATAAGGTTCACACTCTTAATCTCCACTTCACAGATGAGGTAACTGAGGCCCAGAGAAATACAGTGACTTGCCCACAGTCACACAGCAGATAGCGGAGCCAGGATTAGAACCCAGGTCCTTCTGACTCCCAGGCCCATGCTCTATCGACTAAGCCAGGCACATAGCAAGTGCCTAACAAATACCACAGTTATTATTACTATTATTGCTTTGATTATTGTTGTTATTGTTATCATTATTATGGTTATGAGGATTCTCCTGCCCCATCCCAAGTGAGAAGCAGTATGGCGTAAGTGAATAGAGCATGGGCCTGGGAGTCAGAAGGTCATGGGTACTAATCCAAGCTCCACCACTTGTCTGCTGTGTGACCTTGGTCAAGTCACCTCACTTCTCTGGGCTTCAGTTACCTCATCTGCAAAATGGGGATTGAGATTGTGAGCCCCCACGTGGGACAGGATCTGTTTCCAACTTGATTTGCCTGTATCCACGCCAGTGCTTAGTACAGTGCCTGGCTCATAGTAAGTGCTTAACAAATGCCATTATTATCATTATTATCATTATAATTAAGGGTTCTGGCGCCGCTCAGACACTCTGCTCCCCAATGACACCTGCCCAGCAGCAGCAGATAGTTCCTGAGCCCAAGTATCATGGCCTCAGAGCTCTTCCTTGGGCAGCGAAGAAAAAGATGGGGAAAAGCATCTCTGGCAGACCATAAATTACATTCTAGCCAAACCCAAGTTATTAGGGTGGTGGGCATCTCTGGAAGACCATAAATTACATTCTCGCCAAACCCAAGTTCATTCATTCATTCAATCCTATTGAGTGCTTATTGTGTGCAGAGCACTGTACTATGCATTGGGGAGAGTACAATATAACATTAAACAGAAACATTCCCTGCCCCCAGTGAGCTTACAGTCTACAGAGGGAGACAGAGATGAATATAAATAAATTACAGATATGTACATAAGTGCTGTGGGACTGGGAGAGGAGATAATAATGTTGGTATTTGTTAAGCGCTTACTATGTGCAGAGCACTGTTCTAAGCGCTGAGGTAAACACAGGAGAATCAGGTTGTCCCACGTGGGGCTCACAGTCTTAATCCCCATTTTACAGATGAGGGAACTGAGGCACAGAGAAGTTAAGTGACTTGCCCGCAGTCACACAGCTGACAAGTGGCAGAGCTGGGATTCAAACTCATGAGCCCTGACTCCAAAGCCCGTGCTCTTTCCACTGCGCCACGCTGCTTCTCTATGAATAAAGAAAGCAAGTTGGGGCGACCCAGAAGGGAGTGAGAGAAGAGGAAAGGAGGCTTAGTCAGGGAAGGCCTCTTGGATATACTGGGGTGATGGGGAGGGTGGGGAATGGAACAGCCCGAGGTATCCCCGCCTCGAAGACCTAACCCCCTTCCTTCTTCCAACGAACCTGGCTCAACTCCAGACTGTAAGCTTCTTGTGGGCAGGGAATGCATTTGTTCACTGTTACGTTGTATTCTCCCAAGTGCTTAGTTCAGTGCCCTGCACACAATAAGCACTCAGTAAATACGATTGAATGAATGAATGAACTCTGGCGTATAGGAGAAACTCATCCTGAAAGCTGCCAGCAGCTCATTAGTTTTCCCCTCACATTCGCTTGTTAAACAACACCCCCCTGCTCCGATTTTTCAATTTCCTTTCCCTTTCCTCCATTTGGTCTTTCTCCCCGTCCCTGCCCTAGGCCTCCCCCTCCCCTTCCACCCTCCCTTCCACCGCTTGCCACCTGCTCCCTTTGCTGCGTGGGATCAGGGGACAGGCGTGAAGGCCTGGGTCTAGTCGCAGCTCCCTCCATCGCCCCCTCCCCTCCGGGCCCACCTCCTCCCCTGGTGTGCCCAGAGGTCACCAGCGGGTCACCCCCAGAGGAGGTCATTTTAAATCAATTCTCCTCCCACTGTGCCCCCCCACCCAGTGTGGATCTCCTCGCTGAGCTCCTGCTCCAGTGGAGAAGACAGCAGGAGCCCAGAAGGGACAAGAGGTCTCTCTGGCCCCTGTCATTCCGAGGAGGTGACAGCGTGCTCGGCTGCATCTGCTTGGCTCAGCGAGGCCTTTTTCTCTCCTCCCTGATGCTCTCCCTCCCAGGCCTACACATCATCATTTTTGTGCATTTCAGCGCTGTCTCCCTTGGAGGGAACAATAAACCGAGCCTTGCCATGGCCAGCTGAAAGGGCCTGATTTTGTTTACGATCAGAAGAGACTGTGAAGGGGGGGGGGAACAGGGCCTTGCCAGCCTCTGTAGAGGTGACTGGAGACTCCCCGGCCACGTCCTCGTCCTCTCCCCTCCCGGCCGGCCCCGGCTGGGAGCGTCAAAACGAAAGGAGTGGTAGCTGAGGCCTGTCACCACAGCACACATTCCCATAACAGGTAAAATCATTTTGGAGGAGAACAAAGGAACCAGGTGAAACAGCATGACTTAATGGAAAGAACCCAGGCCTGGAAGTCAGAGGGCTTGGGTTCATTCCTTCATTCACTCATATTTATTGAGCACTTACTTTGGGCAGGGTACTGAACTAAGTGCTTGGGAGAGTACAACATACAATAAACGGACAAATTCCTTGCCCGCTGTGAGCTTATAGCCTCGAGGAGACAGACATTATGTACAGATATGTACTTAAGTGCTGTGGGGAAAGGAAGGGGGATGAATAAAGGGAGCAAGTCAGGGCGACGCAGAAAGGAGTGGAAGAAGAAGAAGAAAGGAGCGCTTAGTCAGGGACAACTTCTTGGAGGAGATGTGCCTTGAAAAAGGTTTTGAAGAGGGGGAGAGTAATTGTCAGATTTCAGGTAGAAGGGCATCCCAGGCCAGAGGTAGAATGGGGTCAGGGGTCAACGGTGAGATAATCAAGATCGGGGTACAGTGAGAAGATCAACATTAGGGGAGTGAAGTGAGTCGGCTGGGTTGTAGTAAGAGAGTAGTGAGATGAGGTAAGAGAGGGGCAAGGTGATCGACTGCTTTAAAGCCATGTTGAGGAGTTTTAATTTGATGTAGAGGTGGATGGGCAACGACTGGAGTTTCTTAAACAGTGGGGAAACATGTCCTGAACGTTTTTGTAGAACAATTATCCAGTCGGCAGAGTGAACTATGGATTGGAGGTTCTAATCCCTACTCCACCACTTGTCTACTGGTGACGTTGGACAAAACTGTAAGCTCGTTGTGGGCAGGAAATATGTCTGTTTATTAATTGTACTTTCTCAAGCACTTAGTACAGTGCTCTGCACACAGTAAGTGCTCAATAAATACAATTGAAAAAAAGTCAATTCACTTCTCTGTGCCTCAGATATCTCAACTGTAAAATGAGAATTAGGATTGAGTTCCACGTGGGTCAGGGACTTTGTCCAACCTGATTGCCTTGGGCAAGGAAAGTGTCTGTTTATTTTGTACTGTCCTTTCCCAAGAACTTAGTATAAAGGTCTGCATACAGTAAGGCTCAATAAATAGAATCTACCCCAGTGCTTTAGAACAATGCCTGGAACGTAGTAAGTGCTTAACAAATACCATTTTTAAAAAAATCTAATGAAAATGTCTGCCTCCCTGAGAGCAGAAGATTAGTACTGAGCCAGGTGTCCACCTTCTGGGAGAATACTTTAATTTGAGCCCAAGCTCCATAGCTCATTTGTGTGTTGGGACTAGATGGTCAACTGCCTTTTTTCCTCCCCTCTCGGGTAAAAGCCAGGCGAAACCCCAATTCTTCTTTGCCGCTTGACTGACGTGTGATCATGGGCAAGTCACTTGATTCTCTGTGACTCAGTTACCTCATCTGTAAAATGGGGATTGAGACTGTAAGCCCAATGTGGGATAGGGACTCTGTCCAACCCCATTTGCTTGTATCCACCCCAGTGCTTAGTACAGTGCCTGGCACATGGTAAGCACCTAAATACCACAGTTATTATTATTATTTTTGGAAAGGCTGGGCTAAGTGATAGCTTCCCTAGGATTGAGAGGATAGCAAAAGGGCTTGGGGAACTGAAAGAAGGTGGGATCATTTCCTCAGTGGTCACCATAATGATAAGCAGCATGGCTCAGTGGAAAAAGCACAGGCTTGGGAGTCAGAGGTCATGGGTTCCAATCCTGGCTATGCTACTTGTCAGCTGTGTGATCTTGGGCAAGTCACTTCACTTCTCTGTGTCTCAGTTCCCTCATCTGTAAAATGGGGATGAAAACTGTGAGCCCTATGTGGGACAACCTCACTACCTTGTACCTACTCCAGCGCTTAGAACAGTGCTTGGCACATAGTAAGCACTTAACAAATACCAACATTGTTATTTTATAATAATAATAATGGATGGAACACCAGGGCATAGTGGATAGAGAATAGGCCTGGGAGTCAGAAGGACCTGGGTTCTAATCCCAGTTCCATCACTGTCTAGGTGGCCTTGAACAAGTTACTTCACTTCTCTGGGCCTCGGTTACGTCATCTGTAAAATGGAGATTGAGACTGTGAGCCCCACATGGGACAGAGACTGTATCCAACTCGATTTGCTTGTATCCATCCCAGGGCTTAGTACAGTGCCTGGAACATGGTAAGCGCTTAACAAATACCATTAGGCCATGCTGCTTCTCGCCTCCACCTGTATTCACCCTTCCATGCATTAGCCCATCTAAATGAGCCTTCTCAGGCCCCTCAAAGGTCACTCGGCCAACGGAAGACTTGGGTTCTGGCCCATTAGGTGAACACCACCCTGACAGCAGAACTCCAGACTTCTACAGAGAAGCAGCGTGGCTTAGTGGAAAGAGCCTGGGCTTGGGAGTCAGAGATCATGGGTTCTAATCCCGGCTCCGCCACTTGTCAGCTGTGTGACTCTGGGCAAGTCACTTAACTTCTCTGTGCCTCGGTTACCTTATCTGTAAAATGGGGTTGAAGAGAGTGAGCCCCACCTGGGACAATCTGATTACCTTGTATCTACCCCAGCGCTTAGAACAGTGCTTGGCACATAGTAAACGCTTAACAAATACCATCATTACTATTATTATTATTACAACCCTAATCACCCGAGGCTGCGATCCCCTGGAGAAAGTTTCTGCCTGGGAATGGCCCTCAGAAACAAAATGGATGGCGGGGCTCAGCCTGGGAACTGGATGAAACCACCCACCCACCCCCGTTCCTCCTCTGCCCCTCCCTTACCAAAAAGATTGGGTCTGTTCTCTTTGCCCCCAGGACCCAGGCCAAGCAGGCCCTGGTAGGGTTGAGGAGGCAACATCGACAGCAGCCATCTGGATCCTTCTTATCGATTCAGACCGTTTTTCAGGGGGCTGGTGGGGGGCCGGAGGGGAGGGGGAGACTGCAATTAAATGGGCAACTTTTTCCCCTGCCTTTTTTTAATATCTGTTAATCAATACAAATGGAGCCTCTGGAAACAAACAAAACGAAGAGGAGTCCTGGGAGGTTTCCAGGAGCTGCCAGCACAAAGGATATTTTGAAATCCATCTCCACTGGAGCCGGAGGGCCAGAGCCTGCCTGGGAATTGAAGGGAATCCAGAGAAGGTCCCAACTTTGGGAGGAAATGGCTGTTGCCCAGGCTTTCCTCCACCCCACCCCCACCCCCAACCCTTGGGGTACTAATCATGGTTTTCCTTGGGGGCTGCAGTTGGGGGATTGATCAGATGAGGAATAATCACAGGCACTAGAAAAATGAAGCCGAAGTAGTTGCTTCGATGTTGTTTATGGGGATTGGAAAGCAATGTGTCCTATTGGACAGAGCATGAGCCAGGGAGTCAGAGGACCTTCATTCTTTCATTCAAGCATATTTATTGAGCACTTACTATGTGCAGAGCACTGTACTAAGCACTTGGGAGAGTTCAATACAACAATAAACAGATACGTTCCCTGCCCACAACAATCCTATAGTCTAGGGGAACCTGGGTTCCAGTCCCAGCTCTGCCACTTGTCTGTTGTGTGACCTTGAGCAAGTCAATTTCTCTGTGCCTCAGTTACCTCATCTTTAAATTGGGGATTAAAATGGTGAGCCCCATATGGAATATGGACTGCATCTACCAACCTTGTATCTACCCCAGGGCTTAGAACAGAGTAAATGCTTACTACATGCTATAAAAATACTATTACTTTTAAAACTGCAATTGCTTTCTGCTATCTGTAATTTATTTTAGGGTCTCTCTTTCCTGCTAGATTGTAAACTCCTTGAGGTAAGTGATCATGTATTTTCCCAGGTGCTTAATACAGTGTTCTGCACACTGTAGGAGCTCAATAAACACTCTTTTTTAAATGGTATTTGTTAAGCACTTACTCTGTGTCAATCACTGTTCCTAGCACTGCAGTAGATACAAGTTAATCAGGTTAGACCCAATCCCTGTCCCACCTGGGGTTCACAGTCTAAGTAGGAGGGAGAAGAGTCAGCCAATCAATCATATTTTTTGAGAATTTACTATGTTCAGGGCACTGTACTAAGCATTTGGGAGAGTGCAACACAATGGTGTGACAGACACATTCCATGCCCGCAACACACTTATAGTCTAGAGGGGCGCTGAATCCCCATTTTACATTTGAGGAAACTGAGGCACAAAGATATTAAATGATTTGTCCAAAGTCACATGGCTGGCAGGTGGTGGAGCTGGGATTAGAACCCAGGGCCCCTCTCCTTCTCCGCTGTCTTGCATGTCCTTCTGCCTTCAGGACATCTAATGTCCCACTGACTCCTCAAATTTTACATGTCCAAAACTGAACTTCTCATCTTCCGACCCAATCCCTGACTTCCCACTGACTTTTCTATCACTGTAGACGGCACCATTATCCTCCCTCTAATAATAATAATTATGGTATTTATTAAGCGCTATGTGCTAAGCACTGTTTTAAGTACTCAGTAATAGTCTGTGAACTCACTGTGGACAGGGAACATGTCTACCAACCCTTTTATATTGCACTCTCCCAAGCGCTTAGTACTGTGCTCTGCACACATTAAGCACTCAAAACATAACATTGATTGATTGATTGATAGGTCCTCTGCCTCCCAGACCTGGGCTCTTTCCACAAGGCCAAGCTGCTTCCTCTTGATTGATTGATTGATTCCTCTGGTTAATATCTCTAATGAGTAAGCAGTGGGGGAAGAGTATGGAACTTTTAAAAAATGGAAGGGTCGGGGGGAGAGAGAAAGAGAGAAACTGGACTCTGGCAACGGTGCTCCAGAGAAAAATCCAAAGCAGGGAACAAAATCTGTCCCGCCCTGTACCCAGTTCTGCTGGGGCCAATGCTTGGTTGCAGCAGTGTTCTTTCCTTGGTGTTCTTTTGTTGCCAACATTCAAACATATTTATTGCGTGCTTACTGTGTGCAAAGCACTGTATAAAGAGCTTGACAGAGTACAAGATAATAAACAGACACAGTCCCAGCCCATAACAAGCTTACAGCCTAGAGGACCCCGGTTCTGGATGGTCTTCCCCTCCCTAGCTTCCCCTCTCTGTTGTCCCAGGGCTCTGCCACATAGCCACCTCCTCTGCACCCCCCACCCCCAGGCTCAGAGACAAGGCAAACGGCTGTTGGCAACAAATGGCAGCCCTATTGGCCTGGCTCAGGCCTACTCAAGGTTGGAATGAAGAAAAACAGATGCTTTGGGTCAATATTTACAATGAAGTCCTAAACAAGGTTCCCTCCGCTGGTTTATGTCTTCATTGTAAATGTAGATCCAAAGGGGGCGTGCCCCTTCTGACCAGGGGTTCGTCTCCCGTGGTTCAAACCCCAGGTGGGCCTGGTGCCCAACTGATGCAGCTCTGGGACCCTCCTGACCCTAGGCCCACTCTCACCAACTCTCACCCTTATTCAAACACCCATTTGCCCAGCGCCCGGGCCAGGAATCGGATGAGCGATCTCTTTAATAGCATTCAAGGAGATATCCCCGGTTTTTGTCCCCCAACCCTGAGTAAGGGGTGGATAGGTCTGCCAAGTATCCCAGGAGCCAAAAAGCAGCCCGAAACAGAGAACTTGTCCCTTTGCTGCCTGTCCTTGGGGCAGAGAGAGAGAGAGAAAGACCCAGCCAACCAGCTCCATTCTCCTCCCTAAAGAGAAAATTTTACCTGCGGGGTAGGTCGGGAGAGTGCACTAATGGATCCATTCCTCCCTTTCCCCACTGGCTCTTGTCACACATGACTAGAGAAAGACAGGAGGCTAAAAAGGCCCCACAGCGGTCCAGGTTATTAGTCACAGAAGAGTGAGCTCAGTGCTTAAGCAAGCGAGAGAGCATTGGAGCTCTGGGGCTCAGCCCACATTAGGCTCTGCTGGGGCGGGGAGGCAGGACAGGAGAAAAGGGGGAAACATCCTCCTCTCCATGGCCATTCTCCCACCTGGGACCTGCTCCCAGGCTGGAATGGCTCTCGGCCTGGTCTGTCTCCTAGCAGTGACATGTGGTGGTCAGGGTGGAGGCCATTCCCATCTCTAGCCCCCTCAGTGATCCAGTTAATCAATCATATTTACTGAGTGTTTACCAGGTACAGAGAATTGCATTGAGCACTTGGGAGAGTACAATCCCATGGAGTTGGCAGACATGTTCCCTGTCCACAAAGAGCTCACAGTCTAGAAAATAATGTTGGTATTTGTTAAGCGCTTACTATGTGCAGAGCACTGTTCTAAGCGCTGGGGTAGACACGGGGGAATCAGGTTGTCCCACGTGGGGCTCACAGTCTTCATCCCCATTTTACAGATGAGGTAACTGAGGCACAGAGAAGTTAAGTGACTTGCCCACAGTCACACAGCTGACAAGTGGCAGAGCTGGGATTCGAACCCATGACCCCGGACTCCAAAGCCCGTGCTCTTTCCACTGAGCCACGCTGCTTCTCCGAGAGCTCTTCCTTCAAGCCGGAATTGAACCAGCGACCTAACTTACAGTCGTGAGAAGCAACATGGTGCAGTGGAGAGAGCATGGGCCTGGGAGTCAGAAGGTCAGAAGGTCAGAAGGGTTCTAATTCCAGCTCCACCACTCGTCTGCTGTGTGACCTTGGGCAAGTAACTTCACTGGGCCTCAGTTACCTCATCTGTAAAATGGGGATTGAGACTGTGAGCCCCACCTGGGACAGGAACTGTGTCCAACCCAATTTGCTTGTATCCACCCCAGCACTTAGTACAGTGCCTGGCACACAGTAAGCGCTTAACAAATACTGTCATCATTATTATTATTATTATTATTATTATTAGAGGGTCTAGAGGATCTCGGAAATGGGGAAGGAGACCAGCCCAGGAAATCAACCCGGTGTTGCTGTCTCCCCCACATCTCCTAGAGGGCAGAAGTCAGGTCTACTAGCTCTGCGCTCCTCTTCCAAGCACTCCTTAGTACAGCATTCCGCACATAGTACGAGCTATATATTCATTCAGTGATATTTACTGACAATTACTGTGTGCAGAGCACTATACTAAGCGCTTGGGAGAGGACAGTAGAACAATAAACAGACACATTCCCTGCCCACACCATTGATTGATTTAAATGATTGTTGCTGGGGCCTCAGCTCTTTCTAAGTCCCCCCAGTAAGCAAGAAAGGAAGCTGGAGTAGCCGATCGATAGTTGCTGGGTTTTCTCTTTTAATTTTTTGCTGACTAATGCAATCATCAGGTTGGACAAAGTCCCTGACCCACAGGGAACTCACAATCCTAATTCTCATTTTACAGTTGAGATATCTGAGGCAAAGAGAAGTGAAGTGACTTTTTTCAATTGTATTTATTGAGCACTTACTGTGTGCAGACCACTGGACTAAGTGCTTGGGAAAGTACAATTAACAATAAACAGACATATTTCCTGCCCACAATGAGCTTACAGTTTTGTCCAACGTCACCCAGCAGACAAGTGGTGGAGTAGGGATTAGAACCTCCTCTCTGTACTGACTCCAGTCCATAGTTCACTCTGCCGACTGGATAATTTTTCTACAAAAACGTTCAGGACATGTTTCCCCACTGTTTAAGAAACTCCAACTGTTGCCCATCCACCTCCACATCAAATTAAAACTCCTCAACTTGGCTTTAAAGCAGTCAATCACTTTGCCCCTCTCCTACGTCATCTCACTACTCTCTTACTACAATCCAGCCCACTCACTTCACTCCTCCAATGTTGTAATGTTGGCAGAGCTGGGAATAGAACCCACGGACCCTGGGTTATGGGGCATAGGGTGTGTCGGGGAGGAATCACCCCCCTTCACCTCCCCTTTTAAGGTGCTAAGCCCCCTTTCCCCGTTTCCCTCTGCTCCTCCCCCTCTCCCTTCCCCTCCCTTCAGCACTGTGCTCGTCCACTCAATTGTATATATTTTCATTACCCTATTTATTTTGTTAATGAGATGTGCATCACCTTGATTCTATTTATTGCTATTGTTTTAATGAGCTGTACATCCCCTTGATTCTATTTATTGCTATTGTTTTTGTCTGTCTGTCTCCCCCGATTAGACTGTAAGCCCGTCAATGGGCAGGGACTGTCTCTATCTGTTGCTGATTGGTACATTCCAAGCACTTAGTACAGTGCTCTGCACATAGTAAGCGCTCAATAAATACTATTGAATGAATGAATCAGTAAATGAGTACTTACTCGCCTGCCACTTGTCTGTTGTGTGACCTTGGACAAGTTGCTTCACTTCTCTGGGCCTCAGTTCCCTCATCTGTAAAATGGGGATGAAGACTGTGTGGGACAGAGACTGAGTCCGACCCAATTATCCTTTATCTACCTCAGCACTTAGAACAGTGCCCGGCACATAGCTCTTAATGAATACCGTAATTATTATTATTACTCACTCTGCAGAGCACCAGAAGGGAGAGTTCAAGGGAGTTAGCGGACACCACCCCTGCCCTCAAGGACAGCGTGGCTCAGTGGAAAGAGCCCGGGCTTTGGAGTCAGAGGTCATGAGTTCGAATCCCAGCTCTGCCACTTGTCAGCTGTGTGACTGTGGGCAAGTCACTTAACTTCTCTGTGCCTCAGTTACCTCATCTGTAAAATGGGGATTAAGAGTGTGAGCCCCACGTGGGACATCCTGATTCCCCTGTGTCTACCCCAGCGCTTAGAACAGTGCTCGGCACATAGTAAGCGCTTAACAAATACCAACATTAAGGACCCTACAATCTAGTGGAGGAGACAGGTAACACAATAAATTACAGACAGGGGAAGCAAACAAGTGTAAGGCTATGGACACAAGTGTTACCTAGGTACAGATGAGGTGATGTCAAAGTGCTTAGGGGGTACAGTTTTAAGTGCGGAGACAATGTAGAAGGGAGGGAGAATAAGGTGGGGAGATGAAGGGTTAATCAGGAAAGGCTTCCTGAAGATGTGATTCCAGAAGGACTTTGAAGATGGGTAGCATGCTGGTCTGTCAGATATAAACAAAGAGGGAGTTTGAAACAGGAGGGATGGTTTGAGCAAGGGTTTATGCCAAAAGAGATGATATCAAAGCTCAGTAAGTAGGTTGGTGTTAGAGAAGAGAAGTGAAGAGAAGTTAAGAGAAGTTAAGAGAAGCAGTGTGGCTTAGTGGAAAGAACACAGGCATGGGAATCAGAGATCGTGGGTTCTAATCCCAGCTCCGCCACTTGCCTGTTGTGTGACTTTGGGCAAGTCACTTAACTTCTCTGTGCCTCAGTCACCTCATCTGTAAAATGAGGATCAAGACTGTGAGCCCCAAGTGGGACAACCTAATAACCTTGTATCTATCCCAGCACTTAGAATAGTGCTTGGCACATAGTAAGTGCTCAACAAATACCAACATTATTATTCAAGCACTTAGTACAGTGCTCTGCACAAAGTAAGCACTCAGTCAATACTACTGAATGAAAGTGAGCAGGCTGGTTTATAATGGGAGAGGAGGGTCGATTGGTAGGAACCAACTGAGTGCCTTAAAACCAATCAAGAGGAGTTGTCATGTTTTAAGAAAATCTGGGAAAGTTCTTGTGTTACCAGTATTTGCTAACCCTAGTGACACCCATTCAAGGCCCCAGACTGACAGTCATCATCATTATTGCACCATTAACTAAACGGGTCCCAGCTGCCAGCCCAAGGGGGAAGGAGCAGAAAAAGCCCAGGGTTCCTAGTAATTTGCTGTCCTTCCTTAGTATGTTGCTGCATGTTGTTCAAAACGGGCCAAGGAAGAGCAGAACTTGGAAGGATCTCATCACTGCAACTTAAATGGTGCAGTAAGAAACCTGAGCTCTCCCTATCACTCCAAAAAACAACTTGCTGAAATTGCACTGGCAGCTATAAACTCTTCCTAACGAACCATCATCATCATCAAAGGTATTAATGGAGTTCTGAACTGCATGCAGAGCACTGTACTAAGCACTGGAATGAGAACAATACAACACTCCCTTCCCACAGTGAGCTTACAGTCTAGAGGGGGAGACAGACATTAATAAAAATAATGGATCTAGACATAAGGGCTGAGGGTGGGGCAAATATTAAGTACTTAAGGGGTACTGATCAGCACCCACCTTTTCCCCACACTCTCTCTCTTGTACCCTGTTCAATCCACAGAGCAGTCGATGGTATTTACTGAGCATTAGGTATATGCAGAGCACTGTACTAAGCGCTTGGGAGAGTACGGTACAATATTGTTGCTAGATATGATCCCCCTACAATCTAGTGGAGAAGAGACACAGTAAAATAAATCAAAGTTAGAGGAAGTGATAGAGTATAAGGAGATGAACATTAAGTGCTGGGGAAGTTGCAATGGGGTGAATATCAAGATTCTTAAGGGGTACAGAACCAAGAGCTTAAATGACCCAGAAGGAAGGGAGGAGAGTGTGGAGAACCAGCCAAAATGGCCCTGGAGAAGAACTGAGCTATGCTTTGAGTTTGGGGGATGGGAAATTCCCACAACAAGGATTTCCTAAGCTACAATCACTCAGGAATTGGAAGCCAGGGAGTGGGCAATAGTCTGGTTCTTAACCTAGGGTACTCCCACTGCCCTGCCTCCCTCCTCCTCCCCAACTCCTCGGGCCCTAGAGATATTTGCTAGATTATAAATTCCTCCAAGGCAGGGATCCGGGCTACTAACGCTATTGGATTTTTTTTAATGTATTTTTTAAGCACTTACTATGTGCCAGGCACTGCTAGAAGCACTGGTGTAGGTACCAGGTAATCAGGTTGGACACATTCCCCTCTCCTATATGGGACTTACAGTCTTGGTCCCCATTTTACAGATGAGGGAATTGAGGCACAGAGAAGTAAAGTGACTTTCCCAAGGTTACCCAGCAGACCAGTGGCAGAGCCAGAATTAGAACCCAGGTCCTGCTGACTCCCAGGTCTACCCACTAGACCATGCTGCTTCTCAATTATTATTATTATTATTATTATTACATTTGCTAAACGCTTATTGTGTGTGAAGCACTTGTTGTAGACAGGGAAAGTGTCTGCATGTTATAGTATTATACTCTCCCAAGCATTTAGTATAGTGCTCTGCACAGAGTCAGTGCTCAGTAAGTACAAGTGACTGGCTGACAAGCACTGTTCTAAGCACTGGAATTGTGATAGTATTTGTTAAGTGCTTACCATATGCCAAGCACCATTCTAAGCCCTGAGCACTGTTCTAAGCAAGTTAATCAAGTTGGACACATTCTCTGTCCCACATGGAGCTCCTAGTCTAAGTAGGAAGGAAAACAGATATAGAATCCCCATTTTCCAAATACTCTCCCCAGCTCTTAGCCTAGTGCTCGATAAATAGCACTAACTGATCAACCACCATTAAAGGAAATTGCAGATGATTTTCCCCAACTTCCTCTCAGGTGTTTCACATGAAGAGGTTCTGCCCTAACTCTCTGGACACAGGACTAAAAATCTGAAGATGAACAAAACAAAAGGAAAAAAAAACCCATCTCACATCAACCTAATTCAGTATGGCCCCAGGAAGGGTCCCACGATTGCATCTGTTTGAAGCTAAATTGGGCCTCCTGGGAAATGGAAAATCTCTCCAGCACAGAGTCTGGAGTCCAGGGTTCTGGTTTCTCCCAGTAAGGGATCCTTGCATTAGAGATCCTTTTCTGAGTTTTGCCCCAGGGGGATTTTCCACACCACCTTTCTGGCTCCTTGGAAAAAAAAGATTAGAAACAAAAATGACCATTCTAATCCCACTGGAGAGGGATAAGTGGATATCCGAGCAGTCCAGGTATATCGGCACATTCGCGGTAGCTGTGTTCCCAGGTTCCTTCAGGGCTGACCGGAATTACCTGCTCCAGCTAGGAGTGATCTGATGGCCTAGAATCAATCAGTGGTATATATTGAGCTCTTACAGTGGGCAGAGCACTGTACTAAGTGCTTGGGAGAGTATAATGCAACAGAGTTGGTAGATATGAATCCAGTCCGCAGTGAGCTTAAAGTCTAGAGGAGTCTCTGCTTTCTACAGTCTAGAGAAAGAGATTTAGCCGGGGCCCGTAATGAGTCAGGAATGAAAGCAGCATGGACTCATCGATAGAGCACAGGCCAGGGAGTCAGAAGGATCTGGGTTCTAAACCCGGCCCTGCCGCTTGTCTGCTGTGTGACACTGGGCAAGTCACTTCATTTCTCTGGGCCTCAGTTACCTCATCTGTAAAATGGGGATTTAAGACAGTGAGCCCCACTTGGGACAGGGACCGTGTCGAGCCCAATTCGCTTGTATAATAATGTTGGTATTTGTTAAGTGCTTACTATGTGCAGAGCACTGTTCTAAGTGCTGGGGTAGATACAGGGTAATCAGGTCGTCTCACGTGAGGCTCACGGTTAATCCCCATTTTACAGATGAGGTAACTGAGGCACAGAGAAGTTAAGTGACTTGCCCACAGTCACACAGCTGACAAGTGGCAGAGCCGGGAGTCGATCCCATGACCTCTGACTCCGAAGTCCAGGCTCTTTCCACTGAGCCACGTTGCTTCCCAACCCAGTATCCAACTGTATCCAACCCAGTGCTTAGTGCTTGGAACCTAGTTAGCGCTTAACAAATACCATTAAAAAAAATGGAACCAAGGAGCTTTGCCTAATGAGTCAGACCTGCCTGATCAGCACACCAGCCCAGAGGTAATAAATAGGGTCACCAAGCCTCCGCCAAAACCACACTGCACAGGTCACATGAAGGAACCTCCTCTCTCTCTTTGTCCTCACCTTTTCTTCCTCTCTTGGATGTGCCTCATCCTCACTCAGGGCCATCCAGTTCCCAAAAAATAAACGGGCCTTGTTAGGCAGGCCAAGACCTGCTGAGTCTTTGAGGATCTCTTTGGCACCAGAGACCCGGGGAGGGGGAGAGATGGAGCAGAGGCTGCAGCTTGGTGTCTTGGTGGTGCTTGCTCTACGTTTACGCAATCCATTTTGTACCACCAAGAGGGAAAAAAAAATCGTTTGTTCTAAATGCTGCAAAACGGGACCCATGTGTTAGGACAATGGTCAGGCATTGCCAATTTCCTGACATCTCAGATGGATGGGACACACCCAAGCCCGGCTGAATTCATGCGGTTATGCGGCTCGGAAGCCACTAAGACACGGAAACCCAATTTCTTCTCGTTGTAAATCGTGGGGCCTTGAACCGAAAGCTTGTCTGAGACATCGGCTGTTTTCCCTAGACCTCACGCTTCCCTTTCTCTGCCTCACCTGGCAGGGAGCCATTCATTAAGGTCCAAATGAAGACGTGTTGGCGGGATAATTTAGTGTTTAATAGACTAACTTTCCATTTGCCACTGCCAAGTCCATCACACATATTTCTCCCCTGTGCCATAAACCCAGTCCCGTCTGCAATAAAACTGCGTGCCCTGCTCAGAGTGATGGAGTTCTCAAGGTTTGCGCTGGTGACCTTCTCTGGAAGGAACATTTGAGAAACCGGGATGCTTTGTCTACCGGTTTTGTTGCCGAAGAAAGTGCTTTGTGGAAGCCCCTCTTTTCCCACCAGCTCCCCTTGGGACTCCCTGTTTCCCTTGCCCAGATGTGCACAAGCTTTATCAGAACAGAGGAAGCTTGGCCCAAGAATGAAAAGCCAAGAAGTGGCTTGGGTGGATTGATTGTTACAAAAGCTAAGTAAATTGGCAGGAGCCTGGGGACAGGAGCAGTGTGGCTTAGTGGAAAGAGCCTGGGCCTGGGAGTCAGAGGATATGGATTCTAATCCCAGCTCCACCATTTGTCTGCTGCATGACCTTGGGAAATGACTTAACTTCCCTGTGCCTCAGTTTCCTCATCCATAAAATGGAGATCTTTTAATGGTAGTTATTAAGTGCTTACTATATCAATTGTATTTATTTAGCACATATTATATGCAGAGAGCTGTACTAAGCACTTGGGAGAGTACAATACAACAGAATTAGCAGACACAGTCATTCATTCATTTAATCTTACTTACTGAATGCTTACTGTGTGCAGAGCACTGTCCTAAGCACTTGGAGTGTACAATTCAGCAATAGATAGAGTCAATCCCTGCCCAACAGCGGGCTCACCGTCTAGAGCCCAAAACAAGTTTACAGTCTAGAGGGGGAGGGAGGCACTGTACAGTGCCTGACACTGTACTAAATGCTGGGGCAATAATAATTGAGGTATTTGTAAGTGCTTACTATGTGCCAGGGACTGTACTAAGCATCAGGGAAGATAAAAAGTAATCGGGTTGGACAGAGTTCATGTCCCACAGGGGGTTCACAGCCTTAATCCCCATTTTACAGATGAGGAAATTGAGGCACAGAGAAGTGGAGTTACTTGCCCAAGGCCACACAACAGACAAGTGGCAGAGCCAGGATTAGAACCCATGACCTCCTGACTCCCAGGCCTGTACTCTACCCACTACCCCATGCTGCTTCCCATAGGAAAAGCTAATCAGTTTGGACATAGTCCATGTCTCACATGGGACTCACAGTCTTAATTGTCACTTTACAGATGAGGTAACTGAGACACAGAGCAGTTAAGTGACTTTCCCAAGGTTACCCAGCAGAAAAGTGTTGGAGCCAACACTAGAACCCAGATCCCAGATTAAATCCTACTCCCTCCTTAAACTGTGAGCCCAGTGTGGGATAAGGACTGCTTCCAACCTGAATATATTGTATCTACCCTAGTGTTTAGTATAGAGCTTGGATATAGTAAGCACTTTAGACTATTATTCTTATTACCAATTCAATCGTATTTATTGAGTGCTTACTGCATGCAGATCACTGTACTAAGCACTTGGAAAGTACAATTCGGCAACAGTAAGAGAAAATCCCTACCCAACAATAATGTTGGTATTTGTTAAGCGCTTACTGTGTGCAAAGCACTGTTCTAAGCGCCGGATCAACAACAGTCTCACAGTCTAGAAGAGGGGAGACAGACATCAAAACAAGTAAACGGGCATCAGTAGCAGCAGTAGAAATAAATACAATTATAGATATATACACATCATTAATAAATAGAATAGTAAATATGTACATATATACACATGTGCTGTGGGGCAGAGAGTGGGGTAGAGCAGAGGGAGGAAGTCGGGGTGATGGGGAGGGGAAGAAGAGCACAGGAAAAGGGGGGTTCAGTCTGGGAAGGCCTCCTGGAGAAGGTGAGTTCTCAGTAAGGCTTTGAAGTGGGGGAAAAGAGTTAGTTTGGCAGATGTGAGGAAGGAGGGCGTTCCAAGCCAGAGGTAGAACGTGGGCCAGGGGCCGACAGTGGGGCAGGCGATTGCTATAATAATATTATAATAACTAATACAACTGATTGATTTACTGATATTTAAGGCACATTCAGCCTTAGATGTCAAGGCTGTTAGAAGCAACATCACCTATTGGAAAAAGCATGGACAGTTGGTCTGGGAGAGGGGGGACCTGGGTTCTAGTTCTGGCTCCATCACTTGCCTGCCGTGTAACTTTGGGCAAGTCACTCAACTCCTCTGTGTCTCAGTTTGCTGATGATTCAATGCTGTTCTCCCTCCTGCCGCAGATGGGGCAGGGATTGGCTGTGATAGTTACGCTAATTATTATTATTACATTATTATATTATTATTATCCTGATCATCCTGTGACCTGATGATCTCAGCACTTAGTAAATCTGTAAGTGGTATTTATTGAATGCTCACTGGGTGCAGAGCGCAATACTAAGCCCTTGGGAGCATATTGTACGATAAAGTTGATACTACGGTCCCTGTCCACAAGGAATTTACAGTTTAGATTGGGGAGACAAACGCTAAAATAAATTACAGATAAGGGAAATAGACATGTACATAAATGCCAGGTTTACAGGCTTGGGAGACAGGGAGGATGAGGTGCTGTCTAGAGTGATGGGCAAGATAGTGAAAGGGAGTGGTTTGGGTGGAAAGTTGAGGAGTTCTCTTCGGACATGTTAAGTTTGAGGTGTTGGTGGGACATCTAAGTGGTGATGTCCTGAAGGCAGGAGGAAATGTGAGGCTGCAGGAGAGGACAATATCAGGGAAGACAAGATTGGATAATATTTCCAAGAGAAGGGAGTGGTCGATGGTGTTGAAGGCAGCTGAGAGGTGGAGGAGGATTAGGATGGAGTAGATGCCTTTGGATCTGGCAAGAAGTAGGTCATCGGTGACCTTAGAGAGTGTGGTTTCCATGGAGTGAAGAGAGAAGAAACCAGATTTGAGGGTGTCAAGGAGAGAACTGGAGAGAGAATGGAGGTAGTGCATGCAGACAACTCACTTAAAGAGTTGAGAGGAATGGTAGGAGGGAAATAGGACCATAACTGGAGGGAAACGTGGGGTTAAGGGAGGGTTTTTTTAGAATAAGGAAGACATGGGCATGAATGAAAGCAGTGGGGAGGAAGCCACTGGAGAGTGAACAGCTGAAGATGGCAGTCAGGAAGGGAAGAAATTGAGGTCTTGATCCAGGTGTCCGTAACATTCTCACTTTTGTTGAATGTAGTGACAGCTCCTGCAATATTCCCAGACTTTCCCAGATGTCAGAGGGAAGAGGAGGAGCAGCAACTGTGGATGCCTCCTTGGACCACCCCAGGCTCCACCCCCAAACCTTTGGATCCCCCAGGAACAGAAGCTGGCCCAACTGGACACATGAGAATGGGGAGCCGGGGGGGGGGGGGCGGCCAACTGGGAGGAGAAAAATTTTGAAGACCCAGCTCTTTATCTATCAGTTTCTTTCTTGGGCTTAAGGTTTGGTGTGAGTTGTGACCACTTGAAGGAACCCTCTGCCCTCCTGGATCTCGAACCTGAAAGGACATGGTCACGCACTGGGCGTTTCCATCGAGGAGGACATGGTTAGCGTCTGAAGCCTCTTGCCAGCATCATCCTCACTGGGGGCATCTGGATTATAGACCCCCACACACATGTATGGGCATTCTGGGTTGTAACAATAATAATAATAATTACAACTGTGGTATTTGTTAAGCACTTACTATGTGTCAGGCACTGTTCTAAGTGCTGGGGTGAATGGGCTGGACGCCATTCCTGACCCGCATGGAGCTCACAATCTTAATCCCTGTTTTTCAGGTGAAATAACCAAGGTACAGAGAAGTTAAGTGACATACCCAAGGTCACACAGCAGACACGTGGTGGAGCCAGGAGTAGAACCCAGGTCCTTCTGACACCCAGACCTGTGCTCTATCCACTGGGCCACACTGTGTCCACTCCCTCACCATCTTCCAAGGGGCATGGGAGACGGGGTGGAAAAGATTTTTCCTGTTCGATAGATGGGGGAAATAACCAGAAAAATGTGCCCCATTGGGGCCAAAGTGCAGCTGAAGTTCACCAATTCATCCACGCTCCTGGGGACCCCAATGGCTAGGTTCTGGGGGGAGGGTGTTTGTGTGTGTGTGTGTGTGTGTGTGTGTGTGTATGCACACTCTCACTGTAATCTCTTCATCACTTTGCTTAAAGGAGTGGAGGGTGTCAAGCTGCCACTGGTGAGTGCTTCATCCAGAGAATGTGGGCTATCCATGGTCAGCGCTTATTACAGCGCTCTGCACATAATAAGTGCTTGATAAATACTATTATTTCTACTATGACTACCCCAGTCCATTCACCCTAGGCCAAGTAGTGGATGGAAGGGGACAGCACCAAAGCAGAAGTAGTGGTCACTCGCAAGGTTTTTAGAGGATGGAAATCTGATGAGTTGTACCCATGGTTGGGGAGCAGGAAATGGGGAGGAAGAGGGGGTGTCGCCAGTCCAGGCCAATCTCTTACCTGAGATAAATCTCAAGAGTCTTCACAGAAAAGCAATGAAACTAGGGATGAAAAAGGCCCCACCTCCTCCTGATCATGGGAAGGGTGAAATCTGACACCTGTCGGGGGAATCAATCAAACAATCAATAATATTTACTGAGCACTTACTCTGGACAGAGCACTGTACTAAGTACTTGGGAGAGTACGACAGAGTAAGTCGACGTGACCCCTGCCCTCAAGGAGCTTACAATTTAGCAGGGGAACCCCAGCCCTCAAGCATTACGGGCACTTGTCTACGGTTTTCTGGGAGCAGCTTCAGAGGGATCACCGGACATGCCCCTGACCCACTTGGGAGAACATCTGTGCCCGGGGGCTGTTCCCTGCACTTACAAAGCACCTGGGCTGTGATTAGAGAGCCCTTCCTTTCTGCTAATGACCAGAGAAAGGAGGTAAGGAGGGGAAATTCACATAACTGGGAAGCAGCGTGGCCTAGTGGAAGCAGCATGGGCTTGAGAGTCAGAGGACTTGGTTTCTGATCCTGGCTGTGCCACTCATCTGCTGTGTGACCTTGGTTAAGTCACTGAACTTCTCTGTGCCTCAATTTCAATCATCTGTAAAATGGGGATTCAATTCCTCCTCCCTACTACCTAAGCTGTGAGTCACTTATGGGACAGGGATTGTGTTCAACATGATTACCTGGTATCTACTCCAGATCTTAGTAATAATAATAATAGTAATAATAATAATCATAGCATTTGTTAAGCACTTGCTATGTGCCAGGTACTGTGCTAAGCACCGGGGTAGATACAAGTAAATTGGGGTGGACACAGTCCCTGTGCCCACGTGGGGCTCACAGTCTTAAGCCCCATTTTACAGCTGAGGTAACTAAGGTACAGAGAAGTGAAGCAGAATGCTCAAGATCACACAGCAGAAAAGTGGCAGAGATGGGATTAAAACCCAGGTCCTTCTGACTCCCAGGCCATGCTCTATCCATTAGGCCATAGTAAATGCTTAACAAGTGTCATTATTATTATTATCATTCTTAATGCCATCAGTTTTTCTGACAGCAGAGCCAGGCTACTGGAATCTCCAAGAGAAGGTACTCTACTTGCCTGGGCTGTGAGAATGTTTTCTATCACTTCCCGCCCCTCCAAGACCCATTCTTCTCTCTTCTCCACCTGCCTCCCCATATCTGTAGGTTGGAAGCTCATTATGGACAGCGAATGTGTCTATTTATTGTAATATTGTACTCTTCCGAGCACTCAGGATGCTCAATAGATACGATCGAATCCCGCCCCGCGTTCTGGGCTTGTTAGGAAAGAATCAGCCTACAGGATATAAGAACAGAGGGAACAAGCAAAGACTTTCTATCTCTTTCTGTCTTTCTGCCCCCGCCCTTTTTAACTGAACATGTTTTCAGGGTCCCCTCTAGAATAGAATCAGCGGGGTGAGGCGAAGAACAGAAGACGAGACAATATTCCAACATACTTGGAAGGATGGAAGACCGGTTGTTGAGGCAACCAGCAATAGCACTGGGCTTAAAACAGCAGCTAAAAATTACACAAATGAAAAAGAGGGGGGCATTGGAAGGGAGAGGAGGGGAGAGGAAAGCAGGACTCCTGAACCCCGAAGCTGTTTTTGAAGGCAACCTGAAGGAGGTTGCTGGTGGTCAAAGGAGGCCTCCCGGCGCCTCCTGGTGACCAATTGGCTCACTTCGGGTGTGTTCATCAAAGAATTTCATTCAATCGTATTTATTGAGCGCTTACTGTGTGCAGGGCACTGTACTAAGCGCTTGGAAAGTACAATTCGCCAACAGAAAGAAACGATCCCCATCCAACAACGGGCTCACGGTCGAGAAGGGGGAGGCAGACAACAAAACAAAACAAGTAGACTGCCATCAATAGCATCAAAATAGAATTATAGATATAGAATTCCCAACCCACCTGAGAGGCCAAAGAGGAAATCAGTGGGAGCCTCGGATCAGGCTGAGGCAACCTATTTTTCATTCTCGTTCTTCACTGTCAGACTTCAAAGTAAATTGGCCTCAGAATATTTGATTTCCCCTGACTAGGAAGGAGTCTGTTTTCCTTCTCTCCTTATTACTTCTCTGGCTCTCCAGCCTGCTTGGGTAGCTAAACTGGATCCAGAACCATAGACTTAGGACTTTGGATAATATAAGAACTGTCACAGGACTATTCTAGGCCCAGAAACTCCACCAGCTGAGAGGATAGTGGGGGATCAGCAGGCAGGAGTTTAATTTCCTTTGACCTTCTCTCTTCTCTTTTCTAAATCCGTCACATAACTCCAGATAGACATTTACTCTCCCCACCTTCAAAGCCTTATAGAAGGCACATCTCCTCCAAGAGGTCTTTCCTAAACCCTAATTTTCATTTCTCCCACTCCCTCTGTAGCACCCTGACTCGCTCCTTTTATTCAGTGTCCCACGTCGGCCCCACAACACTTACGCACATCTCCCTAATTTATTTATATTAATGTCTGTCTCCCCCTCTAGACTATAAGCTCATTGTGGGCAGGGAACGTGTCTATTAACCCTTTTATACTGTCCTCTCCCAAGTGCTAAATACAGTGCTCTGCGTACAGTAAGCACTCAATAAATGTGGTTGATTTATTCATTCATTCATTTTGAAGGTACTGGGGAAACTCCTTGCCAGGCAGTCCACTGATTTTAGTAGTAAAGTCTTCATCTATTACTACTCATTGTTCAGTAGTGCTCACACAACCCAAGTTGTTCAAGTCTCGGTCTCACCTGCCTCTGGTTTCCCTTCTTCACTCTCGGCTCTCCTCGGAGTTAGTCTGGGACTTAGTTCCGTGAGGCGTCGTAGTGTTAACTGAGCACCCACAGAATTGGTCGGCCTACAGTGTCGTTTCAATCGATCCACTGAACGACAACACAACTCGAGCCTTCACCACACTCAAACCCTCCTCCACTGCCTCCACCTGCCCCGATCCCATCACTTCCTTCCTCTACTCCCGCTCACGAGCAGCCAATTTATCAAGAGGAAAAGTCGGCCTTACGCCTGACTGATCAACTCCTGATTCACACTCTCTGCCCTCAACTTGACCTAGTTCCATTTTTATTCGGGAAGATCGCCAGCTCTGTCCAGTAGAACGGATGGATGGATTAGGCTTTGCCCTCCCTCAGTGGGTGCTTCCTTGACAAGGCTAATCCCCAAAGACAATTTGATTTTGGGCTGTTCTGATTTGCATTTGGTTTACACACATGGGCAGAACACAGTGGGTTTTATTTTGCTGTTTTCACCCCCAAATTGAACTCACTTTGATTTGTTTCCCCTCCTAGATGCCACTTTAATTTGCTTGGATCTATTTTTTTCCACTCAGCGACCTGCCTCTGCCTCTCAATATATCTCATTCATAAGGTGGGGGAGCTATATTTTGGCTGCTGAACCAGTAATTTATTCATTGACATTGTTCTCTAATTTTTGCAGTATGCTTTTGCTTCTTTTCCTTCCCTCCCCAACAGACCACTCCTCTTCTAATTATTGCACAGGGCTAACCCCCTTAATTTTTTTTATGGTATTTGTTAAGCACCTACTATATGCCAGGTACTTTTCTAAGCACTGGGGTAGGTACAAGGTTAATCTGATTGGACACAGTCCATGTCCCACATGGGGTTCACAGTTTTATTCCCCATTTTACAGATGAGGTAACAGACATTAAGAAGTAAAGTGACTTCTCCAAGGTCACACAGCAGAGAGGTGGTCAGATCCTTTCTGATCTCCCAACCTTCCTCTCCCCACTTCAGTCTATACTTCACTCTGCTGCCTGGATTATCTTTCTACAGAAACGCTCTGGGCATGTCACCCCTCTCCTCAAAAATCTCCAGTGGTATTTTCATATCACGCAAAAACCTCAATCTTGGCTTCAAAGCTGTCCATCCCCTTGCCCCCTCCTACCTCACCTCCCTTCTCTCTTTCTCCAGCCCAGCCCAAACGCTCTGCTCCTCTGCCACTAGCCTCATTGGGCCTTGTTCTCGGCTGTCTCCCGTCAACCCCAGGCCCACATCCTACCACTGACCTGGAATGTCCTCCCTCCACACATCTGCCAAACTAACTCTCTTCCCCTCTTCAAAGCCCTACTGAGGGCTCCCCTCCTCCAGGAGGCCTTCCCAAACTGAGCCGTCCTTTTCCCTCTGCTCCTCTTCCCCTCCCCATCCCCCCAACTCCCTTCCTCTGCTCTACCCCCTTCCCCTCTCCAGAGCACTTGTATATATTTGTGCATATTTATTGCTCTATTTTATTAATGATGTGCATTTATCTATGGTTCTATTTATCTAATTTGATGGTAGTGATGCCTGTCTGCTTGTTTTGTTTTGTTGTCTGTCTTCCCCTTCTAGACTGTGAGTCCATTTTTTGGAAGGGATTGTCTCTGTTGCCAAATTGTACTTTCCAAGCACTTAGTACAGTGCTCTGCACACCTTAAGTGTTCAGTAAATACGACTGAATGAAGGAATGAATGGTGGAGCTGGGATTAGAACCCAGGTTCTTCTGACTCCCTGGCCCTTGTTCTATATCCATTAGGTCATGCTGCTTTCCTTAAATGTCCCCTGCTGCAGGGTCATTGTCTTAATTGCTTGCTGTGGGCAGGGAATATATCTATTATTGTTGTATTGTACTCTCCCAAGGGCTTAGTACAGTGTTCTGCACACAGTAAGTGTTCAATAAATATGAATGAATGAATGAATGAATGAATGAATGAATGAATGAATGAATGAATGATGACTACTGTTCAACCGGTACCATTGAGTTCATAGTGGGAATAATTTTATTTGTGCCATTGGATTTATTTCTTCTCCGGTGACCCCGACCAACCTTTGGGGAAAGAGGAAGAGGAAGCAGTCCATCTGTTATGTCACTTGGTGGGGTCTTCGCCCCTAGACTGTAAGCTCCTTGTGGACAGGAAATGTGTCTACCAACTCTGTTATTTCATAATAACAATAATATAATATAATAATAATGATATTTGTTAAGCACCTACTATGTGACAGGCACTGTACTAAGCACTGGGGTAGATACAAGCAAATCGGGTTGAACACAGTCCCTGTCCCACATGGGGCTCACAGTCTCATTCCCCTTCTTACAGATGAGGCAACTGAGGCCCAGAGAAGTGAAGTGACTTGCCCAAAGTCACACAGCAGAGAAGTGGCGGAGACAGGATTAGAAGGTCATCCTTCTGACTCCCAGGCCTGTGCTTTATCCACTACATCATTGTATTTTCCCAAGCACTTAGTATAGTGCTCTGCACCTGGTAAGTGCTCAGTAAATACAAATGATTGATTGGTAGCTTTATTCCATGACAGGTGGTCTGGCTTGTTTGCCCTGAGGAGTCTGTTCCTACAGGGATTGCTTTTCCTCCTTTTCCTCCTGAGCTGTCTGTCACCTGCTTCCCATTGTTTCTAAGAATAATAAATAATAATATCTGTTAAGTGCTTACTATGTGTCAGGCACCATATCAAGCACTGAGGTGGCTACAAATAAATCTGGTTGAATATAGTCCCTGTCCCTCGTGGGGGTCACAGTCTCGATCCTCATTTTACAGACGAGGTAACTGAGGCACAGAGTAGTGAAGTGACCTGCCCAAGATCACACAGCAGACAAATGGCAGATCTGGATTAGAACCCAGGTCCTACTGACTCCCAGGCCTGTGTTCTATCTACTATGCCATGCTGTTTCTGGTTTCTCTCTTCATGCAGAGAAGCAGCGTGGCTCAGTGGAAAGAGTCCAGGCTTGGGAGTCAGAAGATGTGGGTTCTGATCCTGGCTCTGCCACTTATCAGCTGTGTGACTTTGGGCAAGCCACTTAACTTCTCTGTGCCTCAGTTACCTCATCTGGAAAATGGGGATTAAGACTGTGAGCCCCGTGGGACAACCTGATTACGTTGTATCTCCCCCAGCGCTTAGAGCAGTGCTTGGTACATAGTAAGCACTTAAATGCAATCATTATTATGGGAAAACTGGTTCCAACATACCTTTCGGTTTAAGTTGCAGGCTTCCAGAACTGACTGCGCCTTTAGTCTGAGGTCTTCCTGTAGTTGGTTCCCTCACGCAGGTTCTCCATCCTGAGGCGTTCATACCGTCTGGTGGCAGGACCCTCCTATTAAGCATGACTTAGTGGAAAGAACCCGGGTTTGGGAGTCAGAGGTCATGCGTGCTAATCCCAGCTCCGCCAGGGAAGCAGCGTGGCTCAGTGGAAAGAGCCTGGGCTTTGGAGTCAGAGCTCATGAGTTCGAATCCCAGCTCTGCCACCTGTCAGCTGTGTGACCGTGGGCAAGTCACTTAACTTCTCTGTGCCTCAGTTACCTCATCTGTAAAATGAGGATGAAGACTGTGAGCCCCACGTGGGACCACCTGATTCCCCTGTGTCTACCCCAGCGCTTAGAACAGTGCTCTGCACATAGTAAGCGCTTTACAAATACCAACATTATTATTATTATCACTTGTCAGCTGTGTGACTTTGGGTAAGTCACTTCACTTCTCTGTGCCTCAGCTACCTCATCTGGAAAATGGGGATGAAGACTGGGAGCCCCGAGTGGGGCAACCTGATTACCTTGTGTCTACCCCAGCGCTCAGAACAGTGCTTGGCACATAGTAAGCGCTTAACAAATTCCATCATTATTATTTTTCAGAAGGGAGACTCCATCCACCCCGTGCTTTGCACTGTCACTTTTCTAATATCCACAAGGAGGCAGCACAGCAATACGCTCGGGAGGGAAAGGGGGACGCTCAGGGAAAAGCCAGAGAAAGCTCCTTTTCCTGCAGTTTTTGATTTGCCTCTTAGTGGTATTTGTTAAGCTCTTACTATGTGCCAAGCACTGTACTAAGCACCGGGTTAAGCACAAGCTAATCAGGTTGGACACAGTCCGTGTCCCTCATGGGGCTCACATTCTTAAACCCCATTTTACAGATGAGGTAACTGAAGCACAGAGAAGTGTAGTGACTTACTCAAGGTCACACAGAAGACAAGAGGCGGAGCCAGGATTAGAACCCATATCCTTCTGACTCCCAGACCTATATTCTACCCACTAGGACACGGTGCTTAAGCAGCGTGGCTAAGTGGAAAGAGATGGGGCTTGGGAGTTAGAGGTCATGGGTTTGAAACCCGGCTCTGCCACTTGTCAGCTGTCTGACTGTGGGCAAGTCACTTAACTTCTTTGTGCCTCAGTTACCTCATCTGTAAAATGGGGGTTAACTGTGAGCCTCACGTGGGACAACCTGATTCCCCTCTACCTACCCCAGCTCTTAGACCAGTCCTCTGCACATAGTAAGCGCTTAACAAATACCAACATTATTATTTGTTAATGAGGTGTACATCCCCTTGATTCTATTTATCGTGATTATGTTGTCTTGTTTTTGTCCATCTGTCTCCCCCGATTAGACTGTGAGCCTGTCATTGGGCTGGGATTGTCTCTATTGTTGCCTAATTGTACATTCCAATTAGTACAGTGCTCTGCACATAGTAAGAGCTCAATAAATACTATTGAATGAATGAATGAATAAATAAATGAAGGGGGAAAGCCCTCCATTGCTTGGTGGCCTAGTAGAAAGAGCACAGGCCTGGGAGTCAAAGCAGCAGAGCACCCTACTATCAATCAGCGATATTTATCAAGCTCTTACTATTTGCAGAGCACTGTACTAAGTGCTTGGGAGAGTATAATACACCAGAATTAGAAGACATGTTCCCTGTCCATAACAAGCGAGGAGAGTACAATAGGCGTAAGAAGACAAATTCCCCACCCTCAAGGAGCTTACAGGCTAGGAGTAGGGACAGAAGCTAAAATAAATGACAACTTGATCTATAGATGTGGGGTGAGCACCATTCAGTCAATCAATGGTATTTATTGAATATGTGCAGAGCACTAGACTAAGCATTTGGGAGCATACAAAAGGATAAGCCTCCACCTTTGATTTTGGATCCACATTTTACATTTGAGGAAACTGAGACACAGGTAAATGAAATGACTTGCCCAAGATCACAAGTGGTAAAGCCAAAATTAGAACTCAGGTCCTCTGATTCCCAGGCCCGTGCTCTTTCCACAAAATCTCACTGCTTCATACAGCAGCAATCTGTAACAGAAACTGGTCTCTTCCTAAATGTCACTGGTGGGTGTCTTTTTACCAGAAGGTTTCTGCAGGAAGTTTTGGGTAGAACTCGTTTGTTTTCTGGAAGCGTTGGAGGCTGTGTGCAGCTGTTTTGACAGACCCAGCTGAGAAAGGACATCATCCCTGTCTTCATGAACCTTGTGTCCAATCCAAAGCGTTACCAAGTGGTAGTGCGGCAAATTACCGGCTGTCGAACACCACCCCATTACCCTAAGAGAATTCTTCTCTCTAAAGGATTACTCTGGAGGCAGACAATTGAACGACGTAGCTCACTCTATGCATCATGACATAGAATGCCTGAACTGAGCAACTCTCCGAAGGAGTGAAATTTCCCTTACCTGCCCCTCTCTAAACAGGCAGTGCAGACTTGCCAGAAAGTTTTCTGTTACAGCTGTGAATTAGGAGCGGAGGCCAGAGGAGAGAGGAAGGAGATGCCGAGCGAGGGCAAGGGGGAAGACGAGAGGTTGGGCAGTGGAGTTGGGCAGACTATGGAGAAGAAAATAGCTTTTATGCTCCAGTTACACTGAAAAATAGAAAAACCATCAACATCCATCAAGGGAAACTTGAAAATTCTGGGAGGAAGATGCTTTCCTTTTGTCTGGTCGTTGTTACCATGGAAATCTGCATCTTAGTCTTGGTCAGACACTGGACTGAATTATTATTTTGGTTTTCATTGTTCTTATTCTTACCTCCAAGTCTTTTTAGAGAAGAACAGATTTCAGAAAAACCCGTGTGGGGCAAAAAGTCTATGCCTGATCAGGAGGCAATGAGGGGAATGCAAGGGTGCCCATGCGTTTAGGCATCAGGCGAAGACCAGTTGGAACCGCAATGGAAAGTACTTCAAACCCACAGCAGAAGAGCGGTCTGTCAGCCCGGGGATGAAGCTACTGACCCAAACTCTTATGCCAGTTTAGGACTCGCTTGTATTGGGAAAATCACTTAATGAAACATCATCCTCATTTCTTAGCCAGTGAATGCTGGTCTTTCCAAATCTCCTCGTCCTTCCTTCCACTGGGAAAGAAATGTTCCCCAGAAATACTCTGGGAAAATTTCCACTGGAAAGGGATGCCCTCACTGCCAGGCCAAGGTACCCACTGGGGAAGGTCAGTCTAAATGAGAGCAAGCCAGGAGGCCTTGATGGTATTCCTGGGTCTCGTGATTCCCAAATGCACGCTCTTAGTCCCGATTCCGGAAGTTTGGACCTTCTCAAATCCAGGCCGGATTGCTGCCTCACCTCCCCCCTCCCACTTCTTCGTGGTTGGGAGGCTGAAGATTAGCCTTTGGAGGGACACAGATGGTCAAAAACAGTAAGGGACCGCTCCCCCATCCCTAATCACAAGATCATTTGGGCAGCAACTCGAGTTGCCTCTATGAAAGTTGTCCTTCCACAGCCATTCAGTGAATCAATTAGAGGTATTTATTGAGCACCTACTGTATACATCGCTCTGTACTAGTGCTTGGGAGGATACAACAGAAATAATTTACATGTTTTGTTTCGGTTTTTAATGACATCTTACTATGCACCAAGCACTTTACTAAGGGCTGAGGTAGATACAAGATAATCAGGTTGGACACAGCCCATGTCCCATATAGGGCTCAGTTTTCATCCCCATTTTACAGTTGAGGAAACTGAGGGACAGAGAAGTTGTGATTTACCTAAGGTCAAATAGCAGACCAGTGGCGGAGCCACGATTAGAACCCAGATCCCCCGACTCCCAGGCCCATGCTCTTCCCTCCGGGAAATAACTGGAGGGAGTCGTGGGGTCAAGGGAGGGCTTTTTAGGATAGGGGAGACATAAGCATAAGTTTGAAAGCAGTGGGGAAGAAGCCACTGGAGAGCGGACAGTTGAAGATGGCGGTCACAGAAGGAAGAAAGGAGGGGACACACGTTTTGATAAGGTGGGAAGGGAGGGGGTCAGATGCATAGGTGGAGGGGGTGGATTTTTAGAGAAGGCAGGAGATGTCTTGAGATTCTGCTGGGAAGGAGAAGCAGCACGGTGTAGGGGATAAAGCATGGGCCTAGGAGTCAGAAGGTCGTGGGTTCTAATCCTGCCTCTGCCACTTGTCCCCTGTGACCTTAGGCAAGTCACTTAACTTCTCTACACCTCAGTTACCTCATCTGTAAAACGGGGATCAAGATGGTTAGCCCCATAAGGGACAACCTGATTACCTTGTATCTACCCCAGCAGTGCTTGGGACATAGTAAGCGCTTAATAAATACCATTATTATTAATTTGGGGGGAGAGTTGAAGACGGGGCAGGAGGAGGGAGGAACTGGGGAGGGGCAGGGAAGATTTTAGGGAGCTCATGCCTGATACTTTCCATTTTCTCAAAGAAGTAGGTAGCCAGGTCATTAAGGGCAAAGGATGGGGGAGGTGGAGGGATGGGGATTTGAGGAGGGAGTTAAATGTCTGGAACTGGTGAGGGCAACGGGCAGGGTCGGGGGGGCAGTCAATAAGGATGGAGACGGGTTGATGCGACTCAAGAGTTGTGACTTCATCAACACTCTACTAGTGGAGCTATTTAGTGAGTCTTCCCTCCCAGAGAGGCCACTTCATTGTCAAAACAAGAAGCCCTATTATGCTAAAATAGCTCTGAATGCAAAAGGAGGGATGTGACAATAAAAATCCAGACAAACCTTTGAATATGAAACCCCAGCAGCGTTTAATCTTGGAATAGTACATGAATTAAAAGGGAAAAATCCATAGGAATTATTACATACGGTTTCTTAAAGTTACACTTAGAGTCATAAATAAGGAACAATAAAATAACCTGAAAAGCCCCTATGAGTTGCTGTTAATTGAGCGATCAGACACGCAAGGTAGGGTGGGAGATTCCAGGAGGAGCCTCGGTTTCTCCAGCCGGTTCCACGGCTACTTACCGGCTCGAGGGCTCCTGCAGCGAGGCTTCGGTGACCCTCTGGGCACCTACCTGACTAGTCATTTCTTCAAAGTCCTGCATGACCAAAAACCACCAGCCCAAAACGGTGAGTTTTTTCTCAAAGGAGTTTCACCTTCTTATTGTTCTTAAGTGCCCAACTCAAAGGAACGGTTGGCTTGGAAAGACTCTCACGTCACGAAACCACAACTTGCCGGAACCAGAAACTTCCCAAACTGCGGATAAGCCAGTGGGGGTGACACTGCAGGCTCCAACCAGGGCCTGCCCTCCTCCCTTCTTTCACAAATGGGAGAGCCTCTCTGAGGCCCAAAAGTCCTTCCTGGAGAGAGGCGATGTCTCTTATCTCTTTCTCTCTCTCCAACACTCCCTTTCCCCGACCTTAACCGAATACGCCAAACAGCTGCCAACCACTCCAGGAAGAACCCGTCCAGGCTTTGACTTCCTGAAGTACAGGGAGGCTCGACCAGTGGCAACAGGGGCTCGCAGAAGGTGGGGCAACATGTGGAGCAGATGGATGCCCGAAGATTCTGAAGTCGCCCATTTTAAAAGACGGCTACATAAAGCACCTGCTTTATGTAGAGAAATCTCCAGAAATGTAGAGAAATCTCCAGAAATTTCTGGAGAGAAATCCGGTTTCACAGCTCCCCAGAGGACAACCACGTAACCCTGCATCCCACCACTAGAACCCTGGGGAAGATCTGAATTGTTGATCTGGCTAAGAGTGCCGAATAGCTTTCTCACTGCCATTAATCTCTTTGCCTCGGTGGGTTTACAATGCCACAACTGTGGCAGAGTTCTTCACTTACGGGGGCACCTGACTTCACAGTTTGGGGTTACCCGGGGGGTTTCTTGACCTACTACTTCAACCAGGAAACACCTTTAGTTTCATAGGCCGTCCTTCTCCCTCAGTGGGGATCAGCCAAGTAGGCAGCGTCTGTTATTCTTAAACATCTGTTTTGGTTTCTCCAGAAACAACGTGGCCTGAGAGACGCAAAAGCAAACCATTAACCTTCTCCACGGACGACTGCTTTGTTTCATTTACCCCAAACCCCTTGATTGATTCTAAGCTGGACCACGAAGACAAGGTTAGAGACCATCTAGGTTTCTCCTCTATTCAGCCAGCTCCCTGCCTTCACCCACACCCCCATACTGAAGGACTTCCCATTTTATAGTGCCCTCCTTGGCCTGGATCCACACCTCGCTATAATTATTGCCAGAGTGAAATGAAATCTACAAAATACTAGCCTGTACAAAGCAGATTTTTCCAAAGGATTATTGAAGCCTGGAAAATCGAGAGCAAAATACATTTCATCTTTACATTTTATATATGCTATATGCAGACGCTATTTAAGGGCTGTACCACCCACTGACGACCAAATGGAGGACTCTCCCCAGAATTCCGGGTGGCTCCATCCGTTGGTTTCCGAAAGTGGCAGCAACCTTCCCCTTACTCATCTAAGGGCCCACTGGTTCCCAATCCCAGTAAGCAAAATGCCTCGCTGTCCACTTGAAGCGAGGGAATTATTTTCAATAGTGTAGGAAGAGTGCAGTGAGGTCTTAGACCACGACGGTCCTACTCTTGCTGACAGTCTCATTATCTATCTGCAAGGAGGGACTCTCGACTCTCCGCAGGCAAGAAGGCCGACGCTGCGAACATCTCACAAATCCTGTCAGACTTTTGGGACAGACACAGCCAGAAGCAGGGGCGGGAGGAGGAGAGACATTTCCCCAACCTATTTATAACCTCTTTCTTTGTACCTTAGCGGGCTGCTTCCACGAGCTGCCAAATCAACTGACATTCATATAAAAATCTGGCTTCCCTCACGGTGACTTAACATACCAACCCCCCCAAAAAAGATAAATAAATAAGAACACTAAACTACCAAGAGCCAAGTTACAGTTACACAAGCTGCAAAAAGGAATCCAAAGCATGTGCAGATGACTCAGGCAGTTCTGTATTTTTCTTAGAACCCAAGCCCCAGCAACTCAACTCCCCAGGAGTTACTTACTGCCCAGGTTTCCTTAGAACCTAAGCAGTCTCTCCCCAGAAGCACCAAAGGTAACTCGTCAGAGACTTCTCTGCCCTCTTTAACCAGAGCCTTGCCCTGCTGCCCACAGACCACTAACACTCAGAGGTGACAGACTATTAAGAAAAATGAAGTCGGTAGTTAGACCCAAAATAAGTGTGACCTGGTTCTGTTACTTAACCCAATATAACAACTGTGGTATTTGTAAAGCGCTTACTATTTGCCAAGCACTGTACTAAATACAAGGTAATCAGGTCCCACATTTTATAGAGGGAGAACAGTTACTGAATCCCCATTTTGCAGAAGAGGTAACTGAGGCACAGAGAAATTAGCGAGCTGGCCAAGGCCACACAGCAGACACGTGGAGAAGCCGGAATTAGAACCCAGGTCCTCTGACTCCCAGGCCCGTGCTCTTTCCACTGGGCCCTGCTGAGATTTCTGGCTTGGCGCTGTAAAATCCTGAACAAATTTTTTTTTTGAACAACCGAATCAATTAGAAATTAGCAAGGAATTCTGTTGCCTATAAAACCATTTCTACCACAATTCAAATCAACTCTGGTTTGTGTGGATTCTAATGTTACTCAGCAGCTTAGAACCCCCATGTGCTGCCTCTTAAACCCTGTCCATGGTGGAGAGGCTGGGGGCTCCCATTTCTGGTTTTTCCTCCCTACTGAAGTAACAGGAGCAAAGTAGGCCCTAATTCTCGAAGAGAAGGGGCTAAAGTGTAGGAGAGGAGATTGTAACTGTCCCCCTACACAATAAATGTAGAGAAGCAGCACGGCATAGCAAGAGCCCGGGAGTCAGAAGATTCTAATTCCGGTTCCGCCTCTAGTCTGCTGGGTGACCTTGGGCAAGTCACTTCACTTCTCTGTGCTTCGGTTATCTCATCTGTAAAATGGGGATTGAATCTACGAGTCCCACATGGGACAGGGGATACACTTATATCCATCCCAGCGTTTAGTACGGTACTTGGCACGTAGTAAGTGCTTAATCAATACCATTATTATTATCAT
Source organism: Ornithorhynchus anatinus (assembly GCF_004115215.2). NCBI lineage: Eukaryota > Metazoa > Chordata > Mammalia > Monotremata > Ornithorhynchidae > Ornithorhynchus > Ornithorhynchus anatinus. The sequence continues at coordinate 124,947,235 of NC_041730.1, read as the reverse complement.
TATTAAATCTTCAATTCACAGTTCTAGCTTCAGGTTTTCCCTTTTCCAAGAGTCTAAAATGTCTGCTTTGCCCATATACTATCTCCATGCAATCTGCAGCTTAGAGAGCCCAGAAGCCGACGGAGAATCGGTCCCCCCCCGTGGTGCCGTCACTCAGCTGTGAACAATGCTGTGTCCTGCTCCACGTCCTGTCCGGGCGGCCTGCCAGCTTTAAGCGTGCGTGATCCTTCTGCTGACTGACACAGTTCCACCTAGTACAGTTCCGGAAAACTTCTATGCCTCTCTCAGCCGGGTAATGCCAGGTGTCCTGCCCGCTTCCACCTTGACCCTCTGTTCCTCTAACAATGGAGTCTAAGTATTCCTTTGCTCACGCTGGTTTGCTCCCTCTAGACTGTAAGCCCGTTGTGGGCAGGGAACGGGTCTACAATTCTGTTACGCTGTATTCTCCCACACGCTTAGTACAGAGCTCCGCACACAGTAAACATTCAATAAATACAACTCATTGATTGCTTCCCTAGGGAGAATGATCAGAGCATTTCCACTTGTCGACTTAACACCTTCTTCCCAACGACTCTGCCTCCTCTTAACGCCAAGCAAGCCAGCTTCTGCTCCCCAAGCAATAAGTCCATCTGTGCACGCCCCTTAACAAACGTCCATTAAAAGTATTGTGAGTTCCATGTGGGACAAGGACTGTGCCTGACCTGATTATCTTGAAGTTTCCCCGGTGCTGAGAGCAGTGCTTGACAGTAGGTGCTTAACAAATACCACAGTCATTATGCGGTCAATAGCTTTTCCTGATTTGCAAAGATTTGGCAGTGGGGCGGGTAGAAGCACAAAACTGGTACCAGGCAACAACAAGCAGAATGAATACCCCAAGACGATTAGCAACCTCAGAACGGCCTTGGCAATTGGTGATGATAAGAGAGAAAATACAGGAAAAGTAGACGAAAGTTAAATGGAAATACTACAACGTAACTCACCGAAATATATGTCAATGTAATGGCAAGTTTACACGATATATTGCTTTCTCAAAGCAGCAACTTGGGCACCTCTCCTATTCCATCTCACGAAACTAAGAGAATATTTCAGATCTGTAACTCTCGTATCGTGAATCTTGGAAAATGGGATCCCAAGAGACAAAGACTTTCTAATCTCGGGAGGATTCCTCTTGAAGATAGGAGAAATCTTGGACATTTTGGATGGGAAAAGATGGCTCAGAGTCTCAGATCTTCTTGCTATGACTTTGCGGTTGTTGAAGGCAGAAAATGGGTTAAAAGAAGAAGTGAACATATTAGACCCGCAACACAGAAAAGCAAAAAAGCACCAATATAAAAATAAATCTGCCAGTCTCCACAGACAGTTCTTAGAATTATTCAAAAATTAAAAAAAAAAACAACCCACAATGGGTGCTGAAGGCAAATATCAGATATTAAAAATAATAATATTAACAATAATACTCTCTGTGACTAAACCAGACACGTTGAAAGAGTTCTGGAGCCTGCTTTGTTCCAACAGCTCAGCTGGATGAAACGTTGGTGGTTAGATAGTGGTTTCCCCAAATTAACAAGACAAAAACGAAGCCGAAACAATCAGAGTCCGCAAGTATGATCTTTGAAGGCACAGTTTCCGAACTATGGTCCAGTGAGTAGGGTTAGAGGTAGCAGGCGATTCGAAGTAGCATTAGTTGGCTCTCACAGTTTAAGGGACGGCAGGCAGGGCGGATGGTCATGCTCTGAAGCGTGCATGCTGGCTACCTCCCGGCTGCTCGAAAGGAAAGATTCCTGGGTGGAAAACGGGGAACTTCTCATTCTTACAGGATTCCTGGGTTGGAGGAGAAAGGGAGGAGTTGAACAACTTGAACAAATGCGCTCAGAAGAGGTGATGTGAACAACGGCACTTAAAAACTGTAAAATCTACAACTATTAACTCTCTCAATAAATGGTGGGAGAGCCTCTAGACTGTAAGCTCATTGTGGGCAGGGAATGTTTATGTTATATTGCTATACTTACTCTCTCAAATGCTTAGTAGAGTGCTCTGCACACAGCAAACACTCAATAAATATGGTTGATTGACTGATAAATGGTTTAAGGAAGTTTATTATTATTATGCAATGGTATTTGTTAAGCTTGCTATGTGCCAGGCATTATACTAAGCACTGGGGTGGATACAAGCAAATGGGGTCGGAGACAGTCCCTCTCCCACGTGGGGTTCACAGTTTCGATCTCTATTTTACCGATGAGGGAACTGAGGCCCAGAGAAGTGAAGTGACTGGACCAAGGTCACACAGAAGACAAGTGGCAGAGCTGGGATTAGAATCCATGACCTCCTGATTCCCAGGCCCATGGTCTGTCCACGACATCATGCAGTTTCTCCATGGAGTCTTGAAAAGTTTCTCCACTAACTCTCTGCCCAACAGTCACGAAGCCCTGCAATTGGTCTGAACTCAGTATGCCGGATGAAGAAAGGACACAAAGGAAGCAGGGTGATCTAGTAGAAAGAGCACGGGCCTGGAAGCCAGAGGACCTGGGATCTAATCCCGGCTCTGCAAGTTGCTTACTGTGTGACCTTGGGCAAGTCATTCCACTTCTCTGTGCCTCAGTTTTCCTGTTTTCCCTCCTACTTAGACTGTGAGACCCTTGCGGACCAGGATCTGTGTCCAACTCATTAACTTTTGCTTAGAACAGTGTTCGTCACGTAGTAAGTGCTTAACAAATACCATTATAAAAAAAAAAGGAAACAAGAGTGATGGTCTACACAAGCACCAGGGGACTTGGGTCTGGGTCACCATCCTCCACAACGACAAGGACTAACTCGGGTCGACCTGCACTTCTTCCGATGAATCAGAAAACTTCCTGAAAGACACCAGGGCATGATTTTTAAAGAGTCTAAACACTGAGGCTTGCTCCCAGGTCATTTTCTTCCCTCTCAGAATTCCTCAACACTAAGTACTAAATAGGAATCCATTTTCTAGAAAAATGAAAAGCAGTGTGGCCTAGTGGAAAGAGAAAGGGTTTGGGAATCCGAGGACCTGAGTTTTAACACTGACTGCCAGCTGCCTGCTGTGTGATTTGGAGCAAGCCATTTGGCTTCAGTTTCCTCAAATGTTAAATGGGGATTAAATACTTGTTCCCCCACCTACTAAGACTGTGAGCCTCATGGGGGGTAGGGACTCTTTTTTCCCCCTATGGTATTTGTTAAGTGCTTACTATGTGCCAGGAACTCTTCTAAGCACTGGGGTAGATATAAGATAATCAGGCTGGACACAGTCCATGTCCCATATGGGGCTCACAATCTTAATCCCCATTTTACAGAAGAGGTCACTGAGGCCCAGAGAAGTGAAGTGACTTCCCCAAGGTCACGAAGCAGACAAGTGGCAGAGGCGAGGTGAAAACCCAGTCCTTCTGACCTGGGCTTTATTCACTAGGCCCCTCTGCTTCTCTAACTGTTTTGGACCATGTCTAGCCTGATTAACTGATTGACCGCATGATTTAGAACAGTGCTTGACACATAGTAAGCACTTAACAAATGTCATACTGGTAATACTACTATTTCTATGATAATATAATAATAATAATAAAAACAACAACAATAGGAAGAGGAGGGGAAGATACATTCACTAGAATTTGGGTGCTGGGTGTCTCAACGGTAACTGTGTTCAGGTCTCGAGGACAAGATGAGGGCTTCTAATAATAATAATAATTTTGGTACTTGTTAAGCGCTTACTCTGTGCCAAGCACTGTTCTAAGCGCTGGGGGAGATACAAGGTTATTAGGCTGTCCCAGGTGGGGCTCACAATCTTAATCCCCATTTTCCAGATGAGGTAACTGAGTCCCAGAGAAGTTAAGTGACTTGCCCACAGTTACACAGCTGACAAGTGACTGAGCCGGGATTAGAACCCATGACCTCTGACTTCCAAGCCCGGGCTCTTTCCATTAAGCCACTCTGCTTCTCTAAAGCTTCTTCTTTAAAGCTCGGCCCCATTGTCACAGGCAAATCTGCTCTGGCAAAATTTCCAAAGGCTAAAAGACACCCCTAACCTGCAGCCATCCTCAACTTTTACACATTGGGGAGCCTATCGTGGTCGGGTTTGGCTTGTTATCTTGCCCCTAGCAGCCTCGTTGAAATTCTGCCCGATGCAAACTCTAATCTCCTTGGCCAACCCCTGTAATAATAATAATAATGTTGGTATTTGTTAAGCGCTATGTGCAGAGCACTGTTCTAAGCGCTGGGGGAGATCCAGGGTAATCAGGTCATTCCACGTGAGGCTCACAGTTAATCCCCATTTTACAGATGAGGTAACTGAGGCACAGAGAAGTTAAGTGACTTGCCCACAGTCACACAGCTGACAAGTGGCAGAGCTGGGAGTTGAACCCATGACCTTTGACTCCGCAGCCCAGGCTCTGAACACCTGCTGGCTGCAGTTTCTGTTGTGAGCCTAGAGTGACCCGCTCACCCTAAGAGTGACTTATAACAGCCTTCTCAGAAAATGCCTTTTCTTGTCATAGGAATGCAACCAGTTGGAAAAAGGAGAAAAAAAGGGCTCTCGGGATTCCACCTGGAGAGTTTCGGGACTCTACTAATCTCAGCTATGGGAGGGAGAGTCAAGCAGAGGCCTATATATTCCATTGCTAGTTTGGCTAGTGGCTAGCGGGTGGAAGGGAATCTGCTACAAGTCAAAACTCATCTGTGCTGGGCAGCAGCAGTACAGAAGAGTCAAGGGTGGAGATTCAAGTTTACTGTGCGGAAGAAGGCAACGGTAAACACCTTCCGTGTTTTGACTAAGAAAACTCTAAGCATATACTACTGTACATGTAGTACAATATACTACTACAGAGGGAGATGGGGTGTTCTGGGAGAGATGTGTCCATGGAGTCGCTATGGGTCGGAGATGACCCGACAGCATAAGACAAGAGAGAATAAAGGATAAGCGAACTATACCATACCTCTTCGCCCCTCTTTCTTTTCCACAGATGATTGCAATCTTGATTGAGTCACTTTCACTGCTGAGGATCCAGACGACGCCTGTTAGAAAACATTTGGATGGTCATCCTGTACTCTAACTGAATGAACTGATAGTTTTTTTAGATGGAATTTGTTAAGCACTTACTATGTGCCAGGCACTGTACTAACTGCTGGAGTAGATATAAGATAATTAGGTTGGACACTGTCCATATTCCACATGGGGTTCACAGTCTTAAACCCCACTTTAGAGACCAGGTAAGAGGCACAGGAGTCAAGTAACTTGCCCAAGGTCAAACAGTAGACAAGTGGCAGTGCCAGGAATAGAACCCAGCTCCCCCTACTCTCAGGCCCATGTTTCTTCTGCTAAACCATTCTACTTCTGATTCGAGTTCATTTTGATTTAATCTTACAAAATCAAGCAAGCAAGCCACTGTATTTATTGAACACTTACTGTATGCAGGGCACCATACTGAGCACTTGGAAGATAATATTACTGACTTGATAAACAGATTCAATAATGACAGCATAAACTTAGATCTGAAGCAGGTGTCTTTGCTGAAAATTAAGTGCTGTATTTACATATGTATCTAAAAATCTGGGATCTATTTATATAAAAATAATAATGGTAATAATGGCATTTGTTATGCCTTTACTATGTGCCAAGTACTGTACTAAGCACTGGGGTGGATACAAGCCAATGGGGTTGGATACGGTCCCTGTCCCACATGGAGTTTAGTCTTAATCCCCATTTTACAGATGAGGTAACTGAGGGACAGAGAAGTGAAGGGACTTGCCCAAGGTCACAGAGTCGATACATGGCAGAGCTGGGATTAGAACCCAGGTCTTTCTGACTTCCAGACCCGTGCTCTATCCACTAGGCCATGCTGGTTACATGAGTGCATATTAAATTGGTTGCTTTTAATCATATTTAAAATGCATTTATATTATTTGGTCAATTTGGGGGAATTTGGGAATGCCTTAATGTATTTTACATTTTTCCTACGGGAAACCTATTGTCTCCCTAAACACTATTTTCATGGAACCAATGAGAAGAGGATGAGTATATACACAAACATGTGCACACATGCACACATACACATACACACGTACACACACACAGAGCAGCATCTTACCAAGTTCACATTTTCTTTGCTCGCTCTATTCCTTTGATTGACTGTTGGAGACTCTGGACTGGAGCAACTGCTTTTCTTCTCCAACGTCATCTGATTTCCCAGCACCTTCCGCTGATTGAGAAAGAGAAGCAGAGAAGCAGCATGGCTCAGTGGAAAGAGTACAGGCTTGGGAGTCAAAGGTCATGGGTTCGAATCCCGGCTCTGCCAATTGGCAGCTGTGTGACTGTGGGCAAGTCACTTCACTGGGCCTCAGTTACCTCATCTGTAAAATGGGGATGAAGACTATGAGCCTCACATGGGACAACCAGATTACCCTGTTACCTACCCCAGCACTTAGAACAGTGCTCTGCACATAGTAAGTGCTTAACGAATACCAACATTATTATTATTAAAGAGAAAAAGCTAAGTTTACCAACTCCTCTATTATTGCAGGTGTGATGCCATTTTATAATTATCTTGTCTTATGCCATCGAGTCGTTTCCGACCCTTAGCGACAGCACGGACATATCTCTCCCAGGACATCCCGCTCTCCATCTGCAATCATTCCGGTAGTATGTCCGTAGAGTTTTCTTGGTTAAAAACATGGAAGCGGTTTACCATTGCCTTCTTCCGTGCAGTAAACTTGAGTTTCCGCTCTCGACTCTCTTCCATGCCACCGCTGCCCAGCACGTGAATTCTGACTTGTAGCAGATGGCCTTCCACTCAGTAGCCGCTGCCCAAGCTACGAATGGAATGGACAGGCCTCTGCTTGACTCTCCCTCCCGTAGTTGAGACTGTTAGAGGACTGGAAACTCTTCAAGTACGACCCTGAGAGGGGTTATAATTATCAGCAGATGGAGGTGGGGCCTTCTGGGAGAGATGCGTCCATGGAGTCACTATGGGTCGGAAATGACTCGACAGCATAAGACAAGACAGGATTTGTTATGCGCTTGCTGTGGGCCGGGCACTGTACTAAACGCTGGGGTGGATACAAGGAAATCAGGATGGACACAGTCCCTGTCCCATGTGGGGCTCACAGTCTCAATCCCCATTTTACAGATGAAGTAACTGGGGCACAGAGAAGTGAAGTGACTTGTTCAAGGCCACACAGCAGACAAGAGTCAGAGCCGGAATTAGAACCCATGACTTTCTGACTCCCAGGCCCGTGCTCTATCCACTATGCCGTGCTGTATTTGTTGAATGCTTACTATGTGCCGAGCTCTGTACCGAGAGTTCGGTGGATACGAGATAATCAGGCCAGACACAGTCCCTGTCCCGCATGGGAACCATCTTGAAAGGGAGGGAGAAGAAGTATTGAACCCCCATTTTACAGATGAGGAAACTGAGGCACAGAAAATTCCAGACACTTGCTCAACGTCATGCAGCTAGCAAGTGGAAGAGCCGGGATTAGAATCCAGGTCTTCTGACTCCCAGGCCTGTGTGTTTTTTCCACTAGGCACTCTTTCTTGGGAAGAATTCCCCTTTTTAGACCTTTCCTTCTGCATAAAAGCCCCTTACTTTTACGAGATGCCTCTCTCCTACTACCTCACAGCCATGAATGCCTCAAAGTTACTTGAAGAGAACAGAAACCTTTTCCGTGCCTCACCCCAGGACCCTACAAAATACACAAGAACACGGGAAATAGATCCAGCCGGATCAAAGGAAGAGGCAGCTTTAGCTCAAAACCCTCTCTACTAACGCCGAAAAAAAGTTATAGATGTGTGTGAATCCTGAAAATACCTTAATCAGTCCACTGAAAGAGCGGGAGCGGGCTCGCTTCTGAACCTGAGGAGTAGAGGCTTCAGCCAGGGGGGTTTGAGCTGTGGTGTGTTTATTAAACTAGGGAGAAAAAAAATGAACAGAACATTAGCTAACTTATTCCATAATGACTTTCCCACCCACAGAGAGCATCACTTCTCACCATCCAGGTGCAAAGAATCCAGAACAGGTCCAGATGTGAGTGGGTGTGCATATACTGACAGTTCGGTCGGGAGACAGATGAACAAATATGTGCTATCAAAAGCAGTCACTGGCCAAAAGGTCATTTTAGCTTCTCTTCTATAGGACTTAACTGGTACCATACACCACTAAACAGCATTAAAACAGTTTCCACAGTTTTTCGTTTTGGGGTTGTTTTTTGTTTTTAGGACATTTAAGTGCTTACTATGAGCCAGGCACTGTTCTAAGCACTGGGGTAGACAGAGATTGGACACAGTCAATGTCCAACATGGGGCTCATAGTCTTAGTCCCCATTTTCCAGCTGAGATAACTGAGGCCCAGACAAGTGAAGTGACTTCCCCAAGGTCACACAGGAGATAAGTAAGACAAGTGGCAGAGGGGGGATTAGAATCCAGGTCCTTCTAACTCCCGGCCTGTGCTCTATCCACTAGGCCACACTGCTTCTCTGGTAGGGTCTGGGCCACAAATGGCTAGCTTTAAGGGAGCTAGAATTCTATTTATTTGTTTGCATTAATGTCTGTCTCCCCCTCTAGACTGTGAGCTCATTGTGGTCAGGGAATTTGTCTGTTTGCTGTTGTATTGAACTCTCCCAAGTGCTTAGTACAAGGCTTTGCAAACAGTAAGCCCTTAATAAATACGACTGAGTGAATGAATGAATGGAGTTCAGACCTTGAGTTAAGTCAGATCACCCTAATTCCCTAACAAGGAAGTAATGAATATACAGAGGAGTCTGCAGAGAGAACTGAGCTCAACATATCTCTCTTCTGGGACCTAGTTTTTGAATGTAGATATACTCATAATTATTATGATGATTATTATCACTATTATATTTATTAAGCACTTATGTGCCAAACACAGTTCTAAGCACTGGGATAAATACAAGGTAATCAAGCTGTCCCACATGGGGCTCCTAGTCTTAATCCCCATTTTACAGATGAGGTAACAGACACAGAGAAGTTAAGTGACTTGCCCATGGTCACGCAGCAGACAAGTGGAGGAGCCGGGATTAGAACCCACGTCCTCTAACTCCCAAGAGCATGCTCTTGCCACTAGGCCATGCTGCTTCCAATAATAATTATGGTATTTGTTACTGCATGTCAGGCACTGAACTAAGCACTGGGGTGGATATAAGCAAGTCCTTGTCCCACATAGGGCTCACAATCTTAATCGCCATTTTACAGAGGAGGTACCTAAAGCCCAGAGAAGTGTGCCCAAGGCCACACAGCAGATAAATGGCAGAGCTGGGATTAGAACCCATGATCTTCTGACTCCCAGGCTCGGGCTCTATCCATTATGACATGCTAGTAAGTTCGTTCACTGAGATATACGCTCAATGACTTAAGGGGATGGACTTCAGGAAGAGATTATGTAATGGAAATGCTCATTGCCCTATTTCCATTAGGCAGCTCTGCTGACCGGCTGACCAATTCTGGAGAAGTAATAGAGGGCTGAGAAGTGACGTCTCTCTGTAGCCGGCTAGAAGCCCAACAGTAAGGAAACACTGCAAATCGTGGCCTAGGGAAGCAGCGTTGCCTAGTGGAGAGAGCCCAGGCCTGAGAGACAGAAGGACCTGAGTCCTAATCCCGGCTCCGCCACTTGACTGCTGTGTGATCTTTGGCAAATCATTTTACTTCCTGTGTCTTAGTTTTACCCCATATGTAAAATGGGGATTAAATCCTATTCCTTACTTAGACTGTCACCCCCACGTGGGATAGGACTGTGTCCACCCGATTCACTTGTACCTACCCCAGCGCTTAGAACAGTGCTTGGTACACAGTAAGTGCTTAACAAGTGCCATAATTATTATTAGTAGTAGTAATAATAATAGTAATGATATTTGTTAAGCACTTACTATGTACCAGGCACTGTTCTAAGTGCTGGGGTAGATAGAAGATAATCGGGTTGGACACAGTCCTTGTCCCACATAGTGCTCACAGTCTTAATCCCCATTTAACCGATGAGGGAACTGAGGCACATAGAAGTTACGTGACTTGCCCAAGGTCACAAAGGCATACCTCCTCCAAGGGACCTTCCCAGATTAAGCCACATTTTTCCTCAGCTCCCCCTCCCTTCCAGGTCACCATGTCTCGCTCCCTTTGCACTACCCCCCTTCCCGCCCCACAATCCTTATGTATATATACATATACCTATAATTCTATTTTTTATATTGCTGCAGCGTGGCTCAGTGGAAAGAGCACAGGCTTGGGAGCCAGAGGTTATGGGTTCGACTTCCAGCTCTGCCAGTTGTCAGCTGTGTGACTGTGGGCAAGTCACTTCACTTCTCTATGCCTCAGTTACCTCATCTGTAAAATGAGGATTAAGACTGTGAGCCTCAAGTGGGATCACCTGATCACCCTGTATCTCCCCCAGCGCTTAGGACAGTGCTCTGCACATAGTAAGCGCTTAACAAATACCAACATTATTATTACTTGTATTGATCTTTGAGAAGAGACTGTCTCTCTTTATTGCTGTACTGTACTTTCTAAGCACTTAGTACAATAAATACGATTGAATGAATAAATGAATGAACGAGGTGGCAGAGCCAAGATGAGAACCCATGTCCTCTGACTCCCAGGCTCCTGCTCTATCCACTGGGCCAAGCTGGTTCTCCTTATAATTGTTTTTATTTTTATTTTAATAGAGTCTCTAAATCCAGGTCTCAAATTGAAAAGACACTCCCACCCAACAGAGAGCAGCAAGCAAGGAGAAAGGCTTGGTGGGCGGGGGGGGCGGGGGCCTATACCCCAATCCACCAGTGCTGTTGCTGACAGGGGGGACACCACACCCTCTCTTCGGTTGTGTGGGAACGTTGATAGGGCTCAATTTTATTCCTCCCCACAACTGTCCGTACCCAACATTTGGCAGCCATCCTCTCTCCTGCTGCCGGGCATCAAACCTCAGTTTAACTAACTTCAGAAGCAAACGAGCGAGCGCGAGGTTGCAATAGGATTGCTTTTAATGTGGCTATTTTTGGCTTTTAGGTTTTGGGTCAGCTGCTGATGACTCACTGGGGTGATAAAAGTGGAAAAATGGAAAACAGAAAGTCCAATTGGGAGATCTGAGGCAGGGAGGGCATGTTTACAACCCCACATTAGCAAGGTCACAACCTTGGAGTTAGAATTACACTCAACTGCTTCCCTAAAAGGGCCAGAGAAAGACCACTGAGGAAGGAAGCCGAGATGCTGTGCTTAACAGCAGTAAATTGCATTAGTAGCAGTAAGCAGAGAAGCGCATGGCCTACAGGAGAGTGCCTGGGCCTGGGAGTTGAAGGACCTGGGTTCTGATCCTGGTTCTGCCACTTGTCTGCTGTGTGACCATGGGCAAGTCATTTCACATCTCTGGGCTCCAGTGACCTCATCTGTGAAATGGGGATAATAATAATAATAATGATGATGGTATTATTAAGCACTTACTATGTGCCAGGCACTGTACTACATGCTGGATTAAGACTGTGAGTCCCATGTGGAACAGGGACTGTGTCCAACCCGATTAGCTTGTATCTACCTTAGCGCTTAATACAGTGCCTGGCACATTATAAAGTCCTTAACAAATACCATTAAAAATAAAAAATTCCATTCTACATATACTGCCTGGGGGCCAGACAGTTGTGGCTACAGCAACAACTAATCCCTGCTCTGTCACTTGTCTGTGTGACCTTGGACAAGTAACTTCACTTCTCTGTGCCTCAGTTCCCTCATCTGTAAAATGGGGATTAAGACTGTGAGCCCCAAATTGGCCAGGGACTGTGCCCAATCTGATTTGCTTGTATCCACCCCAGAGCTTTATACCATCCCTAGCACACAATAAGCACTGAACAAATACCACAGTCATTACAATTATTACAGAAAAAAGCCAAGGGGAGGTCACCGAAGTCTACTGAAGCGAGTAAGCAGGCTGCAGGCTTCTGGAAGAAGCGGGAATTATTGGTGGAGTTCTCAGTCTGAGTCTAGGACAAGAGAAAGGAGGATCCAGCAATTCAAGGAGCCATGAACTCTGAGTCAAGCCAATGGAAGGGTTCGGGAGGAAGAGGCCCGCATATGTGTACCTGTATTCGTTTAGAGTTTAGGTTCACTTTTCAAAAGTAGTGGTTATTTTTGGTCCTGGAGGAATGGGCTGGTTGGCACTGCGCCACTGGAGATGTGGAAACGGCACCTGCCATCTTGGGATGTCCATTAATAGAACCGGGCCTGCCCGGGAATCATAGGAGAAAAATAACCATCATCTCCCTCAGCGACTTACATCAAGTAATCCAAAACACAATCAACTGTTTGGGAAGGGACTACAGACTCTCAGAATTGCTCCTAGGCATAGGTGGTCCGGATCTGTCTTAATAGAAAGATGGCATCTCCAGCTACCCTTGTGTCTTCATATCAAAATGAGGTCTTTGCATTCAGGACTGACCCAGAGAAAAGAACAGCTTCTACTGACCAATAAATCACCAACACCAACTTCCAAGGCATGTGATGTTCATGGGAAGATAATGTGCCAGCTCGCAATTTGACTCCCAAATTTACCACAGCAGGATCTCAGTTACCCTACCTCAAGGAAACCAAAGTGACCTGGTCATTTTATGGACCGTGAATGTCAAGGAGAAACCCTACTTCGTCACCCCACAACTCTGACCTTGTGTGATGGAGAAAAGGTTCAACGGGGACCGGGCCATTGACTTTTTCCCCATCGCACCCAATAGGAGGGATGGGAACTAATGCCAAGGCCCAAACCCTGGATAGGTTTGTTAACGGCTGCTCCAGTCAAGCTGACAGAGGCAGCCCATGGCACCAGTAAGCAGGAAGTTCTCTCCCACCTGCACTACTTCACGTGAGCCAGAGTTGCAGAGGGCAGATGTGTAAGGTACGGGATCCTGGGAAACCAAAACTCCACCACTCGTGAGGACACAACCCCGGTAAGCAACTCCCTCCCAAAGCGCTTCCTTTCCCCGCCTCAGAGGCACCTGTCGGATGAGTTTCTTCTTCTTGGCTGAGTCGGGCATGTTGTGCACGTGACGGAACAGCTCCTTTAGCGCGTCTTCTGTGCGTTGCTGGGTCTCCTCCTGATGGGAGCAAGAGTCCACCCGATTCCGTTTCTGAGTCCTCAGAAGCTGGAATTCCTTGGGCGCACCTGCGGCTGGCAAGTCGAGATCATCCTGGAGACAGTTTAGAGGAACGGTGGATTAACACCCCCGCCGGCTTCTATCTGTCAGGTCGGCTTCAAAGCTGAAGCTCAAGGCCTCGAGAAATTGAAACTCAGTCGTGGACTCTGAAGTTCTAGAATGGAACCTTCCAGGACTTCTCTCTGCTTGGGGAAAGACATTCCTCTAGCCCAGCATTGACTACAGCCAGAGGAATCTAATTCACGACAGATCGAGTCCATGAAAATAGAAGAGGGTAGAACAGGTCTCTTCAACAAAACCAGAAACCGGTTTTAACTATTCAGGATGGCTCAACTCGCCCCACAGTTTGTTGTCTAAATAGTAAGGATAAGGTGATATGTATTGTTAAACCGCAACAAGGAACCAGAGTTGGATTCTGAACTCCAATGCGATTAGGGAAGCAGCACAGCTCAGTGGAAAGAGCACGGGCTTGGGAGTCAGAGGTTCAAATCCCAGCTCTGCCACTTGTCAGCTGTGTGACTGTGGGCAAGTCACTTAGCTTCTCAGGGTCTCAGTTACCTCATCTGTAAAATGGGGATTAAGATTGTGAGCCCCACGTGGGGCAACCTGATTACCCTGTATCTACCCCAGCGCTTAGAACAGTGCTCTGCACATAGTAAGCGCTTAACAAATACCAACATTATTATTATTATTTGTTCAGTGAAGGAGAAAGTCTCCCCCTTCACTTCACTTCCCTACTGGGGCCATGATCTCCCAGGGAATCATTGGTCCCAGAAGTTCAGTTCAACAGAAGCAGAGCAGTGTGGCTGCAGAGCAGGGATCTAATCCCAGCTCTGCTATTTGGGTGATCTTGCTGGGTGACCTTGAGCAAGTCACTTCACTTTCCTGGGCCTGCCTCAGTTCCCTCATCTGTAAAATGGGGATTAAGACCGTGAGTCCCACGTGGGACAGGGAATGTGTCCCATCTCATTTGCTTGTATGTATCCCCGGGCTTAGTACAGTGCCTGGCACATAGAAAGCGCTTAATAAATACTCTAAAAAAAAAAAGTGTTAGTAAATGAGCTGAAATTAATTTTCCTTTCTCTAGAGCAGGTGCTCCCTGACACGTCAGAACCTCTGGCACCCCAGTTTGCCACCTTCATTCCTCCCAAACTAAGCTTTAAAGTGTACTTCGCTTTTAGTGGTTCTGCCTTGCTCACACCGTTTCCCCGGCTTGGAACTCCCTCCCCAAATCAGAGGAGCCCCAGCCCTCCCCATATTCAAAGCCTTCCCTCTAGACTATAAGCTCACTGTGGGCAGGGAATGTATCTACCAACTCTGTTATACTGCTATACTGTACTCTCCCAAATGCTTGGTACAGTGCTTGGCACACAGTAAGAACTCAATAAATACAATTGACTGATTCCCTAAAATTCCCCACCCTGCAACAACCATATCTTTGTCTAGCACTTATGTATCCACTCCTACGCATTCTCCGCACTTATGTACAAACGTTTATTCAACTGGACAATTAATTTTTACTTGAATTATTCCTTATGTATTTTGATTTCTGTCTTCCTGGACAGACTTTGAGTTCCTTGTGGACAGGGTCCCGCTAGACTGTGAGCTCGTTGTGGGCACGGACTGTCACCCTTTATTGCTGTATTGTACTTTCCCAAGAGCTTAATACAGTGCCCTGCACACAGTAAGTACTTAATAAATAGGATTGAATGAATGAAGGGTCTGAGTTACTTCTTTTCTTTTGTATTCTCCAGGTGCTTTCCACAATGCACTGCACCCTATCAGGGCTCAAAAGGCTATTACTATGTTACACTACTCTGATTGAATCAATCACAGTAGTTATTGGACAGCCTCTGGGTGCAGAGCACTGTACTATGCACTTGGTGAGCACCACAGAGGTCAAAAACCTGACTCCTATTCTCCAGGAACTGAAAATCCAACGAGACAGCCACAAAATCATTTACAGAGAGAAGGAAGAAGAGAATGGAAAGATGACTAGGTGAAAAAAGGTGCTTAAATAGCCAAGTATATAAATCAATGGTAATGGAAAAGGAACTCAAAAATGTGCAAATGCTAAGATGGTGCTTGAGCGCTGAAGGATTGGATGTGAGGAAAAGCAAAATTAATCACAGGGAAGGCTTCCTGCAGGAGGTGGGATTTCAGGAAGGCTTTAAAGATGGGGGACCTTTGGTCTGGTGAATCTAAAGCAGAAGAGAGTTGCGGGCAGGGAGTAGGGCATAAGCAAGGGGTTGGCAGGGGGAAGAGTTAAAAAATGAAGCCAAAAAAGGGAAGTTAGCTTGGGAGAGATAAATAATGGGAGCTGGAATGTAGTGGGGGTACAGCTAGTGGAGTGCCTGAAGGCCAAGAGTCCGTAATTCCTCCTTGATGAGAAAGGAATGGGTTAAGGGTTGCTGGTGTTTGAGGAATGCAAGAAATGGGCATAACGATGATTTAGGGAAACGCAGCAGAATGGGGCAGGGATTGGAGAGGGAAGAGGCTGGAGACGGCCATCAGTGAGGTCTTGGACATCACTGCCTTTCCTCCATAAAAGTCTGATTCCCTTTCCTTAAACATTTAAGCTCAAGGCAGGCTACTTACACGGAGAGCTGAATTCTATGGTCACTCCGAAAATAAAAGATGATTTGTCTGCCGAGAAGCAACAGGGCCAACCTGACTAGCCGTTACCAGACCGGGGGTGTCTTTTTTGAACAGGAGAACAAGAGGCAGAGCTGCAAAACTAGCCCTGTGGTCACTTGCCGCCTGCACCCAACACCGCCACACTTCTTTACTACTGAAACTAGGAGATGGACTTCCTCAGTAAATAATCTTATAAGGGTCAGAGTCTGAGTGTCCGTGCTATAAGAGTTCCTTTTGGTTGAGTGGCTGTCTCATTCACCATTCACCTGCTATTTTTTAGGCGATTCTTGACAGAGATGACCAAAGGTGCTTGACACTGATCGATCCTCACACAGAACACAACAAGCAACAACAAAAAATGAAGGCTCAACATTTTTCGCTGGCTGCAGAAACCTACACAATGAGGACTGTGTGTGCGCATGCATGTGTGTGTTCACATGCACGTTATTTCAACACCATACAACTACCTTCTTCTCAGCTGTGCTTCCTGATTCCCACCGGGTCTGGCTGATTCTGAACCGGAGCAATGAGAAGCAGCGTGGCCTAGTAAAAAGAGCCCGGGCTTGGGAGTCAGAGGATATGGATTCTAATCCCAGCTCTGCCACTTATCTGCTGTGTGACCTTGGGCACTTCTCTGTACCTCAGTTACCTCATCTGTAAAATGAAGATTAAAAGTGTGAGCCCCACGTGGGACACCCTGATTACCCTGTATCTATACAGCGATTAGAACCGTGCTTAGCACATAGTAAGTGCTTAACAAATACCATCATTATTATTATTATTACCAAATAAAAGAGTAACTTTAAACTGCTCATCTCACCTAGGATTAAAGGGGTTTTGTGGAGAAGAGGTGGGGTGGGGGGAGGACTAAGTTTATTTCATTTTCAGATTGCACCCTATTGGAAAACCTCTCCAGAGCTTGGCTGTAACACTTTCTCCTTGTTTGGACCAATTTTCCCTTCCTACCTTTGAAGCGTGTGTTCTGGAGCCCAGATAGTGCAACCTGGCACATTCCCGAACATAAGCAGGAGCCTAAATGGAGCACAGGAGAGAGATGGGACCCAATGGTTAGGATGGCTGAAGTCAAACAAAGGACAGGCTAACTTCTTCTAGGCCGACTCTGGGACACCCAAAATTCAGTCAAATGAGTCAGTCAGCTCTTCTGTTCAAGTTTACCACAGCAAATGAGCAACACTTCCAACCCCTCTTGAAAATGTAATCTGTACTACTTGATTACTTATTATCATTATTATTATTTGAAGATTCCAAAATACCATAAAGCTATTGGCCTGATTGGTTAATAATGAGCCTATTTTGTGTATGTGTGTTATGTTTTAATAGTCCATCACTCCTGATGGTTCTATTTCCAATCCCTTCTTCCCACTTAAACTTTTAAATTGTGGGTCCCACAAGGGACAGGAACTGTATCTAAATGTGTCCAACTTGACAAATTTGTATCTACCCCAGCGCTTAGAACAGTGCCTGGCACATAGTAAGTATTTAACAAATACTACTACTCTGATATTAGAGTCATACTAATATAGAGTCAGTTCTTGGCCCTCTTCTGTTCTCCATTTACACTCACTCCCTTGGTGAACTCATTCGCTCTCACGGCTTTGACTACCATCTCTACGCAGATGACATGCAGATCTACATCTCCGCCCCTGTCCTCTCCCCCTCCCTTCGGGCTCGCATCTCCTCCCGCCTCCGGGTCGTCTCCACCTGGATGTCGGCCCGCCACCTAAAACTCAACATGAGCAAGACTGAGCTCATCATCTTCCCTCCCAAACCCGGTCCTCTCCCAGACTTCCCTATCACCGTCGATGGCACGACCATCCTTCCCGTCTCTCGGGCCCGCGATCTCGGTGTCATCCTTGACTCGTCTCTCTCGTTCACCCCACACATCCTATCTGTTACCGAGACCTGCCGGTTTCACCTTTACAATATCGCCAAGATCCGCCCTTTCCTCTCCACCTGAACGGCTACCTTACTGCTACGGGTTCTCGTTATATCCCGGCTAGACTACTGGGTCAGCCTCCTCTCTGATCTCCCTTCCTCCTCTCTCGCCCCGCTCCGGTCTATTCTTCACTCCGCTGCCCGGCTCATCTTCCTGCAGAAATGATCTGGGCCTGTCACTCCCCTTCTTAAACACCTCCAGTGGTTGCCTATCGACCTCCGCTCCAAACAAAAACTCCTCACTCTAGGCTTCAAAGCTCTACGTCACCTTGCCCCTTCCTACCTCTCCTCCCTTCTCTCTTTCTACCGCCCATCCCGCACACTCCGCTCCTCTGCCGCCCACCTCCTCACCGTCCCTCGGTCTCGCCTATCCCGCCGTCGACCCATGGGCCACGTCCTCCCACGGTCCCGGAACGCTCTCCCTCCTCACCTCCGCCAAACCGATTCTCTTCCCCTCTTCAAAACCCTACTTAAAACTCACCTCCTCCAAGAGGCCTTCTCAGACTGAGCTCCCCTTCTCCCTCTACTCCCTCTACCACCCCCCCTTCACCTCTCCGCAGCTTAACCCTCTTTTCCCCCCATCTCCCTCTGCTCCTCCCCCCTCTCCCTTCCCATCCCCTCAGCACTGTACTCGTCCGCTCAACTGTATATATTTTCTTTACCCTATTTATTTTGTTAATGAATTGTACATCGCCTCGATTCTATTTTGTTGCCATCGGTTTTTACGAGATGTTCTTCCCCTTGACTCTATTTATTGCCATCGTTCTTGTCTGTCCGTCTCCCCCAATTAGACTGTAAGCCCGTCAAACGGCAGGGACCGTCTCTATCTGTTGCCGACTTGTTCATTCCAAGCGCTTAGTCCAGTGCTCTGCACATAGTAAGCGCTCAATAAATACTATTGAATGAATGAATGAATATTATCTTGGGCAAATCACTTCACTTCTCTGTGCCTCAGTTCCCCTGTCTGGAAAATGGGGATTAAGACTGTGAGCCCCTTGTGGGACAGGGACTCAGTTCCACCTGATTATCTTGTATCTACCCCAGCATTTAGAACAGTGCCTGACACATAGTAAGCGCTTACGAGACTAGTATTATTACTATTATTAATATTAATAATAATTTCCACCTATGTATCCTTTTCCCAGTACTTAGTACAATG
This sequence comes from Ornithorhynchus anatinus, assembly GCF_004115215.2. Taxonomy (NCBI): domain Eukaryota; kingdom Metazoa; phylum Chordata; class Mammalia; order Monotremata; family Ornithorhynchidae; genus Ornithorhynchus; species Ornithorhynchus anatinus. The sequence goes on along the minus strand of NC_041730.1, from coordinate 124,928,340 downwards.
CTCTGCACACAGTAAGTACTTAATATATATTACTGCCACTACTGAGTCTCACAAGGCCAAGTTACTCTCTCCCATCTTGGACCCGGGGGCATTTCTTCCCAGTCACGCCTTCGCTAGGGAACCAGTTAGTAACTGGTGCAGTAGGGTGAATCTCGGGTGGCGGGAAACACACAGATATTGCTACTTGTCTGCCCTTACTGTTTTAAATCTGGACACTCTAGGAAAAACATGCTCCATTACCACAAGTGAATTTTAATCCAGGAGACTGCACTGAAAGGATCCACCTACCTTGAAAAGTTTCTGGGAATGCTTGATCATAAAGGTCATCCCATTATTTAGCTTGGTAATATTCTCCTGCAGATCATTGGCAGTAACCTGTTTAAAGAAGGAAGAAGAATTCCAAAGCACAATCATAAGTACTACTGAGCAGGTGAGGAAACGGAAACATCTGAGATCAATAAGTGGAACCTAAAAGAAACATCTGCACTTCCTCCTCAGCAAAGATCCCCTCTTTCAGACTCCGTGGGGACACCAAGGGGACCAAGCCTATCGGGTTCCAGCTAAGACACGTGAGGTCCCAGAGAAACACAGCCAACACGTAGGGAGAGGTACAAATTACTTTACAGGCCAATCAGCCCGAGAATATCAGGGCTCAGGGACCTTAGACTCCACTGAGTTGAACAGGAAGAACTTTTCTCTAAACTAAGAAATGACTCAACAATCAGCAAAAGCAGATATAGGAAGAATGCGGGGGACCTAGATTAGATGTGCACGATACAACCAATGGCCTCGTTTTGCTTTTGAAACTGAATTTAGTATGTTTTAATCACGATTAGAAACGAGGCCCTAGCGACCTAAGGAAAAGCCAGTAAGGAAAGAAGTCCATTTGCCCAGTGTTGGCTCAACACACTGAAGAGATGACCTCGAGATTTCCTGGTGTCGGGGTGAGGGGACGCCAGTGGCCCGCGCTCTCACTTACGTTCTTTGGCCACAGGATGTGGGGAGCAAACATAAGGGCCAGATTGTGGGCGGACATCTTGTTCTTGTCTTGTTTCTTTGCTGTCTGATAGAGGAGGTCGAGCAGCAGCTTGAGCAGGTTACGGTTGGGTGGTGGGAGGATCAGGAAAAGTAGCTGCAGGGCCTCGATCTGGCGCTCTTTATCTGGGGTGCGGGTCTTGTTCCCCTTATCATCAAACTGCATCAAATCTTTAAGCCAAGAGGGGATTATTACAAAGGATGAAGGAAACCCCAGTTAGCAGAGTTCTTTCACAAATTATACTCACCAAAAATCCCATTTAAATAAGAATGATAATAATTGGGGTGCTCTTTAAGCACTTACTATGGGCAAAGCACTGTACTAAACACTAGGGTTGATTCAATATAAACAGATAGGACACAGTTCCCGTTCCACATGGGGCTCCCAGTCTAAGAGAGAGGGAGAACAGAAACAGCATTTTACAGACAAAGAAACTGAGGCATGGAGAAGCTCCTGTGCTCTGGAAGCAGGGTGGTCTAGTGGATAGAGCACAGGCCTAGAGTCAGAAGGACCTGGGTTCTAATCCCAGTTCTGCCACTTCTGCTGGGTGACCTTGGGCAAGTCATTTAACTTCTCTGCTTCAGTTACCTCATCTGGAAAGTGGGGAGTAAGACTGTGAGCTTCATGTGGGACATAGACTGTGCTCAACCTAATTTGTATCTACCCCAGCGCTTAGTACAGTGCCTGGCACAGAGTAAGCGCTTAACAAATACCATAAAAAAAAACCCCATCTCACCAATTTAGTCATGGGACACAATGGTATGGATTTTGTTTTCCTGTAAAGGCTGATAGGCACAAGTGTCTGTTAATTTTTAATTTGAACACCTCTGTTAATACCAGCTATTAAAGGTAAAGATTTATGTTTCCGTTTACTAAATCAATAATATTTACTGAGTACTGACTGTGCAGAGCATTGTAATGAGCACTTGGTAGACATGTTCCCTGCCCACATAGAGTTTAGAGTCTAGAGGGGGAGATAGACATTAAAATAAATTATGGATATGTGTAGGGAGGAGGACAAGAGGAATATCAAGGGCTTAAAAGGAGTGAGTTTGAGCATGTTCTTTCAACTACTAGTAATGTGTGGAATTATAGCATTTTAAAAGCGGGAAGGAATAGGAGGGAAGCAGTGTGGCCTAGTGGAAAGAGCATAGGCCCAGGAGTCAGAGGACCTCGGTTCTAATCCTGCCTCTGCCACTTTCCTGCTGTGATCTTGGGCAAGTCACTTCACTTCTCTGTGCCTCAAGTCCCTCATCTGCAAAATGGAGATCCAATACCTGTTCTCCCTCCTACTTACACCCATGTAGGACTTGTTTATTTTGTATATAACCCAGAGCTTAATAGAGTGCTTGACATACAAAGTGCCTAACAAATACCACAATTATTATTAGGAAGGTCAATTACCAGCCAACCTAATGGCATAAAGGTCTGGCAGTGTGAGAATTAATTTCCTCAATGCCACCTGACAAGAGCTGAAACTGTTTCTCAGAGGAGGTCTCCAAATATTCTCTTGGAACTTTCTGACCGATGGCTGAGTCCAAAGAGAATCAACCGGTTTCTCCCCACCTCCGCCAGGAGCCTGGCTCATAAGAATGCTGACAGAGATGGAAAGCTATCAGAGAATGCTATTTAATTACTCTGTGAGCACACAGAAACCCTGAAAAAAAAACCCTCACCAAAACAAAGGAAAAGCAGCTGAATCTTGAACCACTTTATTACGCTCATGATTGGAAGCAAAGTCCTCCCCTGATAACAGATGTACTAGTGTGGCTTATCAAACCTGAGGTGCTCTGAAGTTCCTAGCTCCTGCCCAAGAAGCAGAATCTGGTATCTCCTACTCACCGGCAATTTTCAGGTGGGCGTGAAAATGCTTGTGCGTCAGCAGGGGCTCTGGGAGCTCGCCCAGGAACATTTTCAGCAGGGTGGCCACGTCGTTTGAGTGAAACTCTCCCGATTCCAGATCGATGTCAGTCCCGCTGTTGAGAGCGTCCTTGAGGGCCTGCTGCCTGACACTGTTCCCTGGGACTCGAAACAGGCCTTCTACTCGCAAATCTGCTCAGGACGGAGGATGCCGGGGAGCAACAGGAGAGAAGAGCCAAAACAGAGATGGGGAAGAGTGGTACAGATAAGGCTCGGGCACTTGGCAAATCTTGGAGATGGTTTGCCCTCGGCCCAAGCCCCACAGGTCAGAATGCTCGCTCTAGGTCTCGTCCACCTCCGGGGCAGAAAACCACAACGGGCAAGCTCTTCTGTGAAATTAAAGAAATGCCTCTGGGGGCAGCTCCAAGCTCCGTGCAGATGGCTGTGGGCTGGAGCAAAATTCCCTGGCTGACTAGGAATTTGGCCCCTGTCGCTTTGTCACAGGACTGTGAACTGCTCCCAGAAAATTACCCACCCCGGAGACAGAAAGGTGGAAAAACTAGAGAAATAAGTCTTACTTTTGTGCAGATATTCGATTAGCTGGTAGATTTGCGCAATGCCTTCCTCCGTCAGTGGGGACCCAAACACTACTCCTTTATCTAAAAAATCATAAAACAAGGTAGTCATCACCTATTATTCACACTCAGTATAGCATCACTATCTTTCCACAGTAATTGTAATGGTATTTATTAAGCGTTTACTGTGTGTACAGAGCTTTGTACCGTGTGCTGGAAAAGAATACACAAGGAGAAATTAGATATGGTCCTACCCCTTGAGAGGGGCTCATAAAGCATCACATCATACTGTGATCACTATGATCAATCACCACATCAGAAGGATCTGGATTCTAATCCCGGCTCCACCACGTTTCTGCTATGTGACCTTGGGCAAGTTACTTTACGTCTCTGAGCCTCAATTACCTCATGTGTAAAATGGGGTTTATGGCTGCGAGCCCCAAGTGGGACAGGGACTGTTTCCAACCTGATGTGCTTGTATCTCTCCCAGTGCCTGGCACCTAGTAAGTGCTTAAAAAATACCACAGTTATTTTTATTGCATAAACCCAAAACATAGCGAGGCATTTTCTTGTCCTGGAAAAGGTCTTTAAAGGGACAATTAAATATTAAAGAGCAAAAAGTAGAATGCTAGAAATAGGAGCACACTATCTTGTCCTGCCTAGTACCAATTAGACGGTAAGATTTGGTTTCACTGTGCAGGGTACCCATCAATGTTCAAGTTGGGCTTTAATAAGCAATTATGACCACACTTTTTTTAAGGTATTTGTTAAGCTCTTACTATGTGCCAGGCAATGTATTAAGCATTGGGGTAGATACAAGATAATCAGGTTGGACACAGTCCCTGTCTCACAAGGTGCTCACAGTCTTAATCCCCATTTCCCAGATGAGGCAAATGAGGCACAGAAGTGAAGTGGCTCACCCAAAGTCACACAGCAGACAATTGGCAGAGCCAGGATTGGAACCAGGTTCTCTGATTTTCAGGCCTGTGCACTATCATTCTTTCGATCATATTTATTGAGCGCTTACTGTGTGCAAAGCCCTGTACTAAGCGCTTGGAAAGTACAATTCAGCAACAAATAGACACAATCCCTGACCACAATGAACTCACAGCCTATCCACTAGGTCACACTACTTCTCATTCTTTGTCTAACCCAATTCCAATTCCATACTTTTAATCTTTTATTCTCCCTGCCAGTGGAAATGTGGTATTAATGGGTTAGAGAGGAGAAGAAAGAAGCCCACAATGGCTGTTAGCTGCTCCACCAGCAACTAAACTAAATATCTTGCTGGTCTGGGTTTTTGCTCCATTTGCTAACATTTTGGGGGTGTCTTTCCATTTTCGTTTGAACAGTTCCACAAGTACCCAAAAATCTCTTCTTTCAGATTCCTGATTTGGAAGTACTGCAGAACTTTCAAGTAACCCAGCAGGGAATCTCTGATGAAAATAAGACTGGCATTATTCTACCACAGCCTGTAGACTATAAGCTCCTCGTGGGTAGAGTGTCGATCATATTTGAGGGCTTTCTATGTGCAGAGCACTGTACTAAGTGCTAGGGAGAGTAAGACATAACAATAAACAGATACATTCCCTGCCCACAACGAGCTTAAAGTCTAGAGGGAGAGATAGACATTAATATAAATAAACTACAGATATGCACCTAAGTGCTGTGGAGCTGAAAGGGAGGATGAATAAAGGGAACAAGTCAGCAGGGAGCAGAAGGGAGTTGAGAAGAGAAAATAAGGGCTTAGTCAGGGAAGGCCTCTTGAAGGAGATGTGCCTTCAATAAGGCTTTGAAGTGTGGGAGAATAGTTGTCTACCAGATATGAGGAGGGAGGGCATTCCAAGCTAGAGGCAGGACGTGCGCGAGAGGTCAGTGGTGAGATAGACAAAATCAAGATACAGTGAGAAGGTTAGAATTAGAGGAGCAAAGTGTGCAGGCTCTGTTGTCCATCAGCTCTGTTGTAGGGTACCCTCCCAAGCGATCGGTATGGTGGCTTTCCACGCCATAAGCGTTCGATAAGTCCCACTGACTGACTGATAGCCACCTTCAACAGATTGCCCACCTTTGCGTTTGAGAGACATGAGAGAGCGGAAGAAGCCCGAGGTGCTGCCAGGGCCACTGGGTAACTTGAGGTCCACCTCCCCCATCAACTGGGCCAACTCGGTTCCGGGGAGGTCAATCAGCCTGGTGATGTTGCTGACCACGAGCTCGGTGAACACCTCCGGTTTCTCGTGTCGGAGCTTCTCCACGAAGAAGTCGGGGTTGCAGATGATGGGCTGGCCTCGGAGGGACGACTCATTGCAGATGACCAAACTACAGATGGCATCGCTGAAAAAGTGAAGCAGCGTGGCTTAGTGGAAAGAGCCCAGGCTCGGGAATCAGAGGACATGGTTTCTAATCCCACCTCTGCTACTGGTCAGTTGTGTGACCTTGGCCAAGTCACTTAACTTCTCTGTGCCTCAGTTACCTCATCTATAAAATGGGGATTAAAAGTGTGAGCCCCACGTGGGAGAACCTGATGACCCTGTATCTACCCCAGTGCTTAGAACAGTGCTTGGCACATAGTCCAAACTTAACAAACTTAACAGCGCTTAACAAATACCATAAAAAAAAGAGGGTAAGAACGATGAAGTCCTTCGCTCTGTAACTCTTCTAATCTATCTCCTCCTTCTAACCAGCCACTCGGTAAATCTCTGGAATATTTCACTACCCAACACGGCCTCTTCAGAGGAGAAACAACCCACATCTACTCAATGCTTGGAGGAAATCAATTCTACAATTGTCTACCATTAGGATAATTTTTCCTTTTTTTTAATTAGTCATTCTGAAACCATGAATAATAGGAATAGTTGATACAGTACACCAGCCAATCATATTTTGTCATGTGGCCTGTAGTTACCCTGATTTTCTAATTGGATTCTGTCAGATAAATCAGTGGTATTTACTGACTGCTTAGTATGTGCACCGCACTGTACTAAGCGCCTGGGAGTCTACATTACAAGAGAATTAGCAAACACGTTCCCTGACCGTAACCACCTTTCAGTCTAGAGAGGGAGATCCACGACATGTGAGCTACTTCAAAGAAGCTGCTTTTTAAATTTATCATTATTATTACTATTATTATGATATTTGTTAAGTGCTTAACAAGCACTGCTCTAAATGGTGGGGTAAGTTCATTGTGGGCAGGGAATCTGTTTATTGCTATACTGTACTCGCCCTAGCGTCTAGTACAGTGCTCTGCATACAGTACTATTATTATTAAGTGCCGTCGAGTCGTTTCCGATTCACAGTGACTCCATGGATAGCCATTCTCCAGAACGTCCACATAATCCACACCCTTTCTAATAGTTCTTCCGTTATCGTTGTTATGGTCTTTACCCATCTAGCTGCCGAGCTGCCTCTTCCACATTTTCCCTGGACTTTTCCTAGCATCAGTGTCTTCTCCAGAGAATTAGTCCTCCTGATTAGGTGCCCAAAATATGCTCATCTAAGTCATTTGGCCTTCCAAAGACCACTTTGGATTAATTTGCTCTAAAATCCATTTGTTTGTCTTTCGGGCAGTCCATGGTATTCGCAAAAGCCTTCTCCAACACCGCATTTCAAAAGAATCGATGCTCTTTCTATCCTGTTTTCTCACTGTTCAGCTTTCAGATCCATATATTGGAAACATCAGTAAGCGCTCAATAAATATGATCGAATGAATCAACGAATGATACAAAATAATCAGGTCAAACACAGCCCTGTCTCACATGGGACTCACAGTCTACACATGGGAGAGATCAGGCACTGAATCCCCATTTTACAGGTGAAGAAATTGAGGCAAAGAGAAATTAAGTGACTTGCCCAAGGTCGCACAAGAGGCAACTAGAAGCACTGTGGCCTAAAGATGAGCGCACAGGTCTGAGAGTCAGAAGGACCTGGGTTCTAAACCTGGCTCCGCTGTCTGCTGTATGACCTTGGTTAAGTCACTTCACTTCTCTCTGACTTAGTTCCCTCAGCTGTAAAATGGGGATTAATACTGTGAGCCCCATGTGGGATGGACTGTGTCCAACCTGATTAACTTGATCTACCCTAGTGTGTAGTATAATGCCTGGCACATAGTAAGCACATAATACTGAGAAACAGCGTGGGCTAGTGGATAGAACTTCGGCCTGGAAGTCAAAAGGACCTGGATTCTAATCCTACTTTGCCACTTGTCTGTTGTGTGACCTTGAACGATTCACTTAACTTCTCTGTGCCCCGGTTAACTTATCTTGAAAATAGGGATTAAGCCTGTGAGCCCCATGGACTGTGTCCAACCTGATCAGCTTGTGTCTACCCCAGTGCTTAGTACTGTGCCTGGCACATAGTAAGTGCTTAACAAATTCCAAATAAAAAGAAAAAACCCTGGCAGAGCCAAGATTAGAACCCAGGTCCTCATTCTTCTGAGTAGGCCACACTGGTTCTCATCTATAATACGTAACAAAATCATAAAATTACAGAAAATTTCCACCACAAAGTGATGAAGTATCAAAAGGTCAAGCTAGAGTATTAATGAAGCTTGAAACCTAGTATTTCCAAACTCATTTCACCTAGTCCCTGCAGGGAGAAGTTCCAGAAAACTCTGCTGGGTTTTCATACCACTTCGTTTTTTCCCTGCCAGGGAAAATTTCTCTTCTCTTTACAGTTGAGTGATTCTTCAACTGCATTCTGTGTTAACAGACAGAAGGACCTGAAAAGACTGTATGCCCTTCCCAAAGGTGGCTGCTCCCCAGTTCATTAGGTAAGGTTATAAATCAAACAGCATGGCTTGAAATAATGCTTTCTTCTCTACTCCTAGTCTCCAGGTCTCCTGATTGCCAGGGTAGCGCTCTTTCTGCTTAACCAACAAACTCACCCACCCACTCTGCAAAATGCTGTACTCCTGGCATGTCAAACCCCAAAAAGAACATGACCGGCAGGGATGCAACTGCTAAAATGGCACTGCGCCAGTCACTAGTACTATAATCGACTCCTCCGGGCTGGTTCTCCATCCTGAAGTTTCAGGATCAAAGGTCACCCATCTTCTCCCACTCCTTTCTACGACACCTTTGTGTTTGGATTTCCTCCCTTTATTCACTCCTCCCTTAGCTCCATGGCACTTACGTATATATCCGTAATTTATTTATTTCTCTTAATGTCTGTCTCCCCCTCTAGACTGCAAGTTCCTTGTGGGCAGGGAACATGTCTACCAACTCTGTAACACTGTACTCTCCCAAGGGCTTAGTACAGTGCTCTGCACATGGTAAGCACTAATAAATGCGATTGATTGATCCATTGTTCCTGAAAGGCAACCCCATCATTCATGATGCTATCAGTTTGAAGTTATCTTTGTTTTCTCCCCACTATAAGGAGGTTCCCAAAATAGTTTCCATGCACTGGATCATGATTTCGATCAATCAAGAGTAATAACAATAATGATGGTATTTGTTAAGCGCTTACTATGTGCAAAGCACTGTTCTAAGTGCTGGGGGGGGGGGATACAAGGTGATCAGGTTGTCCCATGTGGGGCTCACAGTCTTAATCCCCATTTTCCAGATGAGGTAACTGAGGCCCAGAGAAGTGAAATGACTTGCCCAAAGTCACACAACTGACAAGTGGCGGAGCCGGGATTAGAACCTAGGACCTCTGACCCCAAACCCGGACTCTTTCCACTGAGCTATGCTACTTCAGTATTTACTGAGCCATGTAAAAGAGGATCGGAAACCTGACTTCCTAGGTAAAAATCTGTGTCAGTTTGTGAGTTCCTGGCAACCTACACCATGACCTCTTCAGATGAACAGTCAGAATATCGCATTCATCCATCCATCCACCCACGCACTCGGACGTGGCCAGATTTTTGGCCCTCAGCCAAAACCTAAAAGGCACTCATTTATGGACTCAGCCGGCTGAAACCCAAATCTTCGCAGAGCACTTGTCTAAACTGGCCCTTTAAAAGGCTGCTACGCAGCTCTACCTGTGCCCACAGTCTTGCCTCAGGTAGTGGCAGCATAAATTCAATTTGATTTCCTTTTTTGGTTTCTAGTCCTGCAAAGCTTTTTTTTATCTGAGTTCCTACCAAATGGAAAATGAAGGGGTTTTTTTAAAAAATCTTTAAATATCCATTTGGCCCTTCCTACTCCTCGCCCAAACTGCCCTTTCCAGCTTGGTCTGGAAGGGGGTTGGCACAAAGAAGACAAGAGGGAGGCTACTTTTCATTCATTCATTCACTGAATTGTATTTATTAAGTGCTTACTGTGTGCAGAGCACTGTACTGGGAAAATACTATATAACAATAAACAGTGACATTCCCTGCCCACAAAAAGCTCACAGTCTAGAGGCAGGGGAGACAGACATCAATATAAATAAATTAAATTACAGAAATAATAGCATGGGCTTGGAAGTCAGAGGTTATGGGTTCTTGTCAGCTGTGTGACTTTGGGCAAGTCTCTTAACTTCTCTGTGCCTCAGTTACGTCATCTGTAAAATGGGGATTAAGATTGTGAGCCCCATGTGGGACAACTTGATTACCTTGAATCTACCCCAGCACTTAGAACAGTGCTTGGCACAGAGTAAGCGCTTAACAAATACCATCCCTACTTCACTTCTCGGTGCCTCAGTTCCCTCATCTGTAAAATGGGGATTAAGACTGTGAGCCCCACGTGGGACAACCAGATTCCCCTGTGTCTACCCCAGCGCTTAGAACAGTGCTCGGCACATAGTAAGCGCTTAACAAATACCAACATTATTATTATTATTATTATTACAAGTGCTTTGGAGCTGGGCCGGCGGGGGAGGAGGGAAGAGCAAAGGGAGCAGGTCAGGGCGATGCAGAAGGGAGTGGGAGATGAGGAAAAGTGGGGCTTAGTCTGGGAAGGCCTCTTGAAGGAGATGTGCCTTCATTAAGGCTTCAAAGCAGGGGAGAGTAATTGTCTGTCGGATTGGAGGGTGGGCGTTCCCAGCCGGAGCCCAACTGGTCTCGGCATGTGCCGGCCCAATCCGGCCCCACGTGCTTGGGAAATTCTGGCTAGGCCCAGCCTGAGCGAAATGTTTAGGCTCTCTCTCATCCTTTCATGGGTGGGCAGTGTGGCCCAGTGAATAGAGTGAGAGACCCTGGGAGCAGGGACTCCTGGGTTCCTGTCCCAGCTCCACCATATAATAATGCTGGTATTTGTTAAGCGCTTACTATATGCAGAGCACTGTTCTAAGCGCTGAGGTAGATGCAGGGTAATCAAGTTGTCCCACGTGAGGCTCACAGTTAATCCCCATTTCACAGATGAGGGAACTTAGGCCCAGAGAAGTGAAGTGACTTGCCCACAGTCACACAGCTGACAAGTGGCAGATCTGGGATTCGAACCCATGACCTCCGACTCCCAAGCTCGGGCTCTTTCCACTGAGCCACGCTGCTTCTGTGGGACCCTGGGCAAATCAGTTGATTTCTCTCTGGCTCGGTTTCCTCATCTATAAAATGGGGATGATATCTCTGCTCCCCCCTATAACCTTACAGACTGTGAGCGCTGTGTGAAATGGGAACTGTGTCCAATCTGATTATCTTGCACTGACCAGAGTTCTTGGCACAGAGAAAATGCTTAATAAATACCATCACTGCAAGCACTTATTTTGTGCCAGGCACTGTACTAAACTCTGGAGTAGATAATTGAGTTGGGCACAGTCCCTGTCCCACACAGGGCTCACAGTCTTAATCCCTATTTTACAGATGTAGGTAACTGAGGTACACAGAAGTTAAATTACTTGTCCAAGGTCACACAGTCGGCACGTGACAGAGCTGGAATTAGAACCCAGTTCCTCTGACTCCCAGGTCCATGCTCCCCAGACATTTAATGCCCACCTCGGGTCCCCTGTCCACCTGCCTCGCCCATCTTTGCCCCCAATGACCTGGCCGCCAATTTTATCAACAAAACTGCTATCAGGAGTGAGCTCCCTAAAATCACCCCTGCCCCTCCCTGAAGAGCTCCCCCTTCAACTCTCTCATCCTTTCCAGCAGTATCTCTAGAGGAGATCTCCTGCCTCCACTCAAAAGTCACCCTCTCCACCTGTGCATCCAACCCCATCCCTCTGCATTATATCAAATCTCTTGCTCCCTCCCTTCTTCCTTTTCTAACAGCCATCTTCAACTGTTCGCTCTCCAATGGCTTCTTCCCCACTGCTTTCAAACATGTTCACGTCTCCCCATCCTAAAAAAAAAAAACTTCCCTAGACCCCATGGCTCCCTTCAGTTATCGTCCCATCTTCCTCCTACCATTCCTCTCCAAATTCCCTGAGCGAGCTGTCTACTCCCACTGTCTCAATTTCCTCTCCTCCACTTCTCTCCTTGACCCCCTCCAATCTGGCTTCTGTCCCCTTTGCTCCACAGAATCCGCCCTCTCGAAGGTCATCAATGATTTCCTTCTCAACAACTCCAACAGTTTTTATTTCATCCTAATCCTCCTCGACTTCTCTGCTGACTTTGACACTGCTGACCACTCCCTCCTCCTGGAAACATTACCTAACCTCAGCTTCATTGACACTGTCCTCTCCTAGTTCTCCTACTATCTCTCTGGCCACTCATTTTCAGTCTGTTTTGCAAGTTCTTCCTCTGTCTCCCACTCCCTAACTGTAGATGTCCCCCAAGGCTCAGTTCCGGGTCCCCTTCTTTTAATAATAATAATGTTGGTATTTGTTAAGCGCTTACTATGTGCCAAGCACTGTTCTAAGCGCTGGGGTAGACACAGGGGAATCAGGATGTCCCATGTAGGGCTCACAGTTTTAATCTCCATTTTACAGATGAGGTAACTGAGGCACAGAGAAGTTAAGTGACTTGCCCACAGTCACACAGCTGACACCACTTCAACTATTAATTCTATGCTGATGACAGCTTTTCTCCATCTACACCCACTCCCTTGGAAAACTCATTCGCTCACACCACTTCAACTATTAATTCTATGCTGATGACACCCAAATCTGTACCTCCAGCCCTGACAGTCTCCCTCTCTGCAGTCTCACATTTCCTCCTGCCTTCAAGGCGTCTCTCCTTGGATGTCCTCCCGTCACCTCAAACTTAATATGGCTAAAACTGAACTTCTTATCCTCCCACCTAAAGCCTGTCCTCCCGCCCACTTTCTCATCACTGCTGATGGCACCAACCACCCTGTCTCACAAGCCCAACCATAGCATTATCCTTGACTCCATTCTCTCTCGTTCAACCCACATATTCAAACCATCACAAAATCCTGTTTGTTCTTCCTTCTCAAGATCACTAAAATTCGCCCCTTCCTCTCCATCGAAACTTGCTGCCACGTTAATGCCAGCGCTTATCCTACCCAGCCTTGATTATTCTACCAGCCACCTTGCTGACCTCCCGGCCTCCTGTCTCTCCCCCACTCCGGCCCATATTTCATTCTGTCGTCCAGACCATTTTCCTTCAAAAACTTTCAGGCCATGTTTTCCCACTCCTCAAGAAACTCCTCAAGAAATGGTTGCCCATCCACCTTCATATCAAACAAAAACTCCTCACCATTGGCTTTAAAGCACTTAATCCCCTTGCCCCCTCCTACCTCACCTCGCTAACTCTACTGCTACAATCCAGCCCGCACACTTCATTTCTCTAATACTAACCTTCTCACTCTACCTCCATCTTGTCTATCTTGCCGCCAACCTCTTGCCCACATCCTACTTCTGGTCTGGAGTGCCCCCTCTCCTCATATCACACAGATTATTGCTCTGCCCCACTTCAAAGCCTTATTGAAGGCACATCTCCTCCAAGAAGCCTTCCCTGATTATGCCCTCCACTCCTCTTCTCCCACTTCCTTCTGCATCGGCCAGTCTTGCTCTTTTTTTGTTTTTGTTTTTGTTCCCTCTCTCTCTCTCTCTCACACACACACACACACACACATTCTCACACTCCATAAATACAATTACAATTTAGTACAATGCCTGGTATATAGTAAGCAATTAACAAGTACCATTTTTTTTAATTATCTACTCTCCTTTAGGGTCCAAGGAAATTTCTTGAGACAAGAAACAGGAATACACAATCCTTAGCACCCAAGTATGTGATTTGAACTCACTGTAACTTAGAAAAGCACTCTACTATCGGCTTGTTATATATGCAAACATCTACATATCCCAAAGTTGGTAAAAATTTATTCTTGTTGCAAAAAGCTGTAATCAGGCTACTAGGCTAGTTTTCAAATTTTGAAAGTCTGTGGATGTTCGATACATGTGGAATTGGGGTCATCTATCCAATAGGCCCTACTGTTTCCAAAGCAGAGAAGTAGCGTGGCTTAGTGGATACAACACGGTCCGGGAAGCCAGAAGGACATGGGTTCTAATCGTGCCTCCACCACTTGTCTGACTTGTGTGACCTTGGACAAGTCACTTCACTTCTCTGGGCCTAAACTGTCTCATCCACAAAATGGGGATTAAGACTGTGAGCCCCACGTGGGACCTGGGCTGTGACCAATCTGATTAGCTTGTACCTACTCCAGCGCTTAGTACAGTGCCTGGCACATAGTAAGCACTTACCAAATACTATTTTTTTTAAAGCCCTTTCTCTACTTGCCTGGGAACACCATAGATGACAGGTGGGTTTTTCTAGTTTCAACCTTTCAACTTTCACTGTGGTGAAACAGATTCATTGGTGCCAAAGCCTAAGATCTACAAGATGGTGGTCCCAATCTTAGTTCTTCCACAAAAGCTAGAGCACAGTCGAGGTCCTCCTCTCCGACCAATCGCCCAGACCAGTCTTGTGCTATAGGAACCAAGTGCAGGTCGCCAACCCCTGAGGCTCCTGGCCTCCCCAGCCCTCGGCCCAGCTCCCTCCAGCCCACTCCCACTCCAAATTCCCTAACAAACCCAGAGCCTCTAGGCCTGGGAAGGATGATACTCAGATTGCCAGCTCCATCTAAGAGTTTAATGCCACAAAGGTCACTCCACCATGGCCTAGTGGATACAGCCCAGGCCTGGGAGTCAGAAGGAGCTGGGTTCTAATCCCAACTCTGCCACCTGTCTGCTGTGTGGCCTTGGTCACGTCACTTCACTTCTCTGGGCTCAGTTCCCTCATTTGTAAAATGGGGGTTAAGACTGTGAGTCCTATGTGGGACAGGGACTGTGTCCTATCTAATTACCTTGTATCTGCCCCAGGACTTAGAACAGTGCTTGACATATAGTCTGCTGTGTGACCTTGGGCAAATCACTTAATTTCTCTGTGCCTCGGCCACCTCATCTGTAAAATGAGGATTAAGACTGTGAGCCCTGCGTGGGACAACCTGATTGCCCTGTATCTACCCCAGCACTTAGAACTGTGCTTGGCACATAGTAAGCGCTTAACAAATACCAACATTATTATTATTATTACATAGTAAGCACTTAAATACCATCATCATCGAACAACGTTTCAATCAATGGTATTTACTGAGAGCCTACTATGTGCAGGGCACTGTACTCAGCCCTCGGGAGAGTTCAATATAAACTTGGTAGACACGTTCCCCGCCCACAAGGAGCTTACAATCTAGAGGGGGCATTCTTTCTGTACTTCCTTTTCTCTTCTCCCTTTTTAACCTATTTCCAGGCCCATTTTCCTTTCCCCACTTCAGCTCTCAACTTTTTTCCTCCTCTTTCTTACCCCTTCAGTTAACCCTTTCTCTCCAAGCCTTGGGAGGGACCCGGGACTGGGTAGCCCCGCTCAGAGGCTGCTCGGGGCACTGAGGGAGAGCTAGCAATGATGGCGCCAAGCACCAAAAATGTGGGTGGCAGCAGGGGCAATTCTGGGTTCCTCTTACAGCTGCCCTGCATCCCTAAACTCTTCTCCCATCCTGGCCACAGAAATCCTGGTGGCTTCCTCAGGGCTGAAGTGAAAAATAAAATTTCTGGCACTACATTAACCCAACCCACCCCCGTCAACTCGGGGTTCCTATTATTTCCAAATAGATAAAACCGGGAACATTTCAATTGAGATTAATTTAGAGTTAAACAGATTAGTGCAACACAGTTGTGGTTTCCCACAGGGTGGTAGTTGGCCCTTATGCTAACTAAAAAAAATGTTAAAAGCAAGAAAGAATATAAAATATCTTACATGAGTGCAGAGAGCTTCTGGCGAGGCATTGGGGAGGCAGGCGCAGGACAAGAACTCGTCCTTGTTTGCAGCCACCAAGAAACCCTCGCCAGCGAACCCAACCCAAGCAAATTCCAAGCAGGCGAGGAGAGACAAGGGTACATTATGAAACCTGAAAGGCCGTCCTTGTGTACTGGTCTGCATTTAAGGACAAAACAGAAATGAAAAGCTGAACCAATTGACTGCATCTGTCAATGGTCAATGCACAGAGATCTTTGGGGGGGAAAAAACCCCACCTTTCGTTGGAGTAACTTCTTTTCAGCACCACGCTTACTGACAGGTAATTTTGACCAAAGTCAAACACTCTGAGATTGCAGCAAGCCATTTGATGGAAATGCCACTGAACAATGAAAGAGCACCTGATTTAATACTGGGAGCTTCACAGAGATGGCTGGGACCCAGGTATTTTGACATGACAGGGAAGCAGTGTGGCCTAGGGGATAGAGCACAGGTCTGGGAGTCAGAGGACCTGGGTTCTAAACCCGGCTCTGCCATTTACCTGCTGGGAGACCTTGGACAAGTCACTTAACTTCTTCGTGTTTCAATTACCTCTTCTGTAAAATGGGGATTAAGGCTGTGAGCCCTGTATGGGACAGGGACTACATCCAATGTGATCATTTGTATCTAACCCAGCACTTAGTACAATGTCTAGTACATAGTAAATGCTTAACAAGTACTATTAAAAAAATTAAAAAGATAAAAGTATAAACCTTTGTCACTCTGCTCTTATCTTTGCCCCCATCAAACACTCCTTTGGCTAAGCCATTTCCCTCCAAATCAAGCCTAGTGGCTTGCCCTCCTGAAAAGAAGTGTGGCCTAGTGGGAAGAGCACAGGGCTGGGAGACAGAGAACCTGGGGTCCTAATTCCAACTCCACTACTTGCCAGCTGTGTGACCTTGAGCAAGTCATTCAACTTCTCTGAACATCAGTTTCCTCATCTGAATAATGACAATTCAACCCCTGTTCTCCCTACTACTGAGACCGTGAGTCCTATGTGGGACAGGGATTGTGATCGACCTGATTATCTGGCATGTCACCCCCCACCTCAAAAATCTCCATTGCTTGCCTATCCACCTCCTTATCAAACAAAAACTCCTCACTATTGGCTTTAAAGCTCTCCATCACTTTACCCCCTCCTACCTCACCTCCCTTCTCTCCTTCTACATCCTAGCCCACACACTCTGCTCCTCTGGTGCTAACCTTGATCTCGCCTGTCTCACCGCCGACCCTTGGCCCATGTCCTACCTCTGGCCTGGAACACTCCTCAAATCCTCCTCAAATCCGCAATCACTCTTCCCCCCTTCAAAGCCCTACTGAAGGTGGCACCTCCTCCAAGAGGCCTTCCCAGACTAAGCCCCACTTCTCCTCAGCTCCCCCTCCCTTCCGCATCACCACGACTCACTCCCTTTGCTCTTCCTCCCTCCCCCTGCCCCACAGCACTTATGTATATATGTATATATCTGTAATTCTATTTATATAGATGCCTGTTTACTTGCACTGATGTCTGTCCCAGTGCCCCTCCCCCTGCCCCATCTAGACTGTGAGCCGTTATGGACAGGGATTATCTCTCTTTATTGCTGTACTGTACTTTCCATGAGCTTAGTGCAGAGGTCTGCACACAGTAAGCGCTCAATAAATACAATTGAATGAATGAATGAAAGTATCACCCCAGAGTTTAGAATAATGCTTGGCACACAGTAAGCACTTAAATGCCACAATGACTATCAAGGAAAAACTGACACTAAACTCTAAGCTTCCCCACTCTCTTCTTCCTTATTTATCTGCCTCTTCACCTGGTACTCTCCAGTCCTTATTTTCCACTCCTCCCAAACAAATCTTTCCACTGTTCCTTGTTCACAAAACTGCCTGGAACACCCACCCCCAACAAATCATAAAACTACTGCTCTTCACATCTTTAATGTCCTCCTGAAATCACACCTCCTCCAGGAAGCTTTCCCTGATTAATTTTCTTCTCCTCAGGTCGTGTCCTGCCAATCACCACCTCGGCACTTATAGCCCCCTAGAGCACTTATGTACATATGCTACTTTGGCCTTATGTGTTCACTTATCCCTCTTTCTAGTCTCTTGTTATAACCAATTGGATCTCTTTTTCCCCCCAACTGTCAGTAATCCCATGTAAGTCTCTCCTATTAAGCGGTACATTCCTTCACGGTAGGGAATATGTCTTTTATCCCTATTATACTTCAGGAAATGGCTTCAAACTATTCTGCCCTGTCTCAACCAATCGATACCACCTTTTGAGCATTTACTGTCTGCAGAGTTCTGTACAGTGTGCTGGGGAAGGAGTACTAATACTAATGATGATTTTTTTAAGTGTTTACTATGTGCGAAGCACTGTGCCAAAGTAATCAGGTTGTCTCACAGCCTTAATCCCCATTTTATAGATTAGGTAACTGAGGCACACAGAAGTTCAGTGACTTGCCCAAAGTCACACAGCTGATAAGTGGTGGAGCCGGCCCCACAGTTCCCCTAGGAACATGAGGCTTAAAGGAAAAAAAGCAAAACCCAAATGGCGTTAATACCCAGTCAGATCTGACACGTGTTTTTGGAGGGGCTTTTTAATGGTATTTCATTCATTCAATAGTATTTATTGAGCACTTACTATGTGCTGTACTAAGCACTTGGAATGTAATTACGCGCTTATTATGTTCCAGGCTCTGAACTAAGTGTTGAGGTAGAGACAAGGCAATCAGGTTGGACATAGTCCATGTCCCATGTGGGGCTCACAATCTTAATGTCTGTGTTACAGATGAGGTAATTGATGCACAAAGAAGTGAAGTGACTTGCCTAAGGTCACCAAGAGACAAGTGGAAGAGCCGGGATTAGAATCCACATCCTCTGACTCCTGGGCCCGTGCTCTTTCACTAGACTATAAGCTTGTTCTGGGCAGGGACTGTGTCTGTTACACTGTTCTATTGTACTCTCCCAAGAGCTTAATACAGTGCTCTGTACACAGTAAGCACTCAATGAATACGATTGACTGACTAGGTCCAGCGTTTTGAAGAGAATGTTTCGGAGAGATGTCACTGGACACATCTGCATCTGCTGGATGGAAGGTGGTGAAGCCTAGTGGAAAGCGCTAGGGCCTGGGGGATCTGGAGGCTCCACCTGCTAAAACTGACTCTGCCACTTTGCCTGCTGTGAGACCTCAGGCAAGTCACTTTCCTCCTCTGTGCCTCGGGTTTCCTCACCTGTAAAATGAGGATAAAACGACTGCCCTGCTTCCCTCTTAGTATGGGAGCCCCACTCTGAGCAGGGACTGTGCCCAATCTATCGTGCATCCGCTCCAATACTGAGCCAAGTGCTTGGCACATAATAAAGGTTAAAAAAAAAAAACACTATCATTTTACAGTACACAAAATGGTGTTGAAAGAAACGACTAAACGCATGGTGCTGGACCCAGGGTGAATCCTAAAGAGTGATGTCAAAAAAACCGGGTTCATGTTTCTTTCTTTTTAGGCCAGGGGAGGGTTACTAGAACGCAGACTTGAGAACATATGTGCCGAGGGGGCTGCAGACATTCATTACCCACGGGCACTACCCACACATGCTATTACTGAAGCGAGGGGAGAAGAGACACTGCATAAAAAGCTTGCCATAAGCCTCTGAACTCTCTCCTACTCAATCATTCCTTCAGTACTATTCATTGAGTGCTTACTGTGTGCAGAGCACTGTACTAAGCGCTTGGAAAATACAATTCAGCAATAAAGAGAGACAATCCCTGCCCACACGGGGCTTCCAGTCTAGAGGGGGGAGACAGCATCAAAACAAGTAAATGGCATTAATAGCATCAATATAAATAAATAGAATTATAGATATATACACATCAAAACAAGTAAACAGGTATTAATATAAACAGAATTATAGATATGTAAACATATACACATATGCATAGGTGCCGTGGGGGTTGGAGGGGTCCATCAAGTTTGGAGGGCAGCTCTCTGTAGACCCCAAAAGAGGGTGCAGAAGGGCAAGACAGGAAGAGGAGCAAGGCAGGAACCCCTCCCTTAACCCAGCATCCTTCTGGTAAGGAAAGGGGGTCAGGAGTTGCTGAGAAGCAGCGAGGTCTAGTAGATAGAGCAAGTCCCCAGGAGTCAGAAGGACTTGGGTTCTAATACCAGCTCCACCACTTGTCTGCAGTGTGATCTTGGGTCTCCCGTCAAGATTATTAATAGGGTAACCAGGCTTTCCCACGTGGGGCTCACAATTTTAATCCCCATTTTACAGATGAGGTAACTAAGGCACAGAGAAGTTAAGTGACTTGCCCAAGGTCACACAGCAGACAAGTGGTGGAGATGGGATTAGAACCCACGTCCTCTGACTCCCAAACGCGGGCTCTTTCCACTAAGCCACGCCCTTGTCTGTTATCCATGCAGCTCTCTCATCCCTTGAGTCAGCCTGCCACTTTTTACAAAGTACGAGTCCGTGTCACGGTCTGCCCTGTGTCAAGCGACACGGATTCGCAGGCGGCCACGCTAGTACTTCTCCTCTACAGGGAGCTGCCAATATCACAGGAAGGACCGAGAAAGAAAACTCATAATAATAATAATTGTGATACTTGCTTAGCTCTTACTATGAGCCAGGCACTGTTTTAAGCTCTTGGATGGATACAAGCCAATCGGGTTGAATACAGTACCGGTCCCCCATGAGGCTCACAGTCTTAATCCCCATTTTACAGATGAGGGAACTGAGGCACAGAGAAGTGAAGTGACTTGCCCAAGGTCCCAGAGCAGACAGGTGGCGGAGTCGAAATTAGAATCCATGACCTTCTGGCTCCAAGGCCCCGGCTCTATCGGTTACGCCGACCAGATGCATCATAAAGGGGAAGTGATTAGAAATTCAAATACCGTGTGGAGAGTCACTATGAGAAGAATGTGGGAACGAGATTTTAAAATCCCCAAACAGCTGAAGGGAATGAATGGAACCGTTCCCAGGACAAAACCGAATAGCTCTGAAAGGAGTGTGGGCGGCCCCAAGTAATGAGCGTGTGTGCAGTATGCACGAAGCAGGCCTTTCCACGCCTACAAGGAACCAGACAGCCTCAGAGTCACACGTGGCCAAAGAAAGATGACAACAAACCAGAGCTGGCTGGTAGGAATATAGACCATCTGGAGGAGGGATGAAAGGAAGGATACAAAGAAGTGCAGCATTGACTCTTTCACAAAACCACCAAAGTTAGGGACAGAAATGGAGCTCAAGAGGGATGCCACATATATCACATATGCCAAGGCCAGAGATCTAAACTGTACGCTTGCTGTGGGCAGGGAATGTCTGTTATATTGTACTCTCCCAAGCACTTAAAACGATGCTCTCTGCACACAGTAAGCACTTAAGACGACTGACTGAATGATCAATCCGTAGTATTTATTGAGTGCTCAGTTTACCTCATCCTACCTCACCTCACTAATCTACCACATCCCAGACCACACGCTCAGCTCCTCTAGTGCCAGCTTACTCACTGTTCCTCGACCTCCCCCGCCTTTGAAGCCTTACTGAAGGCACAATTCCTCCAAGAGCCTTCCTTTCCTCTTCTCCCACTCCTTTTTCTGTCAGCCTGACTTGCTCCCTTTGTTCTTCCCCGCTCCCAGCCCCACAGTACTTATATACACGTCTGTATTTGAATTGATGTCTGTCTCTCCCCTCTAGACTGTAAACTCATGTGGGCAGGGAATGTGTCTGTTTATTGTTGTAGTGTACTTTCCCAAGCACTTACTACAGTGCTCTGCACACAGTAAGTGCTCAATAACCACGAGTGAATGAATGAAGATCCAAGTGCGTAGGCAATGCAGAAGGGAAAAGGAGTAGGTGAAATGAGGGATTAGTTGGCGAAGGCCTCTTGGAAATATGACTTTAGTAAGGCTTTTCACTCTGCTGCCTAGATTATCCTTCTACAGAAACACTCTGGGCACGTCATCCCCCTCCTCAAAAATCATAAGTGGTGGCCTATCAACCTTCTCATGAAGCAAAAACTCCTCCCTATTGGCTTCAAAGCTGTCCATCCCCTTGCCCCCTCCGACCTCACCTCCCTTCTCTCTTTCTCCAGCCCAGCCCGCACACTTCGCTCCTCTGCCTCCGCTTACCTCCTCATTAGGCCTGGTTCTCTCCTGTCCCACCGTCGACCCCTGGCCCACGTCCTACCTCTGGCCTGGAATGCCCTCCCTCCTCAAATCCGCCAAATAGCACACTTCCCCCCCTTCAAAGCCCCACTGAAAGCTCACCTCCTCCAGGAGGCCTTCCTGGACTAAGTCCCCCTTTCCTCTGCTCCTCCTCTCTCCCCATCACCCAACTCCCTCCCTCTGCTCTCCCCCACTCCCCACCTCACAGCACTTGCTTATATACGTACATATTTATTTTTCCATTTATTTTATTCATGATGTGTATATATCTATAATTCTATTGATTTATATTGATGCTATTGATGCCTATTTATTTATTTTGATGTCTGTCTCCCCCTTTCTAGACTGTGAGCCCATTGTAGGGCAGGGATTGTCTCTCTTTGTTGCTGAATTGTACTCTCCCAAGTGCTTAGTACAGTGCTCTGCACACAGTAAGCGTTCAAATACGATTGAATGAATGGTCTCTCTCTGTTGCCCAATTGTACTTTCCAAGCGCTTAGTACAGTACTTTGCACACAGTAAGCACTCAATAAATATGATTAAATGAATGAATGAATTAATGAAGGACAGTGGTAGTCTGTTGTAATGAAGGGGGTGGGGGTGCCAAGCCAGGGGGAGGACATGGGCAAGGGGTCAGTGGCAGGACAGACAAGACTGAGGTACAGGGGGCAGGTTGACTTTAGAGGAGCAAAATGTGCAACCTGGGGATGTAGTAGGAAACAAATGAGGTAGGAAGGGGTGAGCTGATTAAGTGCTCTAAAGCTGATGGGCTGGAGTTTTTGTCTGATGTGAAGGTGGATGGGTAACCACTGGAAGATCTTCAGGGATGGGGTAACGTGGACTGAGCTTTTTTTTTAGAAAAAAATGATCCAAACAGCACAGTCTTCACCGGAGAGCGGAGGTAGTGAGGTCAGTGGGGAGGCTGATGCAGTAGTCAAGGCAGGAGATGGATCAGCATGGTAGCATTTTGGATGGAGAGGAAGGGGCAGATTTTAGTAATGATGTGGAGGTGGAACCGACAGGATTTGGTGACAGATGGAATATGTGAGGCAAATGGAAGAGATGAGTTGAAGATACTGCCAAGGTAATGAGCTTGCAAATGAAAGAGATGAGTTGAAGATAATATTAATAATAATGATAGTATTTATTCATTCATTCAATCAAATTTATTGAGTGCTTACTATGTGCAGAGCACTGGACTAAGCGCTTGGAATGTACAATTCAGCAACAGAGACAATCCCTGCCCAACAACGGGCTCACAGTCTAAACATTAAGCACTTACTATGTGCCAAGCACTGTTCTAAGTGCTGGCAGAGATTCCAAGTGCTTAATACAGTGCTCTGCACAGAGTAAGAGCTCAATAAATACTATTGAATGAATACAAGGTAATTAGGTTGTCCCACGTGGGGCTCACAGTCTTAATCCCCATTTCACAGATGAGGTAACTGAGGCACCGGGAAGTGACTTGCCCAAAGTCACACAGCTGATAAGCGGCAGAGCCAGGATTAGAACCCACGACCACTGACTCCCAGGCCTGGGCTCTTTCCACTAAGCCACGGTGCTTCTCATAATGAGCTTGCAAGATAGGGAGGGAATGAATGAATGAATGGTGTTGTTTACAGTAATAGGAAATATGGGGGAGGGCTGAAATTTGGGAGGGAAGATGAGTATTTAAATATCACACTTTATTATTATTAAACACACCTAAAATTTTGCCCCTCAAGACATAGCATCCTAGGAATTGTTGTTCTTATTTTGTGCATTCATTAATGTCCTGTTGGTGTCTTCATATGTTGCTTCATCTCTCCCCAGGCTGGAACTCCCACCCCCTTCGACAACAGAATACCACTCTTTTACTAAAATCACTTCTCCAAGAGGCCTTCCCTGATTAAGCCCTCTTTCCCTGCTTCCCTCTCCCTTCTGTGTTGCCTATGTGTTTGAATCTGCACCCTTTTAGCGGTTAATATTCACACCACCCTCAGCTCCACAGCACTTAGTACATATCCATAATTCGTTTATATTAATGTCTGTCTTCCCCACAAGACTATAAGCTCCTTGAGGGCAGGGATCGTGTCTACCGAAATCTATTACATTGTACTCCCAAGTGCTTTATACAGTGCTCTGCACATAGTAGGTGCTCAACAAACTGTTGATTGGGTATATTCTTAAAATGAGCCCCCTGAAGGTCAGGGACTGTGTCTAATTCTCACCTGTGAATTACTTCCCAGCCCTTAGTACAGTTCTCAGCATAAATGCTTAATACTATTATTAAATAAATATTTTACTCCCTTCTCCCTTTATGGGACTGGAACATGACTGAACACAAAGCCAGAAAAGCTATGGAAAAAGTTTCAAAAGCATCTGGCATCATCAAGGTGCCAATTTAGCATTAACAGGCAACAAGTCAAAAAACAATTAAAAGCAGTGAGTCAGTAAGTCACCAACGGACACAGAAACTTCAGCTACAATGTATTTGCATCATAGAATGAGTATACTAGAGGAATCAGCTTTCACCAGAGGCCACATTCGTTAATTTCTGGATGACAATTATCTTTAATTTAAATGGCATCAAATCTTTCACACATCACAGATTTCTTTGATGAATAATAAATGAGCATACTGCAACATCTCTGTGAAGCAAGAAGGCAGCAGATTCTAACTGATGGGAAATCGAAAGGTTCAGAGCAATCCAGCAAAGAGCACTAAGCCCACGCATCCCAAATGTCTTCTGAGGGTTGATATTACCCAAGGAATCTAAAACACTGGAAATTTTATTACAAGTTTAGAAAATATAAATAATTTTAACATACACAATTCCTTAGTCCAGAAATGAATATGATTAGAAACAAGATAAAAATCCCTGAACCAGTTAAAGCAAATTAGGGAGCAGAGGAGTATGAAAGCATACAGGACTTGATGGCAGGAAACCTAGTTTCTAATGCCCAGCTCTGGCTTTTGCCACCTATGTAAACTTGGGCAAGTCATTCAATGACTCTGCCTCAGTTTCCTCATCTGAAAAATGAAGGTTCAATACCCACTCTCCCTCCTACTTTAAGACTGCCGTATTCAACAGGAACTGTGTCTGATCTGATTATACTCTACCTACCACAATCATTGGCATTATTCATTCATTCAATAATATTTATTAAGCACTTACTATGTTCAGAGCACTGTACTAAGCGCTTGGAATGTTCATTCATTCATTCAATAGTATTTATTGAGCGCTTACTATGTGCAGAGCACTGTACTAAGCGCTTGGAATGAACAAGTCGGCAACAGATAGAGACAGTCCCTGCCCTTTGACGGGCTTACAGTCTAATCGGGGGAGACGGACAGACAAGAATGTACAATTCGGCAACAGATAGAGGCAATCCCTGCCAATTGACGAGCTTACAGTCTAATCGGTGGAGACAGACAGACAAAAACAATAGCAATAAATAGAATCAAGAGGATGTACATCTCATTAACAAAATAAATAGGGTAATGAAAATATATACAAATGAGCGGATGAGGACAGTGCTGAGGGGAGGGGAAGGGAGGGGGGAGGAGCAGAGGGAAAGAGGGGGGGAAGGGGGCTTAGCTGAGGGCAGGTGAAGGGGGGGCAGAGAGGGAGCAGAGGGAAAAGGGGAAGCTCAGTCTGGGAAGGCCTCTTGGAGGAGGTGAGCTCTCAGGAGGGCTTTGAAGAGGGGAAGAGAGTTAGTTTGGTGGAGGTGAGGAGGGAGGGCATTCCAGGGCAGCGGGAGGAGCATTCCAGGGCAGCGGGAGGACGTGGGCCAGGGGTCGACAGCAGGATAGGCGAAAACTATCAACTATATTATATTATCAACTATAATTCTAATTCTCGCTATTGAGTCGAGGACCTCATTGTAGTCAGCTACCAAAACAGTAAGAAAAGCAATATTCATTCAATCATATTTATTGAGGGCTAATTGTGTGCAGAGTACTAAGTGCTTGTAAGAGTACAATACAAAAATAGACATTCCCTGCCCACAATGGAGCTGGGGAGGCAGACATTAATATCAATTACAGATATGTACATAAGTGCTATGGGGCTCAGGTTGGAGGAAGGTGGGGAACAAAGGGAGTCAGGGCGACGAAGAAGGGAGTGGGAGAAGAGGAAATAATGATTATGGTATTTAAGCGCTTACTATGTGCCAGACACTGTACTAAGCGCTGGGGTGGATTCAAGCAAATCGAGTGGATACAGTCCCTGTCCCTCGTGGGGCTCACTGTCCCAATCCCCATTTTGCAGATGAGGTAACTGAGGCACAGAGAAGTGAAGGGACTTGCCCAAGGTCACAGAGCAGACAAGAGGCAGGGTCAGGATTAGAACCAATGACCTTCTGACTGCCGGGCCTGTGATTTATCCACTACAACATGCTACTTCCCGAAGCGAGGGGCTTAATCAGGGAAAGCCTCTTGGAGGAGATGTGTCTTCAATAAGACTTTGAAGCGGAGGTAGCGTAATTGTCGGATTTGAGGAAGGAGGGCATTCCAAGCCAGAGGGAGGGCGAGGGGTCGGCAGCGAGATAGGAGAGATCAAGGCACAGTGAGAAGGTTAGCACTAGAGGATATCAATCAATCATATTTATTAAGCAGCGTGGCTCAGTGGAAAGAGTCCGGGCTTGGGAGTCAGAGTTCATGGGTTCAAATCCCGGCTCTGCCACTTGTCAGCTGTGTGACTGTGGGCAAGTCACTTCACTTCTCTGTACCTCAATTCCCTCATCTGTAAAATGGGGATGAAGACTGTGAGCCTCACGTGGGACAACCTGATGACCCTGTATCTACCCCGGCGCTTAGAACAGTGCTCTGCACATAGTAAGCGCTTAACAAATACCAACATTATTACTATTATTAAGCGCTTACTATGTACAGAGTGCTGTACTAACATATGGGCGAGTCAAGCACAACAGAACTAGCAGTCACATTCCCCACCCATCATGAATTTACAGTCTAGAGGGGGAGGCGGACATTATGGCATAGTGGATAGAGCAGAGGTCTGGGAGTCAGAATAATAATAATAATGATGATGGTATTTGTTAAACACTATGTGCCAAGCACTGTTTTAAGCACTGGGGTAGATACAAGGTAATCAAGTTGTCCCACATGGGGCTCATACTTTTAAACCCCATTTTACAGATGAGGTAACTGAGACACAGAGAAGTTAAGTGACTTGCCCAAGGTCACACAGCAGACAAGTGGCAGAGCAGGATTAGAACCCACATCCTCTGACTCTCAAACCCACGGTCTTTCCGCTAAGCCGGGCATTCATTTATTCAATCATATTTACTGGGCTCTTACTACGTGCAGAGCACTGTATTAATGGGTTCTAATCCCGGCTCTGCCACTTGTCTGTTGCGTGACCTTGGGCAAGTCACTTTACTTCTCTGTGCCTCAGTTCCCTCATCTGTAAAACAGGTATTGAGACTGTGAGCCCCACATGGGACAGGGACTGTGTCCAACTCCATTTGCTCGCAACCACCCCAGCGCTTAGTACAGTGCCTGGCACATAGTAAGCGTTTAACAAATACCACTACTAATATTATGATTAATATAAATAATATAATGCTGGTTATGGGCCCATCATCTTAGCCTGGACTGCTCTCTTTGCTAAACCCTTTCACGACTGTATGTTGGGGGTATAGTGGCTAACATAACTGCCTTCCAAGCAGTTGACCTGGGTTCGATTTCCGGCCAGTGCAGAGGCTTTCTTGAGAACATTAATGTATATATCTGTAATCTATTTACATTCAGTGAAGCAGCCTGGCTCAGTGGAAAGAGCCCAGGCTTGGGAGTCAGAGGTCATGGGTTCTAATCCTGGCTCTGCCACCTATCAGCTGTGTGACTGTGGGCAAGTCACTTCACTTCTCTGTGCCTCAGTTACCTCATCTGGAAAATGGGGGTGAAGACTGGGAGCCCCATGTGGGACAACCTGATCACCTTGTATCCCACCCAGCGCTTAGAAAAGTGCTTTGCACATAGTAAGCACTTTAAATATCACCATTATTTTGGCTTTCCTCTCCCACAAAACAGCAGCTGGCTTCTTGGAAATAATAATGGCACTTGTTAAGTGCTTACTATGTGCACGGCGTTGTTCTAAGCACTGCAGAGGATACAAGGTGATCAGGTTGTCCCACGGGGGGGGGGGGGGCTCACAGTCTTCATCCCCATTTTACAGATGAGGTCACTGAGGCCCAGAGAAGTGAAGTGACTTGCCCAGTCACCCAGCAGACAAGCAGTGGTGTCAAGAATTAGAACCCATGACCTCTGACTCCTAAACCCGGGCTCTTTCCACTTAGCCACGCTGCTTCAGTCCACTCAATAAATACTACTGAATGAAAGGAATGAATAATCCCGCCTCCGCTACTTGTCTGCTGTGTG
Organism: Ornithorhynchus anatinus; assembly: GCF_004115215.2. Classification (NCBI taxonomy): domain Eukaryota; kingdom Metazoa; phylum Chordata; class Mammalia; order Monotremata; family Ornithorhynchidae; genus Ornithorhynchus; species Ornithorhynchus anatinus. Next base: position 124,900,239 of record NC_041730.1, on the reverse strand, counting down.
ACCTCGGGCAAGCCACTTCACTTCTCTGGGCCTCAGTGACCTCATCTGTAAAAATGGGGATGAAGACAGGGAGCCTCACATGGGACCACCTGATGACCCTGTATCTCCCCCTGCGCTTAGAACAGTGCTCTGCACAGAGTAAACGCTTAATACCACCATTATTATTATTATTAAACACTGTGGAAGATAACTTCCCTCCCACCCGCTTTGGAATCAGAGGTCATGGGTTCGAATACCGGCTCTGCCACCTATCAGCTGTGTGACTGTGAGCAAGTCACTTCACTTCTCTGTGCCTCCGTTCCCTCATCTGTAAAACAGGGATGAAGACTGTGAGCCTCACATGGGACAACCTGATTCCCCTGTGTCTACCCCAGCGCTTAGAACAGTGTTCTGCGCATAGTAAGCGCTTAACAAACACCAACATTATTATTATTAAACACCGTGGAAGATAACTTCTCTGTGCCTCAGTGACCTCATCTGTAAAACGGGGATGAAGACTGTGAGCCTCCCATGGGACAACCTGATTCCCCTGTGACCTCATCTGTAAAACGGGGAAGAAGACTGTGAGCCTCCCATGGGACAAACTGATTCCCCTGTGTCTCCCCCAGCGCTTAGAACAGTGCTCTGCACATAGTAAGCGCTTAACAAATACCAACATTATTATTATAACTTCCCTCCCACCCGCCCCAGCTGGGCTCCCAGCCTTCCCCATCGACTGGTGGTGGCCTTGTCCTCCTCCCCTCAGGAGTTGGGCCTAGTTGGGCCTAGTCAGGCCTGGTCAAGCGTAGTTAGGCCTGGTCAAGCCGAGGCGCCCCCCCCACCCCCCCACTCACCTAGGCCTCAGGTCCTGATTTGGCTCCCCCTCCTCACTTCTCACCGCCGCCATTTTCGTAATCCTCCGCCGCCATGGTCACCGCCCACGGCTCCGCCTCCCAGCCCCTCTGATTGGCTAAGACTCCCGCCTGCTCGCTTCTGATTGGCTAAGGCTCCCGCCTGCTCGCTTCTGATTGGCCTGCGGGCCTCCCCTCCCCCCGTCTTGCCATACTAAGGCCGCGCTATGGCTTTATTGGTCTGTTCAAATAACCGCCCTCGGCCTCCCGCCTCCTATTGGGGACCGCCTGGCTCTGAGGGGAGGGCAGATGCATTCGTTCATAATAATAATAATAATAATAATGGTATTTGATAAGTGCTTACTATGTGCCAAACACTATAGGGAAGCAGCGGAAAGAGCCCGGGCTTGGGAGTCAGAGGTCATGGGTTTGAATCCCGACCCCACCGCTTGTCAGCTGGGTGACTTTGGGCAAGTCACTTCACTTTTCTGGGCCTCAGTTCCCTCATCTGGAAAATGGGGCTGAAGACTGGGAGCCCCACATGGGATAACCTGAGCAGCGTGGCTCAGTGGAAAGAGGCCGGGCTTGGGAGTCAGAGGTCATGGGTTCGAATCCCAACCCAACAAATACCAACATTATTATTATTAACAGGATGATAATAATGTTGGTATTTGTTAAGCGCTTACTTACTATGTGCACTCCCCCGAGCACTGGGGGAGATACAGGGTAATCAGGTTGTCCCACATGGGGCTCACAGTCTTCATCCCCATTTTACAGATGAGGGAACTGAGGCACCGAGAATTTAAGTGACTTGTCCAAAGCCACACAGCTGACAAGCAGGGGAGGCAGAATTTGAACCCATGACCTCAGCTTCCCCAGCCCGGGATCTTTCCACTGAACCACACTGCTCCTAGATCAGTGCTTTGCAAATAGTAAGCACTTAACAAATACCATTATTATTATTCTAAGCGTTGGAGCACTGTTCATCTCATTCGATCATATTTAATGAGAGCTTGCTGGGCACAGAACACTGTACCAAGCGCTTGGGAGAGCACAACAGTAGACACTTACCCTGCCCCCAACTAGTTTATGCCCACAATGGATGTCACTCTTTATTGTACTCTCCCAAGGGCTTAGTAATAATAATAATGATGGTATTTGTTAAGTGCTTACTATGTGCAAAGCACTGTTCTAAGCGCTGGGGCCATACAAGGTGAGCAGGTTGTCCCACGTGGGGCTCACAGTCTTCATCCCCATTTTCCAGGTCAGGGCACTGAGGCCCAGAGAAGTGAAGTAACTTGCCCAAAGTCACCCAGCTGGCAAGCGGCGGAGTCGGGATTCGAACCCATGACCCGTGACTCCCAAGTCCGGGGGTCTTTCCACTTAGCCACGCTGTTTCTCTTCTCTATGCATTTAACTAAGTGCAGACACAGTAATCACTCAATATGGGTGATGGAATGAATGAGCTTACAGTCTGAGGGGGCGAGGGAGGAGAGGCAGACATTAATATAAATAAATAATATTTATTCATTCCATCGTATTTATTGAGCGCTTCCTATGTGCAGAGCACTGTACTAAGCGCTTGGAACGGACAATTCGGCAACAGATAGAGACAATCCCTGCCCATTGACGGGCTTATAGTCTAAACGGGAGAGACAGACAACAAAACGAAACAAGTAGTCAGGCATCAGTAACAACAAGATAAATAGAATAGTTCCCTCGTCTACTATTTTCTTGTATCCACCCCAGCACTTAGTAGAGTGCCTGGCACACAGTAAGCGCTTTACAAATACCACTATTATTATTATTATTAGTGCCGTCTTCAAATCCTCTGCTCCCTCCCCCTTTCCCCGTTCCCCTCCCCTCAGCTAAGCCCCCTTTCCCCCTCTCCCTTCCCTCCCCTCAGCAGTGCTCATTTGCATATATTTTTATTGCCCTATTCATTTTGTTAATGAGGTGTCCATCCCTTTGATTCTATTTATCGTGATTATGTTGTCGTGTTTTTGTCCGTCTCTCTCCCCCGATTAGACTGTGAGCTCGTTATTGGTTAGGGATGGTCTCTATTGCCCAATTGTACATTAATAATAATAATAATGTTGGTATTTGTTAAGCGCATACTAGGTGCAGAGCACTGTTCTAAGCGCTGGGGTAGACACAGGGGAATCAGGTTGTCCCACGTGGGGCTCACAGTCTTCATCCCCATTTTACAGATGAGGTAACTGAGGCACAGAGAAGTTAAGTGACTTGCCCACAGTCACACAGCTGACAAGTGGCAGAGCCGGGATTCGAACCCATGACCTATGACTCCAAAGCCCGTTCTCTTTCCACTGAGCCACGCTGCAAGCGCTTAGTCCAATGCTCTGCACATAGTAAGCGCTCAATAAATACGATTGAATGAATGAAATAGGACAGCCCTATATATTGAATTTAAGTACATATTAAGTCCACCACTGACTGCCACCTTGTGGAAATTGAGGCAAATTCATTTCCCACTGGACGTTCCTTCAAACTTCAAGGGTCTGATATTCTCTGATTACCTCTATCAGATCCCATTCTTTGGATTCTTACTCACAGAATTTCAATAGCACCGAGCCAGTGCAATGCGTTAATGGTTGGAAAATATGCACCCATTTATTCTACCTCTACCCTTCTCTGTCACTCCATTTTGGAGTGACTTTCCCGCTCCGATCCTAACCTATCGGTCAACCTCACAGTCCTGACTCAAGTTCTGAATGGTTCTCTCAACATGTTCATTTGCGGAGGAAGGGTGAGATTATTCAAACAATCAATCGATGGTATTCACTGAGTATCTCCTGTGTGCAGGATGAGAACTCAACTGAGGTTAAAAATTCCCAGTCTCAAAGAGTTTACAATCTCTAAGCTGTAAACTTCTTGTGGGCAGGGATCATGTGCAACAATTCTATTAATAATAATGATGTTGGTATTTGTTAAGTGCTTACTATGAGCAGAGCACTGTTCTAAGCGCTGGGGTAGATCCAGGGTAATCAGATTGTCCCACGTGAGGCTCACAGTTAATCCCCATTTTACAGATGGGGTAACTGAGGCCCAGGGAAGTTAAGTAACTTGCCCAAAGTCACACAGCTGACAAGTGGCAGAGCCAGGATTTGAACCCATGACCTCTGACTCCCAAGCCCATGCTCGTTCCGCTGAGCCACGCTGCTTCTCAGTGCTCGGCACATAGTAAGCGCTTAACAAATACCAACATCATTATTCTCTATTGTACTGTACTCCTCCAAGCGCTTAGTATGGAGCTCTGCACAAAGCCAGTGCTCAGTCGATATCTAAGTGCTACCTCTCCCAGAGAGAGAAGACAGGGAGAATAGGGGGAATAGAGAAGCAGCGTAGCTTAGTGGAAAGAGCACAGACTTGGGAGTCAAAGGTTGTGGGTTCTAATCCTGGCTCCACCACTTGTCAGCTGTGTGACTTTGAGCAAGTCACTCTGCGGCTAACAGGGCAGGGTTCTGCCAAATATTGGCTACCCACTTATCACCCCTCTGAGAGACCCATCCTTGTCCATTTCCCACAATCCTGGAATCTCATCCTCATCACCAGTAACGTTCTGCCACTTGTCAGCTTTGTGACCATGGGCAAGTCACTTCACTTCTCTGTGCCTCAGTTACCCCGTCTGTCAGGTATGAAAGGAAAGGGAGATCCAGGCTGGAAGCAAGACATGGATGAGAGGTCAGAGGTGAGATAGACAACCTGTATCTACCCCAGCGCTTACAACAGTGCTCTGCACATAGTAAGCGCTTAATAAATACCAACAATATTAATAACGTCACACCTGGAGTAGGATGTCTCTGGGTATCGAGATGGCTGGAGCCAGGATAATGGAGACCGGTGAATGTCTGCGGATGTGGTCAAACCCACAGTAGCAAGTTTATTGTATAAGTTGCAACAAAGAGAAGCAGTAACCAATTACTCCATTAATTAAAGGTATTTTTTGAGCACCTACTGTGTGATCTTAGGCAAGTCACTTCACTTCTCTGGGCCTCAGTTACCTCATCTATAAAATGGGGATAGAGACTGTAAGCGCCACATGGGAGAGGGACTGTGTCCAATCCGATTTGCTTGTATCAACCCCAGCGACTAGTACAGTGCCTGGCACATTGTTAAGCGCTTAACAAATAGCATCATTATTATTATTATTGTTATTATTATTGCAGAGGACTGTACTAATCCACTTGGGAGAGTACAATACAACAGAATTAGCAGACATTTCGGTGCCCATAATTAGTTTACAGTTGATCAAAATTCTGTGGGTGATTAGCTAATGGTGGTTAGCTTGGACTGAAGACATTTCATCAGGGGAAATATATGCTAATACTTGGAAACAACTAAACTTTAAACAAACAACTGCAGTTGAGGGGAAAAGGTGGGGGAGGGGGGCAATACTCACAAAAAACACCAGAAAACAAGCCAAAGTCCCTAAATCCCCTCTATCTCGTCACGGGGCCCCACAGGTGACCCCAAGAGTCGAGTCTGGGCTGACCACTCACCCAGTTATGGGGTGTCTATGATCTGTAGGAGTCGGACCAAAACCTTGTGGGGAAGCGGATCGCTGCGAGCCAAGCATCGTGGCAGCTTCTGGTTGGTCGGTTACCGAGGAGGGCCCCCGTTTCTGAGGAACTCAGAAACCACAGGAATAGCATTTAACTGCTGGGGCAGGATGTTTATCTCTCCCGGGCCGGCCAAGTCCTGAAATGGCGGCCTCCCTAAAATGGAGTCAGTCATGTCAGAATAACGGGGGTGCTCGCAGATGAATGATCGTCTTTGAGCCAAAGAAGAATTCCTTTTGAGTATTACCCCAAAAAGCCTGGGTTGGACCAGGGGGGCTGCTGGGGAAGAGGAAATCCTCCAATGTGGGAGGGGCCGGGTAAGGGTCTTCAGGGGGTCTTCCGCTTGGATCCAGAAGGCGACCGCTGCCCTCTTAGCAGGGCCGGAGTCACTGGTGGCAGGCAGAGTCCCAGCTCCTTTCTGGAGCCTAATGGGATGGGGGGGCAGGGTGAGGTGGCAGAAGGGTAGATATGAGGATGGGGAGAGCCTCTGCTGGGTCCTGGCACCCCCAGAGGAGAAGCGACCTGCGCCCAGCCAGGGTCAGCCAGCTGAACTACAGCTCTGGCTGTGGAGGCGGCAGATGGGGCTCTGGCACTGCAGTAAAACTGAGAGCTGGGAGCAGGGAGCCAGGGGGCCGAGCAAACTGGATCTGCACGCAGGGATGCATATAACCGCTTCAGGGTGTCCCAGCTCTGGACCTCCACCCTGGCCCTGGACCTCCAGCCCTCCCAGGCCTCATGACCTAAGAATAAAGCAGAAACAAGGTTGGCAATAAACACATCAGGAAAGGTGAAACAATCAAAATGCAAAGGGAACATAAAAGACAAGGACTATAATAAATATGGTCAGAGCAATCAATCAATCAGTGACATTTATTGAGCACTTACTGTGTGAGAAGCGCTTGGGAAAGTAAAATACAGCAGAATTGGTAGACACATTCCCTGCCCACGGGGAGCTTACAGTCTATAAGGGTAGACAGACATTAAAATAAATTACAGATACATGCATAAGTGCTGGGGGGCTTAGGGTTGGGTGAATATCAAATGCTTAAAGGTTACAGATTCAAGTGCAGAGGTGTCGCAGAAGGGAGAGGGCATAGGGAACAAAAAAGGCTCAGTCAAGGAAGGACTCTTGGAGGAGATGTACTTTTATTAAGAATATGAATATAGTGGAGTTGTCTACATTATCTACATATAGAGATGGTCGTTGAAGCCATGGGAGCAAATAAGTTCTCCAAGAAAGTGGGTGAAGATGAAGAATAAAAGTGACCCAGAACTGAACCTTGAAGAACTCCCAAAGATAGGGGTGGGAGGCAGAGGAAGAGCCTGTGAAAGAGACTGAGAAGGAGCAGTCAGAGAGATAGAAGAACCAAGAGAGGATAGTGTCAGTGAATAAATCAATCATATTTATTTCAATAAATCAAACATATTTAAGTACTTACTGTGTGCAGAGTACTGTACTAAGCACTTGAGAGAGTACAGTATAACAGAGTTGGTAGACACAATCCCAGCCCACAGTGAGCTTACACTCTAAAGTGGGAGACAGACATAAATATAAATATATTTCAGATATGCTCATAAGTGCTAGGGTGCAAATCCAGTGCAAGGGGGAAGGGGAAGCAGTAGGGAGGGGAGAAGAGGAAATGAGGGCTTTGTCAGGGAAAGCTTCTTGGAGGAGATGTGCTTTTATTAAGGCTTTGAAGGTGGGGAGAATAACCATCTGTCAGATATGAAGGGAAAGGGAGTTCCAGGACAGAGGCAAGACGGAAGAGAGGTCAGAGGTGAGATAGACAAGTTCGAGGTACAGTGAGTAGGTTGGTATTAAATGAGTGAAATGTGTGGGCTGGGCTAGAGAAGCAGCGTGGCTCAGTGGAAAGAGCATGGGCTTTGGAGTCAGAGGTCATGAGTTCGAATCCCAGCTCTGCCACTTGTCAGCTGTGTGACTGTGGGCAAGTCACTTAACTTCTCTGGGCCTCAGTTACCTCATCTGTAAAATGGGGATTAAGATTGTGAGCCCCATGTGGGACAACCTGATTCCCCCGTGTCTCCCCCAGCGCTTAGAACAGTGCTCTGCACATAGTAAGCGCTTAACAAATACCAACATTATTAGTAGGAAATCAGAGAGATAAGATAGGAGGGGCCAAGGTGATTGAGTGATTTAAATACTATGGTAAGGAGATTCTGTTTGATGCGGAGGTGGATGGGCAACTCCTGGAGATTCTTGAGGAATGGGGAAACCTGGTCTGAACATTTTCATAGGAAAATGATCCAGGCAGCAAAGTGAAGTATGAACTGGAGTCGGGAGAAACAGGAGGCGGGAGGTCAGCAAGGAGGCTGATGCAGTATCAAGATGGGATAGGATAAGCAGGAGAAGCAGTGTGGACCAGTGGAAAGAGCCTGGGTTTGGGAGTCAGAGGTCATGGGTTCAAATCCTGGCTCTGCCACTTGTCAGCTGTGTGACTGTGGGCAAGTCACTTAACTTCTCTGTGACTCAGTTACCTCATCTATAAAATGGGGATTAACTGTGAGCCTCGTGGGACAACCTGATTACCCTGTAACTACCCTGGTGCTTGGAACAGTGCTCTGCACATGGTAAGCACTTAACAAATACCAACATTATTATTATTATTATTATTATTATTATTAGTGCTTGGATTAAAGTGGTTGCAGTTTGGATGGGGAGGAAAGGGTGGATTTAACAATGTTGTAAAGGTTGAACTGACAGGATTTGGGAAAGATTGAATATATGGGTTATTTTTTGAGGGGAGTTGGAGGTGAGATAGACAAGACTGAGATGCAGTGTTACAGAGTGAAATGAAGGAAATCAGCAAGGTAAGATAAGAGGTACAAGATGACTGAGTGCTTTAAAGCTAATGGTGAGGAGTTTGTTTGATGCAAAAGTGGATGAATAAGATTGGATAATGTTTCCAGGAGAAGGAGGAGGTCCTCAGTGTTAAAGCCAGCTGAGGGGTTAAGGAGGTTGGATTTGGCAAAGAAGAAGTTCAATAGTGATCATCTTAGAGAGGGCAGTTTCCTTGGAGTGAAGGGGCAGAAGCCAGGGGGTCAAGGAGAAAGAAATGAGGGATAAGAAGTGGAGGCAGCAGGTGTAGAGAACTCACTCCAAAAGTCTGGAGAGGAATGGGGGGGGGGGGGGCGATGGGATGATAACCTGAGGGAGCTGTGGGGTCAAGGGAGGGATTTTTTAGGATAGCAAATACAGGGCATGTTTGAAAGCAGTGGGGTTCCAAGCCTTGTTTCACTCCTTTGGGAACAAAGCTACCAAGCATTAATCAGAACAACAATGGCTCCCAGGGTCATAAAATTACAACTTGAAGGAACTGAGGAATAGAATTCAATTCAATTTGATCATATTTATTGAGCACTTACTGTGTGCAAAGCACTGTACTAAGCGCTTAGGGAAGTACAATTCAGCAATAAAGAGAGGCAATCCCTGCCCACAATGAACTCACAGTCTTGGGGGTGGGGAGGACAGACATGAATACAAGTAAACACACGTCAATATAAATAAAATTACAGATATATATGTACTGCTTTGGGGCATGGAGATGGGGGGAAGAGCAAAGGGAGTGATCAGGGTGATGTGGAAGGGAGTGGGAGATGCTGAAAGGTAAGGTGGGGCTTAGTCTGGGAAGCTTCTGAAGGGGGGGAGAGTAATTGTCTGGCAGATTTGAGGAGGGAGGGCATTCCAGGTCAGAGGTAGGCCGTGGGCCAGGGGTCAGCAGCAAAACAGGAGAGATGGAGGCACAGTAAGAAGGGTGCTAACCTTCTGAAGAGCAGAGTGTGTGGACTAGTTTGTAGGAGAGAAGCGAGATGAGGTAGGAAGGGGCAAGGTGATGGAGAGCTTCGAAGCCAATAGTGAGAGTTTTTGCTTCATACAAAGGTTGATAGGCAATCACTGGAGATTTTTCAGGAGGGGGATGACATGCCCTGAGCATTTCTGTAGAAAGACAATCCGGGCAGCAGAGTAAAGTATAGTCTTGAGTGGGGAAGAGGCAGGAGGTTGAGAGGTCAGAAAGTTAAGTCTTCCCTAAGTGATGTATCCTAGGAAATTCCTTAGAAGCAACAAAGCCCAGTGGGAAAAGTCCCAGCCTGGGAGTCAGAGGACTTGGGTTTTAATACCAGCTCTGTCACTTGCCTGTTGTGTGACCTTGGGCAAGTCACGTAACTTCTCTCTGCCCCAGATTCCTGAAAAATGGGCAAAACTGTAAAAACCGTAAAACTCCTTTCACTTGGATTTGCACCCTTTATTCATCCCTCCCTCAGCCCCACAGCACCTATATAAGTATCCAGAATTTATGCATTTATATTAATGTTTGTCTACCCATCTAGAGTGTAAACTCCTTGTAGGCAAGGAACATGTCTACCAGCTCTGTTACACTATATTCTCCCAAGCACTTAGTATGGAGCTCAGCACATAGTAAGCACTCAATAAATATGATTGATTGATTGATGGGATTCAATACCTTATCTCCTTCCTACTTTAAATTCAAGCCCCATTTGAGACAGGGATTGTGTCCCACCTGAAAAACTTGAATCTATCACAGTGTTTAGAACAGTGCTGACACATAGTAAGCATTTAACAAATCTTGTCTTGTCTTATGCTGTCGAGTCACTTCCGACCCATAACGACACCATAGACACATCTCTCCCAGAATGCCCCACCTCCACCTGCAATCCTTATGGTAGTGTATCCATAAAGTTTTCTTGGTAAAAATACAGAAGTTGTTTACCATTGCCTCTTTCTGCGCAGTAAACTTGAGTTTCTGGCCCCGACTCTCTCCCATGCAGCCGCTGCCCAGCACAGGTGAGTTTTGACTAGTAGCAGATTGCCTTCCACTTGCTAGCCACTGGCCAAGCTAGGAATCAACTGGTTATGCCTCTGCTTGACTCTCCCACCCGTAGCCAAGATTAGTAGAGTACCAGAAACTCTCCAGGTGCAATCCCGAGAGCCCTTTATTCTTTACTCTTTCCAAATGGTTGCATTTCTATGACTAGAAAAGGTATTTTCTGAGAAGGCTGTTATAACTAACTCTTAGGGTGAGCGGGTGACTCTAGGCTCACAAACAGAAACTGCAGACAGCAGGTGTTCATATTTACAGGGGTTGCCCAAGGAGATTAGAGATTATTCGAGACTGGTAGAGTACTGGAAACTCTCCACACGCGACCCTGAGAGGGTAATTTAACAAATACCATTAAAAAAAAAACCCAACAAAAACAAAACCTCCTGGAAGACTGGTATTTGCGTGGCTTGCTTGTACTCTCCCACACATAGTACAGTGCTTCACCTTCAGTAGGTGATGCTATTAAAGATGTACAAGTGTCAGCTCTCAGGGTTATTTCCTAGCAGCAACAGCTGTGTTGGCTTTGAGATACAAACAAAGCCACTGTTTCTGGGAAGAGGGAGGGGCCAGCTCCTGTTCCAGAGTTAGAAGGATATCCCTCCCAAAGTGTCAGGCCCCACTTTTCTCCAAACCAGTCTGTCCTGTCTCAGACACGGACTGATAATTGGGCTCTCACTGTCAGAACCGGATTTAACCAGGCTAGAAAGCAGGGGCCTCAAGGTGTTTTTCTTGTTAAAATTTTTTTATAGGTTCTTGCCAACCTCTCTGCCTCCTGTCTCTCCAGACTCCAGTCCATACTTTGCTCTGCTGCCCGGATCATTTTTCTACAAAAACATTAAGTCCATATTTCCCCACTCCTCAAGAAACTCCAGTGGTTGCCCATCAAACAGAAACACCTTCCATCAACTGTTAAAGCCCTCAATCACCTTGCCCCCTGCTACCTCAACTGGATACTCTCCTACTACAACACAGCCTTCACATTTCGCTCCTCAAATGCCAACCCACTCTCTGTACCTCCATCTCATTTATCCTGCCATCCGCCTGGAACACCCTCCCTCTTCATATCCAACAGATAAATACTCTCCCTGCCTTCAAAGCCTTACTGAAGGCACATCTCCTCCAAAAGGCCTTACCTGACTAAACACCCCTTTCCTTTTCTCTCACTCCCTTCTGCATCATCCTGACATGCTCCCTTTATTCATCCTCCTTCCCAACCCCACAGCACTTATGTACATTTCTTTAGTTTATTTGTTTTCACTTCTGTCTCCCCTTCTAGACTGCAAGCTCTCTGTGGGTAGGGAATGTGCCTGTTACATTGTTAAATTGTACTCTCCAATGCTCTTAGTATAATAATAATAAGAATAATTGTGGTATTTGTTATGTACTAAGTGCTGGGGTTGATGGAAGCACATCGGGTTGGACAAAGTCCCTGTCCTATATGGGGCTCACGGTCACAATCAATCATATTTATTGAGCGCTAACTGTGTGCAGAGCACTGTACTAAGGGCTTGGGAGAGTAATAATAATAAATAATAATTATGGTATCTGTTAAGCACTTACTCTGTACCAAGCACTGTTCTAAGCACTGGAGTAGATACAAGGTAATCAGTTTGTCCCACGTGGGGCTCACAGTCTTAATCCCCATTTTACAGATGAGATAACTGAGGCACAGAGAAGTTAAGCGGCTTACCCAAGGTCACCCAGCAGACAAGTGGCGGAGCTGGAATTAGAACTCGCATCTTCTGACTCCCAAGTCCGTGCCCTTTCCACTAAGCCATGCTGCTTCACAACAATATAACAGGCACATTTCCTGCCCACAATGAAATCCATATATTTTAATCTCAAACCAACTGCGTAAGGGATAGGTGTTCCTCTCCTCTTCTCTCCCCCACCTGGAGAAGACACAAGCTTCGAAAATAAATTAGAATTTCAGGTCAGTTGATTAAGAAATTTAGCAGTAGAGTGTGCAAAATGGAACAGGAAAAGGAAAGTAGTATGGCCTAGTGGAGAGAGCACAGACCTGCTACTCAGAGGACCTAGGTTCTAGTCCCAGCTCCAACACTTGCCTGCTGTTTGACCTTGGGCAAATCACTAAACTTCTTTGTAACTCAGTTACCTCATCTGTAAAACAGAGATTAAGACTGTGAGCCTTATATGGGACAGGAACTGTGTCTGACCTGGTTATCTTGTATCTATTCCAGCGCTTAGTACAGTGCCTGGCACATAGTAAGGGCTTAACAAATACCATTAAAAAAACCCCAAACAAACAGAAAAAGTTAACCTAGAGATGTCCAGTGGAACCTGGATGAAACCTTGACTGAAGCAGCTCAGAAAGAGAGAAGCAAATTCAACTTGCGGCACACACTGCAAATAGGAAATCTTTTTTACCTTAATTATGATCTGTAAAAACCTGCTCAACAGCACCCAGTGTATGCACACATATACACACACCGCTCTTGGTAACCGCTGCCAGTGTCAGCATTTCCAAGATCAGGATAGCCACCTTTGGCAGGTATGGAGTGGAAAAGCTGGTTCCCAAACTCAGAGGCATTAGAGATTTGTTTTGTTGTTGGGTGTTTTTTTTCTTCAGAAGTTTGTCTTCCACAGAGTTATTAGATGGAAATGGCAAGAGACTCGGGAATATCTGCCTGACAGAAGCAGCAGAAATAACTAGTTTAGCCATCTTCAAGGCAGCAAACCCAGGAAGAGACAAGGCTTCAGAGATTGAGTTAAGAGACCGTGAATTACAGAAATAGTCGAAAAGAAAATTCCAAAAGAGATCATTTTTTTTTAAATGCTAGGAGAGGAGACATCTTTCAGTCTCTCTTTTTTTTGGAATTTGTTGAGTGCTTACTGGGGCTTATTCATTCACTCATTCAATCATATTTATTGAGCGCTTACAGGGTGCAGAGCATTGTACTAAGCGCTTGGAAAGTACAATTCGGCAACAGATAGAGACAATCCCTACCTAACAACGGGTTTAGGCACTCTACCAAGGGCTAAGGTAGATACAAGTTAATCAGGTTGAAGACAGTTCATGTCCCAAGTGGGGCTCACAATCTTAATCCCCATTTTACAAATGAGGAAATTGAGGCCCAGGCAGTTAAGTGACATTAGAAGAGCAAAGTGTGTGGGCAGGGTTGTAGAAGAAAAGTAACGAGGTGAGGTAGGAGGGGGCAAGGTAACTGAGTGCTTTAAAGCCGATGGTGAGGAGTTTCTGTCTGATGCGGAGGTGGATGAGCAACCACTGGAAGTTCTTGAGGAGTGGGGAAACATGGCCTGAGCGTTTTGGTAGAAAAACAATCCAGGCAGCAGAGTGAGGTATGGACTGGTGTGGGGAGAGACAGGAGGCAGGAAGGCCAGCAAGGAGGCTGATGTAGTAATCAAGCCGGGATAGGATTAGTGATTGAATTAATGCGGTAGCCGTTTGGATGGAGAGGAAAGAGCACATTTTCGCGATGTTGTGAAGGTCGAACCAACAGGATTTAGTGATGGAATTAAAATGTGGGCTGAATGAGGGAGAGGAGTCAAGAACAACAACAAAGTTAAGGCTTGGGAGACAGGAAGGATGGTGGTACCTTCTACAGTGATGGGAAGGTCAGGGGAAGGACAGAGTTTGTGTGGGAAGATAAAGATTTCTATTTTAGACAAGTTTGAGGTACGGGTTTGAGAAGGTGAAGAGATGAGAGTACAGATGCCAGAAAAGCAGCATGGCTTAGTGGAAAGAGTATGGGACTGGGAGTCAGAAAGACCTGGGTTCTAATCCCGACTGCCATTGGTCTGCTGGGTGACCTTGGACAAATCATTTAACTTCTCAAGCCTCACATTCCTCATCTGGAAAATGGGAATTAAATCTTCCTCACCCACATCCTGTCTCAGGCTTGGAAGGCCCTCCTTCATATTACACAGAAGATCACTATTTCCACCTTCAAAGCCTTAATGAAGGCACATCTCCTCCAAGAGGGCGTCCCTCACTGAGCCCTCATTTCCTCTTCTCCCACTCCCTTCTGAGTCGCCCTTACACTTGGATTTGCTCCCTTTTATCACCTCCCTCTCCCCCCAGCTCCATGGCACTTATGTACATAGCTGTAATTTATTTATTTATTTATATTAATGTCTGTCTCCCCTTCTAGGCTGTAAACTCGCTGTGGACAGGGAACATGACTACCAACTCTCTTATACTGTACACTCCCAAGTGCTCGGCACAGTGCTCTGCACACATTAAGCACTCAATAAATATGATGGAGTAACAGGTTGATCCTCCCTCTCATCTAGACTGGGAGCCGAATACAGGTCAAGGAATGGGTCCCTACTGATAAACTTGTCTACCCCAGTGCTGAGAGTAGTGCTTGATGCATAGTCCTTGACAAATACCATGATTATTATTACTATTATTAAGCCCTAATTGTAGGGGTCCCTCAAGGTTCAGATCTGGGACCCCTTCTGTTCTCCATCTATACCAATGCCCTTGGAGAACTCATTCTCTCCCATGGCTTCAACTATCACCTCTATGCGGATGACACTCAAATCTACACCTCCAGCCCCGATCTCTCTGCCTCTCTATAGTTCCACATTTCCTCTCGCCTTCAAGACATCGTTACTTGGATGTCCTCCCATCACCTCAAACTTAACATGTCCAAAACAGAATTCCTTATCTTCCTCTTCCCACCCAAACCCTGCCTTCCCCCTGATTTTCCCATCACTATAGACAGCATTACCATCCTTTCTGTCTCACAAGCTCATAACCTTGGCATTATCCTTGACTTCTTTCTGTCATTCAACCTACATATTCAATCTGTCACCAAATTCTGTTGGACCCACCTTCACAACATGGCTAAAATCCACCCTTTCTTCTCCATCCAAACTGCTACTACGTTAATATAATCACTCGACCTATCTCACCTCCATTACTGCCTCAGCCTCCTTGCTGACCTCCCAGGCTCCTGTCTGTCCCCACACCAGTCCACACTTCACTCTGTTGTCTGAATCATTTTTCTACAAAAACGTTCAGGACATGTCACCCTGCTCCTCAAAAAACTCCAGTGGTTGCCCATCAAACAAAAACTCCTCACCATTGGCTTTAAAACACTCCACCACCTTGCCCCCTCCTACCTCACCTCCCTTCTCTCCTTGTACATCCCAGCCCGCACACTTCATTCCTCTGGTCCTAACCTTCTCACTGTGCTTCCATCTCACCTGTCTCTGACTCACCGCCGACCCCTGCCTCACGTGCTACTTCCGGCCTGGAATGCCCTCCCTCCTCAAATCCAAAAGACAATTACTCTCCCCAGCCTTCAAAGCCTTACTGAAGAAATATCCAAAGGTCTTTCCAGACTAGGTCCCCCGCTTTCATCTTCTTCAACTCCCTTCTACATGGCCCTGACTTGCTCCCTTTGTTCTTCCCCCCTCCCAGCCCCACAGCACTTATGTACTTATCTGTAATTTATTTATATGTATTGATATCTGTCTCCCCTCTCTAAACTGTAAGCTTCCTGTGGGCAGGGAATGTGTCTGTTTATTGTTGTATTGAATTAATTCATTTATTCGTATTTACTGAGTGCTTACTGTATGCTGAGTTCTGTACTAAGATCTTGGAAAGTACAATTCAGCAATAAAGAGAGATAATCTCTGCCCACACCGGGCTTACAGTCTAGAAGGGGGGAACATTATATACAAGTATCCCATTGTACTTTCCCAAGTGCTCAGTACAGTGATCTGCACACTGTACGCATTCAATCAACACGATTGAATGAATGAATGAACCCAGGAGAACCAAGGACTGGATCAACTCAGTAAAGGAGCTAGAGAGAGAGAAAAGTTAAACACTTATAGTAACTCAATCAATCATATTTATTGAGTGCTTACTGTATGCAGGGCACTGTACTAAGTACTTGGGAGAGTAATAATAATAATGGTACTTCTTAAGCGCTTATTATGTGCCAAGCACTGTTCTAAGCACTAGGGTAGACACAAATTGATCAGGTTGTACACAGTCCCTGTCCCAAATGTGGCTCATACTCTTAATCCCCATTTTACAGATGAGGGAACTGAGGCCCAGAGAAGTGAAGTGACTTACCCAAGGTCATACAGCAGCCTTGTAGCAGAGAAGAGATTAGAACCCATTTATAACAAACACATTCCCTGCCCACAGTGAGCTTAAGGACATATCAAAAGTAATAATAATAATAATAATGTTGGTATTTGTTAAGCACTTACTATGTGCCAAACACTGTTCTAAGCACTGGGGTAGTTACAAGGTAATCAGGTTGCCCCACGTAGGGCTCACAGTTTTCATCCTCATTTTACAGATTAGATAACCGAGACAGGGAGAAGTGAAGTGACTTGCCCAAGGTCACACAGCTGACAAGTGGCGGACCCGGGATTAGAATCCACTACCTCTGACTCCCAAGCCCATGCTCTTTCCACTAAGCCACGCTGCCGTCTCAAAGAGCAGAACTATCTGGTTGAGGTAGCCAGACCTGCTGGGTATGGGCAGGCCAGGCTGATAATAATTCTGGTATTTGTTAAGCTCTTACTATGTGCCAGGCACTGTACTAAGCGCTGGGGCAGATACAAGCAAATCGGGCTGGACTCAGTCCCTGTCCCACATGGGGCTCACAGTTTTAATCCCCATTTTCCAGATGAGGTAACTGAGGCCCAGGGAAGTGAAGCGACTTGCCCAAGGTCACAGAGTAGAGAAGTGGCGGAGCTGGGATTAGAACTCAGCTCCTTCTGACTCCCAGGCCAATGCTCTATCCACTAGGCCAAGCTGCTTCTCAAGCAGCTGTGACAAGCCTTCCTTGTGTGGTGGCCCTCTGGGCACTCTGCCCAGCCTATAACATACCAAAGATGGGCTGTTTTGGGCAGGGCCAGTTTAAGGCTCTGGTTAAGTCCCTGGGCAGCGGAAGCCTTGCTGGGTGTCCCTCCCCTCCTCACCCTCCAGAATCCCCACATGCATAGTACTGCCATACTGTTCCTTCCGTATTTTTAAATCAGAGGTCACAGCAAGGGTGAATGTTTGTCAGAGAGGGCCTGGCCAATTGCCCAGTTTGCCCTGTGGTTAAAACAGTCCCAGCCGCAGAGGACCCAGTGGGGTCAAAAGAGGGGCCGTCCCAGAACCATTGGTTTGGGCTAAGATCCAAGTATTTAGATGGGGCCTGAGGCAAGGCCCTACTATCAGAGGCATTTTCTAAATAAGGGAAACAACCACAGGCATTTACTAAATAAGGGGAACACCCACCACCGCCCTGGAAATACCAGTAGGCTCAGGAGCAGAGGCATGAGAAAACGGGTCCGGCCCTGAGGTCACCGAGGCGCCTCCCGGAGGACCTTTTAAGGGCGAGACCACGGACTACTCTGACTGCGGGTACAGAGCGGGGCACAGAGTCTGCTCTTGAACCCCAGGAATTTATATAGCCGAGGCAGCTAACTTGGCTACCCGAGGTCTCCCTACTCTCCAACTACGACCCAGATCGCACACTTCGCTCCTCTAATGTCAACCTTCTCCAGTGTGCCTCCAACTCATCTGTCTCGCTTCAGGCCCCTCACCCACATCCTACCTCTGGCCTGGAACACCCTCCCTCCTCAAATCCAACAGACAATTTACTCTCCCCAGCTACAAAGCCCTATTGAAAGCACACCTCCTCCAAGAGGCCTTCCCTGACTGCACCCTCCCTTCCTCTTCTCACACTGTCTTCCGTGATGCCCTGACTTGCCCTGACTTTTCATCCCCCCTCCCAGCCCCACAGCACTTATGGACATATCTGTACTTTATTTATTTACATTAATGTCTGTCTCCCCCCTAGACTGTAAGCTCCTTGTGGGCAGGGAATGTGTCTGTTTAGTATTGTATGGTACTCTCCTGAGCTCTCTAAGCTTGGTGCTCGGTACAGTGCTCTGCACATAGTAAGTGCTCAATAAATATGATTGAATGGATGAATGAATGAATGAAGCCTAATAAACACAGTAGGTGTTGGTCTGGTTTGGAAACAGCAGCTGTGTAGGGACCTGAAAGGAGATGAGATGTGGGAAACCAGCCAATGAATTGAGTAATAATGATAGTACTCGTTAAGAGCTTACTATGTGCCAAGGACTGTTCTATTACCCTATTTATTTTATTACCCTATTTATTTTGTTAATGAGGTGTATATCTCCTTGATTCTATTCATCTTGATGCTGTCCTCTTGTTTTTGTTTTGTGCTGTTTTGCTTTGCTGTCTATCTTCCCCATTTAGACTATGAGCCCGTCAATGTGCAGGGATTGTCTCTATCTGTTGCCGAATTGTCCATTCCAAGGGCTCAGTACAGTGCTCTGCACATAGTAAGCACTCAATAAATACTATTGAATTGAATTGAAATCTAAGCGCTGAGCACTCGTTCTGAGTTGCAGAGAGCAAGGGTCCCATGGCCCTCTCCTCTTCCTCCTCCTCCTTCTTCTAATTATAATAATAATACAATGTTGGTATTTGTTAAGCACTTACTATGTGTCAAGCCCCATACTAGTGCTGGGGTAGATACAAGATAATTAAGTTAGACTGGGTCTCTGATCCACATGGGGTTCACAGTCTAAGGGGGAGGGAAAACAGGGACTTAACTCTCATTTTACAGATAATGAAACCTAGACTCTCTAGACCGTTTTGATGGTAATTGTTAAGCATTTACTATGTGTCAAATGTTGTTCTAAGCACTGAGGTAGGTACACCTCACTGTCTCCCTTTTAGATTGTGAGCCCGTTGCTGGGCAGGGATTGTCACTATCTGTTGCCAAATTGTACATTCCAAGCGCTTAGTGCAGTACTCTGCACACAGTAAGTGCTCAATAAATACGATTGAATGAATACAAATTAAGTCAGACACAGTCCCTGTCTCGCATGGAGTTCATGGTCTAAGTAGAAGGGAGAACAGGTATCCCCAGTCTAGAATTGAGAAAACTGAAGCACTGGGAAGTTAAACAATTTGCCCAAGGTGACACAGCAAACAAATGACAGAGCTGGGATTAGAACCCAGGTCCTCTGACTCCCAGGCCCGTGCTCTTACCACTAGACCATGCTGCTACTCTAAGAACTAAGCGATGGGCCCTAGGAGATGAGGGAACTGAGGCACAGAGAAGTTAAGTAACTTGCCAAGGTCACACAGCAAGAAAATTGTAGAGCTGGGATTAGAACCCCGCTTCTATGGAGATTTTAGGAGAAAAGAGTTTACCAAGGGTTAATACTATCTTTGGGTGGGGTGTATTGTGAAACATTTTTTTCTAATCAGTGTGTAAGTCATGTGGGTTGAAGACTGAACTGGTATTTTGTTTTTTCCTGCCTTTGTAACATGTGGACTTGGAAGATTTGTCTACTCCAGAGAGGAGGCCGAACATATTTTTGTTGAAACTGGGACACTGGGGCCTAATCCAAGTTTACAAGTCATCTCCTTCCCACTTAGTAACTGTAAAGGGGAGAGGGGGGAAGAGGCAGAACTTTTTTTATGATGTTTGTTAAGTGTTTACTATGTACCAAGCACAGTACTAAGCACTCCCTCCCCCTGCAAATCTTCGCTACTGCCCCACAGAGACCTCCGCTCTCTCGATCCCATCCGTCTTTCCAATAGCATCTCTCCTCACCTTGCCACCCTGTCCTCTCTTCCCACTCTCGACGATCAGGTCTCCGCTTTCAACTCCACCCTCTCTACTCATCTCGACTCTCTCGCCCCCCTTTCCCTCCGCCGCTTTCGCTCCACTAACCCACAGCCCCGGATCACCTCCTCCGTCTGCCTCCTACGCTCCTATGCTCGAGCTGCCGAGCGCTGCTGGCAAAAGTCCAAGCACCGAGCCGACCTCACACACTTCAAATTTGTCCTTTCCTGCCTTAACCCTGCCCTCTCCTCCGCCAGGCAAAGCTTCTTCTCCTCCCTCATCGACACCCATGCCCGTCACCCCCGCCGATTGTTCCGGACCTTTAACTCTCTCCTTAGGCCCCCTGTTCCTCCCCCTCCCCCATCTCTCACCCCCAATGATCTGGCCGCCTATTTCCTCACGAAAATCAACACGATCAGGTGTGAGCTCCCCAAAGTCACCCCTCCGCCTCTCCCCTCCCCCTACCAACCCCCTCCCCTACTTTCCCATCCTTCCCTGCAGTATCCTCAGAGGAGATCTCCTCCCTCCTCGCAAGTGCCACCCCCTCCACCTGCGCCTCGGACCCCATTCCCTCTCACCTTCTTAAAACCATCGCCCCTGCCCTCCTACCTTCCTTAACTTCTATTTTTAACCACTCAATCTCCAATGGCTCCTTCCCCTCTGCCTTCAAACATGCCCACGTCTCCCCCATCCTAAAAAAACCCGCTCTTGACCCCACTTCCCCCTCCAGTTATCGCCCTATCTCCCTACTACCCTTCCTTTCCAAAATCCTAGAACGAGTCGTCTACAATCGATGCTGAGAATTCCTTAACTCCCATTCTCTCCTAGACCCCCTCCAATCTGGCTTCCGTCCGCTCCACTCTACCGAGACTGCTCTCTCTAAGGTCACCCGTGACCTCCTTCTTGCCAAATCCAATGGCTCCTACTCCATTCTGATCCTCCTTGACCTCTCTGCTGCTTTTGACACTGTCGACCATCCCCTCCTCCTCCATACCTTATCTCACCTTGGCTTCACGGACTCTGTCCTCTCCTGGTTCTCCTCTTACCTCTCTGGCCGGTCATTCTCGGTCTCCTTCGCTGGAGCCTCCTTCCCCTCCCATCCTTTAACTGTCGGAGTTCCTCAAGGGTCAGTTCTTGGCCCTCTTCTGTTCTCCATTTACACTCACTCCCTCGGTGAACTCATCCGCTCTCACGGCTTTGACTACCATCTCTACGCAGATGACACGCAGATCTACATCTCCGCCCCTGTCCTCTCCCCCTCCCTTCGGGCTCGCATCTCCTCCTGCCTCCGGGACGTCTCCACCTGGATGTCGGCCCGCCACCTAAAACTCAACATGAGCGAGACTGAGCTCCTCATCTTCCCTCCCAAACCCGGTCCTCTCCCAGACTTCTCTATCACCGTGGATGGCACGACCATCCTTCCCGTCTCTCGGGCCCGCGATCTCGGTGTCATCCTTGACTCGTCTCTCTCGTTCACCCCACACATCCTATCGTTACCGAGACCTGCCGGTTTCACCTCTACAATATCTCCAAGATCCGCCCTTTCCTCTCCACCCAGACGGCTACCTTACTGTTACGGGCTCTCGTTATATCCCGGCTAGACTACTGTGTCAGCCTTCTCTCTGACCTCCCTTCCTCCTCTCTCGCCCCACTCCAGTCTATTCTTCACTCCGCTGCCCGGCTCATCTTCCCGCAGAAACGATTTGGGCGTGTCACTCCCCTTCTTAAACAACTCCAGTGGTTGCCTATCAACCTCCGCTCCAAACAAAAACTCCTCACTCTAGGCTTCAAGGCTCTACATCACCTTGCCCCTTCCTACCTCTCCTCCCTTCTCTCTTTCTACCGCCCACCCCGCACGCTCCGCTCCTCTGCCGCCCACCTCCTCACCGTCCCTCGGTCTCGCCCATCCCGCCGTCGACCCCCGGGCCACGTCCTCCCGCGGTCCTGGAACGCCCTCCCTCCTCACCTCAGACAAACTGATTCTCTTCCCCTCTTCAAAACCCTACTTAAAACTCACCTCCTCCAAGAGGCCTTCCCAGACTGAGCTCCTCTTCTCCCTCTACTCCCTCTGCCATCCCCCCTTTACCTCTCCGCAGCTAAACCCTCATTTTCGCCTTTTCCCTCTGCTCCTCCACCTCTCCCTTCCCATCCCCACAGCACTGTACTCATCCGCTCGACTGTATATATTTTCGTTACCCTATTTATTTTGTTAATGAATTGTACATCGCCTTGATTCTATTTAGTTGCCATTGTTCTTACGAGATGTTCTTCCCCTTGACTCTGTTTATTGCCATTGTTCTTGTCTGTCCGTCTCCCCCGATTAGACTGTAAACCCGTCAAACGGCAGGGACTGTCTCTATCTGTTGCCGACTTGTTCATCCCAAGCGCTTAGTACAGTGCTCTTCACATAGTAAGCGCTCAATAAATACTATTGAATGAATACAAAGTTATCAGGTTGGACATATGGGACTCATGGTCTAGAAAGGAGGGAGTAGTACTTAACCCTCATTTTACAGATGAAGAAACTGAGGCACAGAGACGTTAAGTGATTTGGCCAAGGACACAGAGCAGAAAGATGGCAGAGTCAGGATTAGAACCCAGGTCCTCTGACTCCCAGGCTCATGCTCTTTCCATTAGGCCACGTCGCTTCTCCCTGGGTGTTGAAATCCTCCACCCTCTAAGCAAACCAGAGTTGCAGCCCAGGATTCTGTGGGATCTAAATTAAGCCTATCTTAGATGTATCCTAGGTCGGACATGAAAGTATAACAATAGGTCGGTGTAGGTTAACTGCCTGGTTCACTCATTCATTCAGTCATATTTATTGAGCGCTTCTGTGTGCAGAGCACTGTACTAAGCACTGGGTATGTACAATTCGGCAACAGATAGAGACAATCCCTGCCCAACTATGGGATCACAGTCTCTAAGTCAGTTCTTGGACATTAATAACCCCATAAAATCATCTGACTGAAACTGGGCATATGTGGTTAGCCTTTCTCTGGGGTAAATTGTTGTATTCATTCAATTCAATAGTATTTATTGAGCGCTTACTATGTGCAGAGCACTGTACTAAGCACTTGGAATGAACAAGTCGGCAACAGATAGAGACAGTCCCTGCCGTTTGACGGGCTTACAGTGTAATCGGGGGAGACAAGAACAATGGCAATAAATAGTTGTATAGAGAGGCAGGGTGGCTCAGGGAAAAGAGCCTGGGCTTGGGAGTCAGAGGGCGTGGGTTTGAATCCCTGCTCTGCCACTTATCAGCTGTGTGACTGTGGGCAAGTCACTTCACTTCTCTGTGTCTCAGTTACCTCATCTGTAAAATGGGGATTAACTGTGAGCCTCACGTGGGACAACCTGATTACCCTGTATCTACCCCAGCGTTTAGAACAGTGCCCTGCACATAGTAAGTGCTTAACAAATACCAACATTAATTAATTAACCTGATTATCTTGTATCTACCCCAGAGCTTAGTGCAGTGCTCCACACATAATAAGCACTTAGCAGACACCACAATCATTACTATTATTATGGGGTGTGTGTGTGTGTGCATGTGCACGCACGCACATGCCTCCAAACGAGAAGGAGCATGGCATAGTGGATAGAGAACATGCCTGGGACTCAGGAAGTCATGAGCTCTAATCCCAGCTCTGTCACTTGTCTGTTGTGGGACCTTGGGTAAGTCCCTTCACTTCTCTGTGCCTCAGTTTCCTCATCTGTAAAATGGGGATTGAGACTGAGCACCACGTGGGACAGGGACTGTGTCCAACCCAATTTGCTTGTGCCCATCCCAGCTCTTAGTACAGTGCTTGGCACATAGTAAGTGCCTAGCAAATATCACTATTATTATTATTATTATTAAGAGTCCTTCCCTGACTAAGCCCTCATTTTCTCTTCTCAGTCCCTTCTGTATCACTCTGGATTTGTATTAGCTTGGATTTGACTCCTTTACTCATCCTCCCCTCAGCCCCACAGCACCTCTGTACATACCTGTAGTTTGTTTACTTATATTAATGCCTGTCTCCTCCCCTCTAGACTGTGAACTCTTTGTTGGCAGGGAACCTGTCTACCAGCTCCTATACTGTATTCTCCCAAGCGATTAGTGCTGTGATCTGCACACAGTAAACTCTCAATAAAGATGATTGATTGATTTTTTTTAATGACACTTAAGTGCTCACTATGTGTCAGACACAGTCCTAAGTGCTGAGGTGATAAGGTGATACAAAGTTGGACAAGGTGGATACAAAGTTGGATAAGGTTGGACACAGTCCAGTTCTCACATGGGGCTAACAGTCTTAATCCCCATTTAACTGATGAGGTAACTAAGGCATAGAAAAGTGGAGTGACTGGCCCAAGGTCACACAGTAGACAAATGGAAATGCGGGACTAGAACCCAGGTCCTTCTGACTCTCAGGTCAGTGTTCTGGTTGATTGATTGTACCTTTCTAGGGGAAGTAAGAATTTTTTTTTCTCTCAGAGGACAATCAAAAGAAAAACAGAGATGAGTCTTGTGCTGATCAGCTAATAATTCCAAAACCCAACACGTTGTAGCCAGAAAATCTCTATTAGTACCTGATGAAACTCAGAGGAGGCCAGCATAGAGTAGGGGGAGGGGCCTGAAGAAACAGGATCCCGGAAGACCTGAGGGTCATTGGGAAACTGGTGATGACTCAAGTTATTTCCCGGAGAAGTTAGAGGAGGGTTCAGTCCCTCCCGCCCAGGCCCATCTGCACTGGGTGAAAACAGGAAGTCAATAGTATTCATTGAGCACTTATTGTGTGCAGAGCACTATACTAAGTACTTGGGAGAGTACAGTATAACAATATAGCAGACACATTCCCTGCCTACAATGAGCTTACAGTCTGGAGATGACCACACACTAGGTGAAACCAGGGTGCAAATGTCAGGATATTTGTGATCATCAGGATCCCGACCTCAGGACAAAAGTCAGAGGACCTGGGTTCTAATCCCAGCTCTGCCACTTGTCTGCTGTGTGACCTTGGGCCAGTCACTTAACTTCTCTGGGCCTCAATTACTTCACCTATAAACTGGAGATTAAGACTGTAAGCTCCATGTGGGAAGGGACAGTGTCTGTCATCCATTCATTCAATTGTGTATTTATTGAGAGCTTACTGTGTGCAGAGCACTGTACTAAGCGCTGGGAAAGTACAATTCGGCAACAAATAGAGACACCAACAATGGGCTCACATTATCCAACCTGATTACCTTGCATCTAGCCAGCACTTAGTACAGTGCCTGGCACATAGTAAGTGCTTAACAAACACCAAAAAAAAGCTGATTATCTTATATCTACCCCATTGCATAGTACAGTGTCTGGCACATAGTAAGCTCTTAACCAATTCCATTTTTTTTAAATTCCAAACACCACCAGCACTGGTATTACGCTGAACAACTTGAATAGTAATAATAATTATGGTTCGGTTTTTGTTTTGGTTTAATTTAAAGTATTTAAGTGCTTACTATGTGTCAAGCATTGTTCTCATTGCTGGCATAGATACAAGGAAATCAGGTTGCATTCAGTCCCCGTCCCACATAGGGCTCATGGTCTTAATTCGAGGGAGGAAGATTTTCTCTCCATTTTACAGATGAGGTAATTGAGGCACAGAGAAGTTAAGTGACTTGTTCGTGGTCACAAAGCAGACATGTGGCGGAGGCAGGATTAGAACCCAGGTCCTCAGTCAAACTAGCAAGGAGAGAAAAGCCTGAACTTCACACCTGTTTCAGAGAGGAGGCTAAAATAGGGTGAATATTAGCCTGACCCCTCCCCATCTTTCTTGACCTGTAGGCCGCCTTTGACTCTGTGATTGAGCCCCTTCCCCTGGAAACCCAAACACTGTCTTCTCCTGGTTCTCCTCTACCTCTTCTGCTACCTCCCCCGACTTCTCCTCAGCCTCATTCATTCATTCATTCAATCATGTTTATTGAGTGCATACTGTGTACAGAGCACTGTCCTAAACGCTTGGGAGAGTACTAAACAACAATAGACGCATTCCCTGCCCACAACAAGCTTACAGTCTAGAGGGAAGGGAGACAGACATTAATAGAAAGAAATAACCATGAGAGGTCCCTCAAGGTTCATTCCCAGGTCCCCGTCTATTCTCTATGTGCATCCACTCCCTGAAGGTGCTCATCTCCTACGGCTTTGATCACCACGGGTACGGAGATGACTCTAAATCTCCTTCTCCATCAAGGACCTGTCTCCCTTTCTACCACCTCCCATCTCTTCCTGCCTCCAAGACATCCCTACAAGGATTTTTTTCCTGACCCCTCAAGTACCACATGACCAAAACTGAACTCCTCTCACCTTCCAAATCCTCTCCTCCTCTTAACTTTTCCATCACTGCAGACAACACTACCAGTCTCCCATCTCACAAGCCCATAATCTTGGAGAAGGTGTGTGGCCGGGGAAGTAGCGTGATCTAGTGGATAAAGCTCAGGCCTGGGAGCCAGAGGAGCTAGGTTCTATTCCCTGCCTGCTGTGTGACCTGGGGTAAATTGCTTGACTTCTCTTTGTCTCAGTTTCCACA
This sequence comes from Ornithorhynchus anatinus, assembly GCF_004115215.2. Lineage (NCBI taxonomy): Eukaryota > Metazoa > Chordata > Mammalia > Monotremata > Ornithorhynchidae > Ornithorhynchus > Ornithorhynchus anatinus. The sequence goes on along the minus strand of NC_041730.1, from coordinate 124,873,808 downwards.
ACTGCAAAATGGGGATTATACACCTGCTCTCCCTTCTACTGAAACTGTGACCCCCATGTGGCACAGGAACTGCATTTGGGCTGAGGTATATCTATCCCAGCAATGAGAACAGTGCTGAACATATGGTAAGTGCTTGACAAATACCATAAAAAAAAACTTGATCCTTGAATCATCTCCCTCTTTCAACCCCCACAGTCTGTCACCTAATCAGGTTAGTTTTATCTTCACATCATCTCTAGAAACTGCCAAACTGCCAATACGCCGGTTCGAACACTTGTCATAAGCTGACTTGACTATTGCATCAGCCTCCTCGCTGATCTCCCTTGCATTTCAGTCCAACCATTTTGATCCCTTTCTCATCTCCGTCCCTATGCTGATCTTCGGGGACTTCAGTGTCCATACGGATGTTCCCATAGATCCTTTCACTATCCACTTTTCACTCCTCTAGACTGTGAGATTGTTGTGGGCAGGAAATGTATCTGTTTGTTGTCATACTCTCCCAAGAGCTTAGTGCAGTGCTTTGCACATGGTAAGTGCTCAGTACATATGACTGAATGTCTCAATGAACTCCTCAACTCCACTGACCTCTTGCTCCACCCCATCTCACCCACTCACCAACTTGGATCTCCTCATCCCTAGTCACTGTACAATCACTGCCCTCATCAACTCTGAAATCTCTCTATCTGATCACAAACTCCTCATCTGCCTTCTCTTCCATATTCCCCCACCCCACAAATCTGTCCTTTTCCCCGACAGAGACCTCTGGTCTTTTGACCCCACCAATTTTCTCAAGTCAGCAACCTCAACTTAGTCTCCATATTCAAACCACCTTCCTCTGGTGCACAATTGACACCTTCAACACCACCCTTTCTCCTCAACTCACTTACTCCCTAACCTCTTCACCGATCTCATACCACTAACCCATACCCCTGGATCACCTCCCCAATACATGGCCTTTGCTCCTGTGCACAAGTTGCAGATCCCTGCTGGTGGAATCTAGATATCAGGCCAACCTTGTCCACTTCATATTTATCCTTGCCTGTTTTAACTCGGCCTTCTCCTCTACCTGGCAATATTATTTCTCCATCCTTACTGACTCCCAAGCTCATTGCCCTCCCCAGTTGTTTCAGAAATTTAACTCCCTCTTCAAAATCCCTGTCCCCCCATCTTGCCCATCTCTTGCCCCTAATGACCTGGCCACACACTTTATTGACTAAATTGAAGCTGTCAGGCATGAACTCCCCAAAACTTCCCTTGTTTCTCTCCAACCCCTCCTTCCTCCTGCCCCATCTTTGACTCTCCCCTGTCCCAGAAGAATCTCAAGAGATCTCTCACCTCCTCTCAAAACTTACTCCCTCCACCTGTATTTACAACCCCATCTCTTCACATCTTATCAGAACATTTGCCCCCTTCCTTCTCCCCTCTCTGACCATCATCATCAACTGTTTACTCTCCAGTGGCTTCTTCCCTCCTGTTTTCAAACATGGTCAAAAATAATAATTATTATTATGATATTTGCTAACCACTTACTATGTGCCAAGCACTGTACTAATGATAATAATAATGTTGGTATTTGTTAAGCGCTTACTATGTGCAGAGCAAATGCTAAGCGCTGGGGTAGATACAGGGTAATCAGGTTGGTCCCACTTGGGGCTCACAGTCTTAATCCCCATTTTACAGATGAGGGAACTCAGGCACCGAGAAGTCAAGTGACTTGCCCAAAGTCACACAGCTGACAGGTGGCGGAGCTGGGATTAGAACCCATGCCCTCTGACTCCTAAGCCCGGGCTCTTTCCACTGAATAATAATGTTGGTATTTGTTAAGCGCTTACTATGTGCAGAGCACTGTTCTAAGCGCTGGAGTAGATACAGGGTAATCAGGTTGTCCCACGTGAGGCTCACAGTCTTAGTTCCCATTTTACAGATGAGGTAACTGAGGCACAGAGAAGTGAAGTGACTTGCCCACAGTCACACAGCTGGCAAGTAGCAGAGCCGGGATTCAAACCTATGACCTCTGACTTCCAAGCCCGGGGCTCTTTCCACTGAGCCACGCTGCTACTCAGTGCCATGCTGTTTCTCAGTACTATGCAATGGGATAGATACAAAATATTCAGTTTGGACACAGTTCCTGTCCCACATGGGACTCACAGTCTAGGAAGAGAGGGGAGGATTTAATCCTCATTTTACAGATGAGAAACCTGAGGCACGGAGAAGTTAGGAGACTTGCCTAAGGTCACACAGCAGATAAGTGGCGGAGCCGGGATTAGTCTCCCCTATCCTAAAAACTCTCCCTTGACCCCACAGGTCCTTCCAGTTATTGCCCCATCTCCCTTCTACCATTCCTCTCCAAAGTCCTTGAGCAAGTTGCCTTCACCCACCACCTCCACTTTCACTCCTTCAATTATCTCCTCTACCCCCTCCAATCTGGCTTCTGCCTCCTTCACTCTATGGAAAATGTCTTCTCAAAGGTCACAAATGATCTCCAACTTGCCAGATCCAATGGCCTCTCCTCCATCCTAATCTTCCTTGACTGTGGACCTTTCCCTTTCCTTGGCTTCACTGATACTGTCCTCCCCTGGTTCTCCTCCTATTTCTCTGGCAGCTTATTCTCTGTCTCTTTCACGGCTCCCCTTCTGCTTCCCATCCTTTAACTATGGGAGTCCCTCAAGGTTCTGTTCTGGGTTCCCTTCTATTCTCCATCTACACCCACTCCTTTGGAGAACTCTTTCAGTTCCATGGCTTCAACTACCATCTGTATGCGGATAATTCCCAAATCTACCTCTCCAGTCCTGATCTCTTTCTTTCTCTCTAGTCTCATATTTCCTCCTTCCTCCAGGACCCCTCTACTTGGATGTTCCACTGACAACTCAAACTTAACATGTCCAAAACAGAGCTTCTTCTCTTCCCACCCAACTCCTGTCCTCCCCCTAACTTTCCCATCACAGTAGACAGCACCACTCTCCTCCCTGTCTCACAAGCCCTAACCTTGGCATTATCCTTGATTTATCTCTCGCACTTATTCAACCCACATATTCAGTCTGTCACCAAATCCTGTCAGTTCTACCTTCACAGTATTGCTAAAATCCACCCTTTCCTCTCCGTCCAAATTTATCCTATTCGGCCTTGATTACTGCATCAGCCTCTTGGCTAAGCTTTCTGCCTTCTGTCTGTCCCCACTCCAGTCCATACCTGGCTCTGCTGTCCAGATCATTTTTCCTTAAAAAAAGTTCCCTGACAGCCCTCCTTTCCCTTACTCTCTCTCCCTTCTGTGCTGCCAAATCACTTGGATCTGTACCCTTTGTTTTGTTTTATGCCATCAAGTCATCTCTGACCCACAGCGACTCCATGGATACATCTCTCCTAGAATGGCCCACTCTCCATCTGCAATTGTTGTGATAATGTATCCATACAGTTTTCTTAGTAAAAATACAGAAGTAGTTTACCATTGCCTTCTTCAGTGCAGTAAACTCGAGTCTCCACCTTGATTCTCTCCCCTGCTGCTGGTGCCCAGCATGGGTGAGTTTTGACTTGCAGCAGGTTGCCTTCCACTCACTAGCCAAGCTAGGAATGGAATGGATAGGCCTCTGCTTGACTCCCATAGCCGAGACTGATAGACTACTGGAAACTCTCCAGGTACGACCCTGAGAGAGGTCTGTACCCTTCAAGCAGTTGATATTCCCCCCAACTTCAGCTCTACAGCACTTATGTACATAGCTGTAATTTATTTTTATCAATGCCTGTCTCTGACTAAGCCCCCCTTTCTTCTTCTCCCACACCCTTCTGCGCCACCCTGACTTGCTCCCTTTGTTCATCCCCCCTCCCAGCAACACAGCATTTATGTACTTACCTGTAATTTATTTATATTAATGTCTGTCTTCCACCCCTCGTCTAGACTGTAAATTTGTTTTGGGCAGGAAATGGGTCTGTTTATTGTTGTATTGTACTTTCCCAAGCATTTAATAAAGTACTCTGCACACAGTAAGCGCTCAATAAATTCAATTGAATGAATGAATGTCTCCCCCCAGACTGTAAGGTCATTGCGGGCAGGGAATATGCCTACTAACTTTGTTGTATTATACTCTCCCAGACGCTTAATACAGTGCTCTACACACAGTAAGAGCTCAATAAATACTATGGATTGATTGACGGACCCCATCCTAGGTTTCCTTTTCCAGCCCACAGAGCTTCCTTCCAAAGTGTAACCCAAGTGAAATGGGGGTCTTTGAGGGGATTAATTGGCACTGGAGAAATTCCCCCCCAGAATTACTTTTGTCTCACTTGGAGTTCTTCCATTTTAAACCAGTCTGAACAGATTGTTGTCTATGGTGTAATGTGGGAAAAACAGCAAGCCTGCCCAACGAGATGGGAAACTGTAATTAGGGGAGGGAAGGCTAGGGCAGGCCTGCTCGATCTTTGATTCATACCTGGAAAGTGGGAGGGGATTGTTCTGTTTCCTTAATTGGATTATTATTGCTCATCTGTTTTGCAGGAATGGGAAGGGGTTCTCCGAACCTCTGAGTGACTGACCTCTCTTCCACAGGTTTGCCACAGCCCCCTCCCACTCACCGTCTACCCCTCCCTGGGGGACAGAGCACCGAAAGATCTCTGCTCTACCCTAATTAACATACTTAATGGCTTCCATCAGGCCAACCTCATCCACTTCAAATTTATCCTCACCTTTAGGAGAAAATGTAAAGTGCCTTCATGCATTCCCAAGATCCAAAACATCGACCAAAACTATTACTATTATACTTGTAAAGTGCTTACTATGTGCTAAGCACTGTACTAGCGCTGAGGTAAATACAAAATAATCATGTTGGACACAGTCCTTGTCCCACATGGAGCTCACAGTCTAAGTAGGAGGGAGCAGGGTTTAATCTTCATGAGGAAACTGAGAAGCAGAGAGGTGAAGTGACTTGCCCAGCAGAGAAGTGACAGAGCTAGGATTAGAACTCAGGTCCTCTGACTCCTAACCCCATGCTCTTTTCACTAGGATTTGCTGCTTCCTTGTAAGAAGGGACTCTACCTACCAACTCTGTGGTATTGTATTCTCCCAAGAATCTTGCCCAGTGCTCTGCACACAGTTAGCGGTCAATAAATAGCACTGATTGATTGATTGGTTGATTGATCATCCTTCCTGCTTTGTTTGGGAAGAAGAATGGCCTAGTGGAAAGAGTATGGGCCTGGAAGTCAGAGAACCTGGGTTCTTATCCCAGTTCCAACACTATGTGACCGAGGGCAAGTCACTTCACTTTTCTGGTTTCCTCATCTATAAAATGGGGATTTGATATCTGTCCACCCCCTCCTTTAGACTGTCAGACCCACCTAAGGCAGGGACTGTGTCCAATCTGAGTGTCTTGTATCTACCCCAGTGCAGCGTATGATGCTCGGCACATACTACTCAATCAATTAATTAATAGCATTTATTGAGTGCTTAATCTGAGTTTCTTGTATCTACCCCAGTGCAGCGTACGATGCTCGGCACATACTAATCAATCAATTAATTAATAGCATTTATTGAGTGCTTACTGTGTGCAGAGCACTGTACTAAGAGCTTGGGAGAGTACAACATAAGAGAGTTAGTAGTCACATTCCCTGCCCATGATGAGTTTAGAGTCTAGAGGGGAAGACAGACATCGGTATAAATAAATTAATTCAATTACCGCTATGTACATAAGTGCTAGAGGGTTGAGCGGGGAGGTTAATAAAGGGTGCAAATCCTAGTGCAAGGGCAAAGAGGAAGAGAATGGGAGAAGAGGAAATGAGGGCTTAGTTGGGGAAGGCCTTTTGGAGATGTGTTTTTAATAAGGCTTTGAAGATGGGGAGAGTGAATGTCTAGAGGACATTCATTCATTCATTCATGTATTCAATTCTATTTATTGAGCACTTACTGTGTGCAGAGCACTGTACTAAGCCTTGGAAGAGTACGATGCAACAATCAACAGACACATTCTCTGTCCACAACAAACTTACAGCCTAGATGAGGGCGGGAGATAGACTTTAATATAAATAAATAAATTGCAGATATAGATATATGTGCTGTGGGCGGGGAGGGGGGAAGAAAAAGGGGAAAAAGTAAGGGTGATGCAGAAGGGAGTGGGAGAAGAGGAAATAATAATAATAATGATAGCATTTGTTAAGCGCTTACTATGTGCAAAGCACTGTTCTCAGCGCTGGGGAGGATACAAGGTGATCGGGTTGTCCCAAGTGGGGCTCACACTCTTCATCCCCATTTTACAGATGAAGGAACTGAGGCACAGAGAAATGAAGTGACTTGCCCAAAGTCACACAGCTAACAAGCGCTGTGCCGGGATTTGAACCCATGATCTCTGACTCCCAAGCCCGTGCTCTTTTCACTGAGCCACGCTGCTTCTCACAAACGGGGGGGGCGTAGTCAGGGAAGGCCTCCTGGCAGAGGATCGAGACTTGCAGCAGCCGGCTGCAGGTCGCCTCTGTCCAGAGTGTGAGAAGCACGTTGGGCCTGCACCCAGTGAGGAGCCATGGGATTAATGAATGTCCCGTCCTGCTGAACGCTCGTGGGACTGGAATCCAAACGCTTTGCCATGGAGCCTCTGCTAGGAATTTCAACTGCCTCTGATGTCCCAACCCAGCGTCTCAGGAGCCCTTGGACCATCGGAAGATGGAGGCTTGGAGCAGTGAACAGCGAGGGACAGGGGCAAGAAACACTCCTGACCTTGCTCCACTGCACGGTGATGGGAAGAGAAGTATCACTGCAGACTGCAGCTGAACTGAAGAAGGGGTGGCAGGGAAAATATTTTCATTAATTTATTCATTGAACGATTACGTGCGCGGAGCACTATACTAGCAGTTTAGGAGTGCACAATAGAAGGTACATGGTCTCAACTGCTCTCTTTCCCCACTTCTCGCTTCCTCTTCCTCCTTTTTTCCCCCTTCTCTTTCCTTTCCTCCTTTCCTTCTCCTTTGCTCAGTCCTCCCTTGTACCCCTGACTACTTCAAAGACCCACCACCTGTCCTCTCAATTCTCCACCCCAAATTAGCTCCCAGTCTCTAAATGAAATGTTTCCAGCCTTGCGAAATGGGCATTTCAGAACCAATCAGTTTCCTCTTCATCTTTCTGTTTTTAACATTCAGATCCTAACAGACCCCTGTGGCTCTGAAGGAGCCACCTGGGACCAATCTCTCATCACTCCCTTTTCTCTGGTGCTCTTTGAAAACAGAGGAATCACTCGGTCTTCTCATTTTCCGTTTGTTCCCCCATTTCTTCAGTCTTGACCGTGTGATGCCTGCTGCTGTCTGTAAGGTGCTTTCTTCTTCTTCACAACACTTAAAATATCTTGGTGAGACTACAGGAGCCATTTAAAATTATCCTATCAAATTTCAAAACCTATCCAAACCGGCCAAGTTTTTAAGAAGCAAAGTCTAACGATAGTCAGACTTCATCCCAACTCCCCTAAATTGAAATAAAGACTACCTACGAGAAGGAGAACAGTTACAGTAATCCCAGAGACTCTCTCACCATGCCTGACTACTTGTTTTATTTGCTGTCTCCCCCTTTTAGACTGTGAGCCCGTTGTTGAGCAGCGATCGTTTCTGTTGCCGAATTGTACATTTCAAATGCTTAGTACAGTGCTCTGCACATAGTAAGTGCTCAATAAATGTGATTGAATGAATGAATAAAAGCCTTGAAGCGGGGGAGAGTAATTGTCTATCAGATTTGAGGAGAGAGAGCATTCCAGGTCAGAGGCAGGATGTGGGCGAGGGATCAGCAGGGAGATAAGGGAGATGGAGGCACAGTGAGAAGGTTGGCATTAGAGGAACAAAGTGTGGAGGCTGGGTGATAGTAGGAGAGTAGCGAGGTGAGGTAGGGCATGGTGATGGACTGCTTTAAAGCCGGTGGTGAGGAGTTTTTCTTTGATGTGGAGGTGGATGGGCAACCACTGGAGTTTTTTTTTGAGGAGCGGGGTGAATGTCGTTGTAGAAAAATGATCCGGGCAGCAGAGTGAAGTATGGACTGGAGTGGGGAGAGACAGGAGGCTGGGAGGTCAGCAAGGAAGTTGATACAGTCATCCAGGAGGATTAGGATGAGTGACTGTATTAATGTGGTAACAGTTTGGATGGTGAGGAAAGGGTGGATTTTAATAATAATAATAATGGTAGTATTTGTTAAGCGCTTACTATGTGCAAAGCACTGTCCTAAGCGCTGGGGGGGATACAAGGTGATCAGGTTGTCCTACGTGGGGCTCACAGTTTTAATCCCCATTTTACAAATGAGGGAACTGAGGCACAGAGAAGTGAAGTGACTTGCCCAGAGCTGACAAGTGGCATTCAAATCCATGACCTCTGACTCCAAAGCCCGGGCTCTTTCCACTGAGCCACACTGCTTCTCTGCATTTTAGCGAAGATGTTAAGGTGGGACTGACAGGATTTGGTGATGGACTGAATATGTGGGTTGAATGAGAGAGAGAAGTCAAGGATGACGCTCAGTTTATGGGCTTGGGAGACAGGAATGATGGTGGTGCCTTCTACAGGAAAATCAGGGGGAGGACAGGGTTTGGGCGGGAAGATGAGGAGTTCTGTTTTGGACATGATAAGTTTGAGGTGATGGGAGTAAATCCAAGTAGAGATGTCTTGAAGGCAAGAGGAAATGCGAGATTGCAGAGAGGGAGAGAGATCAGGGCTGGAGATGGAGATTTGGGCATCATCCACATAGAGATGATAGTTGAAACCGCAGGAGCAAATGAGTTCTCCAAGAGAGGGTGTTCCAGGCCAGAGGCAGGGTGTGTCCGAGGGGTCTGTGGCGAGATAGATGAGATTGAGGTACCGTGAGTAGGTTGGCATTAGAGGAATCAAGGGTGGGGGCTGGGTTGTAGTAGGAAATCAGGGAGGTAAGGCAGGCGAGGGCATGGTGACTGAGTACTTTAAAGCTGAAGGTGAGGAGTTTCTGTTTGATGCAGAAGTGGATGGGCAACCACTGGAGGTTCTTGAGGAGGGGGGAAACATGGACTGAATGGTTTTGTAGAAAAGGGGTCTGGGCAGTAAAGTATGGAGGAAAGTAGGGAAAGACAGGAGGCCGGGAGGTCAGTTAGGAGGCTGATGCAGTCATCAAGGTGGGATCGGATAAATGCTTGGATTAATGTGGTGGCACTTTGGATGAAGAGGAAGGGGCGGATTTTAGTGACCTTACGAAGGTTGATCAGACAGGATTTGGTGACAGATTGAATGTGTGGGTTGAATGAGAGAGATAAGATGACACCTGAGACAAGGAGGATGGTGGAAGGCCTCTTGGAGGAGATAGGCCTTCAGTAGGGCTCTGAAGGGGGGAAGAGTGATCGGCTGTCAGATGTGAGGAGGGAGGGTGTCCCAGGCCAGAGGCAGGACACGGGTCAGGGGTCGATGGTGGGACAGGTGAGAAGGAGGCCCAGTGAGGAGGTGAGCGGCACCAGAGGAGTGTGCCGGCTGGGATGGAGAAGGAGAGAAGCCAGGAGAGAAGAGTGAAGAGTTTCTGTTTGCTACGGGGGTGGATGGGCAACCACCAGAGACTTTTGAGGAGCGGGATGAGGGGTCAGCTAGGATGTGCTGTGGATCTGGCCCATGGTCAGCCAGGACCAGGCCCTCACCTGCCCTGAGTGGGAGGACATGGGGGAAGGAGGGAGGGGGAGTAGGGAGGAGCAGGAGGTAGAGAAGAAGTCAGAGGAGGGGGAGAGAGGAGGAGGAGAGAGGGAGCAGAGAAGAGCACAGAGAAGGAGGGAGGGAAGAGAGAGGAAGAGGAGGGAGAGAGGAGGAGGGAGGGAAGAGAGGAGGACAAAGGGGGAGGGAGGAGGAGGGAAGGAGGAGAGAGGAGGAGGGAGAAGGAAAGAGGAGGAGGAGGGAGGGAAGAGAGGAGGAGGAGAGGAGGAGAAGGGAGGGAGGAGAGAGGAGGAGAGAGGGAAGAGAGGAGGAGGAGGGAGAGGAGGAGGAGGGAGGGAGGAGGAGGAGAGAGGGAGGACAGGCGAGGACAGAGGATGGGGGAGGATGGAAGAGGGGGAGGGGCGAGAGGAGAGAGGAGCAGGAGGGAGGGAAAAGAGAAAAGGGATAGAGGAGGGGGGAAGGGGAAGGAGGGAGGAGGGAGAGAGAAGGAGGAGGATGGGGAGGGAGCAGGATAAGAGAGGAAGGAGGAGAGAGGAGCAGAAGGGAGGGAAAAGAGAAGAGGGTGGGGGAAGGGGAGGGAGGAAGAGGGAAGGAGGAGGAGGGAGAAGGAGAAGAAGGGAGGGGGAGGGAGGAGGGAGAGAGAAAGGAGGCAGGAGGGAGGGAGGAGGAGGCAGAAGGGAGGAGGATGGGGAGGGAGCAAGATAAGGGAGGGAGCGGGAGAAGAGAGGAGCAGGAGGGAGGGAAAAGAGAGAAGAGGACGGGGGTGGGGGGAGGGAGCAAGATAAGGGAGGGAGCGGGAGAAGAGAGGAGCAGGAGGGAGGGAAAAGAGAGAAGAGGACGGGGGTGGGGGGAGGGAGCAAGATAAGGGAGGGAGCGGGAGAAGAGAGGAGCAGGAGGGAGGGAAAAGAGAGAAGAGGACGGGGGTGGGGGGAGGGAGAGAGGAGAAGGAGGGAGGAGAGAGGAGACGGAAGGAAGGGGGGGGGCATCGGTCCCGCCCCCTCCCCAAAACGGTGGGGGCGGGGGGGCTCCGGCTGGACGACACCATTCACCTCTGCCGGGGTGGAGGGGTGGGGGGCATCGGCCGGGCCGGGAGGCCGGGCACAGGGGCTCTATCAATCACAATCACACAGCCATCATCATCATCATCATGGCATCTCTTAAGCGCTTACTAGGTGCCGAGCACTGTTCTAAGCGCTGGGGTCGATATAAGGTCATCAGCTTGTCCCACGTGGGGCTCACAGGCTCCATCCCCATTTTCCAGAGGAGGTCACTGAGGCCCAGAGAAGTGAAGCGACCGGCCCAAGGTCCCACAGCAGACACGCGGCCGTGGCGGGATTAGAACCCACGTCCTCTGACTCCCCAGCCCGGCTCTTTCCAAATAAAGCTGGAATAATAATAATGATGGTATTTGTTAAGTGCTTACTACGTGTCGAGCACTGTTCTAAGCGCTGGGGGAGATACAAGGTAATGGGGTTGTCGCACCAGGGGCTCATAGGCTCCATCCCCATTTTCCAGACGAGGTCACTGAGGCCCAGAGAAGTGAAGCGACCGGCCCAAGGTCCCACAGCAGACACGCGGCGGAGGCGGGATTAGAACCCACGTCCTCTGACTCCCCAGCCCGGGATCTTCCCCCTGAGCCCCGCCACTTGGCAGAGCCTCGGCCCGGAGGCCAAACAAGGCCGGAAGGAGGACCGACGGGCCTACTCTGTACCCTCTCCAACGCTTAGCACAGGGCTTTGCACAGAGTCAGCGCTTAACAAATGGCTGGCATCATTCTTATTTCCTACCCTGGCTCCCCCTGACCTCCTGCATCAGCCTCCTGGCGGCCCTCCAGCCCTCAGGTCCTGGGATCCTCCCTTCCCTCCTCCTTCTCCTCCTTTCTCCTCCTCATTCATTCAATAGTATTTATTGAGCGTTTACTATGTGCAGAGCACTGGACTAAGCGCTTGGAATTCCCCAGAGGAGGAGCAGTGGTCAGCCCGGACCTCGCTTCGGAACCGCCGGCCGTTGCTCATCCGCCCCCACATCCAACTGAAACTCCTCACTGTTTGGCTTTAGAGAGGCCACGTGGCTCAGTGGAAAGAGCCCGGGCTGGGGAGTCAGAGGCCAGGGGTTCGAATCCTGACTCAGCCACTTGGTTGTGCGATCTTGGGCAAGTCACTTAACTTCCCTCAGTGTCCTCATCTGTAAACAGGGATGAAGACTGTGAGCCCCACGTGGAACAACCCGATTACCTTGTGTCTACCCCGGCGCTTAGAACGGTGCTTAGCACATAGTAAGCGCTTAACAAATACCATCATCATTATTATTATTATTACCTTGGGCAAGTCACTTAACTTCTCTGGGCCTCAGTGTCCTCATCTGTAAAATGGGGATGAAGACTGTGAGCCCCACATGGGACAACCCGATTACCTTGTATCTACCCCGGCACTTAGAACATACTTACTCAGAACATAGTAAGCACTTAGCAAATGCCAACATTATTATTATTATTATTGTTTAAGGCCCTCAAACAGCAGCGACAGGAAGAGGGATGGGCAGGTCCACGAGTCCCGGTGGGTGAGGTCCAGCCAGCGGGACCCCGGGCCGCGGAGACGGAAGGACCGGCTCCCAAATCCCCCACAGCCCCGGCAAGCCACCTCCCTCCCCTCGCTGCCCCTCACTGCCCCTGTCTGGAAAATGGGGGAGGAAGATCGAGAGTCCCTCGTGGGTCCGGGACTGTGAGTCTTCTAGACTGAGGGCCCATTGCTGGGCAGGAATTAATAATATTGGTATTTGTTAAGCGCTTCCTATGTGCCAAGCACTGTTCTAAGCGCTGCGGTAGATACAAGGTCATCAGTTGTCCCACGTGGGGCTCACAGTCCCTATCCCCATTTTCCAGATGAGGTCACTGAGGCCAAGAGAAGTGAAGGGACTTGCCCAAGGTCACACAGCTGAGTGGCGGAGCTGGGATTAAAACCCATGACCTCTGATCCCCCAGCCCGGGCTCTTTCCGCTGAGCCACGCTGCTTCTCTAATTGTCTCTGTTGCCAAATTGAACACTCCGAGCGCTTAGTACACTGCTCTGCCCACAGTAAGCACTCAATAAATACAATTGAATGACCACGGCCGACCCGGTCATCCTCCAGCTCTCCCCAGTGCTTCGCACAGTGCCCGGCACACGGGAAGCGGCCCGGTGCGGCGGGGAGAGCGCGGGCCGGGCCGACGCCTTCGCTCCATCCTTTGGCGATCGATCGTCTTGCCGGAGCACTCGCTGGGCGCCGAGCACTGTTCTGAACGCTTGGAAAGCGCAGTTGGGCGCCAGAGAGAGACGGCGGCAGCCCGTGGCGGGCTCGGGGGGCCGGAGGCGGGAGGCGGCCGTTGGAGGAAGCAGCCGGCCGAGCCTCCGGACGAAGAAATGGGATCACGGCTGCTCATTCCTGCATTTGATCCTATTTATTGAGCGCTTATTATGTGCAGAGCACTGAACCAAGTGCTTGGCACGGACAATCGGGCCACAGAGAGAGACCAGCCCTGCCCAGCGACGGGCTCCCGCTCTAATCGGGGAGACGCATCACCACAAGGAATGCAAGAAGCGTTATTAATTAGGACAGAATGATAGATGATGATAATAATAATAATGTTGGTATTTGTTAAGTGCTTACTATGTGCCGAGCACTGTTCTAAGCGCTGGGGTAGACACAGGGGAATCAGGATGTCCCACGTGGGGCTCACAGTCTTAATCCCCATTTTACAGATGAGGTAACTGAGGCACAGAGAAGCAAAGTGACTTGCCCACAGTCACACAGCTGACGAGTGGCAGAGCTGGGATTCGAACTCATGACCTCTGACTCCAAAGCCCGGGCTCTTTCCACTGAGCCACGCTGCTTCTATGGATGCAGTGCTTGTGGGGAGGGGAGCAAAGGGAGCCAGTGGTGCAAGATGTGGGGAGGGCTCGGCGTGGGAAGGCCTCCTGGAGGAGGTGACCCTCCAGTGGGCTTCGAAGGGGAGCGGGAGGGTGACTGCCGGGTGACCTTGGCCGAGTCACTTCCCTCCCCCGGGCCTCGCTCCCCCGAGGAGCCGCGGGGCTCGTTGGAAAGAGCGCGGGCCCGGGAGTCCGAGGTGCTGGGTTCGAATCCCGGGCCGGTGGGCTGTGCGCCCCTGGGCCGCCCCCTGCCCCTCTCTGGGCCTCGGGTCCCTGGGCTGGAAAAGGGGGATGGAGGCCCGGGGCTCCCAGGGGGACGGAGATCAGGTCCTACCCGGGGGAGAGGGGGGACACAGCGTCTAGCACAGTGTCCGGCGCCCGGCAGGCGCTTAAGGAAGAGCTCAGTCGTTGTGAGTGTGACCGTCATCCCTCTCTCCCTTCCTCTCCCTCCCCATCCCCTCACCCCTGGGCTCAACTGTATATATTTTCATTACCCTATTTATTTTGTTAATGAGATGTACATCGCGTGGCTCAGTGGCAAGAGCCCGGGCTTGGGAGCCAGAGGTCATGGGTTGGAATCCCGGCTCCGCCACCTGTCAGCTGGGGGACTGTGGGCAAGTCACTTCACTTCTCTGGGCCTCAGTGACCTCCTCTGTAAAATGGGGATGAAGACTGGGAGCCGCACGCGGGACCACCTCATGACCCTGTATCTCCCCCAGCGCTTAGAACAGTGTTCGGCACAGAGGAAGCGCTTAACAAGTACCAACATTATTATTATTATTACATCGCCCTGATTCTGTTTATTTGCTATTGTATTTTAATGAGATGTTCATCCCCTTGGATCCTATTTATTGCCATTGTTCTTGTCTGTCTCCCCCGATTAGACCGTAAGCCCATCAGAGGGCAGGGACTGTCTCTATCTGTTGCCCATTTGTCCATTCCAAGCGCTCAGTCCAGTGCTCTGCACATAGGAAGCGCTCAATAAATACTATTGAATGAATGAATGACTTCATACGGGCTCCGACACCACACGCGTTAGGAGCAGGGTGAGGCGAGGGGCCCCGTCCCCCCCCCCCGGGCTCCGTGAATGGTAGGGTCCCCGTCACCCCCCCCGGCCGCCGCGGATGGCAGGGTCCCCGTCCCCCCCCGGGGGGGCTCCGCGGATGGTAGGGTCCCCACCTCCCCCCGGCCGCCGCGGATGGTGGGGTCCCCGCCCGTCCCGTTTCCCCCCCCGCCCGGGCTCGCGAATGGTCGCGTCCCCGTGGTCCGTCCCCCCCGGGGGCGGCGTCGGTGGTGGGGCCCACGCGCGCGCCCGACGTCACCCATTGTTTACAAAGCCCAGACGGGCGCGCGGCCGCCGGCGCCCCCGACCCCGGCCCCGACCCCGACCCCGACCCCGGCCTGACCCCGGCCTGACCCCGCGGGGCAGCGGGCGCCATGCCCTGCCCGCCCCACCAGCCGGACCGGCGGCGGCGACAGCGGCGGCGGCAGCAGCAGCGGCAGCAACAGCATGAGGAGGACCAGCAGGAGGAGGAGGAGGAGGAGGAGGAGGGGGGCAGGTTCCTGCTGCTGGAGCAGTCGGTGAGGGTGGGGGGCTCGGCCGAGGTGGACGTGCTGGTGGCGCAGATCGGGGAGGCGCTGCAGCTGGGCTCCCGCCGGCCCCCGCCGCCCCCGCCGCCCCCGCCGCCCCCGCCGGCCCGGCCCCTGCGGACCCCGGGCGCCAAGCCCGGCCCGGGCACGTCCGCACGCCCGAGGGCCCGCCCCGCCCCCTACTGCCGCAAGCCCCCGGGACCGGCCACGGCCACGGCCACGGCCACGGCCGCGGGAACGGGCCCGGGCCCCCGCCCCAAGCCCCCCGCGCTGCCCCGGCCCGACGACGACGACGACGACGACGACGACGAGCCCCAGCGCCTGCTGCACCAGCTCCTCCTCTCCGGGAACCTCATCAAGGAGGCCGTGCGACGCCTGCAGCGGGCCCTCGCCGCCGCCGCCGCCGCCGCAGGGGCCCCCCCGGACGGCCTGCAGTGACCCCCGACCCCCCCACCTCCGGCCTGCAAAGCCCGGAGCCTCCCCTGCTCGCAAAGTGGGGAGGGGGCGTCCGGACAAGGAGACCAGGATGCGGCGGGGAGGATGGGGGGCAGCGACGCTCGGGAGATCCAGGGGACTTGGGGGGCTTTCCCCCCCCCCCCCCCGGAGCATCATCCCTTAAAACTAATAATGACATTTGTTCCGCCCTTGCTGTGAGCCCAGCACTGTCCCGAGCGCTGGAGAAGGACGCAAGGCGATGAGTTTGGCCCACTTGGGGCTCCCAGTCTTCATCCCCATTTCCCGGGTCAGGGCACTGAGGCCCAGAGAAGTGAAGTGACCTGCCCCATGTCACCCAGCTGATGAGCGGCGGAGCCGGGATTTGAACCCACGACCTCTGATTCCCCAGCCCGGGGTCTTTCCACTAACCTATGCTGCTGCTTTTGGGCGGGGCGGGGGAAACACCCCGGGAAATCCTGCCCTGGGCTCCACCGGCCTTCAATCCCTCCCCAAATCCTCTCCATCGGCTCGGTTGGGGGGGGGGGGGACGTGGGGTGGGGGGCTTCAACTGTGAACGTGGTGCTAATGAACGGGGAAGTGTTGGGGGGTGGGGATAGTGGGGGGCGGGGAGGGTCCGCCCAAAGGGACCATCACAATGACGGGGAAGGGGAGCGGAGGGCTGGGCCTTGGGGGGAGAACAGGTGATTGGCTTGAAATGTGCTCCTGGCCTCTGAAAACCCCTTCCCCCTTTTTCCCTTCTTCTTTTCCCCCCGCCCCCCGAGGCGGTGGTGGTTTCACACGTTGTGCAGTTTTCTTTAAGCCGGAGAGTAACCTCATCCCGGGCTTGTTTTGACTGCAGTCCAAGACGGCCTCATGTTTTGCAACCGCCGAGTCTCCTGAGGACATGCGTGTGTTGACTTTTTTTGGGTTTTTTTCGGAGTTGCGAGGTGCGGCGGGGGACGGGAAGGGTGTGTTTGTTTCCCTTTCGATGAGCAAGCAGCCCCTCCTCCTGCAGCTCCAGGCCCAACAGTGCGATTTCTCAGAAACCAGAGCGTGTTAACAACTGTCGTTTCAATTGGTTTTCCTTTCTCCAGCCCCTTTCCCTATTTATACTGTCAGGCGCAGGCCCTCCTGAAGGCAAGAGACTCCCTGCGGGGGTCTTCTCGGGTCTCCGATGTGATGTAGAAAAAGGCCCTTTCCTTGGTGGAGGTGGGTTGTTTCCCCTCTCCCCCTTTTGAATTGAAAGGTTTTAAAATGTGACTCCGCTGGCTAGCAGAGGAACCCCCACACCCCGGGATTTTCGACTGTGAAACTGAACGGCGCATTGGCCACCCTGTGCGGACCCTCTGTTCCCACGAGACGAGATAGCTAAAAACAATCGCTTTTTTTTTGTAAGATTCAATGTCTTGCTCGTCGTACAGATGTGGCGAGTGACAAGTATCAAATACACTTCGCAGCGGAGTGTCAGAAACTGTGGTGATCCTGATTTACAGGATTTGTCTTAAGTGAAAATGTCGGATGAATAAACTTGCTTTTTACCTCCTCCTGGTTCCGTTTGTTGGTGGTGGTCGTGGGTTTTTTAATGGTATCGTTAGGCGTTTACTATTTTTTAATGGTGGCGTTTACTATGGGTCAGGCACTGTTCTAAGCGCTGGGGTAGATACAAGCTAATCGGATTGGGCACAGTCCATGTCCCTCATGGGGCTCCCAGCCGTCATCCCCATTTTACAGATGAGGGAACTGAGGCCCAGAGAAGTGAAGTGACTTGCCCCAGGTCACACAACAGATAAGTGGTGAAGCAGGGATTAGAACCCAAGTCCTTCCGACTCCCAGGTCTGTGCTCTAACCGTTAGGCAAGGCTGCCCTGTTGGGCAGGGAATTTGGCAACTGATTCCTAAGAGGTGGAAAACACTTTATTAGTAGTACTGGCCAAGTGGATGGACTAGGTCGTGGGAGTCCAAAGTACTGGATTCTAATCTAAGCTCTGCCTCTTGCCTATCCTGTGCCTCAAGTTTCCTCGTCTCTAAATCGGGGATAAAATCCCCGTTCTCCCTCCTGCCTAAAATGTGAGCCCGATGAAGGACAGGGCCTATGTCCAACCTGATGACCTTGTATATGCCCCAGCACTTAATTCTGTGCTTGGAACATAGGTACTTGACATATACCATTAAAAAAAAAAAAGTCTTACCGCTATTAAATTCTGTAGATTTTGAAATCAATATGGATTAGGTTGAATGACTATGACCCTTTGTTTCTTAGAATAATATTTTGTTAAATTCGGAAAGCCACACTGCCTGTCTCAGTGCTGGCACAAAATAAATGGAACTCGAATCACAAGATCTCTACTAGTGCCCAAATCTCTGGAAGAGGGTTTGGAAAAGACATTTGGGAGGTTGTCAAGGGATTTCCTTGACAAGGAAAGCAGCGTGGCTCAGTGGAAAGAGCCCGGGCTTAGGAGTCAGAGGTCATGGGTTCTAATCCCTGCTCCGCCACCTGTCAGCTGTGTGACTTCGGGCAAGTCACTTGACTTCTCTGTGCCTCAGTTCCCTCATCTGTAAAATGGGGATGAAGACTGTGAGCCTCACGTGGGACAACCTGATTACCCTGTATCTACTCCAGCATTTAGAACAGTGCTCGGCACATAGTAAGCACTTAACAAATGCCATTATTATTATTTCCAAGATTTCTAGGATGAAAGCGAAATTGGAGAATCAGGGAGGTGACAGGGCAGTGTGAATATAGAGCCGATTCCAGGGGGATCTAGATTTGAGAAGAAAATTGATATTATGAGCTGGAATGGGTAGTAAGAGTTGATCTTGCTTTTACTTAGATGATTCCATCACAGTGGGTCATCATCAGAATGGTTCATTAGCCAACTCTGCCCTGGCCCACGGAATGGGATCCGGCCCCCTCTGCTTGTATGAGCATATGGGGGTGGTGATATTTAAGTTCATACTATGGGCCAAGCACTGAGGGAGATACACATTAATCAGGTGGAACACAGTTCCTGTCCCCCATGGGGCTCACAGTAGATGCTCTATCCAGTAGATGCTCTGTTCCCGTTGTTGATGTCGAAGGGCTAAAGAAATAGCCTGGTTTAGTGGAGAGAGCGCAAGCTTGGGAGTCAGAAGGTTGTGGGTTCTAATCCCGGATCTGCCACTTGTCTGCTGTGTGACCTTGGGCAAGTCACTTCATTCCTCTGGGCCTCAGTTATCTGTAAAGTCAGGATCGAGACTGTGAGCCCCTAGTGGGATGGGGATAGTGTCCAACCTGCATGTATCCATCCCGGCGCTTAGTACAATGCCTAGCATGTAGTAAATGCTTAATGAAAAACATTATTATTATTATTATTACAGCCTGGGAGGATCCTAATTCCACTACAGGTACCGAGTACTGTAAATGCCCACAACTTGGAGAAGCAGCCGTGGCCTAATGGAAAGAGCATGGGCCTGGGAGTCAGAGGACCTGGGTTCTAATCCAGGATGTGCCAACTGCTTGCTGGGTGACCTTGGTCAAGTTGCTTAACTTAGCTGAGTCTTTTTCCTCAACTGTAAAATGGGGATTCCATACCAATTCTCCCTCCTACTTGAGACGGTGAGTCCCTTGTGGGATGGAGACTGTACCTGACCTAATTGACTTGGACCCGCCCCAGTGCTTAGAAAAGTGTTTGACACGTAGTAAATGTTTAACAAGGACATCAAACAACTTGGGCACAGCCAGTCCTTGTGCGGATCCAGCTCCCCTCCTCACTGCACTAAAGGGGGGAATGGGCCTCAATCTAGTGCTGCAGTGTACGACCCCAAGGGGGACGCCCCTAACCCAGCCTTTCCTCGGAGCCTCTCAGGAGCCGGGTTTAGCTGGGCCAGAGAGTTCCCCCACCTCTGGAGACTTGGCCCTGTTCACCGGCCAGGCTGAAATAATAATGATGGTATTTGTTAAGCGTTTACTATGTGCCAAGCACCATTCTAAATGCTGGGATAGATGCAAGGTAATCAGGTTGTCCCACATGGGGCTCAGTCTTAATCCTCATTTTCCAGATGAGGTAACTGAGGCACAGAAAAGTTAAGTGGCTTGCCCAAGGTCACACAGCAGACAAGTGGCAGAGCGGGGATTAGAACCCACGACCTCTGACTCCCAACCCCGGGCTCTTTAAGCCATTCTGCTTCTTGTGAACTCGAGAGGGAACACAATAGTTAATGGGAAAGGATACGATTCCCGACCTTGAGGAATTTACAGTCTAAGGGGAAGTGAGACACAGAATAAATTACCGATAGGAGGGTGAAAAGGGAAAGATGGGTGGCTGGACAAGTGCTGAGGGTGAACAAATTGACATGTACAAAAGCACTACAGCTAAGTAAATATGTGCTGAAGTGATAGGTGAGGGAGCTCCTCAGGGGACAAGGACCATGTCTAATGCCCATCTGTGCATCCTCTTCCAGTACTTCCTACGGTGCTCTGCACTCCCTTGGGCAGGGAATGTGTCCATTATCTTGTTGTACTCTCCGAAGCTCTCAGTACAGTGTTCTGCACGCCGTAAGCGCTCAGTAAATACGATAGAATGAATGAATTATGTTTAATAGTATTATGACCTGAAGAGAAGATAATCAATGGTGCTTATTGAGAGCTTATGGTGTGTGTAGCGCTGTACACAATAGAGCAGGTAGATATGTTTCCTGCTCTCGGGGAGCTTAAAAATCTAATTTGGAGTTTACAACTTGGGACTGTCTACTAGGAGGTGGGAGTTCAGGAGGACTTTGAAAATGTAGGTTAGGGATATGCAGATGGATGTTTTTTTTAGATCACTTCCCTCCTTTTGTTACCTGTGTGGCAGTCTCTCTTTCTCTCCCCCAACCCTCCCCCGCCCCCCCCCCACTTATTTCTTCTTCCCCTACCCACCTGGAAATGGGAGAAACAATAATGACTAGGCAACCCAGCCAGGAGATGAGGGGCGAGGTTCAGAAACTCTCTTGAGGGGAGAGCAGGTGTGTGTTACCCTGGGCAAGGGAATTGGGCAGAAAAACAGGAAGGCATCTTCTCCCTGGAGGGTTTTGGCTTGGGATGATGGGAAAATGGTGCCTCGGGGGATCTGCTGCCGCCTCTCCCCGCCCCCACGGCTTCTGTACTGGGGTAACTGGGTGGATGAATCTTGAATCTTATTTCTTTCACAGGTTTGCTTTCCGGTGGTCTAGAACGCTCACCCCTCCTTCGTTCACTTGCCCAGTGAGAGAGAGTGGTCTGGCTTGCTTCTCTGCTGTCTCGAGCCAGCACTTGGTCTTGGGCTCCAGGCTTCCTCCCTGTCCCTGCCAGACTCCCCAACCAAGCTGGGTAGCAGGAGATTTGCAGGCCTTCACCAGTTCATCCTCTGTTTCTCAGTTGTCTTCTTCAACCCTTTTGCCACCTGAGCACACTCCACACTTGCAGCATTTACGTTCACACGGCTCTCCATCACCTTGCCCCCTCCTACCTCTCCTCCCTTCTCTCTTTCCACTGCCCACCCTGCACGCTCCGCTCCTCTGCCACCCACCTCCTCACCATCCCTCGGTCTCGCCTACCCCCAGTCGACCCCCGGGCCACGTCCTCCCGCGGTCCTGGAACGCCCCCCCTCCTCACCTCCGCCAAATTGATTCTCTTCCCCTCTTCAAAACTCTACTTAAAACACCTCCTCCAAGAGGCCTTCCTAGACTGAGCTCCCCTTCTCCCTCTACCGCCCCCCTTCACCTCTCCGCAGCTAAACCCTCTTTTCTTCCCATTTCCTTCTGCTCCTCCGCCTCTCCCTTCCCATCCCCTCAGCACTGTACTCATCTGCTCAACTGTATATATTTTCATTACCCTATTTATTTTGTTAATGAGATGTACATCGCCTTGATTTTATTTATTTGCAATTGTTTTAATGAGATGTTCATCCCCTCGGTTCTATTTACTGCTATTGGTCTTGTCTGTCCGTCTCCCCCGATTAGACTGTAAGCCTGTCAAAGGGCAGGAACTGTCTCTGTTACCGATTTGTACATTCCAAGCGCTTAGTACAGTGCTCTGCACATAGTAAGTGCTCAATAAATGCTATTGAATGAATGAATGAATACACTCCCAAGCACTTAATACAATGCTCTGCAAACAGTAAGTACACAAATACCCTCGATTGATTGATATCTCCTATGCTCTATTAGTCGGTGGCATTTATTGAGCACTTACTATGTGCAGAGCATGGTTCTAAGCACTTAGGAGTGTATAATATGATACTCTTGGTAGAGACCACCCCTTACCTCAAGGAGCTTACAGTCTAGCTGGGGGAGACAGGCATTAAAAGAAATTACAGATGGATATGTACATAAGTTTTGGGGATGGGGTATCAGTGCTTAAGGGGTACCAACCCCAGTGCATAGGTGACACGGACTGTGAGCTCCTTGGGGGCAGCGGTTGTCTCACTTTATTGCCATATCGTACTTTCCTAAGCGCATAGTCCGGTGCTCTGCACAGAGTAAGCACTCAATAAATGCGATAATAATAATAATAATAATGTTGGTATTTGTTAAGCGCTTACTATGTGCCGAGCACTGTTCTAAGCGCTGGGGTAGACATAGGGGAATCAGGTTGTCCCACGTGGGGCTCACAGTCTTAATCCCCATTTTACAGATGAGGGAACTGAGGCACAGAGAAGTTAAGTGACTTGCCCACAGTCACACAGCTGACAAGTGGCAGAGCTGGGATTCGAACTCATGAGCCCTGACTCCAAAGCCCATGCTCTTTCCACTGAGCCACGCTGCTTCGATAAAATGAATAGAGAGAAGAGGGTGGGAAAATGAGGAGTTAGACTGAGTCAATCAAGTGTATTTAGTGACCACTTAGTGTGTGCAGAGCATGGTATTAAGGGCTTGGAAGAGTGCAATAGAACAGAGTTGGTAGACATGTTTCCTGCCCACAGCGAGCTTAGAGTTTAGAGGGAGGGCCCACTTAGAACAGTGCTTGGCACACAGTAAGCATTTAACAAATATCATCATTATTATTGTTAGTCTTCCCTCCTCCCCACCATGAGCTCATAAGTTCCTTGAAATCAGGGATCATGGCATTCTCCTAAATGTTTAGTACAGTGCTCTAACCACAGTAGGTGCTCAGTCAATGGGATTGATTGATTAGTGGCCTAGTAAAAATAATAATGATGATGGCATTTGTTAAGCGCTTACTATGTGCGAAGCACTGTTCTACGAGCCGGGGGGTTACAAGGTGATCGGGTTGTTCATTCAATCGTATTTATTGAGCGCTTACTGTGTGCAGAGCACTGTGCTAAGCGCTTGGAAAGTACAATTCATCAACAGAGACCATCCCTACTCTCCAACGGGCTCACAGTCTAAAAGGGGGAGACAGACAACAAAACAAAACAAGTAGACAGACATCAATATCATCAAAATAGATTAACAGAATTATAGATATGTACACATTATTAATAAAATAATGAATATGTACAAATATGTACAGGTGCTGTGGCAGGGGAAGGGGTTAGAGCAGAGGGAAGGAGGAGAGGTCGGGGGGGGGGGGGAGCAGAGGGAACGGGGACTCTTAGTCTGGGAAGGCCTCCTGGAGGAGGTGAGCTCTCAGTAGAGCTTTGAAGAGGGGAAGATTACTAGTTTGACGGATGTGAGGAGGGAGGGCATTCCGGGTCAGAGGTAGGACATGGGCCAGGGGTCGACGGGACAGGTGAGAACAAGGCCCAGTGAGGAGGTTAGCGGCGGCAGAGGAGCAGAGTGTGCGGGCTGGGCTGGAGAAGGAGAGAAGGGAGGTGAGGTAGGAGGGGGCAAGGGGATGGACAGCTTTGAAGCCAAGAGTGAGGAGTTTTTCTTCGTGGGAAATTTGATAGGCAACCACTGGAGATTTTTGAGGAGGAGAATGACATGCCCAGAGTGTTTCTGTAGAAAGATAATCTGGACAGCAGAGTGAAGTATAAACTGAAGTGGGGAGAGACAGCTTGTACCAGCAAGGTAGCAGTTTGGATGGAGAGGAAAGGACAGATCTTGGCGATATTGTGAAGGTGAGACCAGCAGGTTTTGGTGACAGATGGATGTGTGGGGTGAATGAGAAGGCAGAGTCAAGGATGACACCAAGATTGTGGGCCTGTGAGACGGGAAGGATGGTTCTGCTGCCCACAGTGGCAGGGAAGTTAGGGAGAGGACAGGGTTTGGGAGGGAAGATAAGGACCTCAGTTTTAGACATATTGAGTTTTAGGTGGTGGGCAGACATCCAGGTGGAGATGTTCTGGAGGCAGGAGGAGATACGAGCCTGGAGGGAGGAGGAGAGACCAGGGGAGGAGATGTAGATTTGGGTGTCATCTGCATAGAGATGATAGTTGAAGCCTTGGGAGCGAATGAGTTCACCCAGGGAGTGAGTGTAGATGGAGAACAGAAGAGGGCCAAGAACAGACCCTTGAGGAACCCTTACAGTTAGGGGATGGGAGGGGGAGGAGGAGCCCATGAAGGAGACTGAGAATGAACGGCCAGAAAGATAAGAGGAGAACCGGGAGAGGACGGAGTCCGTGAAGCCAAGGTGAGATAAGGTGTGGAGGAGAAGGGGATGGTCAACAGTGTCAAAGGCAGCTGAGAGGTCGAGGAGGATTAAGATAGAGTAGGAGCCATTGGATTTGGTGAGAAGGAGGTAGTGGGTGACCTTTGAGAGAGCAGTCTCGGTAGGGTGGAGGGTACGGAAGCCAGATTGAAGGGGGTCCAGGAGAGAGTTGGAGTTGAGGAATTCAAGGCAGCGAATGTAGACGATTCATTCTAGGAGTTTGGAAAGGAAGGGTAGGAGGGAGATAGGATGATGACTGGAAGGGGAAGTGGGGTCAAGAGAAGTAGCGTGGCTCAATGGAAAGAGCATGGGCTTGGGAGTCAGAGGTCATGGGTTCTAATTCCAGCTCTGCCACTTGTCAGCTGTGTGACTTTGGGCAAGTCACTTAACTTCTTTGAGCCTGTTACCTCATCCTTAAAATGGGGATTAAATTGTGACCCTCACGTGGGACAAGCCTGCAACCTTGGTGGCATCCTTGACTCCACTCTCTCATTCACCCCACACATCCAATCCGTCACCAAAACCTGCCAGTCTCACCTTCACAACATCGCCAAGATCCGCCCTTTTCTCTCCATCCAAACCGCTATCTTTTTGGTACAGTCTCTCATCATATCCTGAGTGGATTATTCCATCAGCCTCCTCTCTGATCTCCCATCTTCCTCTCTCTGGTAGGTCAGTCCTACCACTGACCTCCTCACATCCACCAAACTCTCTTCCCCTCTTCAAAGCCCTACTGAGAGCTCACCTCCTCCAGGAGGCCTTCCCAGACTGAGCCCTCCCTTTCCCTCTGCCCCTCCTCCCCTCCTCTCCTCCCCATTCCCCCAACTCCCTCCCTCTGCTCTACCCCCTTCCCCTCCCCACAGCACTTGTGTATATTTGTATATATTATTATTCTATTTAATTAATGATGGGTAGGTATCTATGATTGTATTTATCTTGATGGTATTAATGCCTGACTACTTGTTTTGTTTTGGTGTCTGTCTCCCCCTTTTAGGTTGTGAGCCCGTTGTTGGGCAGATTGTCTCTATCTGTTGCTGAATTGTACATTCCAAGTGCTTAGTACAGTGCTCTGCACACAGTAAGCACTCAATAAATACGATTGAATGAATGAATGAATGGAGCACAGACCTGAAAGACAGGAGGCCTGGGTTCTCATCTTGGTTCTGTCACTCGTCTGCTGTGGGACCCTGGGCAAGTAACCGTCTCAGTGGCTGTTTCCTCCTCTGTAAAAATGGGGATAAAGATATCTGATCTCTCTCTCCCTTAGAGTGTAAGACCCGTGTGGGGCAAGGACCATGTTTGGTATGTTTATCTCGTCTCTACCCCAGTGCTTGGCACAGCGCTTAACCGACACCACGACCGATTACGACTGTTGGAGGGAGCCCAGTCCCTCTAAACTGTGAGCTCATTGCGGGCAGAGAATGTGTCTATTGTTATATTGTATTCTCCCAAGCATCTAGTATAGTGCTTTGCATACAGTAAGCGCTCAGTAAATACGATTGAATGAATGAGTGAAAGAGCTTCCTGAGCAAGACAGCAGGGAACTGAGGAACGCAGGCCCCTCTGACCAACCCAACTTTCTTGTCCCTACCTAGACAGCTCCACCCCTGGGCCTTTAGCCCATGTAGGCCTCGAGGGCAGCATTCATTCGTGCGTTCATTCATTCAGTTGTATTCATTGAGCGCTTACAGTGTGCAGAACACTGTACTAAGCCCTTGGAAGAGTGCAGTATAGCAATAAACCTACACAGTTTCCTGCCCACAACAAGCTTACAGTTCCCCATAATAGTATCACCCTTCTCCAGATCGGCCATCCCCAGGACTCCCTCCACCACCTCAGAGACAATTCAGCCAAGAGCCCCTGGACTCCCCTTGCTGCTAGCTTTTTTGATTTGATTTGATTTGATTTGACTGACCCATGGACAATTCAACTTTTTACAATGGGCATCACCGTGTATTTTATTATTGCTATTGCATGTTAATTGTTAACTGCTCTCAGTGCTGTCATTTACTTCGTGGACCTCACCGTGACCTTTCAATTCCCCTACTCCCATCTGCCCTTCCCAGTCTCTGCCCTTCCCAATCTCTGCCCTTCCCAATCTCTGCCCTTCCCAATCTCTCCCCTTCCCAATCCTCACCTTCCCCTTCCCCTCTCCCAGCCAGCTCTTTCCCTCACTTTGCTCCACCCCCAACCGTCCTCTCCCACCCCAGAATCCCACTGTACCAGCACCGACCCTCATCCCCTTCCCCTTGTGCAGTTCCCCGCCATACCCCTCCCTTCCAACTCCTTCCCTCCCATCTTCCCCCCTTCCCCTTCCCATCTCAGTTCTCCTGTCTCATCGCCCATCTCACCTTCACAATATCGCCAAGATCCACCCTTTCCTCTCCACCCAAACTGCTACCTTGCTGGTACAATCTCTCATAATATCCCAAATGGATTATTGCATCATCTTCCTCTCTGATCTCCCACCCTCCTGTCTCTCCCTGCTTCAGTCTATACTTCACTCTGCTGCCCAAATTATCTTTCTACAGAAATGCTCTGGGCATGTCACTCTCCTCCTCAAAAATCTCCAGTGGTTGACTATCAACCTTTGCATGCAACAAAAACTCCTCACTCTTGGCTTCAAAGCTGTCCATCCCCTTGCCCCCTCCTACCTCACCTCCCTTCTCTCCTTCTCCAGCCCAGCCTGCACACTCCACTCTTCTTCCCCCACTCACCTCCTCAATGGACCTCGTTCTTGCCTGTCCGGCCGTCGACCCCTGGCCCACGTCCTACCACTGACCTGGAATGCCCTCCCTCCTCACCTCCGCCAAACTAACTCTCTTGCCCTCTTCAAAGCCCTATTGAGAGCTCACCTCCTCCAGGAGGCCTTCCCAGACTGAGCACTCCCTTTCCCTCTGCTCCTCCTCCCCTCCCCATCGCCCCTACTCCCTCTGCTCTAGCCCCTTCCCCTCCCCACAGCACTTGCATATATTTATACATATTTATTGCTCTATTTTATTAATGATGTGCATTTATCTATGGTCTATTTATCCATTTTGATGGTAGAGATGCCCGTCTACTTGTTTTGTTGTTTGTCTCCCCCTTCAAGACTGTGAGCCTGTTGTTGAGTAGGGCTTGTCTCTATCTGTTGCTGAACTGTACTTTCCAAACGCGTAGTACAGTGCTCTGCACACAGTAAGCGCTCAATCAATACAATTGAATTGAATGAATAGACAGAGAGACACAGCAGCCCTGCAGCCCTCTGATTATGGGGGACAGTAGTCAGGGATTACCCCTCATGGTGAGGGGTGAGCCCTGATGGAAAAACCTGACATCATCATCATCTGCCACTCGGCATTCTGGTCTGGCCCTTTGACCTTTGCTGTTGGGCCTAGGTCCAGTTCCCTCCCGATCTCTCTCCCCCGCTTCTCCGCTTGCCCCCACCCCGCCCCACACCCGCCCTCCACCGCGCCTCCACCACCACCTCTCCCCTCCCCATCCCCACCTCCCCATCCCGGCCCCACTCCGGCGGTGTCCGCGGTTGGGTGTGTGTGTGTTGGGGCAGGCTGGGGGTGGTGGGGGGTGTGGGGTTGCGTGCGTGCGTGTGCTCCCGCCGATTGTTCCGGACCTTTAACTCTCTCCTTAGGCCCCCTGTTCCGCCTCCTCCCCCCGTTCCTCACCCCCAGTGATCTGGCCACCTATTTCCTCACGAAAATCAACACAATCAGGTCTGAGCTCCCCAAAGTCACCCCTCCGTCTCTCCCCTCCCCCCCACCAACCCTCTCCCCTACTTTTCCATCCTTCCCTGCAGTATCCCCAGAGGAGATCTCCTCCCTCCTTGCAAGTGCCACCCCCTCCACCTGCGCCTTGGACCCCATTCCCTCTCACCTTATTAAAACCATCGCCCCTGCCCTCCTCCCTTCCTTAACTTCTATTTTTAACCATTCAGTCTCCAATGGCTCCTTCCCCTCTGCCTTCAAACATGCCCACGTCTCCCCCATCCTAAAAAAACCCGCTCTCGACCCCACTCCCCCTCCAGTTATCGCCCTATCTCCCTACTACCCTTCCTTTCCAAAATCCTAGAGCGAGTCGTCTACAATCACTGCTTAGAATTCCTTAACTCCCATTCTCTCCTGGACCCCCTCCGATCTGGCTTCCGTCCCCTCCGCTCTACCGAGACTGCTCTCTCTAAGGTCACCCATGACCTCCTTCTTGCCAAATCCAATGGCTCCTACTCCATTCTAATCCTCCTTGACCTCTCTGCTGCCTTTGACACTGTCGACCATCCCCTCCCCCTCCACACCTTATCTCACCTTGGCTTCACGGACTCCATCCTCTCCCGGTTCTCCTCTTACCTCTCTGGCCGGTCATTCTCGGTCTCCTTCGCCGGCGCCTCCTCCCCCTCCCATCCTTTAACTGTTGGAGTTCCTCAAGGGTCAGTTCTTGGCCCTCTTCTGTTCTCCATTTACACTCACTCCCTCGGTGAACTCATCCGCTCTCACGGCTTTGACTACCATCTCTACGCAGATGACACGCAGATCTACATCTCCGCCCCTGTCCTCTCCCCCTCCCTTCAGGCTCGCATCTCCTCCTGCTTCCGGGACGTCTCCACCTGGATGTCGGCCCGCCACCTAAAACTCAACATGAGCGAGACTGAGCTCCTCATCTTCCCTCCCAAACCCGGTCCTCTCCCGGACTTCCCTATCACCGTGGATGGCACGACCATCCTTCCCGTCTCTCGGACCCACGATCTCGGTGTCGTCCTTGACTCATCTCTCTCATTCACCCCACGCATCCTATCCGTTACCGAGACCTGCTGGTTTCACCTTTACAATATCGCCAAGATCCGCCCTTTCCTCTCCACCCAAACGGCTACCTTACTGCTACGGGCTCTCGTTATATCCTGGCTAGACTACTGTGTCGGCCTTCTCTCTGACCTCCCTTCCTCCTCTCTCGCCCCGCTCCGGTCTATTCTTCACTCCGCTGCCCGGCTCATCTTCCCGCAGAAATGATCTGGGCATGTCACTCCCCTTCTTAAACACCTCCAGTGGTTGCCTATCAACCTCCGCTCCAAACAAAAACTCCTCACTCTAGGCTTCAAGGCTCTACGTCACCTTGCCCCTTCCTACCTCTCCTCCCTTCTCTCTTTCTACCACCCACCCCGCACGCTCCGCTCCTCCGCCGCCCACCTCCTCACCGTCCCTCGGTCTCGCCTATCCCGCCGTCGACCCCCGGGCCACGTCCTCCCGCAGTCCCGGAACGCCCTCCCTCCTCACCTCCGCCAAACTGATTCTCTTCCCCTCTTCAAAACCCTACTTAAAACTCACCTCCTCCAAGAGGCGTTCCCAGACTGAGCTCCTCTTCTCCCTCTACTCCCTCTACCTCCCCCCCTTCACCTCTCTGCAGCTTAACCCTCTTTTCCCCCATTTCCCTCTGCTCCTCCCCCTCTCCCTTCCCATCCCCTCAGCACTGTACTCGTCCGCTCAACTGTATATATTTTCATTACCCTATTTATTTTGTTAATGAAATGTATATCGCCTTGATTCTATTTAGTTGCCATTGTTTTTACAAGATGTTCTTCCCCTCGACTCACTATTGCCATTGTTCTCATCTGTCCGTCTCCCCCGATTAGACTGTGAGCCCATCAAACGGCAGGGACTGTCTCTATCTGTTGCCGACTTGTTCATTCCAAGCGCATAGTACAGTGCTCTGCACATAGTAAGCACTCAATAAATACTATTGAATGAATGAATGACTTCAAGAAGTGAAACTTTTGGCTGACACTCTTGATTCCCTATTGTTTGGCTGCCGAAGCCAGGAGGAGAATGTAGTGGGAAGAGCCGCATGCCCAGGATGGGCTGGGTAGAGGGCCTCTGGGGTCTGGGCCTCCGGTCAGGGAGATGGAGATTGTCAGGTCCTTGAGGGCAGGTAGGTGTCAGTTTTACTAATTTTAAGGTACTCAGGTACTCACCCAAGTCAAATTAATTCAATCAGCGGCATTTATCAAGTGCTTTGCAGAGTACTCTCCTAAGCACAGTGGAACAATTACAGTGCAACACAGTTACAATACCACATTAGCAGACACTGGTCCCTGCCCATAACGAGCTTACATTCTAGAGGGGGAGACATTAATATAAGTAAATATGTAATTTATAATACATAATTGAAAGATCTGTACATAAGTGCAGTGGGGGTGGGGTGAATATCAAGTGTCTAAAGGTCACATATCGAAGCGCATGGATGGCGGCAGAAGGGAGAGCGAGCCGGGCTCAATGGGGGAAGGCCTCATGGAGATGTGACCTTAGTAATGCTTTGAAGGTGAAGACAGTGGTGGTCTGGCATATATGGAGCAGGAGGAAGTTCCAGGCCGAGAGAGGACATGGTAAAGGGGTCAGAGGCAAAACAGAGATCGGGGCACAGTGAGTCAACTGCCGCTAGAAGAGTGGAATGTGTGAGCTGGGCTGTAGTAGATTAGGGAGGTGCGGTAGGGTGGGGTGATCTGATTGAGTGCTTTAAAGCCAACGGTAAGGAGTTTCTGTTTGAGGTGAAGGTGGATGGGCAGCAATTGGAGGTTCTTGAGGAGTGGGGAGACATGAACTGAAAGTTTTTGTTGATAAATGACTCATGAAACAGAGAAGTATGGATTGGAGCGGGGAGAGACAGGAGGCAAGGAGGTCAGCGAGGAGGCTGATGCAATAGTCGAGGCCGGTTAGGGTAAGTGTTTGGATCAGCATGGTAGTTTGGATGGAGAGGAAAGGGCAGATTTTAACAATGTTGTTAAGGTAGAACTGATCAGGAGTGAGCTTCCTAACATCACCTCTGCCCCTCCTCAGCCCCTTCCCCATCCTGGCCCCCTCTTCAAGTCTCCCGTCCTCCCCAACATATCACTAGAGAACTCCTGCCTCCTCTCAAAACCCACACCCCACCAACTACATCCAACCCCATTCCTTTGCACCTCATCAAAACTCTCTCACCCCCTTCCTTCTTCCCTCCCTAACAGCCATCTTCAACTGTTTGCTCTCCAAAGGCTTCTTCCCCTCTGCTTTCAAACATGCCCCTGTCTCCCCATCCTAAAAAAAACCCTCCTTTGACCCCATGGCTCTCACCAGTTATCACCCCATCACCTTCATGAGAAGCAGTGTGGCTCAGTGGCAAGTGCCCGGGCTTGGGAGTCAGAAGTCATGGTTTGAATCCCAGCTCTGCCCCTTGTCAGCTGTGTGACTGTGGGCAAGTCACTTAATTTCTCTGTGCCTCAGTTACCTCATCTGTAAAATGGAGATTAACTGTGAGCCTCACGTGGGACAACCTGATTACCCTGTATCTCCCCCAGTGCTTAGAACAGTGCTCGGCACATAGTAAGCGCTTAACCAATACCAACATTATTATTATTATTGTTACCTTCCTACCATTCCTCTCCAAACTCCTTTAGCGAGTTGTCTACACCCACTGTCTCAAATGCCTCTCCTCCAATTCTTTCCTTGACCCCTTCCAATCTAACTTCCATCCCTTCACTCCACAGAAATCGCCCTCTCAAAAGTCACCAGTGATCTCCTTCTCGCCAAATCCAATGGCTTCTACTCCATCCTAATCCTCCTCAACCTCTCTGCCGCCTGTGACACCGTCGCCCTTCGCCTTCTCCTGGAAATGCTTCACTGACTCTGTCCTCTCCTGTTCTCCTCTTTGTCTCTCTGCTGTTCACTCTGTGTCCTTTGCGGGCTCCACCTCTGCCTCCCACCTCCTGACTGCGGGGTGGGTCCCTCAAGGTTCAGTTCTGGGTCCCCTTTTATTCTCCATCTACCCCCACTCTGTTGGAGAACTCGTTCTCTCCCATAGCTTCAACTACCATCTAAATGCAGTTGATTCCCAAATCTCCATCTCCAGCCCTGATCTCTCTCCCTCTCTGCAGTCTCGCATTTCCTCTTGCCTTCAAGACATCTCTACCTGGATGTCCTCCCTGATGGGAGTTTAACACCTCAAGCTTAACAGGTCCAAAATAGAACTCCTTATCTTTCCGCCCAAACTCTGTCCTCCCCTGGACCTTCCCATCACTGTAGATGGCACCACCATCTTTCCTGTCTCACAAACCCTTAACCTTGGGGTTATCCTTGACTCCTCTTTCTCATTCAACCTACACGTTCAATCCATCACTAAATCCTCTCGGTCCCACCTCCACAGCATCACTAAAACCTGCCCTTTCCTCTCTGCCCGAACTGCTACCACATTAGTACAATCACTCATCCTATCCCGCCTGTATTACTGCATCAGCCTCCTACCTCTCCCCACTCTTCCCTCTACTGCCCAGATCATTTTTGTACAAAAACATTCAGGACTTGTCACCCACTCCTCAAAAAACTCCAGTGGTTGCCCATCCACCTCTGCATCAAAGCAAAAACTCCTCACCATTGGCTTTAAAGCACTCCACCACCTTGCCCCCTCCTTCCTCACCTCACTACTCTCCTTCTGTTATCCAGCCTGCACCTTCGCTCTTCTAGTCCTAACCTTCTCACTGGACCTCACTCTTGTACCTCACTCTTGCTTATCTCGCTGCAGACCCTGGAATGCCCTCTCTCCTCAAATCAATTACCTCTCCACCTTCAAGGCCTTATTGAAGGCACATCTCCTCCAAGAGGCCTTCCCAGACTAAGCCCTTCCTTTCTTCTTCTCCCACTCCCTTCTGCGTCACCCTGACTTGTTCCCTTGGTTCTTTCCCCCTCCCAGCCCCACAGCACATTATGTACATATCAGTATTTTGTTTGTATTGATGTCTGTCTCCCCCTCTCTAGACTGTAAGCTCATTGTGGGTAGGGGATGTATTTGTTTATTGTTATATTGTACTCTCCCAAGCACTTCATACAGTACTCTGTACACAGTAAGTGCTCAATAAATATGATTGAATGAATGAATGATTTCATGAGAGATTGAATATGAGGGTGGATGAGTCAAGGACAATGTCAAAGTTTGGGCTTGTGAGGCAGGGAGGATAGTGGTAAGTGATGGGACAGTGATGGGAACGAGAGGTGAGAAGATGAGAAGTTCAGTTTTGGACATGTTTGATATGAGGTATTCAAGTAGATATGTCTTGAAGGCAGGAGGAAATGCGAGATTACAGGGAAGGAGAGAGGTCAGAGCTGGAGATATAGATTTGGGAATCATCTGCAGGGGGATAGCAATTGAAGACATGGGAGAATTAGTTCTTCAAGGAGGGGGTAAGGGGACAATAGAAGGGGACCCAGAACTGAACCTTAAGGGACCCCCACTGTCAGAGGAGGAGCCAACAAAAGAAACTGAGAAGGAGCAGTCAGATGGGAGGAGAACCAAGAGAGAACAGTGTCAGTGAATCCATGGTTGGATACCGTTGCAAGAAGAGGAGGTGGCTGAGAGGTCTAGGAGGATTAGGATGGAGTAGAGGCCGTCAGATTTGATGAGAAGGTCATTGGTCACCTTGGTTGTTTCTGTGGAGTGAAGGGGGCAGAAGCCAGAATGGAGGGGATCTAGGAGAGAATTGGAGAAGGGGAAGTGGAGACAGCACGGGTAAACAACTCTCTCAAAAGTTTGAAGAGAAATGATAGAAGGGAGATGGGGCAATGACCAGAGGGAGCCTAGAGAGGGTAGATTTAGAGAGGAGGCGAGAGATTTCATCTTGAGTTACTGAGGGGGATGCAGGGAAAGTTGAAGAGTGTGGAGGAGGTGGGGGGGGGGGGGAATGGAGAAGAACTGATCATGCTCAATGGTTTCAATTTTGATGATGAAGTAGGTATCCGGATCATTAGGAGAAAGAGAAGGTGGGTGGGTGGGAACAGGAGTTTGAGAAGGGAGTTAAATATCTGGAACTGTTGGCGGGGGCGGTGGATATAGGAGCGAATTAAGAAGTATTTTTGTTGGGCAGTGGAGAGGCCCAGATTGAAGCTGATAAGAATTAATCTAAGGTGGACAAGATCAGAGAGCTGTCTGGATTTCCTCCAGCACTGTACAGGAGCGGAGGAAGCAGACTGTTGGAGCGGAGAAAGCGGACTGTTGAGGCGATCCAGGGTTGCGGGTAGGTTGTACAAGACTGGTGGATGGACGGGGAGCCGGGGAGTTCAGTTCAGTGGACAGGGTGATGTTGAATGTGTCGATTGTGCGTCAGGAGAAGGTAGTTTGGGTATGGAGACCAAATGGGGTAGGATGCCTGTAGAAAAAGGGGGCCGGGGGTGGTCAAAAGAAAGGAGATGGAGGGTGGGATGGGTGGGTGAATGAGAAAGAGAGCAGGGTTGTAGTCGTACAGAGGAGTTTCAGAATTGGGGAGGGTAGAGATTGAACAGTTACTGGAGATTAAAAGGTCAAGTGTATGCCCCAAACAGTGCAGAGTGCTGTCACAAGTGCTTGGGAGACTACAAGACTAACAGAGCCAGCACACATTTCCCCTGCCCACAGATATCTTACAGTCTAGGAAGGAGACAGGAATTAATGTAAATAAATTACAAGTGTATACCCCATAATAATAATTTGTTAAGCACTTATTATGTGTCAAGCACTGTTCTCAGCATTGGGGTAGGTACAAACTCATCAGGTTGGACAAAGTCCACATCCCACCCAGGCCTCACGGTCTTAATCTCAATTTTACAGATGGGGTTATGGGCCCAGAGAAGTTCAGGGACTTGCCCGAGGTCATACAGCAGACAAGCACTGCATCTGGGATTAGAACTCAGGTCCTTCAGACTTCCAAGCCTGTGCTCTATCCACTAGTGCTGTGGAGCTGAGGTTGGGGTGAATATCAAGTGCTTAAATGGATTGGTGGCACTTTTTGAGTGCCTACTACTAATAATGATGATGGTGTTTGTTAAGCGCTTACTATCTGCCAAGCACTGTTGTTCTAAGCGCTGAGGTAGATACAAGGTAATCGGGTTGTCCCACGTGGGGCTCACAGTCTTAATCCTCGTTTTACAGATGAGGGAACTGAGGCACAGAGAAGGTAATTGACTTGCCCAAAGTCACACAGCTGATAAATGGCGGGGTCGGGATTAGAACCCACAACTTCTGACTCCCCAGCCCCTGCTCTTTCATTCATTTCTTTGTATTTTTTGAGCACATACTACATGCAGAGCAGCATGGCTCGGTGCAAAGAGTCTGGGCTTGGGAGTCAGAGATCATAGGTTCAAAGACCCCTTCGCCACTTACCAGCTGTGTGACTTTGGGCAATTCACTTAACTTCTCTGTGCCTCAGTTACCTCATCTGCAAAATGGGGATTAAAACTGTGAGCCCCACTTGGGACAACCTGATCACCTTGTATCCCCCCAGCGCTTAGAACAGTGCTTTGCACATAGTAAGCGCTTAATAAATACCACCATTATTATTATTACTAATGTACAATCTTTCCACCAAGCCAAGCTGCTTCTCCTACGGTGTACAGAGCACTTGGGAGAATACAACAGAGTTGGTAGACCTGTTCTCCACCCATGGCCCAGAGACCTAAGAGACTAAAGTCTAGAGACTTAAAGGGTACACTTCCAAGGGCATAGACCACACAGAAGGGAGAGGGAGTAGGGGAAAAAGAGGGCTTTTGGAGAAGATGAGACTTGAATCAGGCTCTGAAGGTAGGGAGAGTGGTGGTCTGTCGGATGTGAAGGGGGAGGGCGTTCCAGGTCAGAGGGAGGATGTGAGCAAGGGGTGGGCGGTGAGATAGAGGTACAGTGAGTAAGTTGGCATTAGAGATGTGTGTGGGCCAGGTGGTAGGCGAGAGAGAGCCGGTCAAGTGCCTTAAAGTAGCATACCCATCATGGGCTGCTTTCTGGGAGACTGTAAAACCCCTGAGGGCAGGCAGTAAGCCTGTGGTGGACAGGGAACATGTCTACCAACTCTGTTGTACTGTATTCTCCAAGTGCTTAGTACAGTGCTCTAATAATGTTGGTATTTGTTAAGCGCTTACTATGTGCAGAGCACTGTTCTAAGCGCTGGGGTAGATATAGGGTAATCAGGTCGTCCCACGTGAGGCTCACAGTTAATCCCCATTTTACAGATGAGGTAACTGAGGCACAGAGAAGTGAAGTGACTTGCCCACAGTCACCCAGCTGACAAGTGGCAGAGCAGGGATTCGAACCCATGACCTCTGACTCCGAAGCCCAGGCTCTTTCCACTGAGCCACGCTGCTTCCCCTGCACAGTGCTCTGCACCCAGTAAGCGCTCAGTAAATAATAGTGATACTATGGTGCTTAAGCGCTTACTATGTGCTAAGCAAGTGCTAGGTTAGGTACAAGTTAGTCAGGTTGGACACAGTCCCTGTCCCACAGGGGGCTCACACTCTAAATCCCCATTTTACAGATGAGGTAACGGAAGCCCAGAGAAGTGAAGTCCCAAGGCCACACAGCAGACATGTGGCGGAACCAGAATTAGAATCCAGGTCCTTCTGACTCCCCGGCTTGTGGTTATCCTCGAAGCCACGCTACTTCTCTAAATACCACTGATTGATTGATTGATTGACAGAGAAGGGAGAGGAGTTAGGGGAAAGAGGATAATTCTAATGATTCATTGAAAACCTCCTAGGAGTCCAGTAACGTGCCCACTCTCATGTCCTCATTGGTTCCTGCCCACCGAGGAAAACCCTTCTCCTCTCCTGCTGCTACTCCACACCTCTGCCAAAAGAACAGAAAGACACCAATCATTCATTCATTCATTGCTTAGTACAGTGCCTGCCACATAGTAAGCATTCAGATACCATAATTATTATTATTAATTGAGGGCTTATTGTTTGCAAAGCACTGTAGTAAGCGCTTGGGAGAGTACAATACAATAAACAGATTCTCTGCCCACAACGAGCTTACAGTCTAGAGGAGGAGACGAATGCTAATATAAATAGGTACATTTAATAACACCACCACTGACACCCATTTTCTCCCAGACATATATATATATATATATAAGACTGTTTACACAAATCCCTGTGTACCTACGACTGCACTCATGTGGAAGGAAAGAAAGGAAGAGAAAAGCAAAAAATGAGAAAAGCTGGATTTGTGAATTTGACCGGCTGAGTGAATAGAGATGGAAGGGAAAGCAAGGGAAAGTGAGGATCTAGGCCAAAGAGGACAGGACGGGAGTGAGGCAGTGAGGATAGAAGAAGGGTGGATGGTTAGTTAGCAAAAGGTTGCTAATGTTTAACATAAAATACAACTTCATCATCAAAATAGTTCAGGTGTATTAGCTGCGTTTCCCTTTGAATCCGTTTCTTTACATAATTATATAGCGGTAAGGATTACCCAACACCCCGATGAATGCAATCAATGTTATTTATTACTGTGGGCAGAGCACTCCTCGAAGGACCTTAGGACAAGATCAAAGTTCTGGTTCCTCTGAATGGGGGAAGTGAGAAACACAGAAAATGCTCACTAAGTGTCAAAAGTTGTCAACAGGAGAACTTGGAAAATTTGGAGGATAACTCCCCAGCTCCTTAAAAGCCTCCAGTGCCTGCCCATCCACCACATCTATCTCCTCCTCCTCAATCATATTTAATAATAATGGTATTTAAGCGCTTACTATGTGCCAAATCCTGCTTACCACATGCAGAGCAGTGTACTAAGTGCTTGGGAGAGTACAATATAACAGAGTTGGTAGATATGTTCCCTGTCCACAAGGAATTTACAGCCTCGGGACAGATTACATCAAATAGAAACTCATCATCATCCACTGTAGGGCATTCAGTCACCTTGCCCACTACCACTTTACCTCACTGATCCCTTACTACAACCCAGCCCAACCCACACTTTGCTCCTCTACTGCCAATTTACTCTGCACCTCGATTGCATCTATCTCACCGCCACATCCTGCCTCTGGCTTCCCCTTTCATATATGACAGACCACCACTCTCTCCACCTTCAAAACCCTCTTAAAAATCCCATTTCCTCCCCAAGCTCTCGTTTCCCTTACTTGCCCCGCCATTCTGTGTTGTCTTTCCACTTGGATCTGTTCCCCCTAAGCTCTTGACGTTCACCTCACCCTCAGCCCCACAACACTTATGTACATTTCCTTGTAATCTGCCATTTCTAGTTTCCTTAATTTATTTTAATATGTCTCTCCCTTAAGACTGTAACTTCCTTGAGGGTAGAGCCCATGTCTACCAGCTCTATTGTATTAGCGCTTAGTACAGCAGTCACAGTAGCACTCAATAAATACAACTAATGATGATGAGGCAGAGGTGGATGGACAATCACTGGAGGAATGGGGAGCTATCCTTAAAATTTTCCTAGTTCTCCTGCTGTTAACCTTTGACACTTATTGAACACTTTTTTGTGTTTCTCGTTTCCTCCATTCAGAAGAACCAGAACTTTGATCTTGTCCTAAGATGCTTAGTCATTATATCCACTGATGAATCGATTTAAAATCACAGAAATTCAGAGTCCCCCCCACCCTGCAAGCCCTAAACTCTTAGACCAATGTTATTGGGGGGGGGGGGGGGGTTGTGACTTTTCCCCACTGCTACCAACCCTATTCCAGGCCAAGAAAAGTTTGGTTTTAGAAGTTTACAATTCTAAGACACTTTATTGTAGGGGGAAAAAAAGGTCTGGAATACAGGTGGAGCTGGAGTTTTCCCAAGGCTAGGGAGAGGAAAAAGTGGCCCTCAACCCGCAGAGAGTTGGCTAGTAGAGTTCACAGGACTGAGGCAGCAGCAGAGGGGAAGCAGGCCAGAGAGCAGGGGATTTGGGGGAGGAGGGGCAGGAGGACCAGAGAGACCCAAACTCACTGCTGCTCCTCCCGGAAGCCCTCCCAGGCCCTTCGGCCACTCTTGGAATTTAAGTTCTTTCTATGTGGTATTTGTTAAGCGCTTACTATGTGCCAGGCACTGTTCTAAACGCTGGGGTGGGTACGAGCAAATCAGGTTGGACACAGTACCTGACCCACTTGGGCTCACAATCTTATTCCCCATTTTACAGCTGAGGTAACAACCACGGAAAAGAGGTCACACAGGCAAGTGTCTGCAAGTGCCTTTTCCTCTGCTCCCCCTCCCCATAGCCCCCATCGCCCTGACTCGCTCCCTTTGCTCTATCCATATTCTCTACCCCACAGCTCTTGTGTATATATGCACATACCTATAATTTTATTTCTTTATATTAATGCCTGTTTACTTTCTTTGATGTGTTTATATCTATCATTATATTTATTTACATTGATGTTATGGATGCCTGTTTACTTCTGATGTCTCTCTCCCCCACTTCTTCTAGACCATGAGGCCGTTGTGGGCAGGGATTGTCTCTCTCTATGGCTGAATTGTACTTTCCAAGCACTTAGTACAGTGTTGTGCACATAATAAGCATTCAATAAATACGACTGAATGACTGAAAGTGGCAGAGTCAGAATTAGAATCCAGGTCCGACTAATTTCCGGGCCTGTGCTCTATTAGGCCATGCTGCTTTAGCATGTGCCAGGCACTGTTTTAAGTGCTGGGATAGATTCTCAAGCTCATCAGATCGGACGCAGTTCATGTCCCACATGGGGCTCAGAGCTTTACATTGCCATTTTTCAGATGAGGTAACTGAAGCTCAGAGAAGTTAAGTGACTTGACCAAGGTCACACAGCTGACAAGTGGCAGAGCTGGGATTAGAACCCAGGTCCTTCCTTACTCCCAGGCCCAGGCTCTCCCCATAAGGCCACGCTTTGTTATTTAGAAATCACCATGCAAGGGCAAGATTTAGATATCTCATTTACCTATCTACATTAGGTAAACTTCGTTGAAGGCAGGGCTGGTGTTTACCACCTCTATTGAGCTTTGCCAAGTGCCTGGTGCAGTGCTCTGCAAACAGGAAGTGCTCAATATGCATCACTGATTGATAATTGTCCCGCTTTTTATCATAATTTCAGCCACTACAGAACAGGGGAGAGGCTAGTACATGGGGAACTAAGTCTAGGAATAAGAAGAAAAAGAGGAGGTAGAAAGGAGAGAAGAAAGGTGACAGCAGACAGCGTGACTCAGTGGAAAGAGTCCAGGCTCGGGAGTCGGAGGTCATGGGTTCGAATCCCAGCTCTGCCACTTGTCAGCTGTGTGACTGTGGGCAAGCCACTTGACTTCTCTGTGCCTCAGTTACCTCATCTGCAAAATGGGGATGAAGACTGTGAGGCTCACGAGGGACAACCAGATTACTCTGTATCTTCCCCAGCGCTTAGAACAGTGCTCTGCACATAAGCGCTT
Source organism: Ornithorhynchus anatinus (assembly GCF_004115215.2). Lineage (NCBI taxonomy): Eukaryota > Metazoa > Chordata > Mammalia > Monotremata > Ornithorhynchidae > Ornithorhynchus > Ornithorhynchus anatinus. Next base: position 124,833,581 of record NC_041730.1, on the reverse strand, counting down.
AACAAATACCAATATTATTATTATTATTATTAAGGGGACACCTCCAATGCACTTTTCCAAGTGCTCCCTGCAACTAGCTTTCAGGGTAAATTGCCCCTTCCCTCCTTCTCTGCCTACACCAAAGAGCAAAAAGAGGAAGGCTGCATAGCAGAAGCCTGTATTCTGGTGGCCTGACTGGGGCCCACAGCCATCATTATTTACAAAAATCACCTCAATTTCTTCCTCAAAAGTCAGGGACCAGGTTGGTGGGAAAAATAATGTAGAGGCAGTTAGGTGAGTAAATGTGGTAATTTTGTAACACTCTTTCTGTGTTACTATTGATTTAAATTTTAGAGTCAAATAAGCCCTCAAACTTAACTGCCTGAAGGGAAGTGGGGGAGGGAAGGTAAAGGGAAGAGGGAGAGGCTATTACAGTGTGTGTTTTTGCTTCCTTAAAGGAGGGCAGAGGAAGTCTTACATGGTGGTTGGCTGCTGCTCTTCCCGGCAATTCCCTTGGGTTTGTTTTTTTTTTTAATGGTATTTAATCGCGTACTAGGTGTACTAGGCGCTGTATTATTGCACTTGGCAAAGTACAAGAGAGGTGGTAAACACCAGCCCTGCCTTCCAGGAAGTTTACCTTTTGTAGATAGGTAAATGAGGTATCTAAATCTTGCCCTTGCATGGTGATTTCTAAATAACAAAGCGTGGCCTTATGGGGAGAGCACAGACTTGGTAGTAAGGAAGGACCCGGGTTCTAATCCCAGCTCTGCCACTTGTCAGATACATATACACTTGTCAGAGAGATACAAGCTAATAATAATAACGTTGGTATTTGTTAAGCGCTTACTACGTGCAGAGCATTGTTCTAAGCGCTGGGTAGATACAGGGTAATCAGGTTGTCCCACGTGGGGCTCAGTCTTCATCCCCATTTTACAGATGAGGTAACTGAGGCCCAGAGAAGTTAAGTGACTTGCCCACAGTCACACAGCTGACAAGTGGCAGAGCCGGGATTCGAACTCATGACCTCCGACTCCCAAGCCCGGGCTCTTTCCACTGAGCCACAATCCCTGCCCCTGCCCCACATGAAGCTCACACTCTAAATCCCCACTTTACAGATGAGGTAACAGGCACAGAGAGAAAAAAAATGTTGGTGTTTGTTAAGCGCTTACTATGTGCAGAGCACTGTTCTAAGCACTGGGGTAGATACAGGGTAATCGGGTTGTCCCACGTAAGGCTCACAGTTAACCCCATTTCACAGAGGAGGTAACTGAGGCACAGAGAAGTTAAGTGACTTGCCCAGAGTCACACAGCTGACGAGTGGCAGAGCTGGGATTCGAACTCATGATCTCTGACTCCCAAGCCCGGGCTCTTTCCGCTGAGCCACGCTGCTTCTCTGTGAAGTGAATTGACTTGCCTGAGGTCACCCAGCAGACAAGTGGCGGAGGCAGGATGAGAACCCAGGTCCTTCAGACTCCCAGGCCCATGCTCAAGCCATTAGGGGACACTGCTCTTCTTTACTTCGATCTAGCATCGAGGAAGCCCCTAGTGCCTTCTGGATTCAGGGGCGACTCCTCCCCCACCGCCTCCAGTTTCCATTCTTCCCTGTCCACTGGCCCTCCTCTCGGCCCCTGGAACCAGGTCAGCTAGTCATGGGAGGACAAACAGACCATGCGCTACAGGCCATGGGCTGGTCTAGACCGGGCAGGGGGTGAGGGTTGGGCATTGATTAGGCTGTAAGCCCGTCAAAGGGCAGGGACTGTCTCTGTTACCGGTTTGTACATTCCAAGCGCTTAGTACAGTGCTCTGCACATAGTAAGCGCTCAATAAATACTATAATAATGTTGGTATTTGTTAAGCGCTTACTATGTGCCGAGCACTGTTCTAAGCGCTGGGGTAGACATAGGGGAATCAGGTTGTCCCACGTGGGGCTCACAGTCTTAATCCCCATTTTACAGATGAGGGAACTGAGGCGCAGAGAAGTGAAGTGACTTGCCCACAGTCACACAGCCGACAAGTGGCAGAGCTGGGATTCGAACTCATGAGCCCTGACTCCAAAGCCCGTGCTCTTTCCACTGAGCCACGCTGCCAACGGCTCATAGGAAGCCCCATGGTGGGAGGGCTCTGGGAGCAGATTCAGTGGTGGAGAGCACAGAAAATGACTTTCAGCTAACGCTTCTTCATAATAATAATAATAATAATAATAATGGTACTTGTTAAGCACTTACAACGTGCCAAGCACTGTTCTAAGCACTAGGGTTATAAGGTAGGGTGCAGGGATGAACTTGCTTTGGAAGAATAGCATTAGACACCAAGCACGCACCCAGGGCATGGAAACTACATGCCTTTGGCCAAAAAGAGGTTGGGCACAGTCCCTGTCCCACGGGGGGCTCCCAGTATCAATCCCCATTTTACAGATGAGGGAACTGAGGCCCAGAGAAGTGAAGTGACTTGTCCAAGGTCACACAGCAGACAAGTGGAGGAGCCAGGCTTAGAACCCATGACCTTCTGATTCCCAGGCCAGTGCTCTATCCACTACATCGTGCTTCATCTTTTCCCAACTCAGTTCCTCACCTTTGCCCAAGATGGGGTGTTGGGGGAGAGGAAGGAGGCATTGCATTCTTTTAAAATTCTCCATGTACTGGAGCCTGCAGTAGGAGCCTGATTGTCCAGGCGTCCATCCCTCCGTCCGTCCGCCCACCATGGGGCACGGGGACAACAGCAGGGAACAACATTGAGGCTGCTACTCTGACAGCAGCGGTAATTTTCTTTATTTGGATTCCCACCTGTCTCCCCCTCTAGACTGTAAACTCGTTGTGGGCAGGCAATGTGTCTGTTACATTGTACTCTCCCAAAGCTTAGTACAGTGCTTGAGAAGCAGCATGGCCTAGTGGAAAGAGCACAGGCCTGGAAGTCAGAGGACGTGGGTTCTAATTCCGGCTCTGCCACACGTCTGCTGTGTGTCCTCGGGCAAGTCGCTTCACTTCTCAGGGCCTCAGTTACCTCATCTGTAAAATGTGACAGGGAGTGTCCCCACCCCGATTTGCCTTTATCCACCCCAGCACTTAGAACAGTGTCTGTCACATAGTAAGTGTTTAACAAATACCATAATTATCGTCATGACTATTTAATAATAATTGTGGTATTTCTTAAGCACTTACTATATACCAAGCGCTCTACTCAGTGCTGGGCTAGATCATCAGGTCTCACAAGGAGCTCACAGTCTAAGGAAGGAGAACAGGTTTTGAATCCACATTTTGTTCCCTCAACTGAGGCCCAGAGCGGTTAAATGACTTGGCCAAGGTCACACAGCTTTAAGTGGCAGAACATTTGGCTCTCCTCAGCCATATTTCCCCTGCCTCTTCCCTCCCCCTAGTCGGCATCCGCAGCTTTCTCCGTTCTCTCCTCTGCCCCCATCCGCTCCCAGTCCCGTGCTCTTCCCACTAGGCCACACTGCTTCCTACTAACCTGTGATGAGGTGAGATTTTCTGAGTGAGGGCAGGGGGTAGAAATACAGTTACACAGGTAGGGCACAGGGATGAACTTGCTTTGGGAGAATCGCACTGGACAATAAGCACACACCCAGGGCATGGACACTGCACGACTTTTTGGCCAAAAAGAGAGAGTGGAACTAAACGAGTCCTCCCCGGACGTGTAGCAAGCTTAACCTTGCCAATCTTGTCCTCTGCAGGCCCCCACAAGGACACCCAAAGGCTCTGAGGCTTTGTTTCCGCCCAGCCCCTAGAGGTGGCACTATGGCTTCTGATAGGTTTCTCAAATTGACTTTGTGGGAGAAAAAACCAAAAAAACCAGTCTAAAACTTGCGTGACTACAATCTGTTGGCTGCTGGATAATTTGAAATTCATTTACATGTGTTGGATACAGCCAGAGCAGCTTCATTTGACATTTCCATTCACTAGGCAAACACTAGGAAATAATAGCTACTCACAAGACTTACTCATGGGTAAAGCCCTCCGGCCCTTTGCCCCCTCCTACCTCACCTTGCTGCTTTGCTATTCCAACCCAACCTGCACATTTGGCTCCTCTAACGCCAACCTTCTCAACGGGCCTCCGTCTCATCGCCGACATCCTCCCTCTGGCCTGGAACAGCCGCCCTCCCTCAAATCCAACCTTTACTCTTCCCCCTCTTTAAAGCCTTATTGAAGGCACATCTCCAAAAGATCTTCCCTGACTAAGCCCTCGATTTCTTTTCTTTCACTCCCTTTTGTCACCTGACTTGCTCCCTTTATTCAGAACCCCCCTCCCCGTAGCCCCACAGCACTTATGTCCATATCTGCAATTTATTCAATAGTATTTATTGAGCGCTTACTATGTGCAGAGCACTGTACTAAGCACTTGGGATGAACAAGTCGGCAACAGATAGAGACAGTCCCTGCCGTTTGACGGGCTTACAGTCTAATCGGGCTTAGTTTATTTATAATTTATAATTATTTATAATTACAGTCTAATTTATATTCATGCGACTCCCCTTCTAGCCTGTAAGCTCATTGAGGGTGAGGACTGGGTCTGCTGTAATCATCTACTCTCTCCGGCGCTTAGTACAGTGTGCTGCAGAGAGGAAGAGCTTAATAAATGTTTGGTTGGGTGGGATTTGACTCGAATCTTTTAGTTTTTCCTGGCACGGGCAGGCACACGCACACTCTCATTTGTCACCACGAATTGCGCTTAAAAACACTGGGTTTCTACATACTTTATCCAAGATGACTCGTTTTAGTCTCCAATAGCCACTACACACGCATTTCGATCACTTTCGTCTCCAGCGCTAGAAGCCGCCCATTTCCCTTCACCACGAAGAGGCCCAGTGAAATAAAAAGCACGTTTATTTATCACAGACATTTCGATTAAGACAAATCCTGTAAATCAGGATCACCACAATTTCAGCCACTCCGCTGCGAAGTGTAGTCATATCTGCCCCCGGCCCCACCTGGACGAGGAGCAGGACAACCGCATCTTTCAAAAGAGATGGTTTCGAAGCTACCTCCTCTCCCGTGAACAAAGTCGCAAACGCTTCATTCAGAGTCTCACAACAGTAAACGCCCCGCGCTGCTGCTCAACCAGCTCGTGGATGGTCACATTTCCACACGTTTCCTTCGCTTTTGAAAAACAGCTGGCGTGAGGGGGAAGGGCAAGCCACCCGACTCCACCGAGGGATGTGTCATCTCCATCGCATCGGTGACAACCGGACGCACCAGGGCTTTGAGATCTTTCTCCTCCCCCTTAGAAACCTGGCAGGCCCCAGTCCCTAGTACAGATAGGAAGGGGGGGGGGGGGGGGTTCCTGATCTAAGTGTGCTGTAATATGACCCCGATTTTGAGAAAGCTCATTCCACCGCCAGGAGCAGACACAGGGTTGGCTTGGTTTTGCAAAGGGCAACCCCTCCATCCTCCCCCATCCACACACCTCTGGGGCAAGCCAACATACATCCCCCGGAACTCAACCGTTGCAAAACAAGGCGCTCGCCCTTCCAGTGGAGATAAAACGAGGCAGGAAGGGTTTTCCTTCCAACCGCATGAGAAACAAGGCCCTCAGTGGGGGATGAAAGGGGGAACGGGTTTTAAAGGGTCGGGGGAACCCACCGATTTTGCTCCTCACCCAAGGCCCTTCCCTTTTCCCCAGCTGGTGCCAACAGCGCCCTGGGGGGCTCTTTCCCGGCGGGTGGGACGGTCCCCGTTGGCAACCCGGACCCACCCACCCACCCACCATTTTCTGCGGGATTCAAGTAAGACGAGCCGGTCCTTCTCCCCCGAAGTCAGAGCCTCCCACCCCAATGCAGGGGAGGGGAGCATCCCCTCCTTTCGGCCTCCCTAGCGGGTGGAGTCCCGGTGCCAGGGCGGCTCGGAGACCCCTCCCCCCCCCACCCCCCGACCTCGGGGTCGTCCTCTCCTTAGGCAGGGAGAGGGGTGGGCGGCTCCTCGGCCTCGTCGTTTCGGGAGCGGAGGCCGGTGGGGTCGGGGGCTACGTGGAGGGGGCGGCGGGGTGCAGGGAGGCCGGGCGGGCCGCGGCGGTGGAGGCGGCGGCGGCGGCGGCGAGGGCCCGCTGCAGGCGTCGCACGGCCTCCTTGATGAGGTTCCCGGAGAGGAGGAGCTGGTGCAGCAGGCGCTGGGGCTCGTCGTCGTCGTCGTCGTCGTCGTCGGGCCGGGGCAGCGCGGGGGGCTTGGGGCGGGGGCCCGGGCCCGTTCCCGCGGCCGTGGCCGTGGCCGTGGCCGTGGCCGTGGCCGGTCCCGGGGGCTTGCGGCAGTAGGGGGCGGGGCGGGCCCTCGGGCGTGCGGACGTGCCCGGGCCGGGCTTGGCGCCCGGGGTCCGCAGGGGCCGGGCCGGCGGGGGCGGCGGGGGCGGCGGGGGCGGCGGGGGCCGGCGGGAGCCCAGCTGCAGCGCCTCCCCGATCTGCGCCACCAGCACGTCCACCTCGGCCGAGCCCCCCACCCTCACCGACTGCTCCAGCAGCAGGAACCTGCCCCCCTCCTCCTCCTCCTCCTCCTCCTCCTCCTGCTGCTGCTGCTGCTGCTGCTGCTGCTGCTGGTCCTCCTCGTGCTGCTGCCGCCGCTGCCGCTGTCGCCGCCGCCGGTCCGGCTGGTGGGGCGGGCAGGGCATGGCGCCCGCTGCCCCGCGGGGTCAGGCCGGGGTCAGGCCGGGGTCGGGGCCGGGGTCGGGGGCGCCGGCGGCCGCGCGCCCGTCTGGGCTTTGTAAACAATGGGTGACGTCGGGCGCGCGCGTGGGCCCCACCACCGACGCCGCCCCCGGGGGGGACGGACCACGGGGACGCGACCATTCGCGAGCCCGGGGGGGGGGGGGAAACGGGACGGGCGGGGACCCCACCATCCGCGGCGGCCGGGGGGAGGTGGGGACCCTACCATCTACGGAGCCCCGGGGGGGGGAGCGGGGGCCCTACCATTCACGGAGCCCGGGGGGGGGGGACGGGGCCCCTCGCCTCACCCTGCTCCAAACGCGTGTGGTGTCGGAGCCCGTATGAAGTCATTCATTCATTCATCCGTATTTATTGAGCGCTTCCTATGTGCAGAGCACTGGACTGAGCGCTTGGAATGGACAAATGGGCAACAGATAGAGACAGTCCCTGCCCTCTGATGGGCTTACGGTCTAATCGGGGGAGACAGACAAGAACAATGGCAATAAATAGAGTCAAAGGGAAGAGCATCTCATTAAAACAACGGCAACTCAATAGAATCGGGGTGATGTACATCTCATTAGCAAAATAGATAGGATAATAATGTTGGTATTTGTTAAGCGCTTACTATGTGCTGAGCACTGTTCTAAGCGCTGGGCTAGACACAGGGGAATCAGGTTGTCCCACGTGGGGCTCACAGTCTTAATCCCCATTTTACAGATGAGGGAACTGAGGCACAGAGAAGTGAAGTGACTTGCCCACAGTCACACAGCTGACAAGTGGCCGAGCCGGGATTCGAACCCATGACCTCTGACTCCCAAGCCCAGACTCTTTCCACTGAGCCACGCTGCTTCTCATAGGATGATGAAGATAGATTCAGTTGAGTGGACGAGCCCAGTGGTGAGGGGAGAGGAAGGGAGAGAGCGGTGACGGTCACACTCACTACGACCGAGCTCTTCCTTCAGCGCCTGCCGGGCGCCAGACACTGTGCTAAGCGCTGTGTCGTCCCCCCCCCGTCCCCCCCTCCGGGTAGGACCCGAGCCTTAAAAAACCAAAATGTTGGTATTTGTTAAGCGCTTCCTATGTGCAGAGCGCTGTTCTAAGCGCTGGGGGCGCGGATACAAGGTACTCGAGTGGTCCCATGTGGAGCTCACGGTCTCCATCCCCATTTTACAGATGAGGTCACTGAGGCCCAGAGAAGCGAAGGGACTTGTCCAAGGTCACACACCCAGGTGGCCGAGGCGGGATTCGAACCCCTGACCTCTGACGACTCAGCCCGGGCTCTTTCCACCGAGCCACGCGGCCTCTCTAAAGCCAAATGGAGGAGGAGGAGGAGGAGGTCAGGGGGAGCGAGGGTAGGTAATAAGAATGATGCCATTTGTTAATAATAATATTAATAATAATATTGGTATTTGTTAAGCGCTTACTATGTGCAGAGCACTGCTCTAAGTGCTGGGGGAGATCCAGGGTCATCAGGTTGTCCCACATGAGGCTCCCAGTCTTCATCCCCATTTGACAGATGAGGGAACCGAGGCCCAGAGAAGGGAAGTGACTCGCCCACAGTCACACAGCTGACAAGGGGCAGAGCCGGGAGTCGAACCCACGACCTCTGACTCCCAAGCCCAGGCTCTTTCCACCGAGCCACGCTGCTTCCCGCTGACTCTGTGCTAAGCGTTGGAGAGGGTAGAGAGTAGGTCCTCGGTCCTCCTTCCAGCCTTCTTCAGTCTCCGGGCCGAGGGGGCCGAGGCTCTGCCAAGTGGCGGGGCTCAGGGGGAAGAGCCCGGGCTGGGGAGTCAGAGGACGTGGGTTCTAATCCCGCCTCCGCCGCGTGTCTGCTGTGGGACCTTGGGCCGGCCGCTTCACTTCTCTGGGCCTCAGTGACCTCCTCTGGAAAATGGGGATGGAGCCTGTGAGCCCCACGTGGGACAAGCTGATGACCTTGTAATAATGTTGGTATTTGTTAAGCGCTTACTATGTGCAGAGCACCGTTCTAAGCGCTGGGGTAGACACAGGGGAATCAGGTGGTCCCACGTGGGGCTCACAGTCTTCATCCCCATTTTACAGATGAGGGAACTGAGGCACCGAGAAGTGAAGTGACTTGCCCACAGTCACCCAGCTGACAAGTGGCAGAGCCGGGATTCGAACTCATGACCTCTGACTCCAAAGCCCGTGCTCTTTCCAGAGCCATGCTGCTTTTCCATAATAAATGGTGGTATTTGTGCGCTTACTATGTGCAGAGCACCGTTCTAAGCGCTGGGGGATACAAGGTGATCAGGTTGTCCCATGTGGGGCTCACAGTTTTTCTAATCCCCATTTGACTGATGAGGGAACTGAGGCCCAGAGAAGTGAAGTGACTTGCCCAAGGTCACACAGCTGACTAGCGGCAGAGCCAGGATTAGAACCCGTGACCTCTGACTCCCAAGCCCAGGCTCTTTCCACTGATGATGATGATGATGTTGGTATTTGTTAAGCGCTTACTATGTGCCGAGCACTGTTCTAAGCGCTGGGGTAGATACAGGGTAATCAGGTTGTCCCACGAGAGGCTCACAGTCTTAACCCCCATCTTACAGATGTGGTAACTGAGGCCCAGAGAAGTGAAGTGACTTGCCCACAGTCACACAGCTGACAAGTGGCAGAGCTGGGATTCGAACTCATGACCTCTGACTCCCAAGCCTGTGCTCTTTCCCCTGAGCCACGCTGCTTCTTGTACTGACACCGGCGCTTAGAACAGTGCTCGGCACTTAGTAAGCGCTTAAGAAATGCCATGATGATGATGATGATGATGATGATGATGATGATGATGATGACTGTGTAGTCCCTCCTTCTCCTCCTCCTCCTCCCCCCCCGGCAGAGGGGAATGGTATCGCCCAGCCGGGCCCCGCCCCTACCTGTGACGTCACATGCTGGGCTGGAAAGGGGGCGGGGCTTCTTGTGGCCCCTCCCACCCTCCCCCTCCCCAACAATCAATCAATCCGCCTGTGATATTCATCCATTCGTTCAAGCGTATTTATTGAGCGCTTCTTATTCATTCAATAGTATTTATTGAGCGCTTACTATGTGCAGAGCACTGTACTAAGCGCTTGGGATGAACAAGTCGGCAACAGATCGAGACAGTCCCTGCCGTTTGACGGGCTTACGGTCTAATCGGGGGAGACGGACAGACGAGTACAATGGCAAATGTGCAGAACCCTGAACTAAGCGTTTGGAACGGACCCACTGGGCAACAGATAGAGACCAGTCCTGCCCAACGGTCACGGCCTAGAAGGGGGAGACAGACAACAGAGCAAAACAAAGAGGCAGGCATCAGGACCATCAAGATAATCATAGATAGAGACACATCATTAATAAAATAGAGTAATAAATAATAACAATAATAATAATAACAATGTTGGTATTTGTTAAGCGCTTACTATGTGCCGAGCACTGTTCTAAGCTCTGGGGTAGACACAGGGGAATCAGGATTCCCACGTGGGGCTCACAGTCTTAATCCCCATTTTACAGATGAGGGAACTGAGGCACCGAGAAGTGAAGTGACTTGCCCAGTCACACAACTGACAAGTGGCCAAGCTGGGATTCGAACCCATGACCTCTGACCCCAAAGCCCGTGCTCTTTCCACTGAGCCACACTGCTTCTCAAGTGCCATGGGGAGGGGAAGGGGGGGGGAGAGCAGAGGGAGGGAGAAGCCTCAGTTCCCTCATCTGTAAAATGGGGATGAAGACTGTGAGCCCCACGTGGGACAACCTGATTCCCCTGTGTCTACCCCAGCGCTTAGAACGGTGCTCGGCACATAGTAAGCGCTTAACAAATACCAACATTATTATTATTAAGGGGGAATGGGGAGGGGAGGTGGAGGGAAAGGGAGGGCTCAGTGTGGGAAGGCCTCCTGGAGGAGGCGAGCTCTCAGTAGGGCTTTGAAGAGGGGAAGAGAGTTAGTTTGGCGGAGGTGAGGAGGGAGGACATTCTGGGACAGCGGGAGGACGTGGCCCAGGAGGCGACGGTGGGACAGGCGAGAACGGGGACGGTGAGGAGGTGGGCGGCGGAGGAGCGGAGCGTACGGGGTGGGCTGGAGAAAGAGACAGGAAGGCCTCTTGGAAGAGTGTTGGCCTTACTAAAAATATATATATAAAAAAATGTTGGTATTTGTTAAGTGCTTACTATGTGCAGAGCACTGTTCTAAGCACTGGGGTAGATACAGGGTAAGCAGGTTGCCCCATATAAGGCTCACAGTCTTCATCCGCAGGTGGCCGAGCCAGGATTTGAACCCGTGCCCTCTGACGCCCAAGCCCGTGTTCTTTCCACTGAGCCACGCTGTTTCATCTAAGCATCATTAAGGTTTGAAGGTGGGGAGAGTGGTGGTCTGGTGTATATGGAAGGGGAGAGAGTGGGAAAGTGGCAACTCTGAAGTGGGAAAGGGGTTGGGGGCGAGATGGAAGGCTTAGAGGAAAGAGGCCGGGCTTGGGAGTCAGAGGTCGTGGGTTCCAATCCTGGCTCCGCCACCTATCAGCTGTGTGGCTTTGGGCAGGTCACTTCACTTCTCTGTGCCTCAGTTCCCTCATCTGCAAAATGGGGATTAAGACTGTAAACCCCAAGTGGAACAAACTGATTACTTATATCTACCCCAATGCTTAGAACAGCGTTTATTCATTCATTCATTCAATAGTATTTATTGAGCGCTTACTATGTGCAGAGCACTGTACTAAGCGCTTGGGATGAACAAGTCGGCAACAGATAGAGACAGTCCCTGCCGTTTGACGGGAATATCCCGGCTAGACTACTGTGTCAGCCTTCTCTCTGACCTCCCTTCCTCCTCTCTCGCCCCGCTCCGGTCTATTCTTCACTCCGCTGCCCGGCTCATCTTCCCGCAGAAACGATCCGGGCATGTCACTCCCCTTCTTAAACAACTCCAGTGGTTGCCTATCGACCTCCGCTCCAAACAAAAACTCCTCACTCTAGGCTTCGAGGCTCTCCATCACCTTGCCCCTTCCTACCTCTCCTCCCTTCTCTCTTTCTACCGCCCACCCCCTCACCGTCCCTCGGTCTCGCCCATCCCGCCGTCGACCCCCGGGTCACGTCCTCCCGCGGTCCCGGAACGCCCTCCCTCCTCACCTCCGCCAAACCGATTCTCTTTCCCTCTTCAAAACCCTACTTAAAACTCACCTCCTCCAAGAGGCCTTCCCAGACTGAGCTCCTCTTCCCCCTCTACTCCCTCTGCCATCCCCCCTTTACCTCTCCGCAGCTAAAGCCTCATTTTCCCCTTTTCCCTCTGCTCCTCCACCTCTCCCTTCCCATCCCCACAGCACCGTACTCGTCCGCTCAACTGTATATATTTTCGTTACCCTATTTATTTTGTTAATGAATTGTACATCGCCTCGATTCTATTTAGTTGCCATTGTTTTTACGAGATGTTCTTCCCCTTGACGCTGTTTATTGCCATTTAGACTGTGAGCCCGTTGTTGGGCGGGGATTGTCTCTATCTGTTGCCGAATTGTACATTCCAAGTGTACAGTGCTCTGCACACAGTAAGTGCTCAATAAATACGATTGAATGATTGAATGAACAGTGCTTGGCACATAGTAAGTGCTTAATAAATACAATTATTATTATTATTATAGATGAGCTCGGGGCACAGCGAGTAAGCGGGCACTAGAGGAGCGTGTGGACTGGGCTTGAGTAGGAGATCAGTGCAAAGCCAAGTGGCTCGGGAGTCCTTGGGAAGAGGTGGGTTCTAATCCCGGCTTTTCTACTTGTCTATGTGACCTTGGGCAAGTCCCTTCACTTCTCTGGGCCTCGGTTACCTCATCTGTAAAGTGGGGATGTAGCCTGGGAGCCCCATGTAGGCCAGGGATTGCTCCAACCTGATTACTTTGTATCTACCCCAGCTCTTAGAACAGTGCTTGGCACATAGTAAGCGCTTAACAAGTACCATCATCATTATTTTTATGAGGTAGCAGGGGGCCAAATGATCCAGTCCTTTAAAGCACAGAGAGTCTAATGGGCAGCTACAAAATTGTCACTTTATAGAAAGAACTGCCCTCCTCCTGCCCCTTTAAAGGGCCGAGAACAAAACTACTCTTAGGTGAGGTTGGGTCAGATGGTGGATAAGATAGTTCCTGTCCACATTCCCGCTTGATCCTCAGGAATGTCTCATTCCACAATTCTCCCAGATAAATCCTTATCCCTTTGTCACGGCCCAGCCATGCCCTAGCTATCTAGTGAGGGACAACCCTGTTTTTTTTGGTCTTTTTTTATTATTATTGCTTTTACGTGGGTCCTAAAATGTTAATGAATAGATCCCGAGTCAGGGGCAGGCCCCAACAGGATTGCTGTGTAGTACTGGGTTTTTGTGTATTTAATAATAATCGGGTATTTGTTAAGCGTTTACCATGGGCCAAGCACTCTACTAAGCGTTGGAGTAGGTACCAGATCATCGGGTCTCACGGGGCTCACAGTCTAAGAGGAGGGAGAATAAGTATTGAATCCCCACTTTCCCGATGATGGAACTGAGGCACAGCGAAGGTAAGCAACTTGTCCAAGGTCATACAGCCGGTAAGTGACCGAGGCGGGATTAGAATCCAGGTCCTCTGACTTCCAAGCCCGTGCCCTTTCCCCTAGACCACATTGCTTCAATCGAAATCCCGAAGGAACGTGGAAACGAACAAGGAAAATCTTACCAACTTAAAAGAAAGGTGGTTCCATAGGACTCACTCACCTCTTTGTCTCTGGACTTCTCTCATCTGTCTCAGGTCTTTTTTTTTCTCCTGAGTGGGTGATTACATTTCCCCCTCTTTCCTCTCAAGTATGAATGGAGATGTACATTTGATAAGCTTCGCCAGTTCTTAAATTATGGCATCGTGGCATCCTCTAGACTGTAAACTCCTTGTGGAAGGGGAATGTGTCAAAATATATTACAGATGGGGGGAAATGGGAAAGCATAAGGGTATGTACATAAGTGCTGTGGACCTCGGGATGGGATGAGTATCCAAGTACCCAAGGGGTATCCACATAAGTGCATAGGTGACACAGAAGGGAGGGTGAATGGGCTGGGGAATAATAATAATAGTGATATTTGTTGAATGCTCACTATGTGCTAGGCACTGTACTAATTGCTGGGATAGATCCAAGCAAATAATAATAATGTTGATATTTGTTAAGCACTTACTATGTGCAGAGCACTGTTCTAAGCACTTGGGTGGATACAGGATAATCAGCTTGTCCCACATGAAATTCACAGTCTTAATCCCCATTTTACAGATAAGGGAATTGAGGCACAGAGAAGTTAAGTGACTTGCCCAGTCACACAGCACACAGCTGACAAGTGGCAGAGCTGGGATTCGAACCCTTGACCTCTGACTCCCAAGCCCATGCTTTATCCACTGAGCTATGCTGCTTCTCATAGGGTTGGACACGGTCTTTGTCCTATATGAGGCTCACAGTCTCTATCCCCATTTTACAGATGAGGTAACTGAGGCCCAGAGAAGTGAGGTGACTTGCCCAAGGTCACACAGCAAACTATTGGTGGAACTAGAATTACACTTCCCCCTTCAAAGCCCTACTGCAAGCTCACCTCCTCCAGGAGGCCTTCCCAGACTGAGTCCTCCCTTTTCATTCATTCATTCAATTGTATTTATTGAGTGCTTAGAAGCATAATGTTGGTATTTGTTAAGCGCTTACTCTGTGCAGAGCACTGTTCTAAGTGCTGGGTAGATAACAGGGTAATCAAGTTGTCCCAGGTGCGGCTCACAGTCTTCATCCCCATTTTACAGATGAGGTAACTGAGGCCCAGAGAAGTTGTGACTTGCCCACAGTCACACAGCTGACAAGTGGCAGAGCCGGGATTCGAACTCGTGCTTATTGTGTGTAGAGCACTGTGCTAAGCACTTGAAAGGTACAATTCAGCCACAAATAGACAATCCCTACCCAACAATGGGCTCACAGTAGAAGCGGGGAGACAGACAACAAAACAAGTAGACAGGCAACAATAGCATCAATATAAATAAATAGAATTATAGATGTATACACATCATTAATAAAATAAATCAAATGATAAGCCATGGAAGATGAAAGAGCATTGTAAAACCTGTCTTAATTCAATCAGTAGCATTTATTGAGTGCTTATTCTGGGCAGAGCGTAATGCGGAGCACTTGGGGGAGTATAATAGAGTAGACACGCTTAGAACAGTGCTCTGCACATAGTAAGCGCTTAACAAATACCAACATTATTTAGACACAATCCCTGGCCTCGAGAAGGGTAGAGCAGCGTGGCCTAGTGGAAAGTGCATCGGTTTGGAAGTCAGTTCTAATCCCGGTTCTGCCTCTTGTCTGTTGTGGGACCTTGGGTAAGTCACTTCACTTCTCTGGGCCACAGTGACCTCATCTGTAAAATGGGGACTAATACTGTGAGCCCTATGTGGGAAAGACTATTGTGTCTGACCAATTAGCTTGTTTAATAATAATAATAACAATATGGTATTTGTTAAGCGCTATGTGCCAGGCCGTTACGGTACCTGGCACATAGCGCTTAACAAATAGCATATTTATTATTATGTCTTCTCCACAATCTACTTGGGGAAGAGAGACAGTAAAATAGATTACAGGTGGGGGAAGTAATAAAGATCTGTCCATAAATACCGAGACATAAGTCATTTCAAAAGGCCCTTAAAGATAGGAAGAGCAGTGATCTGCCAGCCAGGAAGGGGGAAGGCATTCCAGGCAGGGAATGTACGCATTGTTTCTTCATCAATGAGAGGTGAGATTGAGCCACTGAGTGGATTGACTTAAAAGGAGTGAACCGAGAGAAGCAGCGAGGCGTAATAGAATGAGCACGGCCTGGCAATCGGAGGACCCGTGTTCTAATTCCAGTTCTGCCCCTTGTCTGCTGTGTGGGATCTTGGGCAAGTTACTTAACTTCACAGTGGTTATTTCCTCATCTGTAAGTGGGGATTAAATCCTACTCCCTCACTTAGACGATGAGCCCCATGTGGGGCAGGGACTGTGTCCAACCTGATTATCTTGTATTTACTCCAGGACTTATCACATGATGAGTGTTGAACAAATACCATTACGTAGGTATTTGTACAAATACCATTACGATCACCACCTATCCCGCCATGGACCTCTGGCCCACGTCCTACCTCTGGCTTGGAACGCCTTTCGTCCTCAAGTCTGCCAAACAATCACACTTGCTCCTTCAAAGCTCTACTGAAGGCTCACCTCTTCCAAGAAGGCTTTCCAGCTTAAGCCCCCTCTTTTCCTCAGATTCTCCCTCCTCTCCGCGTCGCCCCAACTCGCTCCCTTTGCTCTACACCCCCCCCCCCCCCCCCATGCCCCACAGCACTTGTGCATATGTACAAACCTATAGTTAGAGCAGCAGCATGGCTCAGCGGAAAGAGCCCGGGCTTGGGAGTCAGAGGTCATGAGTTCAAATCCCGACTCTGCCACTTGTCAGCTGTATGACTTTGGGCAAGTCATTTAACTTCTCTGGGCCTCAGTTACCTCATCTGGAAAATGGGGATTAACTGTGAGCCAACCCGATTACCCTGTATCTACCCCAGCGTTTAGAACAGTGCTCTGCACATAGTAAGTGCTTAACAAATACCAACATTATTATTATTAATTCTATTTATTTATATTGATGCCTGTTTACTTGTTTTGATGCTGTCTCCCCCCTTCTAGATTGTAAACCCGGTATGGGCAGGGATTTTCTCTCTTTATTGCTGAATTGTACTTTCCAAGTGCTTAATTTAATGCTCTGCACACAATAAGCATTCAATAAATACGACTGAATGATTTTGTATCTATCCCAGCACTTATTACAGTGCTTGGCACATAGCACTTAAAATACCACAATTATCATTACTAAGAAATCTTGTAGAACAAACCGCCACAGTGCAGAAATGGGGGAAGTGGCAGGAAGACATAACTTTCATCCTGAGAGGCGAGGAGCAAGCCCTAACTGGAGGCTGCAGGTAACCATGAGAGAGGAAACATTTGTCATTACAGCAGGAGCCTCTCATGAAAAGGGAACCAACCAATCTATAGTACTTATTGAGCGCTTACTATGCAGAGAACTGGACCACGCACTTGGGAGAGGACAACAGAGTACAGACGCTATATGTGCCTGGCATAACAGAAAAGCAGCATGGCACAGTGGATAGAGTACGGGCCTGGGAGTCAGCAGGTGGTGGGTTCTAGTCCCGGCTCCGCTACTTATCTGCTCTGTGACCTTGGCTATGCCACTTCACGTCTCTGGGCCTCAGTTACCTCATCTGGAAAATAGGGATTGAGACTGTGAGCCCCACATGGGACAAGGCCCGTGACCCAATTTGCTTGTATCCACCCCAGCGTTTAGTATAGTACCTGGCACATAGTAAGCGCTAACAAATACCCTCACTGTTATCATTATAACAACAGGACCCTCCCAGTTCTCTATTCCCAAGTGGTGTCAGGAAGCCAGCCTGGACTGAATCTGGGAGCAGACCTGGGGAGCTGCTCAAGAGCAGGTTGGGGGGAGGGAGTCAGAGGAAGTCCGGACAGCGGGTGGAAGGGGAGATGGGGAGAAAAAACAGGGGGGTGGCCTCTACAGCCAGAATTCCTCTCAGAGGATCCCGCCCCTCCCCAAGGTCAATGAGGGTGTCCACTTTCGGATGTGGAGTGACTCACTGGACTATCCTGCCTTAGGGTACTGCTTTTCAACCTCCCAGAGATCTCCAAGGCAATCCAGGGAACATCTGCAGCTCGACTGCTGTTCTGTATTCAACAACACACGGTACTTGTCAAGCACTTACTGTGTGAAGAGCACTATACTAAGTTGTATCTCTCTCTCAGAGACCCCAGAAGACAAAGGGGAGCAGTTCTGATTTACACCCACCTCCTAAGGAATGGCTCAAACCTTTGGGGCCCATAAATCCTCATGGGTCTCCACCCTTCTCCTAAACCTATTCCATCCTACTTAGCATCAAAAAATTGGGGGGGGGGGAGGGTGCATGGAGGGAAGGGGGCTCAGGAGACAAAGGAGGTGGGTATGTCGCATTAAAGCTTACACTCTGACACCACCAAAAAGTTGTTTGGAAAATGCTCTTCCTCAGAATCCTCCCACAGACCTCCTTGCCTTACAAGGAGCTGGCAAGGCAGCAGAGCTGTCGTGACCCAAGAGCTCAGAAATAAAGAATGGATTCCACGACGTGTCTTTTCCCCTTGCCTTTTGAGAGGAAGGCCGAGGCAAGATAATGTTTTTCTGCCACGCACACCTGTCCCGATGCAGCATGACGTACTATGGGAAGAAACGGCAGGTTGAGTGAGGGTTTCCCTTAACCACGGGTTCTGCGGGGTCCTGGAGGGCCCATCGACTTGGGGTCCGGGGATAAGTCCTTCCAGCCCCAACAGGTCCTCCTTCCTCCTCACTGTGCCTGCTTGGTGACGGGTCCAGCTTAGGCCTCTTTGGGGAATGCAGCTGCTCCTTGGGGAGGGTTTTCCCACAGCTCTGAAATGGAGAGAACTGTTTGCAGCTGGAGTCAAAGCTCAGATTTCCCCACAGGAAAGATCACTGCCCTCAACTCCTCTCCTCCTGGACCCAGGAGTCCTCTATGTAACTTGAATCCTAAATGAAGGATCATACCAGGTGTCTGGGGGCACAGAGAAACCCCCCCCACACTTCCCGTGAAACAGACTGTCAGGGAACTGGCCAGGCTAGAGAGACAGTCCCTGATGCAGACTGTGGGTCCCTGAAGTTAGTGTCCCAGCCGCAAAGAAATCCTACAGAACAAATCCTCCGCCCTTTCCCATTCCCAGCCAGGCTCCAGCTTTTGCCCCAAGGGGCTGGTCCGGAGGAACACAGAAGGACGGGGATAGTTGAAGACGTGGCCGCTGCCAAGGCTGGACCTCGGGTCCGGCAGGAGGATGGGTGTCAGGACACGGACACCACGTGCACCACTCGACTCCCCTGAATCCCACGTGGCTCTGACCCTGCCATCCCCCACCATCACTACGCACCTCGTCCTACTGTCCCCAGACTCCAGGGCCCGAGGGCCCTCCGTCCTGAAGTTCCTTTGAGGCTGGGGGCCAGAAAGGGGGCCGGGACCGGGTGGTACTGGCAAATGGTGGAAGGGAGGTGCCCGGCCACCGCTCCATCACGGGAGGGTCGTCGGCTTGGGCTCACATTGGCCAGGTAGAACCCTCGTAGCCCAGGTGATGGTCGTTAGCATATTTATTCTCTACCGCTTGGCTGAGACTCAGCACCACCGGCAGCGACAGCGTGCAGCCCCGCTCCAAGTGCGCGCACACAAATCCACACATACACACGCTCGGGCCCCCCCAAGCAGAGGCCGGAGGCCCGGTGGTGGATGTTGTCGCTCCTGCCGCACAGGTCCACTCTGAGACATGTTAACCCCTGGGTTTATCCCGGGTGCCGGCGGTCGGGAGGCTTCGCCCCCATTCCCGTCATCCGGCCCGCCGGGGACTCGTGGGGGCCGTGCTGGAGCCGTGCCCTAGCTCGCTCGGCCCATCCGTTTCTAAAAGCGCCTTCCTGCTCCCGGGGGCGGGCGGGATTCCCCGGGGGCCCTGGAGCGTCAGCTCCGACGTTCCTTCTTGCGGTTCTTGAACCCGGTCCGGGCCCCCCGTTTGGCAGCCTTCACCAGCCCCTTGAACTGCCCCTGCATCTTGGCCTTCTTCCTGCAGAAAAGAAGCCCATCTTCCTTGAAGCCCCAGATCCCTCCCCCCTCCATTTCTCCCCTCTCCGGCCCCCATTACCCTCCACCCCCCAACCGCCCAAGCTCCTGGTCCCGCTGGGCCATACCTGCGGTTCAGCTTGGACTTATTGAGGGGGATGTAGGCGTACGGGTCTGGGTTGCCCTTCTTCTTCACGTCCCCTCTCGCTCTCTGAAGCAGAGGAAACAGACCACCGAAGATGGGCGGAGCAGGCCGGGACCCCGGTGTGAGCCCCCCGCCTTCAGCTGGACACGCCTCTCTCACCCCAGATGTCCACTCCCTCGCTCTGTCCCTGGGCCCCAGGGTCATTCACTCATTCCCCCTAGACTGTGACTTCAGTGACTTCAGGGGCAGGGATTGTCACTGTTTATTGTTGCATTGTACTTTCCCAAGCGCTTGGTACAGTGCTCTGCACACAGTAAGTGCTCAATAAATAGGACTGAATGAATTCAATCGTATATATCGAGCACTTGGGAGAGTACATTAGGCACATTCCCTGCCCACAATGAGAGGGGTGGGGGAGGAGACAGTCATTAATACAAATAAATTATAGACATGCACATAAGTGCTGTGGATGGAAGGGTGGAAGAACAAAGGGAGCAAGTCAGGGCAACTCAGAAGGGACTGGGAGAAGAGAAAATGGGGGCTTAGCCGGGGAAGGTCTCTTGGAGATGTGCCTTCAATAAGGCTTTGAAGCGGGGGAGAGTAATTCTCTGTCAGATTTGAGGAGGTGGGGTGCAGGAGGGTCTCTTTCTCCCTCCTGTATATTTATTCTCTCCCAGCGCTTAGCAGAGTGCTTTGCACAATATACGTGCTTAACAGACAGAATTACTACTACTCCCTCCGGAATGGCCACGGTGCTGGTCTCAGGACAAAGGCCCGAGAACTTTTCTCGCCCCGAGAGCAGAGTCTAGGGACTCCCCGGACGAAAACAAGGGTCTCCATGCCTCTCTTCTCCCAAATGCCTCAGACTCAACATTCCCGGTCCCTTCTCCCCTACCCTCTCTCCACTGAGTTCAGGCCTGACCGCTTCCCTCCCGCTGCATGCCTGCCCCCGTGTCTGGGGAAGGAACGTACGCCGCGGATTCAAGGTCAAGGTCTGGGGGGAGAGGGAAGGCAAACGTTGTGCCGCTGTCCACCCCCCCAGGAAGAGAAAAGGCCGCTCCGGGTCAAGTCCCCTCCTCCCCGCCCAACCGCCAGGGATCTCCTCTGGTCTCCAATTTCTCGGCGGGACGTACCTTGGCCTTGTACTCAGCCCCAATGGCTTTCTTTGACAGGGGACGATGGATGCCAGAGCCCCCGGCTAGAAAAGAAACGGCAGAGGATCCCTGAGCGCAGAGCCGCTTTGGCCAACTCCTAGGGAGCGGATTTTGGGACGGACTGACGCCGCCCTCCCTGGTTCTCCCCCCGATCGAGGACTGAGGGGGCTGAGGCCGAGGAAATGACTGGGCTGCTCTCTGTCCCCCATTTACTCTGCCCCTTCCCATTTGGAACTGGCCTCGAGGCTGGGCATGGGGTCGGGGGGGGGGGGGAGCCATGCAGGCCCTGGGAATACCGGCCTCCCCCTCTTCCGACCCCAACGCTTTCCACCCAGAAGATACCAGGACGCCCCACCTAAACCACCTCGCTCACCCCTAAGGAGTCGTGAGAGAGTGGGCAGCGGAGCCCCGAGAGGGCTGTGGCAGCGGGGCAGCCCGGGCACCCTGGCGTCTCACCTTTGTACTGAGGTCGGGGCTCCGGTTCCTCATCGTCGTCTTCTTTCCGTAGCTTGCGCTTCTGGGCTTTCTTCTGTTAACAGATGGGCCCGGGGTCACTCCAACACACCGATCCCTTGAACCTCCCATCCACTCCCCGCACCTTTTCAGAAGGCTCTTTCCAACGGCCCTCCACCCTCAGACCCCCCGAGCCCAACCCGATCCCCTCCGATGGTCCAGCTGGAGGGGTCTAGAGAAAGGGGCATCACAGAGCTCACGGTGAAGAGAACGGGGCACCGGCCACAGAGGCCAGGAAGGAGTACAGGAGTCGAGTGGAAGAGCTAGGTGCCCGCGGTGGGCCTGGACACAGACTAGGCAATACTCACACTCCTGATGCCCACTTCCTGCTTGAGGTCCGCCATTTCCTCATCCGCAGCTGCAGTGAACAACACAAAGTGCTTATTGCAGAGTCAAATGCCCCCTGCAAACTCCATCGTGTTACACTCCCCCAAGAGTACAGTGCTCTGCCCAAAGTAAGTGCCCAATAAATACCATCCATTGATTGAGCCCACAGAAGCACCATGGCTTAGTGGAAAGAGCCCGGGCTTGGGAGTCAGAGGACATGGGTTCTACTTCATTCATTCATTCAATAGTATTTATTGAGCACGCTTACTATGTGCACAGCACTGTACTAAGCGCTTGCCTCGGCAACTTGTATGCTGTAAGACCTTGGGCCAGCTATTTAACTTCTCTGTGCCTCAGTTACCTCATCTGTAAAATGAGAATTAAGACTGTGAGCCCCTCGTAGGATAATCTGATTACCTTATATCTACCCCCAGAGTTTAGAAAAGTGCTTGGCACATAATAAGCACTTAACGAATACCATAATTAATTAATTAACCGAGTTGCTCAGCTAAACTGTCGGTTCCCAACTTTGCCCAGGACCTCTGTAATTCCTTTCCTTCTCCCTACTCCAACCTAGTTGGCGAGGGAGGAACTTTCGGCTCCGATCCGGTCCTGGGGATGATCCCTCCCAGGAAAGAGACCCACTCCTCCGGCCTCTCATTTCTGAAGGAGAAGGCTTTAAGTACTTAAAGGACATGGAACCTCTGGGAAAGCAGGTGCCATAGACAAGGGGAACCACAGAGAAACCACTCAATCCCAGATCCTCCACCCCAAACAGGCCCAGACAGGGACATACCAGCTGCCAGCTGCCCAACCCCTCATAATAATAATACTAACAATAATAATAATAATGGTCCTTGTTAGGTGCTTAATATGTGCTAATCACTGTTCTAAGCGCTGGGGTAATAATAATTATGGTATTCGTTAAGCACTTACTATGTGCCAGGCACTGTACTAAGTGCTACGGTGGATACAAGCAAATTGGGTTGGACTCAGTGCCTCTCCTACATGGGGCTCACAGTCTCAATCCCCGTATTACAGATGAGGTCACTGAGGCACAGAAAAGTAAAGTGACTTGCCCAAGGTCACACAGCAGACAAATGGTGGAGCTGAGAATAGAACCCATGACCTCCTGATTCCCAGGCCCATGCTCTATACACTGGGCCATGCTGCTTCTAGATACAATTTAATAATAATAATAATATTGTTGGTATTTGTTAAGCGCTTACTATGTGCAGAGCACTGTTCTAAGCGCTGGGGGAGATACAGGGTGATCAGGTTGTCCCACGTGGGGCTCAGTTTTAATCCCCATTTTACAGATGAGGTCACTGAGGCACAGAGAAGTGACTTGCCCAAAGTCACACAGCTGACAAGTGGCAGAGTCGGGATTCGAACCCATGACCTCTGACTCCCAAGTCCGGGCCCTTTCCACTGAGCCACGCTGCTTCTCTTGAATTTAATCAGGCTGGACACCATCCCTGTCCCCCAGGGGGCCCAGACTCTTATTCCTATTTTGCAGATGAGATAACAGAGGCCCAGAGAAGTGAAGTGACTTGCTCAAGGTCACATAGCAGACATGGCGTGGAGCTAGGATTAGAACCCAGGTCGTGATTCCCAGGCCTGTGTTCTAGTCAATAAGCCATGCTACTTCTCCTGCAGGGGTGCCAGGCAGCACTGAACTCACTGCACTACACTGTGGGGGAGGCAGTGTGTTTGGCAGGTCCCCAAGAAGATGCTTGACCCGCCTCCACACTGACCAAACCGCCCACCAAGGTCCTGACCCCTGGAACGTCCTCTAGCCCTTCCCTCTGTAAGCCTCGACGGCACGGAAGGGGGAGCCGGCCCGATCTTGCCCCTGCCATCCCAGAGCCTGTCGAAAGCCGCTCAACCTCCTACGGGGCTTCCCAGAGCCGGAGGGAGGGCCCAGCTCCTCCAGGCCCTCGGTCGCCCCGCAATTCCTTTAAACTCCCGACTCGACACCAGGAACAGGTCCCGGGGGGCCTGGAACAAGAGACTCTGTTCCCTCCGTCTCACCTTTGGAGCCCTCCTCCTCTTCCGGCTCCTCCTCTTCCTCCTCGCGGATGATCAGACGCCCGTCGGCACTCATCTTGAAGTCGTGGCCTTGCTTCCTGTTCCGCTTGACCCGGGGCTGGGTAGCTATTCCCCGGAAAGGGGGTGGAGGGAGGAAGAGAATGGCAGCGAGTCAGAGTCACACCCGACTGCCGCCCCAGACCCGCTCTCCACCGCCGACCATTTCGGACCCCGACCCGCCGCGGCCGGGCCCATCAGGGTTAGCCGCGGAGCCCACCCCGGACCACGAGCCCTCAGCTTCTGCCCCTTCAGTCTCCCCCGCACCCTGGGGAGGGAAGAGTGCAGGGAGCGGAGAGAGGGATCTCCCTCCCACTCTCACCCAGGACTCGCTGGGCCACACTGGGGTCCAGGAAGTTGAGGGGATCGTCGCCACTGCCCTCCTTCAACCAGGTTCGGCTCTTCTGCCGCATCATCTTCTTCTGCTCCTTGCCCCACCGGGCTTGCTCCTCCTCCTCCTCCTCTTCCTCCTCAGAGTCAGCCAAGATCTCTTCGATTCTGTACGTGAGGACGAGTCAGCCGGTGCCGCTCGCCAAAGAAACAGGCTGGCTTCCCCCACCCAGATAGTCCACAGGCTGAAGAGTCCCGCCTCGACCTGTGCCCCCCGGCGCAGGAGGGGGGAGACATATATGCCACCCCAGTGACCCTCTCGGGGTTCTCCTGCCCACAAGGACAGCACCCAAAATTGTACCCGGGGAGAAACGAGATTGCTAACGCCCACAGACCACAGCAGGGCTTCAGGGCAGCTGCGGAGGGCATAGAGGAAATCAGAGCATCAGGGCCGGGGCCCGAGCAAGATACCGACCCTTCTCCCCGGAGCTGGACGGGCTCCTCTTCCTCTTCCTCGGCGGCCGCCTGGCGTAGAGCCCGCTGTTTCTTGGAACGGGCCTCGGCTTTGCGGATGTTCACAAGGACCCTATGGTAGTCTTCGGGGAGCAGGCCCTTGACCAGTTCAAACCTGCGGTGCAGAGAGGAGGGCGGCGGCCCAGAGGGTGTTAGTCCCGGGGTTTCTTCTTAGCAAGGATGGAGGGAGTTGGATGGAGGGAGGGGAAGAGAGGTAGCGCTCCATCAAGCAATACCTCCAGCTAGCTCAGGCCGAAACCCACTCACCCTCTCCTTAACTCGACCTCTAGACTGTAAGCTCATCGTGGGCAGCAATTGTGTGTCAGTTATATCGTTGTATTGTACTCTCCCAATTGCTCAGTACAGCGCTCGGCACACGGTAAGCGCTCGGTAAATGTGGTTGACTGACACCAGGGGGCTGCTGTCCATCCAATCCCCTCCCCACTAGGTCCCACCACCTCCTCCGTCAGCCTCCCCGTTCCTTTTCGTCCCCAAACCTGCTCACCCAAACTTGCGGATGAACTTCGTAAACAGGTTCCTGAGTTTCATGCGGAAGTGACGCCGCATATCGTCTGTCAGGTTCCCAATGGCCTCCATCTGCCAGAAAGAAACGTGGCGGCGGCATGAGATGGGACGGGGCAGATCCAAACCCCGCCGCCTCCGGGGATGGGAGGTGAGGAGGGGTCTGTTCCAGGCCCGCCTAACAGCGGAATCTGGCTGTAGCGGCCTCCGCTCCCCGTGTTTCACGTGACGCCCTGCCCGGCCCAGACTCCCCTTCCCAGGAAGCCACGCCAAGCGAGCCGTTTGGCTCTTTGACAAGCCCACGGGTTCCTGAAGGAGCCAGCGAGGGAATAGGTGGGAGGAACGGGCAGGTGAGATGGGGGCCCACTGCCAACCCCTCGCCCAGGTGGTTGGTGGTAGTTTCTCACTCCTTAGCCAAGTGGGCAGAGGCTGTGCCAGGGTTCGGGGGTGGGTGCTTTGGTGGCTGACTTTTCTCCAGCACCCACAGGGGAGGGGAGGCCCCCAACAACCCAACTGCTTGGCGAAGTCCCACAGTAAACCAAGAAGCCCCAGGCTACCAGCCCGCTCACACCTGGTGACACACAATTATGAACCGGCCGATATCTACAACCATGCTTCTTGATTCTGCTGTTCCTTGGTTCAGGGTTCTTGCACATAGGAAGCACTCAAAAAATACAGGTGATGGACTGGCCCGCCTCCTTCCTACCTGTGGCCTCACCCGCAGCCCACTTTAAGGCTCACTGGACCCTCCGACCCCGAGCCGCCGTCCAGGGAGAGCCCAAGACGGCTCCTTCGGTGGTAGAGGAGCGGCTTGTTTTGTCCACCTGCCCTCTCCCAGCCCCACGTGGACTGGCTAGAACGGGTATCAGCTGCGGTTCCTCGACCCCCGCGCTCACCATGAGCTGGAGGTGCTTGGCCAGGAGCGCCACATCCATGACCAGCAGGACCACCTGGACGAAACCCAGGGCCGACCTGACGACGTCGCGGGTCCGAGAAGTCAGCAGCAGGCACACGTTCCTCAGCAGCTGCTCCACCATCTCCGCTCCCATCAGACCTGCGGCCAGACCCCGCCGCCCATCAGAGACCCCGTCCTCGATCCCCGGGCCGCCCGACTGTGGCAACCCTGACCGGCGGGGGGTTCGGGGGAGGGGAAATGGGAAGCAGGAGCTGGCTCAGGGGTCTGGATCGCCAAAATTAATCCGGGGAGGTTGGAACCCATATTCTCTGAGCTCAATCCGACGCACGTGCATATATGCGTGGCGGTGGGTGGACAGGGACTCCTGCTGCACTGGGGATGGGCAAGTGACGGTCAGGATGATGCTACAAGGCTCCTTCTTCCCCCACCGCTACGGCCCCGTAACTGCTCTCACCTCTGAACTCAAACAGGAGGCGAGTGAGAGCGAGGATGCTGCAGCTGACCATGGTGACGGAGCCCGTGAGGCCGGCGTAGACCAGAAGCAGGTATCGCTGCAGGGCATCTGAAAGAGCCCCAGAGACCACAGTGGAGCCGCCTCCCTCGGGGCTCGGTCCCCCACTTCTCTGGCGGTGGACACCACACCTGCCCCCGAAGCCACCGTCTCCTCCCCAATCACCTACTCCCCGGGAGGGTGGGGAGGGAGTCTGAACAGGGGACGCCTCGAACCAGACACCTCCCTCCATCACAGCCAAATGAGCAGGGCTCCTGGGGTGGGGTGGGGGTGGGAGGGAAGTAGCCACAAACAGCGAGCCCGACCCTGGACCAGGATGAGGGAAGGAAGGAAGGAGGAAAAGAGGGAGGAGGATGGATGGAGGAAAGGAGCCTCACCTTCCTGGTTGGGGCCAAAGCGGAGGAAAGCATGACCCATCTCCACAAGCAGGGTGTAGGCGTTCTTCCGGGCTCCCACGGACACCTCTTTGGTACACAGGATCACCTGCGGCAGACGGACCCCGCAGGTGATCAGTCCATGCCGCACTGATGCCGGTGCAGGGAGAGACCAGCCGCGGAGAGCCCAAGAATTCAATGGGGTGGAGTGGGGGGGGAAGGGGGCGGCCTCTCCCCAGGGCCACACGCTCTCTCCGGCCCTCACCTCGGGGACCAGCGCTGTGACAAACTCCTCATGCTCAGCCGTCAGCTGCTTCACGATGTGGAACAGGCACTTCAGGCGGGGCTGGAGTGGGGAGACAGTTCAGGGGGGGGAGTCAGCAGAAAGAAAAAAGAGAGAGTATGTGCACGCACACGAGCGAGGTCAATCCTGCTCCCTTTCACCCCCTCCCTGCCCTTGGGCCAGGGAGCTTCCTCTCTAGGTTGAACCCCCACACGCGGGGGGGGTTGAGGGGAGCTTCACTCACCCTCTTGGCGGGGGAGGCGGCGCTGCGCAGAGAGCCCAGCAGGGTCGTCTTCAACTCGTCCAGGTTGCTCTGCACAAAATGCTCCCCAGAGCCCTGCTGGCTGGCACAGAGCTCCTCCAGCACTCGGTAGGCCTTCTTCTGCAGCCCTCGCTCCTTGCTCTGAGGAACAGGATGAGAAGGACAGGTGGCGGGGTGGCGCGCTAGGTTACTATAAGCACCAGGAGGGGACGGAGGGCATCCGGCAGGCTGCCCCGGGCACATGGCACACTCTGCCCGGGGATGGTGCCTGGTCTGGGAACGACGGGCCCCCGCCCGGGCCCCTGGCACGCCCACCAGCCCTGTCGAGGCTCACCTCCAGATGGGGTTGGATTGTACGGAACAGGGTGTTGATTGAGTTGTTATCCACATGGGGTGCCAACGCCACGATCAGGTCAAGGATGGACAGCCTGTTCGAGGCGGCAAGAGAAAACATGGAGGGAAGGGGCAGAGATGGCAGTGGGCACCAAGCGGGAAGAACCTCCCCGCAGAGGGCCTGTCAAAACCCATCTCCTCTAGGAAGCTCTCCCTGATTACTTCCGCTCCCATCCCAACCTATCAGCCCGACGCGTGAGCCACGCCGCCCCTCTATTCCCGGCTCCGCCATCTGTCTGCTGTGTGACCTTGGGAAAGTCACTTCATTTCTCCGGGCCTCGGCTACCTCATCTGTAAAATGGGGATTGAGACTGTGAGCCCCACATGGGACAGGGACTGTGTCCATCCTGATTTGCCTGGATCAATACAGTGCCTAGTACAGTGCCTGGCACATAGTTAACATTTAACAAATACCACAATTATTATGATTATCATCATTCACCGGCCAGAGGGCTCTATCCTACCGATAGGATGCTGTTTCTACAGGTGCCTGACCTGTCTCTCTCTGAGAAGCAGCGTGGCTCAGTGGAAAGAGCACGGGCTTGGGAGTCAGAGCTCATGGGTTCGAATCCCGGCTCTGCCACTTATCAGCTGTGTGACTGTGGGCAAGTCACTTCACTTCTCTGTGCCTCAGTTACCTCATCTGTAAAACGGGAATGAAGACTGAGAGCCTCTCGTGAGACAACCTGATCATTCTGCATCTACCCCAGTGCTTAGAACAGTGCTCTGCACATAGTAAGTGCTTAAAAAAACCCAACATTATTATTAGTTGATGATGGTATTTGTTAAGCGCTCACCATATACCGGGCACTGTATGTATTAAGCGCTGAGGTGGATACAACTAGAGTTGGATACGGTCCCTGTCCCAAGTGGGGCTCACAGTCTCAATCCCCTTTCAAGGATGAGGTAACAGGCACAGAAGTGAAATGATTTGTCCAAGGTCACACAGCAGACAAGTGGTTGCGCTTAGATTAGAACCCACGGCCTTCTGACTCCCGGGCCCAGGCTCTATCCATTACGCCATGCCGCTTTTCTAGTTCTGCAAGCTCCTTGAGGGGTCCCCGATGGTACGGAGGGTGGCTATTTTCCCACTGCTTAGTTCAGGCGTTTAGTACAGTGCTCTACATACAGTAAGCAGTCAACAAATACAGCTGCTGCAGCACTGTTCTACCTCTTTCTAACAACAATGGCTGGGAACCGACTGAAGGAGAGTTGGGTAAAGGGAGCAGGTCGCCGGGGGAGGGGGATACACCTCACGACCAACTTGCACTTCAACTCAGGGTCGCTGTAACGGTTCTAGGGGATCTGGGGGTCATTCATTCATTCATCCAACAGTATTTATTGAGTGGTTACTATGTGCAGAGCACTGTACTAAGCTTGGAATGTACAAATGGGTATCAGAGACAGTCCCTGCCCTTTGACGGGCTTACAGTCTAATCAGGGGAGACAGACAATAACAATAGCAATAAATAGAATCAAGGTGATGTACATCTCATTAACAAAATAATAGAATCAAGGGGATGTATATCTCATTAACAAAATCAACAAAATGCCCCCACCATGGACTCCCCGCATCGGAGGGCTCTCTGGGGCAGAAGAGACCCCGGGGCCCTGTGGTCACCCTCCCCGTCCCGGGGAAAGGAGAGGCGCCCAACCTCGGGGGGAAGAGCCTGGAGCACGGTACCTGGTGAATTCGGTGCTGTTGGGGTCCGTCACCTTCTCGCTCGCTTTCTCTAGGAACCCGGACGCCAGCTGGAAAGGCCAGGGATAGGCTCACGTCCCGCCTCTCCTCGGCAGACCCCGGGCCGACCCTGCGGGACCTCATTACGGGCAGCAGCGCTGACCACCCGGCTCGAGGGCCACGCCCGAGCCCGTCCTGGGGCTGAACAAGCAAAAAGGAGGCCGAGGCCCCTGCTTCCCCCCACCGAGTTCGGGTCGGTCCTAGAGGGGTGAGCACGGACAGCAGAGGCAGAGGGCCCCTCCCTACCACTCCAGCCCAGACTCCCCACAAAGTCCCTCAGGGTCTGCACAGGCCCGAACTGGGCCCGGGGCCGGCTCACCTCGGGCTCGGCGACAGTGAGGTAGGTTTTGACGGTGTCCAGGACGGCCCGCCGGGAGGCCGTGCCTTCCCCAGCCACCGCCGGCTGGCTGTAGACGTTGAACAGGATGGGCAGGAAGTTCTTGGCAAAGCGGCCCACCTCTGCGCGGTCGGCCTCTGGAGGGGGCGAGGACACAGACCAAGTACCGGAGGTTGGCGGGGCGGAATGGGGAATGAGCCGCTAGGAGGTGGTCCCTTCCAGGAATGACATCGGGGAAGGGCCCGCAGGCCCGAACCAGTCCCCAGAGAGCCGGGCTGGGCGAGTGACCTGCAGGGATACCGGTCCTTGGATCGGGACCTGATGTACCAAAGCCTCTGCTCGCTCCTGGCAGGGAAGGGCCGCCCTGAGCTTCGTCTGCACGGACAAGAGCTGGCCCTATCGACCGGTCCCAAAGAAGATGGGCTCAGGCCCCCGGAGGGGGAACGGGAGGTCGGGAGGTCGAGCCGTTGCAGCTCCCCGGTTCTGATGGCGGGAAGGAAGCCTACCTGCCTGGCAGCCCTTGGTGATCAGAGTGCGCAGAGCGTGGCACACGGTCAGCCGCAGGTCAGCCCGCTCGCTGATGGCTGTGCCGAGGGTGCGGGCCAGCCCCTTGAAGGAGGTGGCCACGTCGGTGGGTTGAGTGCAGAAGCCCGGCAAGAGGGTCCACACCTGGCTCCCGGAAGAGACAAAGAAAGAGAGGAGATGCCGGAAGAGACAAAGAAAGAGAGGAGATGCTGAGCGAGACACCCAAGCAGCCAAGCTTCACTTTCTCCCAAGGCCAGGCCACCTTCCCCTGCCCCTCCGGCCCCACAAGACCTCCTCACCTGCCACTGGAGGGTGTCATAGATTTTGGACTCCACGGTACTTCCCGCTTGTGCCAGTTCATCGGCTGCCACCAGAGACAAGGGGACATCATGAGCCCTCCTGACGCACCCACTTGTGCAGGCCCCAGGCCAGAAAGACCACTTCCCAGTCCCCATTCACTGGGACCTATCGTGGAACCGATTCCCGCTGCGTCCCCAAACCCGGCCCCATGCCCCCCTCCGCCCTCACCCCAGCTCTACTCCAGGCGAGGGGCTCCTCGAGATCTATCGCCTCAGCAGGGAGGCTCGGCTCCATACTGCCCCGGCTCCCCTTTGGCCCCATCCCAGGAGCTTCGGCCCCACGGCGGCCCGCGGTCACCTCTGCTCTTCAGAGTCATGGCCAGGGGCAGGAAGTAGGAGGTGAAGAAGCCAAGCCGTGTGCCGCGGACGTGGTCCCGGATCACGGGCAGCAACCAGCTCCGGGGAAAGTCCAGGGTCTCCCTGAGAAGCGATAAGACACCCCAGTCCCAGCCCGGTGAGGCCACAGAGAGTACGGAGGGGGACTCCCGGTGTTGGGACACAAATGGGCAGGACCGGGATCGGGCGGGCAGGCCTCACCAGGGGTGGGGAGTTTGGCAAACACTGGGCAGCCAAGTCTCCCTGACCTGGGCCAGCAGGTCGTGCTTCATTAAGACTTCCCATGAACGATAAAGACTTCGCAACACTGCTAACTGAACGTGACATTAAATAAGACAAAAGGAAGTGGAATTGACAAATACAACTCTCTATTATTTTCTTGCAGACACAGTGGTCCAAGAACAAGGGGCAAAAGAAGGTAGGCAGTGGATGAGAGACGGAGAGATAGAAAGGACAGTCAGAAACACACACAGAGTGGCAGACGTACAGAAAGGCAGCAAGTCCATGGAAACAATCAGGAGACCTGAGTTCTGCCACTGGTTTTTGGGGGGGACCTTGAGGGCAAGTCATCCAACTTCTCTGTGCCTCAGTTTCCTCATCTGAAAAATGGGGAAAAGACACCTCTCCTAACTTCTTAATAATAATAATAATAATTGAGGTATTTACTAAGCACTTACTGTGCGCCAGGCACTGTACTAAGTGCTAAGGTAGCTGCAAGAAAATCGGGTTGGACACCCAGTCCCTGTCCCACGTGGAGCTCACGGGCTCAATACCCATTTTACAGATGAGGTAACTGAGGCACAGAGAAGTGAAGCGACTAGCCCAAGGTCACAAAGCAGACGAGTGGCAGAGCTTGGATGAGAACTTACGACCTTCTGACTCTCTGGCCCGTGCTCAATCCCCTACTCCATGTGAGCTCTTTGTGGGACAGGGAAAGTTTCCAAACCAATTACTTTGCTCTACCTCAGTGCTCAGCACAGAGTACGGGATTCCTAAACACCATTATTAAGGAGCCAGAGAATAGCAGAGACAGGAAGACTTAGGAGAGGCCGAGTTAGAGAGAAACACCGAGAGGACAGAGAGGCGGATGCTGCTTCCCCTTGGACGGTGATATCTCAGCAGGAGCAAGAGAAGCAGAAGGCTGGAGGGAGCGTCCGTCCCCAGGCCAGGCCCGCTGAGCAGCCCGGCACCGGGCTCTGAGGCCATCGCCCCCGCGGCTGCCGCTCCCCCAAGTCTCCAGTCCTTGGGGGTTGAGCCCCAGGATCCAGAGGGCCGCTAGCAGCCCCGGTCTGAACCCAGAAGCTGAGCCGGAGTCGGGTCTGTCTGCTCCGGGCCTCGGTCGGGGCCGCTCCACGAGGCAATACTCACTCGGAGCCATCGATCTCCAGGGCCACGGTCTGCAGCAGCACCTCCGGCCCCATGCTGCTCACCGCCGCGCCCACGGCCTGGTCCAACGCCACCGTCAGGGGGAAGTGTGGGGAGAGCCGCAGGTCACACAAGGACTGGAGACACTTCAGGGAGAAAGGGAAGACAGAGAGGTGGCATACGAGCAAGCGGGTAGACGCGCGGGCACGCACCCAGTCGTCCCTGGCCCTGCCCTCCACCTCACAGACCCCTTCACCAGTAAGGGGTGGTAGTCAGTACCAAGGGACTGCTCTCTGCAGGGGTTCCCCACCCCCCTCCACCTCGCCTCAACAGTTTGGTTCTTCCTCCAGCCCTGTCCGTCCACACCGAGGGTCATTTTCCTAAAACGCTGTCCTGCGTACTCAAAAGCCTCCAGTGGCTGCCCATTCCACTCAACATCAAGCAGAATCCCCTGAACGCTGGTTCTTCAGGCTCCTTGTAGGCAAGGAACACATCCGCTAAAGCCGTTACATTACTTAGTGCTCCATCCACAGTACCTTGGAGAAGGGGAAAGGCCACCTACTCTTCCAACCGGGGGGAACCAACAAACGATGCTCTTCACCCGCCCCCACCGCCGACCTTCCCTTGCCAGGGGCCGGGCATGACCCCACTCTCATAATTCCCGCTGGACTTGCGGGCCAGAGCTCACCACCTCAGCCTCCGGCAGTGGGTCAGCCTGGCTGCAGGGGTCCGGAGGAAGGGCTCGAGGCCTGAAAAATGGCTTCGGGAGGAAGGGGACCCCCGGCCACCCCTCGGGGGAGCGGCCTCAGGACACCCAGAGCGTGGCGCCGCCCCAGTTAAAGCAGCTGTCCGCTCCCACGGGTGAGGCTGGTGGGGCAGGGACAGGCACCCGTCCAACCCGAGACCAATGGACTCCGAGGCCCCTGACCCCAGCCCGCGGCCCTGCCCCCACGGGCAATCCAAGATGGGCAGCTCCACGGAGAGCCCTCGGAGCTCACCTTCCTCATGATGGGATGCGCCTGCTTTCCGCACGCCTCGAAGAAGCTCCTCAGCAGCTGCAGGACCGAGGCCCAGGCCGCGTGGAAGCGGTAAGTCAGGCCCTCCTCCACGGCCCTGCCAAGGGAACACGGCTCCGTCAGGACAACAGGCCGCACCGGTCTCCGCCCTGGGGATCCCGGGGCGAATCCTCCATCCCGCGGAAGCCCACAGGCTGCCGGCCACCAGACGCCTGTCCAGGCTGGGCCCCGACTGATGCCAGGCGGCTCATTCCGCTGCCCGGATTTTTCCAAACCATCATCCTGTGTACATCTTTCCACTGCTCAAAACCCATTGCTCTCGCCATCCAGGAGAATCCCCTGAATATCGGCTCTGTAAGCTCCTTGTGGGCAGGGAATGTACTCTCCCAAGGGCTTACTACCAGGCTCTGCTCACAGTAAGCGCTCAAAAAGAAACCACTGGTTGATTTAAGGCACTCTCCCCCCTCATTTCCTTGCTTTTCTCCCGCCCAACCCCGGCTCTCATCCTTTGCTCTTCTCAAGCCCACTTTCTCACTGTGGCTCACTCTGATCCCTCTGGCTGCCGACCTCTTACTCGTGCCCTCCTTGCCACCCGGAACTCCCTCCCACTTCATGCAACAGACTGACGCTTTCTTCACCTTTGAAACCCTTATGAATCCTATTACTGCCTACAATCTGTAACTTTTTTCGGTATCTAGACAGGGATCAGGTCTACAAATTCTAATGCAATATCCCTCAAGCATTTAGGACAACGCTCTTCCCATAGTAGACACTCAATAAACAGCACTGAGAAGTAGCATGGCCTGGTGGCAAGCGCATGGGTCTGGGAGTCAGAGGACCTGAGTCTGTCACTTGCCTACTGTATAACCTTGGGCGAGTCACTTAATTTTCCTGTGCAAAATGAGAATTAAATTCTACTCCCTCCGGATTCAGACTGAGTCCCATGTGGGACAGGGACTACATTGATTATCTAGTAACTACCTAGTGCTTAGCAGAGTGCTTCACTATCCTAAGCAGCACTATTCATTCGATCGCATTTCATTCAATCGTATTTATTGAGCGCTTAGTTTGCAGACCTCTTATCGACTGACAGGGTGATCTAGGTCTCAGACCAGGTTAGGAGGGACCACGCTGGATTCTCACCTGAACATCTTGGAGACACACAGGGCAGGGCCGCAGGCTGAGGTGGAAACAGGTCCGATGTCATCCATGTGGGGTGCGACGCATTCTGCCACGAGGACCTGAGGAGAGGCCCCGAAGTGGCACCCGTCATGGGGAGCTACCAGCCCCGGGGTGTGCCCCACCCTCCCTCCTCGGGCAGATGCCAGCCGGTCCACACTCTCTTCTATCTGCTGCCTCCACCCTCAGAAGATTCACACGGGGCCACCCCGCAACCCAGTCAACCCATCCCTCACCTGGGAGCCTTTGCCTCAGGCTGAGATGGATTAAGCAAGGGCCGAGCGTGAGGTCGAAGCACGGCCCCTTCTGCCTCGGGCCCCCCACCCCCTAACCCGGGCCGGACCCCGAGCAAACGGTTCTAGAGGCTGATCACAAACCTTCAGGCTCTGGGTGGCGGTGGCTCCCACCTGCGCGTGGGGCGAGAGAAGGCAGTTCATGGCGGTCCCAAAGAAGCGAGGGAGATGACCCAGGCCCAGGTCCCGTTGCAACCTGTAGGGAGGCGGGAAGCTTCCACTCTGAGCGGACGGCCACAGACCCGAGGCTAAAGGGGGCTCGCGTCTGGCCGAGGGGATGGGGCCCACGGGATCTGGCCGTCGGGCGCTTTCCAGTCTGGGGCCGTGCCACGGCCCCGGCTCACTGCCACAAGTTTGGGACATCACAGCCTCCCCACCTCCGATCTCGCATACTGCCCGCCGATGTGACTGTAGGTGTACGCGGGTGTGCGTTTTGTCGGCCTGCAAAACTGCGTCGCCCCTTGTGCCAGCCCAACCCGGCCTGGCTTGTGACTGGGGTGTTCACAGACCACTCCCACGATAGGCCACGCTGGTTGTTCCTCCCAAGGGGAAGTAAAATCAGCTGAAACTCAAGATGGATTGGATTTCCTCCGTCTGCAGCTTTGGGGTTCACTGTGGATTTATTCATTCCTGCATCCCTGGTCCCTTTTACCACAGATGCAGATAGAATGACGAAGAGAGACCCGCCAAGTTCCTCGTGACATGGGATTAGAGTGGGAGCACCCTGAGGGCTGCGACTGAGTCTTCTTCTTGTAGACTTCCAAAGGTCCAGGACAGTCTGCCCACAGAAAGTGTGTGGGGAGAAGATGTCGTCAATGACTCTCCAGGCTGGGAAGCAGCATGGACTGGTGGACAGAACACGGGCCTGGGAGTCAGAAGGAACTGGACTCTAATCCCAGCTCTACCCCTCTGCCTTATGACCTTGGGTAAATCACTTCACTTCTCTGCGCCTCAGTTACTGCATCTGAAAATGGGGACTGAGACTGTGAGCCCCATGTGGGACATGGACTGTGTTCATACTGATTAGCTTGTACCTCCCCCAGTGCTTAGAACAGTGCCTAATAAATATCATAAAAAATAATAATAATGATTAAAAAAAGACAGGAAGGCCCTCCTCATCATCCTTCCGGTTCCTCCCCCTTCTCTTTGCAGCCCAGGAGGAAGCATTCCAGGCTGGAAGTTTCTTCTGGGAGTCCCTCCCCTGGGGCCTACCTGACCAGGTTGATGTGGGCCTCCTCCATGACGGTGAGCCAGGCCAGCAGAGGTTGGAGGTCATGCTCACTGGGTAGGTAGTCGTACAGGGCCTGGGGTGGGGAAGCAGGTGGGTGATCAGAGGCCTTCTGCCAGGTGGTCCCTCCAGTCTCTTTCTGGATCCACAGGAGTAAGCCCGGTTCATTTAATGAACTGGGCTGGGGGCGAGCGAACCTCTGCCCCCCGTATCACTAGGGATCCTGCAATGGGAGAGGGGCACTGGGCCTCCCTCTCCCAGGATGCTCACGCCCCTCCACCGCCAACAACACGGCCAAACCCAACCCAACTCCGCCTCACTGGCTTGGGTGGTCTCTTCCCTCCTCGCTCCACTCGCCCAAGCCCCCTCCCCACCCAATGGCACTGTGCCACCCACCCCCACCCGCCTCACCGTGATGATCTGGGCGTTGAGCTCGGCCGACAGAGTTTCCGGGCGAGGCTTGGCGTGGAAGAGGCTGTGGAAGGCCTGCATGGCACAGGCGGTCACCAGCTGAGGAGACAGACTTTTAGGATTAGAATCTCTGTTGGGTGAGGAGCATTCTCAGTACAACGCTTAGTACAGTGCCCGGTGCCTAGTAAGCACTGAGCATTAAAAAAAAAGAGAATGGTGAACTACGGCAGCCCTTGAAGGAAATGGGGCAGGCGGGGCTGGGCACCGAGCAAAGTCAAGAGCAGGGCAGCTCGGCTCCGGGCCGTGGACAGACGGAGCGACGGGGGCCGTTCGCCTGTGGCCCAGACATTTCCCCGGGAGGAAACGGCCGCTGCTTCCAGCAGAATTCTGTCCCGAGTGAACTTCGCCACTGGCCGACGGGAGCGAGCAGGATTGGAGATGGAAGGGGGGAGGCTCCTCCACCCTGCCTCACGGCTACCAGTCAGTCAACGCATTTTTCGAGCGCTTACTGTGTGCAGCGCATTGTACTAAGCGCTGGGGAGAGTACAGCAATCAACAGACACCGGCCCTGCCCACAATGAACTTACAGTCCAGAGGGGGAGACAGACGTAAATATAAGTAAATTACAGATATATACATAAGTGCCGGGCCACCATCTTGTCCCTAATTACTGGGCTTCCAGGTTCCCTGCTGGGGAGAACTGTCACCCCGCGCCCATGGTTCAAATGGGGACGGCTGCTGCCACGAACCTAG
Organism: Ornithorhynchus anatinus; assembly: GCF_004115215.2. Classification (NCBI taxonomy): domain Eukaryota; kingdom Metazoa; phylum Chordata; class Mammalia; order Monotremata; family Ornithorhynchidae; genus Ornithorhynchus; species Ornithorhynchus anatinus. Next base: position 124,796,425 of record NC_041730.1, on the reverse strand, counting down.
AGCTGGGGCTTGTGAAAGAACATCTGGCCCCACTAGTCAGCGGGCATTTCCAGCTGCCACTGCGGATCATTTGGCTCTCTGTGCCCACAGAGGTCCGTCCCTGGCTCTGTCCGTGCCCCCCTCCCTTCCCGGCCCCGGAGCCCCGGCTCACCACGTGGCTAAGGGTCATAACCCTGAGGAGCGTCTCACTGCAGCTCTTCACGGCCCCCACCGGGAAGCAGGGCAGCAGCTCCGCCAGCAGCGTCAGCACGTGCAGGGTGGTGGTGGCCTCCTTGGAGCCTGGAGGGGAAATGGTGAAGGGTTCTGCCTGCCCCGGTGGGGTCTGAGGGTCCGGGGCATCCTCCAGCCTCAGCTCCGGACTCCGACGAGCCACCACCGGCCCCTGGCGCGCGCAGACTCCCGCCCTCTCTACCTCCGGCCTTCTCTATCTCCTGGACGCAGAACTTGGCGGTGGAGGGGGCAGCTGGGTGGTGGGCGGGAGCCGCGTCTCCAAACAGGAAGTCGCTCCCCTTCACGACGGAACACACCCCGTGCTGTGCCGCCTTCCGGATCTGCGGGGCGAGAACAGGGGGCGGGAGACCAAGTCGGGGCGCGCTGGGTACCCTGCGAGAGGGCCCCGGCACTCCAAGACCCCAGGCTCCCTCCCCAGAGGGACCCTGTGCCCATCACCCTTGGAGATGCAGCATCCGGGTGCCAAAACAACTTCCAACGGGGTTCCTCTTCTTCCGGGCCGAGAAAAGCTCACACATGGGGGACTGTGGATACCGGTCTACTCCCAAACTCCCAGCCCAGGCCCCAATCCCAGCTGCCAGCTGGAGACACTAGCGGGGGTTGAGGTCACCTGGCGGGTCCCAGCCCACCCGCCGGCCTACCTTGGGCTTGGCATGGACAGTGAAGCTTAGCAGCCCGTGGTAAATCTTCAGGGTGATGGGGTAGCCCCAGGTGGCCAGGTCTTGCTTCCGCAGAAGAGTAGCCAGGCAGGAGAGAACCTGGAGGGGGAGAGACCGCATGAGCATCGCCTATCCAGGTTCACGATCAGGGGATTCACCATCCCCACACATGTCCGGTGCCAGTCCTGCTCCACCCCCAAGGCAGAAGGAGCCACTGGGGCCGGAGGGGAGTTGGAAGCCCCTAAGGGATCAACGTGGCCTAGTACATAGAGCAAGGGCTTGGGATTTATAAGTTCGTGGGTTCTAATCTCAGCTCCACTCCTTGCCTGCTGTGTGACCTTAGGCAAGTCACTTCACATCTCTGTGCCCCAGTTGCCTCATCTGTAAAATGGGGATTAAGGCTGAGAGTCCCACGTGGGGCTCTATCTACCAGCGGTTAGTACGGTTGCCTGACCATAGTAAGTGCTTAACAGATAATAAAATAAATCCTATCAAGGGATGAGGCACCCCCTCTACATCCATGTCCCAATCCAGACCCACAGCTGCTGGAGGCCAGTGGTGGTCTTTACTGGTCCAGTGTGGGGGTGTGAAGGGCAGGCAGATACCTCAGGAGAAAACCTCCTACTCCAGAATGGCAATGAGCTGCTGACCACAAGGGTTTTAATAATAATCATAATAACAATAACTATGGTATTAAGCATTTACTATGTGCCAGGTACTGTACTAAGCGCTAGGGTGGATACAAGCAAATGGGGTTGGACACCGTCCCTGTCTCACGGGGGGCGGGGGGCGCGGTCTCAATCCCCATTTTACAGATGAGGGAACTGAGGCCCAGAGAAGTAAACTGACTTGTCCATAGTCACACAGCAGACAAGTGGAAGAGCCGTGATTAGAACCCACATCATTCTGACTCCCAGGCCCGTGCTCTCTCCACTACACCATGCTCCTTCTAAGGAGTAGATAGACAGCACCCCACTTACCTCCAACACATTTAACAATCATCAGCATGATATTACTAATTGGGGCCATTGTCCAGCACTTACTATAGGCTAAGAGCTGGGGCTGATTCAATAAGAGCCGATGGGACACAGTTCCCATCCACTAAGGGCTCACTTCTACAGGGAAAGAACAACTGTAGAATCCACATTTTACAGATGAACAGAAGGCCCAAATAAGTTAAGTGATTTGCCCAAGGTGACATGGCAGGTAAGTGGCAGAACTGGGATCAGAACCCAGGACTCCTGACTCCCAAACCCGTTCTTTTCACAAGGCCACGCTGCTTCTCAGCAATTATAAATTACAACTCTGGAGAAACATGAGTAAGCAGACCCTGGCCACTCCCCTCAGAGTTTGGGCATTACCTGGGGAGCAGCTGAGTTTCCCCCGCCCCCCTCCCTTCTGCGGGGAGCGGGGCAGAGCCCCATTTCCCCAGGGAGATGCCCCCCCGCCCCGAGTTTGGACACTCACCCATCGGAGGGCAGGGTTGGAGCTGCTGCTGCTGGCCTGGGCCGCCAGGATGTCCATCAAGGCCTTGGAGGTGTCAGAGAACTTCTTGATGAGCACGGGGCTCGGTACCCTTTGGAGAGGGGACAGAGGTAAGTGTCCCGCTCCCCATCTCAGCTCCCCCGACCCCACCAGAGCAATATCTCTGCAAGAATATCACAGTCTCCCATGCGAGTCTCTCTACTTCCCACGCCCACCAAACCATGACTTCTGTGGGGTCTGCCCTGCCTCCCTCCCGCCTTACAATCTTGCACCATCACCCCCTCTCCTTGCCCAGGCACCACCACCCTCCCCAGACTCTCCAGGGCTCCTCTTTTTCATTCATTCATTTATTCAATCCTATTTATCGAGCGCTTACTGTGTGCAGAGCACCGTACTAAGCGCTTGGGAGAGTACAAGATGACAACAGACCCATTCCCTGCCTGCAATGAGTCTGGAGCAGGGGAGACAGACATTAAAGCAAGTAAATAAATGGCAGATAGGGACATACGTGCTGTGGGGGTGGGAGAGGGGAAGAAAAAAGGGAATAAGGGTGACGTAGAAGGGAGTGGGAGAAGAGGAAAGGGGGGAAGGCTTCTTGGAGGAGATGTGCTTTCATTAAGGGGGAAAGGGGAAGAGAGTAATCGTCTGTCTTGCTCTCCGACATGTCTCTCGTGCTCTCATATGTCTCTTTCACAGACACACACCCAATCTGTTGGCCATTACCAGCTCTGTTCTCGCTCCCTCTCTGACCCCTGCCACCTCCCACAGGACAGTCAGGATTGAGATAGGTGTGAGGACTCACCGCTTCAGCACCAGGTTAAGCAGATAAGCAACAGCAGCGAGAGAGTCAGGTGACTCCACGGCTTCCAAGGTGGTCATCTGAGGGGAAAGAGAGGGGGCAAAGGGAAGCTGTGGGAGACCCTGAAAAGTCCAGGGCTTTCAAAGGTTCCCAGGGGTGGTAATTTATGGCTTAATGGCAAGAGCACGGACTCGGGAGTCAGAGAAAATGGGTTCTCAATCCCAGCTCCGCCACTTGTTTGCTGTGGCAGGGTTGTACTTTCATTCACTCATTAATTCAATAGTATTTGAGTGCTTACTAAGTGCAGAGCACTGTACTAAGCGCTTGGAATGTACAAATCGGTAACAGATAGAGACAGTCCCTGCCCTTCGACGGTCTTACGGTCTAATCCGGGGAGACAGACAAGAACAATGGCAATAAATAGAATCAAGGGGAAGAACAGCTCATTAAAACAATACCAAATAAATAGAATCAAGATGATGTATATCTCATTACATCATCAGATGTAATGATCTGAAGCAGAAAAGCAGCGTGACTCAGGGGAAAGAGCCCGGGCTTGGGAGTCAGAGGTCATGAGTTCGAATCCCGACTCTGCCACTTGTCAGCTGTGTGACCGTGGGCAAGTCACTTAACTTCTCTGTGCCTCAGTTACCTCATCTGTAAAATGGGGATTAACTGTGAGCCCCACGTGGGACAACCTGGTGACCCTGTATCTCCCCCAGCGCTTAGAACAGTGCTCTGCACATAGTAAGCACTTAATACCAACATTATTACTAACAAAATAAATAGGGTAATGAAGATATATACAGTTGAGTGGACGAGTACAGTGTTTGGAAATTGTACTTTCCAAGCGCTTACTACGGTGCTCCGCACACGGTAAGTGCTCAATAAATATGATGGAATGAATGAAAGCGTGACCTTGGGCAAGTCACTTCACTTCTCTGGGCCTCAGTTTTCTCATCTGGAAAATGGGGATTAAGAGTGTGAGTCCTATGTGGGACAACCTGATTACCTTGTAGCCACCTCAGTGACTAGACCAGTGCCTGGCACACAGTAAGCGCTTAACAAGTATCAATTTTGTTAGTTTTATTATCCTCATGCAAGCTCTGAAACACAATGTGTTTTCATGTCTGTCTCTTCCCCACCCCTGGCTAGATTGTCAGCTCCTTGAAGTTAGAGATTGTATTTACCTCTTCTATTGTATACTCCCAAGCCCTTAGAACAGTGCTCTGCACACCGTAAGTGCCCAGTAAGTACCACCGCTTGACTGTTTGAGTGACTGCACACAAAGATGGCATTTAATAAGTGCTACAGTGATCATGATGAGTACTTCGCTCAATCAGTGGCATTTTTAGAGTGGGAAACACAGTCCTAAGCATTTGGGAAACTTCAACAGAAACAAGGCAGAAGTGTTCTGCCCTCATGGAGCTTTCAATCCAAAGGGAGGCACAGATCAACATTATTTCCAAAATACTGAAGTAGCCCAAACAGCAGAATGGAAAAAGTTGAATAATCGGCAGCCAACAGTTACTGATTGATATCAATAGACCTTTAGGAGGACCCGTGGGTTGGGGAAAAAGGAAAACATGGCACAGAGTTTCTACACTCTTAAGTCATTTGAAAGCTGTGGTGGTTGCTAAACTCCCAGGCCTTCTGAATGTAAATAGCCTCCACCCCCAGGCCAGATCAGGCTGTTATTCTAAGAGCGGCTCAGTAAGGGATGAATTAAACAGTCACAGACTCCTGGGTCCAATTCCGGGGGCTCCGTGGAGCAGCACGGCATAGTGAACAGAGCATGGGACTAGGAGTCAGATGGCCATGGGTTCTGATCCTGCCTCCGCCACGTGTCAGCTGTGGGGCTTTAGGCAAGCCACTTCACTTCTCTGTGCCTCAATCACCTCATCTGTAAAATGGGGATGAAGACTGTTGAGCCCCGTGCTTGTATCCACCCCAGCGCTGAGTACAATGCAGTTTTTGCAGCAGAAAGCTAAAAGCTGAATGATGAGGATGGTATTTATATGGTAACCATAGGCTGCGCTCTCTGATGAGCACAGGGGTAGATAACGTAATCAGATTGGACACAGTCCCTACCCCACTCACAGTCTAAGTGGGAGGGAGAAATAAGTATGGATCCCCATTTTACAGCTGAGGACATCGTGGCCCAGAGAAGAGAAGAAACTTGCCCATGGCCACACAGCAGGAAAGTGGTGGAGGCGACACTAGAACCCGGATCTCCCGACTCCCAGTGCCAAGCTTTTTCCACCAGGCCGCACGGCCTCTCGCTGAATGTGCGGGTGATGTGGAAGCTAGTTCATTCCCCCATTCTCCCACTCACCAGGGCCGCAAAGTACTCGGTTTCCGTCTCCTTCCCTCCCTGTGAACGGATGACTTCCGTGACAGCAGCCAGGACCGCACAGATCTGCAACAGATGGAGGAGAAGGGGTCTGGGGCTGGAAAAGTAGCCGCGGCATTCCGGCACTTTGAACTCCCTCTCTTCCCCAGGCGCAATCCCACACCGAAACCCAGGAACGGTGAGGCTCGGCAAGGGCCAGGCCGGGGGACGTCCCCTCCGATTTCTAGCTCCGAGAAAAACCATGAGTTCACTTCCGCGGTCGTTCCTGGACGTCGGCAGGGACCGACCCCCAGGATTCCTGAGTCGCCGGTCGCCCTCTTCTCTCCCCAACCCCCGTACCTCCTTATGAGCAGCGGAGTTGGACTCCCAAAAGCGCTGCACTTTGCTGAAGGTGACGTTGGTGCAGTCGGAGAGGCCACTGAGGAAGGTGGCTGATGATTTCTCGGTGAGCGCCTGTCCTTCTTCTTCGTGCTCCATGGGGGTGGGCGTCCCATCTCGCTGGCCCACGGGCAGGGGCCCCGCCTGAAGTTCATTATGCAGCTTCAGGGCATCGACGGTCAGATCGCTCTTTTCTGGGACAGACAGGACCAGCGTCAGCCCCCTGGGAGCTGAGCATCTCAGAAGCCTTCACTCCTTGGTATCGCCCTGAGGGCGGGGAATGCGGCTACCAACTCTGTTGCAGGGCACTCTCCCGGGTGCTCAGTATAGTGCTCTACACCCAGTAAGCGCTCAATAAATACCATCCATGATGATAATGATTGGGGCGCTGTCGACTCGAAGACCCTGGAAGCAGGGACCCGGGAGAAGAGCAAGCACGGCTGCACGGTAAAGGGCCAAGCTATCACTCAATCGGTCAGTCGTATTTACTGACTGCTCACTGTGTGCAGAACACTGTTCTAAGTGCTTAGAAGAGCATAACACAATAATAAATAGACACATTCCCTGTCTACAATGAGCTTACAGTCTAGAGGGGGAGAGTGGGACAGGGGGCCCCTGATTAAAGCTTATCCTGCTTTCCCCCCATCCCAACTGGCTTCCCTAATAACGTGGGTATTTGTTAAGCGCTTACTATGTGCCGAGCACTGTTCTAAGCGCTGGGGTAGACAGAAGGGAATCAGGTTGTCCCAGGTGGGGCTCAGTCTTAATCCCCATTTTACAGATGAGGTACCTGAGGCACCGAGAAGTGAAGTGACTTGCCCAAAGTCCCACAGCTGACAAGTGGCCGAGCGGGGGTTTGAACCCATGACCTCTGACTCCAAAGCCCGTGCTCTTTCCACAGACCCGCGCTGCTTCTCGCGGTTCCCTTTCATTCATTCATCCAAAAGTACTGATTGAGTGCTTACTATGTGCAAAGCTTCCCTTCTAACCAAAAGTTCATTGTGGGCAAGGACCGTGTCTACCAACTCTGTTACACTGTACTCTCCCAAGCGCTTAGTATAGTGCTCTGCACACTCTAAGCACTCAATAAATACGATCGACTGATCGCTTAGTATTCATTCACTCCATTCAATCGCATTTATTGAGCACGTACTGTGTGCAGAACACTGTTCTAAGCGCTTGGAAGAGTAAAATATAACAAAAAACAGACACAACCCCTGCCCACAAGGAGCTTACAGTCTAGGGGGACGGAGCAGACATTAATATAAATAAATCAAGTTACTTCACTTCTTTGGACCTCAGTTATCATCTGCAAAGCGGGGCTCAAGTCTGTGAGCTCCCCCGTGGGACAGGGACTGTGTCCAACCTAATTTGCTTGTATTCACCCCAGCGATTTGTACAGTGCCTGGCGCACAGTAAGCCTTTAACAAATACCATCATTATTATAATAAATACGATCGATTGCTTGATACTGCTGTTCAGTGCTCCAAGGGCACATTTCAATTCAGTGGCATTTACTGAGCGCTTACTGGCTGCCAAGCACTGTACCAGGAGCTTAGGAGAGTAAACAGCGTGGCGCTTGGGAGTCAGAGGTCGTGGGTTCTAATCCCTGCTCCGCCCCTTGTCAGTTGTGTGATTTGGGGCAAGTCATTCATTCATTCATTCTATCGTATTTACTGAGCGCTATGTGCAGAGCACTGTGCTAAGCACTTGGCATGTGCAATTGGGTAACAGACAGCAACAATCCCTGCCCAGCAATGGGCTCACAGTCTAAAAGAGGGAGACAGGCAACAAAACAAAACAAGTAGGCAGGCAACTTCACTGGGCCTCGGTTCCCTCATCTGTCAAATGCTGACAAGCAGCGTGGCCTAGTGGAAAGAGGCCGGGCTTGGGAGTCAGAGGTCGTGGGTTCTAATCCCAGCTCCGCCACTTATCAGCTCTGTGACTTTGGGCAAGTCACTTCACTTCTCTTTGCCGCAGTGACCTCACCTGTAAAATGGGGATTAAGACTGTGAGCCCCACGTGGACAACCTCATTACTCTGTATCTACCCCAGCGCTTAGAATAGTGCTTGGCGCATAGTAAGCCCTTACTAAATGCCATCATAAAAAATGGGGATGAAGACTGTGAGCCCTACGTGGGACACCCTGATGACCTCGTATCTACCCCAAGCGCTTAGTACAGTGCTTGGCACATAGTAAGCGCTTAACAAATACCCTCATTATTAAAAATGGGAATGAAGACTGTGAGCCCACGTGGGACAACCTGAGGACCTCGTATCAACCCCAGCGCTTAGAACAGTGACTGTGGGCAAGTCACTTAACTTCTCTGTGCCTCAGTTACCTCATCTGTAAAATGGGGATGAAGACTGTGAGCCCCACGTGGGACAACCTGATGACCCTGTGTCTACCCCAGCGCTTAGAACAGTGCTCTGCACATAGTAAGCGCTTAACAAATACCAACATTATTATTATTAACAGTGCTTTGCACATACTAAGCGCTTAATACCATAATTATAATTACTATTAAGGGAGAGGAGCAGAGGGCGGGAGGGGAGGAATGAGGAAGCGCTTACTAAATGCCATCATAAAAAATGAAGCAGCGTGGCTCAGTGGAAGGAGCCCGGGCTTGCAAGACAGAGGTCATGGGTTCGAATCCCAGCTCTGCCACTTGTCAGCTGTGTGACTGTGGGCAAGTCACTTCACTTCTCTGGGCCTCAGTTCCCTCATCTGTCAAATGGGGATGAAGACTGTGAGCCTCACGTGGGACCACCTGATGACCCTGTATCTCTCCCAGCGCTTAGAACAGTGCTCTGCACATAGTAAGCGCTTAACAAATACCAACATTATTATTATAAAAAATGGGGCTGAAGACTATGAGCCCCACGTGGGACAATCTGATGACCTCGTATCTACCCCAAGCGTTTAGAACAGTGCTTGGCACATAGTAAGCGCTTAACAAATACCAACATTATTATGATTGTTATTAGTTGTCCAGCTTGTTCCCCCCCCCGGGCCCGGCCTTCACCTGAGGACCGGCTGAAGAAGCGGCTGCGCGCGGCCTGGCGGTGCTGGCGGCTCTCCGGGTTGGAGTCGCTGCTGTGGCCCTTCTTCCAGCGCTTCAGTTTGGCGGCCTGGCCGGACCCCAGCTTCCCTGAGCGCCCCATCTCCGCTCCGACCGGCAGCTCGGACGGCCTCCACGTGGAACCCCGAGGGTGGCCACCTTTACTTCGGCTAAGGCCACTTCCGGTTCAGCGCCATCTTGAGTGGGGCTGAAGGCCTCCACTTCCGGCGGCGCTTCAGTTCGGCAGTTCGGCGGCCCGGCCGGACCCCAACTTCTCAGAGCGCTTCGTCTCCGCCCCCGAATCCGGCTCCGACCGGCAGCTCAGGCGGCCTCCACCTAAAACCCCCAGGGTGGCCACCTTCACTTCGGCTAAGGCCACTTCCGGTTCAGCGCCATCTTGAGTGGGGCTGAAGGCCTCCACTTCCGGCGGCTTTGCCTCACGTTGGTTCTCCAGCGAGGCCTGCCCTCCCTTCGCCGACTCCTCCTTCTCTCCTCCCACAAATCTATGAAACTCCCTTCTCGAACCATAGGGCGCCCCTAAGCATGTGAGGATGGTGGCATTTGTCAAGCGCTGCCTATCGTATTTATGGAGCGCTTCCAATGTGTAGAGCACTGGATTGAGCGCTTGGAATGGATAATTCGGCCACAAAGAGAGACAATTTCTACCCCACAACGTGCTCACAGTCTAGAAGCGGGGAGACAGATAAAACAAAACGACTAGTCAGGCGTCAATAGCATCAAAATAGATCAATAGAATCATAGATATAGGCCCATCATTAATAAAATAAATAGAATAATAAATAAGTACAAATATTCATTCAATTGTATTTATTGAACGCTTCCTATATGCAGAGCACTGGACTGAGCGCTTGGAATGGACAATTCGGCCACAGATAGAGACAATTTCTACCCCACAACGTGCTCACAGTCTAGAAGCGGGGAGACAGATAAAACAAAACGACTAGTCAGGCGTCAATAGCATCAAAACAGATCAATAGAATCATAGGTATAGCCCCATCATTAATACAATAAATAGATTAATAAACATGTACAAATATTCATTCAATCGTATTTGTTGAACGCTTCCTATGTGCAGAGCACTGGACTAAGCGCTTGGAATGGACAATGTGTCCACAGATAGAGACAATTTCTACCCCACAATGGACTCACAGTCTAGAAGGGGAGAGACAGACAACAAAACAAAACGAGTAGTCAGGCGTCAATAGCATCAAAACAGATCAATAGAATCATAGATATGTACGCATCATTAATAAACTAAATAGAATAATATGTACAAATATGCACAAGTGCTGTGGGGAGGGGAATGGGGAAGAGCAGAGGGTGGGAGCAGGGGCGATGGGGAGGGGAGGAGGAGCAGAAGGAAAGGGAGGGCTCAGTCTGGGAAGCCCTCCTGGAGGAGGTGAGCTCTCCTATTTATTGAACGCTTACTATGTGCAGAGCACTGGACTAAGCGCTTGGAATGGACAGTTCGGCAACAGAGACCATCCCTGCCCAACGACGGGGTCACAGTCTAAACGGGGGAGACAGACAGCAAAGAAAAACAGAACGCAACAAAACGAGTAGTCTGTGTCGGTATCATCAAGATCAATAGAATCAGAGATATACACATCATTAACAAAATAGAGTAATCAATAATATATACAACTATGTGCCACACACTGTTCTAAGCACTGGGCGAGATACAAGGCAATCAGATTGGCCCACTTGGGGCTCACATTCTTATGCCCATTTTACAGATGAGGGAACTGAGACACAGAGAAGTGAAGTGATTTGACCAAAGTCACACAGCTGACAAGCGGCAGATCAGGGATTAGAACCCACGACCTCTGATTCCCAAGCCTGTGATCTTTCCACTGAGCCATGCTAGGCGCTGACTATTCATTCATTCAGTCGTATTTATGGAGCGCTTACTATGTGCAGAGCACTGGACTAAGCACTTGGAATGGACAATTCGGCAACAGAGAGAGACCATCCCTGCCCAACGACGGGCTCACAGTCTAAATGGTGGAGACAGACAGCAAAGCAAGACAGAACAAAACAAAAGGAGTAGTCTGGTGTTGATATCATCAAGATCAATAGAATCATAGATATAGACACATCATTAACAAAATAAACAGAGCAATAAATAATATATACAAATATGTGCCGCTGGGGTAGATACAAGGTAATCAGGTTGTCCCACGAGGGGCTCACAGTCTTAATCCCCATTTTACAGATGAGGTAACTGAGGCACAGAACAGTTGAGTGTCTTGGCCAAGGTCACACAGCCGACGAGTGGTGGAGCCGGGATTAGAACCCACGACCTCTGACTCCCAAGCCTGTGCTCTTTCCACTGAGCCATGCTGCTTCTCTATGTACCCAGCTGTATTATAATTATTTATTGTAATGTCCATCTCCCCCTCTAGACTGTAAGCTCACTGGGGGAAGGGAATATGGCTGTTTATTGTTATGGGGGAGGAGACGACTCAACAGCATAATTCATTCACTTATTCAATGGTATTTATTGAGCGCTTACTGTGTGCAGAGCACTGGACTAAGTGCTTATAATGGACAATTCCAGCAACAGATAGAGACAATCCCTGCCCAATGACGGGCTCAGAGTCTAAAAGGAGGAGACAGCAAAACAAAACAAGTAGTCAGGCATCAGTGCCTTCAAGATAGATAAATAAAATCATAGATATATACCCATCATTAATAAAATAAATAGAATAATAAATACGTGCAAATATATACAAGTGCTGTGGGGTGGGGAAGGGGGTAGAGCAGGGGAGGGAGTAGGGGGGAATGGGGAGGGGAGGAGGGGCAGAGGGAAAGGGAGGGAGGGAAAGCAGAAGACAACAACATCTCTCCCAAGCGTTTAGTACAGTGCTTAACAAACAGCATGGTCTAGTGGATGCAGCACGCGCCTGGGAGTCAGAAGGTCATGGGTTCTAAACCTGGCTCTGCCACTTGTCTGCTGTGTGACCTTGGACAAGTCACTTCACTTCTCTTTGCCTCAGTTACCTCATCTGTAAAATGGGAAGTGAGACTGTGAGCCCCATGAGGGACAGGGACTGTGACTAAAGCAATTTGCTTGTATCCACCTCAGCGCTCAGTACAGTGTCTGGCACATAGCAAGGTCTTAACAAATACCATAATTATTATTATTATAATGATCTGCTCACGGTAAGAGCCCAAAAAAATACAATTGGAATGAATGAATGGATGAGGCCCAGAAGAGTCCTCGAGGGTGTATGTAGTTCAACCCCTGCATCCAGACAAATAAATGACTTAACCTCCCCTAACAGATGGAGTGTAATCTAACCTGAAAAAGCCCCAGGGATAGAAACTCCAAAATCTCTCTTGACAATCTATTTCATTGTTTATCACTCGGGTTCAGAAATTCTTTATTCTGCTCAATCAAAATTTCTTAATTTAAGGGCATATCCTCTTCAACTCATATTGGATAGCGAGAACAACTAGTCGACATTGGCCCCATAAAAACGCTTTATATAATGGGAGCGAATTATTTCAATCTTAGCCATCTCTTCTCTCAGCAAAATAATCCCAATTCCTTTAACCCTTCCAAAATGACACTACTGTCTATTAATGACTCATATACAGCTCTCTGCTGTACTTGTGCCTGGCCAATCTTTTGCCATTTTGTTGTGTGTGGTTGGTTTTTGAGTCCTAAATGTGCTGTATGGCACTAGTTCCTAATTAAGTCTAGGCAGTTTTTGCTCGACCTCTTTTCCAAACTGTCACTGAATTCCCCCAACTCCTCCACAAGTATTAGCATTGCTGTTCAATTTTTAGACAAGGTAGATTGATGCCTTCATCAATAAATACTTTGCACAGAGCCAGTCATGGAACAGATACTTGTAAAGCACTTCTCATCCTGTACCCAATTGTCTGGTGTGATACCTTGGGCAAGCCACTTAACTTCTCTGGGCCTCAGTTACTTCATCTGTAAAATGGGGATTAAAACTGTGAGCCTCACGTGGGACAACCTGATTACCCTGTATGTACCCCAGCGCTTTCCCCTCTCAGAGTCACACCTAGAGAATTTCCACTACTCTACAGTCACGACTATGGGAGGGACAGTCAAGCAGAGGCCTGTCCATTCCATTCCTAGCTTGGGCAGTGGCTAGTGAGCAGAAGGCAATCTGCTACAAGTCAAAACTCACCTGTGTAATATAATTGTGATATTTGTTAAGCACTCTGTGCCAAGCACTGAAATAAGCAATGGTGTAGATACAAGATTATCCGATCGCACACAGGGCTCACAGACAGAGTAGGAGAAAGACTGGGTATTAAACCACCGCTTTGCAAATGAGGAAACTGAGGCCCAGAGAAGTTGTGAATTGCCCAAGTTCAAAAAGCAGGTGTGTTGAAGCGGGGATTAGAACTCAGGTCCTCTGACTCCCAGGCCCAGGCTCTTTCCAAAAGGCCACGTCGCCACTCTAATTTCTGAAATTTTCTGTAGTGTCTGATTCTCTGGCTAGATGGTAAACTCCTTGAGTTTAGGGAGTCTACTTTAGTCTCCAAAACACTTAACACAGTGCTCTGCATGCAGTAAGCACTGATTAAATTCGATTGATCGATTCATTGACAGCTTCAAGGGGTACAGAATGAGGTGAGAAAGAGATGGAGGGATGGATCCATACGGGGGCTGCTTCACTCTACGAGGGAGCCAAAATGGTTAATAATAATGTTGGTATTTGTTAAGCACTTTCTATGTGCAGAGCACTGTTCTAAGCGCTGGGGTATATAGGGTAATCAGGTTGTCCCACATGAGGCTCACAGTCTTAATCCCCATTTTACAGATGAGGTAACTGAGGCACAGAGAAGTGAAGTGACTTGCCCATAATCACACTGCTGACAAGTGGCAGATCTGGGATTCGAACCCATGACCTCTGCCTCCTCAGCCGGGGCTCTTTCCACTGAGCCACGCTGGTTACTCAGGTTCAGTTCACAGGAAAGAAAGGCATCCATTCCCCTACAACCCCAAGCAATGCAGGCATCGCCCATGTGAAAGGTTCCTGAATCGTGACTTGACTGCAGAGTGATTGAAACATCTCGAAGGAACCACTGGGGTATAAATGAAAAATCACCACGAGTTGCTTGAAGCACAGAAAGGCAGTCCCTTTTGAAAAGTTCATTTTGTTGGAAAAACATTCAAAATTGGCATCGTCCCTGTCTTATAAAATTTGAAAAGTCTCAGATCCTCCCAAATGGTCCCCAGAGTTACTGACCCTAGATCCTAAAGACCAACGGTTCAATTATGTCATTCAATAGTATTTACTATGTGCAGAGCACTGTACTAAGCGCTTGTCCAGGGAGGAGCCTGAAAGGGCAGAGAATGTAGTCAAGGAGCCGGCTGTTGAAGGTCTCAGGAGACACCAGAGCGAAGCCGGGTTTGCCCTCTGTTTTGGATTTGGAAGAAACTTGGTCAATCCCTCGGGGCAATCCCCTGGAGGGGTAGCTTGGGATGCAAGATGGACATTTTCCCTCAGGAGTGTCTGGAACAGCTGACTGGCTGTTCCCAGGCTGCACAGCTTGTTGTAGCAACTATCACCAGAGCGGCCTGACTCAAAGAAGGGGGATATTTAAATCAGAAACGGAATCAAGAGGACCAGATTAAAGACGGGAAACAAAGAAACTGGGGCCAGGGGGTGGGGATGAAGGATTAGGAAGCGGGGCAAGGTTGGGAGCGATGCAGAGAGACAAGGGGCGGTATTCCTGAAAAGTTAGGTGCACTGGTTGGAGGACATGGGACCAGCAGGTCAGGGGAGTTGAATTTCAGACTCTAACCGAGTTTTTCTCTGGCAATCACTTGACATTTCCTCAGGTGCCCAGATCCAAGGACTTTCTGGCTATGGGGAATCAAGGAGGAGCCCGGGCCCACCTCAGAAGCTCTGTCAACAACTACACCTTCTCCCCTGAGCTGCTGGGGCGCTCCCCAAGGAGCCGCCTGTCTCTGAGCATGGAGGACCTCGACTGCACCCTGAGGTATTCCTCCCTGCCCCGGCCCCCCATTTCCAGCCTGGTGAAAGAGAGGAGGGAGGCGACAGCATCAGATAGAGAGAATCTGGGATCAGGAGTCAGTCGATCCCCTGATGGTATTTATTGAGCACTTACCGTGAGTGGAGCACTGTTCTAACTGCTTGGGGATGTCCGATACAGTAGAGATGGTAGACGAGTCCCCCGCCCTCAAGGAGTTGCAGACTAGAGGGGGAGACAGACATTAAAATAAATTCCGGATATGTGCATAATTATGGATATGAACATAAGTCATTCACTCGTATTTATTCAGTTGTATTTATTGAGTGCTTACCGTGTGCAGAGCAGGGTACTAAGCGCTTGGCACTGTACTAAGTTATGGATATGTACCTAAATTACAGTCGATTAGACTGTAAACCCGTCAATAGGCAGGGATTGTCTCTATCTGTTGCTGAATTGTACATTCCAAGAGCTTAGTACAGTGTTCTGCACATAGTAAGCACTCAGTAAATACCATTGAATGAATGAATAAATTACAAATCATGGGTGTGCTCCCCCCTTCTAGACTGAGAGCCGGTTGTTGGGTAGGGATTGTCTCTGTTACCAAATTGTACTTTCCAAGTGCTTAGTACAGTGCTTCGCACACAGTAAATGCTCAATAAATACGACTGAATGAATGGATTATGGATATAAGTAATTTAATTTAGTTGTGATATGGAACGTAAATTACGGCTGTATACATAATCTATAGTCTTGGCTCTATCGCCCATCCCCTGAATGCTTTATGGCAGAAAAGACAGACTTTTGAATAGTCTAGTTTCTCCCACTGTAGTCAATCAATCAGTCAATTAATCAATGGTATTTAATGAGCACCTCATTCATTCATTCAATCGTATTTATTGAGCACTTACTGTATGCGGAGGACTGTACTAAGCACTTGGGAGAGTACGATATAACAATAAACACATCCCCTGCCCACCACAAGCTTACAGTCTAGAGGGGGAGACAGACATTAATATAAATAATAATAATGTTGGTATTTGTTAAACGCTTACTATGTGCAAAGCACTGTTCTAAATGCTGGGGTAGACACAGGGTAATCAGGTTGTCCCACGTGAGGCTCACAGTCTTCACCCCCATCTTACAGATGAGGTAACTGAGGCCCAGAGAAGTGAAGTGACTTGCCCACAGTCACACAGCTGACAAATAAAAACATTACGTGTGCAGAGCATTGTTCTAAGGACTTGGGAGAGTTCAGCACAACAGAGTTGGTAAACTCATTTCATCTGTCCTCTTCAGGTTTTGGAAGTCATTCCCGGCGGACAAAGTATTTCCCATCCCACCACTGGTCCCAGCTCGCAGGAAAAACTCTCCGCTGCTGGTCAGAGAACAGGAAGCTCTCTGAGGGGTTGGGCCAGTGGAATTTAAGCGGGATGGTCTTTAAAGAGGGTCAGAACCCCTCGCAAAGCAGTAGTCATGACAAGGAATCAAAGCTCCCCCTTCCCAGCAACCAAGAGGAAAATTGCCAAGCATTCATTAATTCAATAATATTTCACGAGTGCTTACTGTGTGCAGTGCACTGTAGTAAGAGCTTGGGAGAGTACAAGGTACCAATAAACAGACACATTTCCCGCCCACAGTGAGCTTACAGTCTAGAGGGGGAAACATATATTAACATAAATACATAAATTACAGAGAAGGACATAAGTGCGGGGCTCTGGGGGTAGCAGATGAATACAGTCAGTAGTGGACGAATGTTTTCCGGCCGCTCCCAAGAGGCCTAGCTCAGTCCCAGAAGGAGGAACGAAAAGGCGGGAGAAGGCCTAAAGACTGGTTGTTCTTGTGATGCAGCATGAACCCCCGGAGAAGACTGAGACTGTCCCCCGAGGCTTCCGACCCTCATCCTGAGGAAACGACAACTCCAGCAGGTCAGGATCTCACGGCGAGGGGAAGCTCGGACAGCAGGAGCCTGGATGGGCGGCTGAGGGACAACTGGTATTGGGCATGAGGCTGGACAATTCTTAGGGTCCGGTGTCTTGGTGCCTGGACTGTAAGCTCGTCATGGGCAGGGAATGTGTCTGCTGTTGTAACGTACTCTCCCAAACGCTTAGTACTGGGCTTTGCACAGAGTAAGCGCTCAATAAATAGGATTGGGTGAATGGATGGTAGTTTGGAACCAGTCAATGAGAGCTCGCCCGGGCTCTGCACTTTGCCCTGCTGGGCTCTGGTAGGTGTAGCGATCCCTCTGCGTCACCAGAGGACGCTAAAGACCCGTAGCTGCCTCTCTATTAATTAATCAATCAATGGTAATAATAATAATAATAATGTTGGCATTTGTTAAGCACTTTCTATGTACAAAGCACTGTTCTAAACACTGGGGTAGATACAGGGTCATCAGGTTGTCCCATGTGAGGCTCACAATTAATCCCCATTTGACAGATGAGGTAACTGAGGCACAGAGAAGTGAAGTGACTTGCCCACAGTCACACAGCTGACAAGTGGCAGAGCCGGAATTCGAACCCATGACCCCTGACTCCCAAGCCCAGGCTCTGTCCACTGAGCCACGCTGCTTCTCCATGTTTCTCAATGGTATTTACTGAGTCAGTCAATCATATTTATTGAGCACTTACTGTATGCAGAGCACTGTACTAAGCACTTGGAGGACTGCACTCTAACAGAATTTGGGGGCACGTTGCCTGCCCACAACGAGCTTACGGTCTAGAGGGCGAGGCAGGCAGGAATATAGATAAATAAATCTCCGCTATGTATATAAGTGCAGGAGGGAGGGGTGAATAAAGGATGCAAATTCAAGTGCAAGGGCAACAGAGAAGGGAATGGGAGGACGTGCCCCTCCGCCCCAGGATCCCTCTTCAGGCCTAACCCCCATCCCCACAACCTCTAATAATAAGTGCAATTGTACCGTTTATCAAGCACTTTCAGAGCAGAGATGGTCTCTGTCCCTCCCAGTTTAAAGGGAAGGGAGAGTGGGTATCTAATCCCCATTTTACAGATGAGGAAATGGAGGCAGAGAGCAGTTAAGTGACTCACTCAAGGTCACACACAACTGACAAGTGGCAGAGGTGGGATTAGAACTCAGGCCTCCTGACTCCTGGTCCTATTCTCTTTCCACTAGGCCACTCTGCCTCTCTTCCCTCTGTCCCTCCCTGCTCCTCACACCCGAAGTAGCCTCCAGGGTGTTGGGAAATGTGATTTCCCTTCCCTCCTCTAGCCCTGAGGCCCCCGCCATCCTCTCTGCCAGATACAATCCAAGCTGAGGACCAGAGGGTGGTAAGGGAGCTTTCATAAGCGGCTGATACAGGGTCATTTCATGTTGTCCAGAGCTGACTGGCAGAACAACCAAAGCTAGGGCAGTGGACAGGAGTCGAACAAGGGACGTAAGAGAGGCAAGAGAGCCAATGGGATCGAGAGAAAAAAGGATGGGGTGGGGGGAAAAGCCCGGGGAAGGGGCATTTCCCATTTTCATCACCCAATCTGGGCACCTGTTCCGCGGGGTTTCCGTCAAACAGCTAATGGCTTCCCTTCTCTGCATCAGACACCCCCCAGGATTCACCCTCAGGGAGTTGGGGATCCCCCGACAGCAGCAGTGGAAGGTACTGTCCCTCCCCTCTCCCTTCACCAGACGCCTCACTCTGGGGGAATTGTGGACTGGGGTCCTGGGCCTGGGGCGAGCTAGAGGACTTCCAGCTGGCGGGATGGGGGAGCTGCAGGAAGAGCTGGGCTGGGGGAGCTGGTGCCTCTGTTTCTTCTCTCCCCAGCTGCAGTTGGTCAGCCACAGCCCTCTCCTTCCCCAAGCTGGTGAGTAATAATAATAATAATTATGGTATTTAAGCGCTTATTATGTACTTATTATGCTCTGTACTAACCGCAGGAGTACTGGAGGGGGAAGGCATCCTGTGAGCCGGTCAGCCAAAGGTCCGAACCCGGCTGGGGGAGGCAGGTGGAGGGGGGCAGGAGGGGCTAGTGTCCCAGTTTTACACCTGGTCTTCACATTTCCAGTATGGCTTCAGTAGCGGACCCCTTTATTCCCGGGTGGGATCGTGATTTTTAAGGCCCAGCCTCTCTCCCCACAGAATCCCTGCTCCTCCATCCCTCAGACCCAGACCTCCATCCCCTTCTCCAACTCCATCCTGACCTAACTGGGTAGGAGCGTGAATAGCGGATAGAGCCTGGGCCTGAAGGTCAGAAGGACCTGGGTTCTAATCCCAGCTCCGCCACTTGTCTGCTGGGTGACCTTGGGTAAGTCAGTTCGCTTCTTTGTGCCTCAGTTACCTCATCTGTAAAATGGAGCCTGTGAGCCCCACGCAGGACAGGGACTTGTCCAACATGATTTGTTTGTGTCTATATCTATGATTCTATTTATACTGATGGTATTGGTGCCTGACTACTTGTTTTGCTGTCTGTCTTCCCCTTTTAGACTGTGAGCCCGTTGTTGGGCAAGGATTGTCTCTCTCTGTTGCCGAACTGTACATTCCAAGCACTTAGTCCAGTGCTCTGCACACAGTAAGCGCTCAATAAATATGATTGAATGAATGAATCCACCCCAGAGCTTAATACAGTGCCTTGCGCATGGGAAGTGCTTAACAAATATCACAATTATTATTATTATTATCTGCCCACCAGCTACCCAGTTTGGAAGCAACATTTGTACTCAAAGAAACCTGGAGGAAAACACAAAGACTCTGGAACACACTGCTCCCCCCCCAAAGAAAAGCAATAGGCTCAGTATGGCTCAGTATACTTCCACAAAATGTGACATAATACTAAAATAATAATAGTGATTTTTGCTCACTACTTACTACGTGCCAAAGACCAAGTAAAGCAGAGGGAAACAGAGTACAATCAGATTAGATGCAGTTCCTGCTTCACATAGGGTAGAGAACAGGTATTTAGTCCCGAGTTTGCAGATAAGGAAACTGAGGCACAGAGCAGTCAAATGACTTAGCCAAGCACTGGAGTAGAAATAGGATGATCAGGTCAGATGCAGTCCCTGTCCCACAGGGCTCACAATCTAAGTAGGAGGGAGAACAGGTATTGAATCTCCATTTTACAGATGAGGTAACTGAGGCAAAGAGAATAATAATAATGATGATAATGGTGTTTGTTAAGTGCTTACTATGTGCCAAACACTCTAAGTGCTGGGGTAGATACAAGATGATGAGGTTGTCCCACATGGGGATCACAGTCTTGATCCCCATTTTCCAGATGAGGTAACTGAGGCACAGAAAAGTTAAATGGCTTGCCCCAAGTCACAGCTGATAAGTGGCGGAGCCAGCATTAGAACCCACAACCTCTGACTCCCAAGCCCGGGCTCTTTCCACTAAGCCACCCTGCTTCTCCGAGTGAAGTGACCTGTCCAAGGTCACCCAGCAGGCCCGTGGCAGAGCTGGGATTAGAACCCAGGTCCTCTAACTCCCAGGCCCATGCTCTTTCCACTAAGCCATGCTGCTCCTCTAAGTTAAGTGCTTATTATGTGCCAAGCATTGTACTAAGCGCTGGGGAAGATGGTGGTAGATAATCAAGTCGGACACAGATGGGGCTCACAGTTAAAGTTAGGGTCCATCAGTCACCACCTTAGTCTGTCCCCCGAGACTATTGCTTAGGAGATGAGACCTGGGATTGGATGAACCCCAGTCTCAGCCTCCACCTCTCCCCTTCTGCCCCCGGCCTGCACCACAGTTCCGCCCGGCCAGAACTTTCCTTCTTCAGGTTAAGTGACAACCTGTGCCTTCCATCCCCTCTAGCAGGGGCCAGCGGGACCCCCGTCGTCGTTCCGCTGCCCGGAGACTTCGCCGGACCGGAGGCAGGAAGTCCGTGTGGTTCCAGAGAAGAGCCAGCAAGATGAGTTGAGAAGCCCAGGCTTTGCAGCCAGCTCCCTGGCTCTGGTTCGCTGCCCGCTGCTTCCCACGGCTGGGGCTGGGGTCACCGGACAGC
Organism: Ornithorhynchus anatinus; assembly: GCF_004115215.2. NCBI lineage: Eukaryota > Metazoa > Chordata > Mammalia > Monotremata > Ornithorhynchidae > Ornithorhynchus > Ornithorhynchus anatinus. The sequence goes on along the minus strand of NC_041730.1, from coordinate 124,775,503 downwards.
CACTGGGCTAGATGGTGGGGCTGGGGGGTGGTTCACTGGCCGCTTCACTCAATCAATTGTATTTATTGAGTGCTTACTAGGTACCGAGCACAGTACGGAGCACTTGGGAGAGTACGACAGAGCATTCCCTGCCCTCCACGAGCTTACAGGCTAGAGGGGGAGACAGACATGAATATAAGTAAATAAATTACAGATATGTAAGTGCTGTGGGGCTGGGAGGGGGAATGAATAAAGGGAGCAAGTCAGGGCGACAGAGAAGGGAGTGGGAGAAAAGGAAAGGAGGGCTTAGTCAAGGAAGCCTCTTGGGAGGAGAGGGGGTTTCAATAAGGCTTTGAAGGGGGAGAGAGTTGGATTTGAGGAGGGAGGGGGTTCCAGGGCAGAGGCAGGATGATGTTAGAGGTTGGTGTGGAGATAGATGAGAATGAGGTACACTGAGAAGGTTAGTATTAGAGGAGCAAAGTGTGCAGGCTGGGTTGTAGTAGGAGAGTAGTGAGGTGAGGTAGGAGAGGCGAGGTGATGGACTGCTTTATAGCCAATGGTGAGGAGGCCTCTTGGGCTCAGGTGTTCACTTCAACAGGGCTCCACTGTCTTGGGCATGGCAACCTCCACTGGTCACGTACCACCATGGTGGATTTCCTCCATCACCCCCACACCTGGGGGTAATTCATTCATTCATTCATTCATTCAATAGTATTTATTGAGCGCTTACTATGTGCAGAGCACCGTACTAAGCGCTTGGAATGAACAAGTCAGCAACAGATAGAGACGGTCCCTGCCGTTTGACGGGCTTACGGTCTAATCGGGGGAGACGGACAGACGAGAACGATGGCAATAAATAGAGTCGAGGGGAAGAACATCTCGTAAAAACAATGGCAACTAAATAGAATCGAGGCGATATACAATTCATTAACAAAATAAATAGGGTAACGGAAATATATACAGTTGAGCGGACGAGTACAGTGCTGTGGGGATGGGAAGGGAGAGGTGGAGGAGCAAAGAGAAAGGGGGAAAAGAGGGTTTAGCTAAGGAGAGGTAAAGGGGGGATGGCAGAGGGAGTAGAGGGAGAAGAGGAGCTCAGTCTGGGAAGGCCTCTTGGAGGAGGTGAGTTTTAAGTAGGGTTTTGAAGAGGGGAAGAGAATCAGTTTGGCGGAGGGGAGGAGGGAGGGCGTTCCGGGACCGCGGGAGGACGTGGCCTGGGGGTCGACGGCGGGACAGGCGAGACCGAGGGACGGTGAGGAGGTGGGCGGCGGAGGAGCGGAGCGTGCGGGGTGGGCGGTAGAAAGAGAGAAGGGAGGAGAGGTAGGAAGGGGCAAGGTGATGGAGAGCCTCGAAGCCTAGAGTGAGGAGTTTTTGTTTGGAGTGGAGGTCGATAGGCAACCACTGGAGTTGTTTAAGAAGGGGAGTGACATGCCCAGATCGTTTCTGCAGGAAGATGAGCCGGGCAGCGGAGTGAAGAATAGACCGGAGTGGGGCGAGAGAGGAGGAAGGGAGGTCGGAGAGAAAGCCGACACAGTAGTCTAGCTGGGATATAACAAGAGCCCGTAGCAGTAAGGTAGCCGTTCGGGTGGAGAGGAAAGGGCGGATCTTGGTGATATTGTAAAGGTGAAACCGGCAGGTCTCGGTAACGGATAGGATGCGTGGGGTGAGCGAGAGAGACGAGTCAAGGATGACACCGAGATCGCGGGCCCGAGAGACGGGAAGGATGGTCGTGCCATCCACGGTGATAGGGAAGTCTGGGAGAGGACCGGGTTTGGGAGGGAAGATGAGGAGCTCAGTCTTGCTCACGTTGAGTTTTAGGTGGCGGGCCGACATCCAGGTGGAGACGTCCCGGAGGCGGGAGGAGATGCGAGCCTGAAGGGAGGGGGAGAGGACAGGGGCGGAGATGTAGATCTGCGTGTCATCTGCGTAGAGATGGTAGTCAAAGCCGTGAGAGCGAATGAGTTCACCGAGGGAGTGAGTGTAAATGGAGAACAGAAGAGGGCCGAGAACTGACCCTTGAGGAACTCCGACAGTTAAAGGATGGGAGGGGGAGGAGGCGCCAGCGAAGGAGACCGAGAATGACCGGCCAGAGAGGTAAGAGGAGAACCAGGAGAGGACAGAGTCTGTGAAGCCAAGGTGAGATAAGGTATGGAGGAGGAGGGGATGGTCGACAGTGTCAAAAGCAGCAGAGAGGTCAAGGAGGATCAGAATGGAGTAGGAGCCATTGGATTTGGCAAGAAGGAGGTCACGGGTGACCTTAGAGAGAGCAGTCTCGGTAGAGTGGAGGGGACGGAAGCCAGATTGGAGGGGGTCTAGGAGAGAATGGGAGTTAAGGAATTCTAATGCCATTTGGGAAATCCTGCCTGGGAAGTAGGGAGGGGATGCCACCCCTGCCCCCCTTCAAAGTCCTACTGAGAGCTCACCTCCTCCAAGAGGCCTTCCTGGACTGAGCTTCCCCTTTCCCCTCTGCTCCCTCTGCTCCCTCTCTGCTCCCCCTTCACCTCCCCTCAGCTAAGCCCCTTTTCCCCCTTTCCCTCTGCTCCTGCCTCTCCCTTCCCCTCCCCTCAGCACTGTGCTCACTTATATATATTTTTATTACCCTATTTATTTTGTTAATGAGGTGTCCATCCCCTTGATTCTATTTATCGTGATTAAGTTGTCTTGTTTTTGTCCTTCTGTCCCCCGCATTAGACTGTAAGCCCATCAATGGGCAGGGATTGTCTCTATCTGTTGCCAAATTGTACATTCCAAGCACTTAGTACAGTGCTCTGCACATAGTAAGTGCTCAATAAATACTATTGAATGAATGAATGAATCTCCTTCCCCCCGAGATGGAATCCCAGGCCACCCTGATCCTCATTATAATAGTAGTGATACTATGTGCCAAGCACTATACTGAGTACTGGGGTAGATTGGAGATAGTAAACGCTCAGTAAATATGATTGAATGAGTGAATGAATAATCAGGTTAGACCCGATCCCTGTCCCACATGGAGCTCACAGCCTAAGGGAGAAGGAGAACAGGTATTTCATCCCATTTTACAGACAAGGAAACGGAGGCCCAGAGAAAGTTAATAATAATGTTGGTATTTGTTAAGCACTTACTATGTGCAGAGCACTGTTCTAAGCGCTGGGGTAGATACAGGGTAATCAGGTTGTCCTACGTGAGGCTCACAGTCTTAATCCCCATTTTACGGATGAAAGAACTGAGGCTCAGAGACGTGAAGTGACTTGCCCACAGTCACACAGCAGAGAAGTGGCAGAGCTGGCATTCGAACCCATGACCTTTGACTCCCAAGCCCGGGCTCTTTCCACTGAGCCACGCTGCTTCGCTTTAGGAAAGTTAAGCAACTTTCCTAAATTCACGCAGCCAGCAAATGGCAGAGCTGGGATTAGAACCCACCAGGTCCTCTGCCGCCCAGGCCCATGTTCTTTCCACTAGGCCACACTGCTTCCCTCCGTCAGCCGTGAGGCTTTCTCCTTCTGCATCTCTCTCTCTGCCCTGCTCACTGCTTTGTCCTTGGCTCTTCCTTCTCCCTTTCCTCTAGGCTCCCCTGCCCCGGGTGGATGATGAGATCCTGATCGAGGATGTTTGGAGAGTAAGTGACCAAACTGCTCCTGGAGAGTTGAGGGAGAGTTATCCCAAATGGACAGCGATATCATTAGCTTGGGGGATGGTGGGGAGGCAGCTTCGCGGGGGCCCTGAGCTGAGCCAGTGACCCAGGACTGGCTCTCCATCCCACCGAGCGCGCTAAGAACATCTTTAGAGTGCTTCTCGGATGTCCAGCCTTCTGGGTCCTGGCCCCCAGGGACCGAACCCCTAGAACCAGGTCCAGAATGGTCCCGGGACGGGGCCTGCCCTCACCGGATGGAGGTGGGAGGGACAGCGGTGTCCCTGCTGACCCTGCTCAGCTCTTCCCTCTTTGCCAGCCTTTCTGCCTGCCTGTGGAAGCCGGGAAGCACCAGGACCTGTGCTATGTCAGCTCTGACACCGTAAGTGCTCTGGTGCCTGTTCGGGGAGGGAGGAGAAGGGGCTCTGTGGCCTGGGGACCCTCACTTTGCTGTATTGATGTCGGTCTCCCCCACCTAGACTGTGAGCTCATTGTGAGCAGGAAATGTAACTTTTTACTGTTCTATTGTATTTTCCCAAGCTCTTATTACAGTGCTCTGCACTTAATAAATATGAATGAATGAATGAATGCCACCACCACTTGAACTTTAAGACATAAAGCTTTGGTCCCCCATCAAAGGCATTCATCACAGAAGCCCAGATCTAGCCTGATGCCCTAACAAATAACAACAAGAGTAATAATAATAATGTATTTGTTATTCTTACTGGGTGCTATCCTAAGCGCCTAGACTGTGAGCTCATTGTGAGCAGGAAATGTAACTTTTTACTGTTCTATTGTATTTTCCCAAGCTCTTATTACAGTGCTCTGCACTTAATAAATATGACTGAATGAATGAATGCCACCACCACTTGAACTTTAAGACATAAAGCTTTGGTCCCCCATCAAAGGCATTCATCACAGAAGCCCAGATCTAGCCTGATGCCCTAACAAATAACAACAATAGTAATAATAATAATGTATTTGTTATTCTTACTGGGTGCTATCCTAAGCGCTGGGGTAGGTACAAGTTAATCGGGTTCGAGTCAGCCCGTGTCCCAGATGGGACTCACAGTCTACATAGGAGGGATTAAGATTTAATCCCCATTTTACAGGTGAGAAAACTGAAGCACAGAGAAGCAAAGTGACTTGCCCAAGGTCACATAGCAAGCAAGTGGCAGAGCAGGGATTAGAACCCAGGTCCTTTTGACTCCCAGGCCCATGCTCTCAATAGGCCATGCTGCTTCTCACACGCTTCTCGACACATTCTCCTTATGGGCAGAGAACACATCCACCGACTGTTGTACTGTTCTCTCCCAAGGGCTTGCTACAGTGTTCTGCACATAGTAAGTGCTCAATAAATATCATTGATTCCTTGACTGATAGAGAAGAGTGGACTATTAGGAACCCCATAGCAGTCCTGGCTTCAAGAGACAACCGGCTTGACCAACGATTTCAGGTTCTGAGACTGTAAACTCACCTTGGGCAGGGAACATATTTACCAAATAATAATAATTACAGTATTTGTTAAGCACTTACTAAAATCTGTTATATTTTACTCTTCCAAGTGCTTAGTTCAGTGTTCAGCACACAGTAAGCGCTCAATTTTTTAAAATGATATTTGTTAAGCACTCACTATGTGTCAGACACTGTACTAAACACTGGGGTTGATACAAGTTAATCAGCTTGGACACAGTCCCTGTACCCCATAGGGCTCACAATCTTAATCTCCATTTTGCCTTAATGCTGTCATTTCTGACCCATAGCGACACCACGGACACATCTCTCCCAAAAGGCCCCACTCTCCATCTGCAATCGTTCCCGTAGTGTGGCCATTGAGTTTTCTTGGGAAAAATCCAGAAGTGGTTTACCGTTGCCTCCTTCTGCGCTGTAAACTTGACTCTCCGCCCTCGACTCTCTCCCGTGCCGCTGCTGCCCAGCACAGGGGGGTTTTGATCTGTAGCAGATTGTCTTCCATTCTCTAGCCACTATCCAAGCTAGGAAAGGAATGGACAGGCTTGACTCTCCCTCCAGAAGTCAAGGCTAGTAGAGGACTGTAAACTCTCCAGTTGCAATGCTGAGAAGTGAATCCCCCTTTTACAGATGAGATTAATGCGGGCCAAAGAAGTGAAGTGACTTGCCCAAGATCACACAGCAAACAAGTCAGAACCGGGATTAGAACCAGGTCCTTTTTGAATCCCAGGCCCGTGCTCTATCCACTAGGCCACACTGCTTCTCAATAAGTATAATCGATTGATAGAGTTCCATTGTGGGCAGGGAATGTGACTGTTTATTGTTATATTTTATTCCCCCAAGTGCTTAGCATAGTGGTCTGCACACAGTAAGCACTCAATAAATACGATCGAATGAATGAATGACCCCGGCTACCTCAGGGCAGCCCTGAGAATCCAAGCCAGGGAGAATCAGAAGGAGAAGATGGGGCTTCCAACATCACCAAGTAGCAGCCTCCTAGTCCCCCATCAAGAAGGACGAGAAGCAGTGTGACCTAGTGAAAAGAGCCCAGGCCTAGGAGTCAGAGGATATGGGTTTTGACGCGAGCCCCTGATTCCTACCAACCGGGCCCTTCCTGGCCTGGGGGAGCCTCAGTGACACGTAGTAGATTTCAAACCACACCTCTGATCACTACTTACTTTTTCCAGTGTGCAAGAGAGTGACACGTACACACAGACTCACTCTGTCCCCCACCAGTCTGTGGTCAAAGGGGCCTGTTCTGCCAATGCTTCTTCTTTCTGCTTCCCAGTGCTGCCCTCAGCGTGCTTCTCTGCATGCTTCTGCTCCTCTTGCTTGCCTCCAGGTGCCCTCTTGCAATTCAGAAACCTTTTATCTGCCTTGGGCGTGGCAGCTAAGCAGTCATAGCAGTCTAAGCAGCAGTCACAGACTGGTCCAGGCGCGTTACCGGGTAAAAGAGGAGGGAAAGCCCCACCTCCCTCCATGCTCTGGCCCCACACAGGCCCGCAATCACCTGTCTCAGGTAAAGCCCGTCAGGGCAAGTCTCTTCCTTCTTGTTGTTCACAGCATCACAGTCACTAAAAAGGCAGCTTGTTGTGGACACACCACGGGTTCTAAACCCAGCTTTGCCCCCTAGCTGCTGTGTGACCTCGGGCAAGTCATTTAAGTTCTCTGGGCCTCAGTTACCTCATCTGTAAAATGGGTAAGACTGTGAGCCCCATGTGGAACAGGGATTGTGTCCAACCTGATCAGCTTGTATTTCCCCCCATGTTTAGTGGAGAAGCGGCATGGCTTAGCGGATAGAGCACAGGCCTGGGAGTCAGAAGGCCTTGGGTTCTAATCCCCGCTCTCCCACGTGTCTGCTGTGTGACCTTGGGCAAGTCACTTCACTTCTCTGGGTCTCAGTTACCTCATCTGTAAAATGGGGATTAAGACTGTGAGCCCTGTGTGGGACCGGGACTGTGTCCAACCTGACTAACTTGTACCTACCCCAGCACTTAGTACAGTGCTTAACAAGTACCATAATTATTATTATTATTATTACAGTACCTGGCACATAGAAAGTGCTTAACAAATAACACTAAAAAAAAAACACCAAACCCAAAGAGGACAGTCTCTTGCCAAGACTAGTTACCATGACCTCAATCTACAGTAATAGTTTCAGTCCTACTGTCATTCACTCAATCGTATTTATTGAGTGCTTACTGTGTGCAGAGCACTGTACTAAGTGCTTGGGAAAGTACAATACAAAAATAAACAGACACAGCCCCTGCCCACCCACAAGCTTACAGTCTACTGTCCTGGGGCAAGTCTCCTTATTGTAAGCCATCTAATGGGTCGGGTGTTCGCAACGACTCATAGACAAGGTTGGGGTCCAAGCGATTTTAGCCGCTTGTCTGCTGTGTGACCTTGGGCACATCACTTAACTTCTCTGGGCCTCCCCTCTCAAATGGGGATTCAGTGCCTGTTGTCCCTCCTATTTAGAGTGAAAACCCCATATGGGACTGTGACTGTGTCCAACCTGATTCTCTTGTATCTACCCCAGCGCTTAGTACAGTGCCCAGCACGTAGCGAGTGCTTAACAAGGGTCATTATTACCCATTATTATTAGCCTGCAGGAAAGCGTGCCCCGAGCTGGTAAAGCCACAGTGTGGTGTTTTACGAAACCCATGCGGATTCTTCGGCCCAGCGAGGTGGCTACTTGCTCCTGAGGGGTGGTATCCCGTCTCCAGGTGGCGGCCCTACTGCGAGGCGGGTACGCTCAGTCAGTGGAGGAGTTCGTGGTGGTGGATTGCCGTTACCCTTATGAATATGCCGGAGGCCACATAAAGGTACAGGAGACCCAGATGGTAACCCGAGAACCCTCCATTGGGCAGACCTGGTGCTCTGATGGTGTGTTCTAGGGGTCCCCTAGTTCTGGGCCCCAGAGACACCCCAGGGCCTGCACAGGTATGGACCTTTGAGGGATTTGAAGCCCTGGGTGGATGGTGGTGGAGCATCATGGAGCAGAAAATTCAGGAAAGTCCTCCCCAGGTTAGCCGCGCTCAGAAGGTTAGCAGAAGCCGAACTTCTCCGACCACTCTGGGAGCGGTCTGGGCCCGCCCCCGTCTGTGCCCCAGGACCGAGGTTCTGCCGTTCTCCTGAACGTTCATTGCCCAGGTCTGTTTTTGAAGGGTGCCCTGAACCTGTACCGGGAAGACCAACTTGTGGAGAGATTCCTGCAGGGGCCCCGTTGCCCGCCCGAAGGCCCCAAGAGCCGTGTCTTCATCTTCCACTGCGAGTTCTCCTCCGAGAGAGGCCCCCGTCTGTGAGTTCCTGGGAACCCCTGACTTCTCTTACCCCTTCAGACCTCCTCTGCCCTCAAGGGGCTCAAGAACCATTTAGCCCAGGATTGTTGCCGGACAACATGTGGCTCTGGTTTGGGAGGAGGCCGGAGGTAGGAGTCTCGGGGAGACCGCTGGCAGCATTTGCCTGGAGAGTAGGGAGATTGTACTGTCAGTCAATTGTACTTATTGAGCGCTTACTGTGTGCAGAGCACTGAACTAAGCGCTTGGGAGAGTACAATGTAGCAGACATTCCCTGCCCACCACGAGCTTACAGTTTCGAGGCACTGTGGATGGCAAAGAAGATGAGAAAAGAGGTGCTTTTTGGGGAAGGAGGGCCCACTTTTTCCTTTAGGCTCTTCCGATCTTCATCTATCACCTCTTGCCCTCCTCCCGAAGATTCATTCATTCATTCATTCATTCGATAGTATTTATTGAGCGCTTACTATGTGCAGAGCACTGTACTAAGCGCTTGGAATGTACAAATCGGTAACAGATAGAGACAGTCCCTGCCCTTTGACGGGCTTACAGAGGCGGACAGACAGACGGACAGACAAGAGCCATAGCAATAAATAGCAAATAGCAATGGCAATAAATAGAATAAATAGAATCAAGATCTCATTCCAGTAGGGTGGTGGGGAAGTTGGGCCCTAAGCTGTCGCTGAGGGACGCAGGGCTGGGCTGACGGGGGACTCCCAGTTCTGTTTCATGGCAGCTGCCGTGCTCTGAGAGAACTGGACCGCCGCATCAATCAGTACCCCCGGCTGTGCTACCCAGAGCTCTATCTGCTGCGAGGAGGCTACCGAGATTTCCATCAGCACTTCCAGGTATCAGCGGGGCTGGCTGGCTGGGTGTCAATAGTATTTATTGAGCGCTTACTAAATAAATAAATAAATTATGGTATTTGTTAAGCACTTACTATGTGCAAAGCACTGTTCTAAGCGCTGGGGAATACAAGGTGATCAGGTTGTCCCACGTGGGGCTCACAGTTTTAATCCCCATTTGACAGATGAGGTAACTGAGGCACAGAGAAGTTAAGTGACTTGCCCAAAGTCACACAGCTGACTAGCGGCAGAGCTGGGATTAGAACCCGTGACCTCTGACTCCCAAGCCCATGCTCTTTCCACTGAGCCACGCTGCTTCTCGTGCAGTGCACTGTACTAAGCACTTGGAATGAACAACTGGGCAACGGATAGTGACAATCCCTGCCCACTGAGGGGCTTACAGTCTAATCGGGGGAGACGGACAGAGACACAGTCTCCCAGCCACTCCACCAGAAAGGGCCCTCGGGCAGCCTGAGAGCATCAGGAAAAGGGTCAGCGTTTCGCTCTTGCTGGTCATTCATTCAGCCATTCATTTCATCGTATTTATTGAGCGCTTACTGTGTGAAGAGCACTGCACTAAGCACTTGGGAGAGTACAATATAACAACAGACACAGTCTAGAGGGGGTGTCCCTAGGGAGCTGGGGCTGTGCCCCCTCTGACTTTACACCCAAGAGGCCAAGCGTCTGGGTTAATAATAATACGAATATTGAAAAAAATAATTGGAAAAAAAAGCTGTATCTCCCCACAGGAGCTGTGTGAGCCTCCAGGCTACGTGACTATGCTGCACCAAGATTTCCGAGCTGAGCTGAAGAGGTATCGGTCCCGGGGCAAGTGCAGAGTTTGCAAAGAGCTCTTCCAACGCTAAGGCAGAGGGAGACACCGGTCCCACTGTAACTCCATCTTTGCATCCTGATTCACCTGTCTCGGGCCCGGCTGCTCTCTCTGAGACCTTCCTCCCACCCCACGGATAGACACCTGACAGAGGCCTCCTGCCTCTTCCCTTTGAGTGGGAGGCTGGATTTCCTTGTCAATCAGTGGTAATAATAATAATAACTATGGTCCTTTTTAAGCGTTTACTATGTGTCAAGCACTGTTCTAAGCGCTGGGGTAGATAATAATAATTATGGTATTCGTTAAGTGCTTACTGTGTGCCAGGCACTGTGCTAAGTGCTGGGGTGAATACAAGCAAATCTTGCCCCATGTGGAGCTCACAGTCTCAATACCCATTTAGCAGATGAGGTAACTGAGGCACAGAGAAGTGAAACGTCTTGCCCAAGGTCACACAGCAGACAAGTGGCAGAACCGGGATTAGAGTCCATGACCTTCTGACTCCCAGGCCAGTGCTCTATCCACTAGACCATGCTAGATACAAGGCAGTCAAGTTGGACACAGTCCCTGCCTCACGTGGGCCTCACAGTCTTAATCCCCACTTTACAGATGAGGTCACTGAGGCCCACTGAAGTTAAGCGACTTGCCCACAGTCACACAGCAGACATTTGGCAAAGCCGGGATTAGAACCCAGGTCTTTCTGACTCACAGGCCTGTGCTCTGTTCACTAAGCCATGCTGCTTCTACTGCTTCTACTAATGGTATTTACTGAGCACTTACTCTGTGCAGAACACTGTACTAACTGCTTGGGACAGTACAATACAACGGAGTTGGCGGAAACGTCCTGACCAAAATAAGTTTAGAGTCATCCATCCTGACTGACTCGGCCCTCTCGCTCAGTCTGACTGGATGCCTCAGTGGTTCTGCTCAACTGGGCCCTCCGAGGGGCCTTGTGCTTGATGGAGAAGCAGCGTGGCTCAGTGGCAAGAGCCCGGGCTTGGGAGTCAGAGGTCATGGGTTCGAATCCCCGCTCTGCCGCTTGCCAGCTGTGTGACTGTGGGCAAGTCACTTCACTTCTCTGGGCCTCAGTTCCCTCACCTGTAAAGTGGGGATGAAGACTGTGAGCCCCACGGGGGACAACCTGATCACCTTGTATCCCCCCAGCGCTTAGAACAGTGCTTAGCACATAGTAAGCGCTTAACAAATACCACCATTATTACCCAGTGTGAATGGTGTGCTGGCTTCTGGCTTGCCTAGAAGAGGCATCTTGCCAGTAGGTACCCAAGGTAACGACAGGTGACCTCCGATCTATGGTACCCCCTGACCTTTGGCAGTCTTCTCAGGCCTCCCTCCCCTTCCCAATTAAGACTGCGAGCCCTATGAGGGACAAGGACTGAGTCCAACCTGACTAACTTGCTTCTACCCTAGCGTTTAGTACTGCGCCTGGTACTTAAAGCATACCAAATATCATGAAAGACAAACAAACAAAACCCTACCTCAAACAAATCATAGCATAAGAAGGGGTTACACTCTGTGTGACTTGCCAAAGGATGGGAGAGGCATTCAGGAAGGGGGAAGGTCTTATCTTGTCTTATGCTGTCGGGTCATCTCCGACCCAAAGTGACACCACTGACATATCTCTCCCAGAACGCCCCACCTCCGTCTGCAATCGTTCTGGTAGTGGATCCACAGAGTTTTCTTGGTAAAAATACGGAAGCGGTTTACCATCGCCTCCTTCCCCGCGGTAAACTTGAGTCTCCGCCCTCGACTCTCTCCCAGGCCGCTGCTGCCCAGCACGGGTGAGTTTTGACTTGTAGCAGATTGCCTTCCACTTTCTAGCCACTGCCCAAGCTAGAATTGGAATAGACAGGCCTCTGCTTGACTCTCCCTCCCATAGTCGAGACTGATAGAGGACTGGAAACTCACCAGGTGCGACTCTGAGAGGAGGAAGGGAAGGTACCCTGCTGTTTTTTTTCTTCACATGTGTTTTCCCCAAGCATTTATGGCCATCCTACACAGTTTTGGGATACTCAATAAATTCTTGATAATAAACTGACTAGAAATTGAACAATCGATGGCATTTACTAAGTACATTCATTCATTCATTCAATAGTATTTATTGAGCGCTTACTATGTGCAGAGCACTGTACTAAGCGCTTGGAATGAACAAGTCGGCAACAGATAGAGACAGTCCCTGCCGTTTGACGGGCTTACGGTCTAATCGGGGGAGACGGACAGACGAGAACGATGGCGATAAATAGAGTCGAGGGGAAGAACATCTCGTAAAAATCGATGGCAACTAAATAGAATCAAGGCAATGTACAATTCATTAACAAAATAAATAGGGTAACGGAAATATATACAGTTGAGCGGACGAGTACAGTGCTGTGGGGATGGGAAGGGAGAGGTGGAGGAGCAGAGGGAAAGGGGGAAAAGAGGGTTTAGCTGGGGAGAGGGAAAGGGGGGGTGGTAGAGGGAGTAGAGGGAGAAGAGGAGCTCAGTCTGGGAAGGCCTCTTGGAGGAGGTGAGTTTTAAGTAGGGTTTTGAAGAGGGGAAGAGAATCAGTTTGGCGGAGGTGAGGAGGGAGGGCGTTCCGGGACCGCGGGAGGACGTGGCCCGGGGGTCGACGGCGGGATAGGCGAGACCGAGGGACGGCGAGGAGGTGGGCGGCAGAGGAGCGGAGCGTGCGGGGTGGGCGGTAGAAAGAGAGAAGGGAGGAGAGGTAGGAGGGGGCAAGGTGATGGAGAGCCTCGAAGCCTAGAGTGAGGAGTTTTTGTTTGGAGTGGAGGTTGATAGGCAACCACTGGAGTTGTTTAAGAAGGGGAGTGACATGCCCAGATCGTTTCTGCAGGAAGATGAGCCGGGCAGCGGAGTGAAGAATAGACTGAAGCGGGGCGAGAGAGGAGGAAGGGAGGTCAGAAAGAATCTCCATTTTACAGATGAGGTAACAGGTAACTGAGGCACAGGCAAGTGAAGTAACTTGCTCAAGGTTACAAAGTAGACTATGGCAGAGCTGGGAGTAGAAGCCAGGTCCTCCAGACTCCAAGGCCACAGTGCTTCATGTCCTATCTTATCTTTCTGATTTCCTACTACAGCCCAGTATGTTCACTTTGCTCTAATGCCAACCTACTCACTGTACCTTGATCTCTCTATCTCACTGCCAACCCCTCGCCCCTGTCCTGCCTCTAGCCTGGAACTCCCTCCCTCTTCGTCTCTGGCAGACTATCACTTCCCACACCTTCCAAGCCTTTCTAAACTCACATCTCCTCCAAGAGGCCTTCCCTGACCAGGCTCTCATTTCCCTTCCTCCTGCTCTCTTCTGCTTGGCCCTTGCATTTGTATTTATACCCTGTATCCACCCTCAGACACCAGCACTTACGTATTATTATTATTATCAAGGGCCATTGAGTTGTATCCGATTCAGAGCGACTCTATGGACAGATTTTCTCCAGATCGTTGTGTCCCGTCCAGTCCTCTGCCATAATCCGTAACCTTGCTAACGGTTCTTCCGTTATCGTTGTTTTGGTTTCTTTACGATCTAGCTGCCTGTCTGCATCTTCCACTTTTCCCCCGGACTTTTCCTAACATTAGTGTCTCCTCCAGAGAATCAGTCTTCCTGATGATGTGTGCAAAATATGCTAATCTAAATCGAGTCATTTGGCCTTCCAAAGATCACTTTGGCTTAATTTGCTCCAAAGCCCATTTGTTCGTTTTTCGGTCAATCAATGGAATTCACAAAAGTCTTCTCCCACACCAAATTGCAAAATAATTGGTGCTTTTTCTATCCTGTTTTTTCACTGTCCAGCTTTCGGATCCAATACTTAGATCCATATCTGTAATTTATTTTATCATTTATCTCCCCCTCAAGACATTAAGCTCGTTTGGGGCGGGAACCGTATCTTCCAGCTTCGATGCACTGTGCTCTCTCAACTGCTTAGTCCATTGCTCAGCATTCGATAAATACCATTGATGGATTGATTAATAAATGTGTCCACTCTGATTACCTTGTACTTATAGCTTGGCACATAGTAAGCGCTTAATAAATACATACCATAAAAATGTTCTACCAGAGATGTGTGTTTTCATTGTGCGTATTGGCCAGAATGTGACAGCAGAATTTGGAAATGTTTTTCTGCTAATGAGAATGTGTCCGGATACAGTGAGATATGGTTCCTAAAGAAACAGGATGGTTGAGCAGTGTGGCCTGGGTGGAGGAGCATGGGCCTGGGAACCAGGGCACCTGAATTCTAATCCCAACTTCACCACTTGCTTGCTGTGGGCCCTTGGTCAAGTCACTTCAGTTCTCTGGACCTCAACTTCCTCATCTGTAAAATGGTGATCCAGTAACTGTTCTTCCTCCCCCCCAGACTGTGAACCCCATCTAGAACGTGGGAAGCAGCGTGGCTTAGTGCAAAGAGCACGGATTTGGGAGTCAGAGGTCATGGGTTCTAATCCTGACTCTGCCACTTGTCAGCTGTGTGACTTTGGGCAAGTCACTTCTCTGTGCCTCAGTTACCTGATCTGTAAAATGGAGATTAAGTCTGTAAGCCCCATGTGGGACAACCTGATTGCCTTGTATCTACCCCATTGTTTAGAACAGTGCTTGGCACATACTAAGCGCTTAATGAATACCATTATCATTATTAGAACAAGGACTGTGCCTGACCAGTTTATCTTGTCTCTATCCCAGTATCGCACATAGTAAATGCTTAATAAAAACCGTAATTATTTTTATTACAAAGTGAGTTTTCCTTAATATGGAGTTCTGTGAGAACCTAGTAGAATGAGCACAGGCCTGGGAATCGAAGATTTGGGGTCTAATCTCAGCTCTGCCACTCGTCTGCCGTGCGTCCTTGGATGAGTCATTTATCTTCTCTGTGCCTCAGTTACCTCATATGTAAAATGTGGATTCAGACTGTGAGCCTCTCATGGGACATGGATTGTGTCTAGCCTGATTATCTTGGGTCAATTCCGGAGCCTACTTCAGTGCCCAGGCTATAGTAAGCGCTTAATAAATACCATTAAAAAAAAGCTAACGAACAAAAAATGTAACCTCCGAATTATCAGAGAAGTGGGTGCTGCAAACGTTTCAGTTCATGCTAGTGCCCTTTGGAAATACCGTGTAATAATAATAATGGCATTTATTAAGCGCTTACTATGTGCAAAGCACTGTTCTAGGAAGTGGGACAACAGGTTCACACTAATCCAGAGAGTTGAGCATGTGCAAACTGCTAGAGTCCAAAGGGAGAAAGTAGTAGTTTTTTTTTGCAGAAAAGCTGAAGGACCCAATCCTGCAGATCTGTCTCCTTTCAGACAATTGGCATTGGCCCAGGTTTGGAAAGAATAATAATGATGGCATTTGTTAAGCGCTTACTATGTGCGAAACACTGTTCTAAGTGCTGGGGGGTGGATACAAGGTGATCAGGTTGTCCTTCGTGGGGCTCACGGTCTTCATCCCCATTTTCCAGATGAAGCAACTGAGTCACAGAGAAGAGAAGTGATTTGTCCCAAGTCACACAGCTGACAAACGACGGAGCTGGGATTAGAACCCATGACCTCTGACTCCCAAGCCCGGGCTCTTGTCATTGAACCACGCTGCTTTTCAGAATAAGAGACAAGCCCGTTGTTGGGTAGGGATTGTCTGTATTTGTTGCTGAATTGTACTTTCCAAGTGCTTAGTACAGTGCTCTGCACACAATAATTGCTCAGTAAATATGATTGAATGAATGAATGAATGAAAGTAGGCAAGAGAGAAGAAAGAGAAAAAGAGAAAGAGGTTTTTTGTGGCCTCATGGATAGATCACAGGCCTGGGAGTCAGAGGACCTGAGTTCTAGTACTGGCTCTGTCACCTCTCTGCTATGTGACCCTATTTCCCTGTTTATTTTGTTACCCTATTTATTTTGTTAATGAGATGTACATCACCTTGATTCTATTTATTTGCTATTGTTTTAATGAGATGTTCATCCCCTTGATCCTATTTATTGCTATTGTTCTTGTCTGTCTGTCTGTCTCCCCCGATTAGACTGTAAGCCCCTCAAAGGGCAGGGACTGTCTCTATCTGTTACAGATTTGTACATTCCAAGTGCTTAGTACAGTGCTCTGCACATAGTAAGCGCTCAATAAATACTAATGAATGAATGTGACCTTGGGCAAGCCACTTCACTTCTCTGTGCCTCAGTTAACTCAACTGTAAAATGGGAATTGAGACTGTGAGTCCCATGTGGGACAGGGACTGTGCCCAACCTGATTAGCTTGTATCTACCCAGTCCGCAGTTCGGTGCACAGACACTTATGATTTTTTAAAAAAGGGACAGCAGCTTTGTATGAAAAATGTGCCTGGGACTGTGTGGGCTCAGTCAATTCATCAGTTGATCATATTTATTGAGCACTTACTGTGTACAGAGCACTGTTCTAAACACTTGGGAGAGCACAATATACCAGGGTTGATAGACATGTGTCCCTGTCCGCAATGAGCTCACAGCTTAGATGGGGAGATGGATGTTACTATAAATAAATTCTGGATATGTACATAGATGCTGTGGGGATGAGGGTGGGGTGGGGATGAGGGCGGGGTGAATAAAAGGTGCAAACCCTGGTGTAAGGGTGATGCCGAAGGGAGAGGGCGAAGAGGAAATGAGGGCTTAGACAGGGGAGGCCTCTTAGAGGAGATGTACTTTTCATGTGCTTGGGCTCCACATTGGCCAATTCTCTGTAGAAAACTGCCTCCTTCCTTCAGGAAATGAGTTTGCGAGATAGTTGAACACACAGGGACTTGTGGTTATGCTAAAAACATCCTGTGAGTTGAATGGCAACGGTTACTAGTGGGCCAATCGATCAACCAATCAATGGTATTTACTGAACGTTTACTGTGTGCAGAGCACTGTACTAAGTGCTTGGGAGACTATAATAGATTTGGTAGACACATCCCCTGCCCACAGTGAGCTTACAGTCAGGGGCAGCTTACAGTCAGCACACAGTGTACCAGCTGCCAGAATATTTGCAGCCCGCACTGAGCCTGCATGCGTTCATTCACTCAATCGCATTTAGCGAGCCCTTACTGTGTGCAGAGCCCTGTACTAAGCGCTTGGGAGAGGACAATACAACAATAAACAGATACTTTTCCTGCCCACAAAGAGCTTACAGTTTAGAGCGGTGGTGGGGGGCAAACATCGTCTACTTGTTTTGTTTTGCTGCCTGTCTTCCTCCTTCTAGACCATGAGCCCGTTGTTGGACAGGGATCGTCTCTCTCTGTTGCCAAATTGTACACTCCAAGCGCTTAGTCCAGTGCTCTGCACACAGTAAGCGCTCAATAAATACGAATGAATGAATGAATAAATAAAGTGCTGTGGAGCTGGGAGGGGAGAAGATCAAAGGGAGCAAGTCAGGGCAGAAGTCAGCAGAAGGGAGGATTGCTCAGGGTGAACCATCTGACCGTCTCTGCCACTACTCAAAGAGAAGGATCACAAATATGAGCATCCAGCGCTTAGAACAGTGCTTTGCACATACTAAGCGCTTAACAAATACCATCACTGTTATTAAAACAAAGATCTTTCAAAGGAAATTGTTCTTGCATTCATTCATCCATTCATTCAAACATATTTATTGAGCGTTTACTGTGTGCAGAGCACTGTACTAAGCCCTTGGAAAGTACGATTCGATGCTATCAGCAGAAGGGGAGGGATTCCAAGCGCTTAGTAGAGTGCTCTGCACATAGTAAGCGCTCAATAAATACTATTGAATGAATAAATGAAAGGGATTGTCTCTGTTGTTCATTCATTCATTCATTCATTCAATAGCATTTATTGAGCGCTTACTATGTGCAGAGCACTGTACTAAGCACTTGGAATGAACAAGTCGGCAATAGATAGAGACAGTCCCTGCGTTTGATGGGCTTACAGTCTAATCGGGGTTGTTGAATTGTACTTTCCAAGCACTTAGTACAGTGCTCTGCACACAGTAAGCATTCAATGCGTACGATTGAATGAATAATCAGGGCTGTTTACATCATCAGAAAAGAAATTTCTTTTGAGTTCCCTGGAGGAATTTCCTTTAAGTGGAGATTGCCTGAGAAAGGATGCTCCTGGTACTATAACAATAGAAAGGTCAAACTTGCTCACCCTGAAGAACTTCTTTTTTGAACTGGGAACTAAGGGGTCGAGACTGGAAAGCATTTGCCTACTGAGAGCCCACCTCCTCCAGGAGGCCTTCCCAGACTGAGCCCCATTTTTCCCCTGCTCCTCCTCCCCTCCCCATCGCCTTGTCTCCTTCCCTCTGCTCTACCCCCTCCCCATCCCACAGCACTTGTGTATATATGTACATATTTATTATTCTATTTTATTAATGATGGGTATATATCTATAATTCTGTTTATGTATTTTGATGCTATTGATGTCTGTTTACTTGTTTTGTTTTGTTATCTGTCTCCCCCCTTCTAGGCTGTGAGCCCGTTGTTGGGGAGGGATTGTCTCTGTTGATGAATTCTACTTTCCAAGCGCTTAGTACAGTGATCTGCACAGAGTAATCGCTCAATAAATATGACTGAGTGAATGAATTTGGGCCTTCTGGTTTCCTTTGTTTATAAGAGGCACAAGTCTTTAAATAATAGTAATAATGATAATTACGGTATTTGTTAAGCGCTTACTACGTGCCAAGCACTGTTGTAAGCATACCTTAGCATACCTTCACTGTAAAGGTATGTGTCGACCAGATGATATAGCCACGTGGAGTCTGTGGGTTGCTTTCATAAAGAGGATCTGTTGTAAACCACTAGACTGTAAGCTCATTATGGACAAGGAATGTGTCTGCTAACTCTGTTGCATTGTACTCTCCCAACCATTTAGCCCAGTGCACTGCACAGAGTAAGGGCTCAATAAATACCATTGATTGACTGAAGCTCTGATCCTAGTGTGTGATCCCTTTGGTAATGGTTACTTACCCAACGGGTCAGTGGTAACAGCAAACATCTGCCCTAATATTCAGGAGAAAAGTCAGGTTTGCTCACTGATATTGGTAGGAGCTCAGTTTGGAGTGGAATAGTAATAATAATTATGGTATTTGTTAAGTGCTTTCTATGTGCCAAGCACTGTTCTAAGTGCTGGGATAGATACAAGGTAATCAGGTTGTCCCATGTGGGGCTCACCGTCCCAAGCCCCATTTTACAGATGAGGGAACTGAGGCCCAGAGAAGTTAAGTGACTTGCCCAAGGTCACCCAGCAGACAGGTGGCGGAGTCGGGATTAGAACCCACATCCTCTGACTCCCAAGCCCCTGTCGTTTTCCACTAAGCCACGAAGAGAGAGGTCCTTAGGTGCCCTGGAGGGGAAGCTGTAGAAGGCTCTCTCATTCACCCCACACATCTAATCCGTCACCAAGACCTGCCGGTCTCACCTTTACAATATCGCCAAGATCCGTCCTTTCCTCTCCACCCAAACGTCTATCTTACTAGTACAGGCTCTCATAATATCCTGACTGAATTATTGTGTCAGCCTCTGATCTCCCTTCCTCCTGTCTCTCCCCGCTCCAGTCTATTCTTCACTCCACTGCCCGGCTCATCTTCCTGCAGAAACACCCTGGGCCTGTCACTCCCCTTCTTAAAAACCTCCAGTGGTTGCCTATCGACCTCTGCACGAAACAAAAACTTCTCACTCCGGGCTACAAGGCTCTCCATCACCTTGTCCCCTCCTACCTCTTCTCCCTTCTCTCTTTCCACTGCCCACCCCGCACGCTCCATTCCTCTGCCGCCCACCTCCTCACCGTTCCCCATTCTCGCCTATCCCGCTGACGACCCCTGGGCCGCCTCCTCCCGCGGTCCTGGAACGCCCTCCCTCCTCACCTCCACCAAACTAACTCTCTTCCCCTCTTCAAAGCCCTACTTAGAGCTCACCTCCTCCAAAAGGCCTTCCCAGACTGAGCTTCCCCTTTTCCCTCTGCTCCTTCTGCTGTCCCTCTACCCCCGCCTTACCTCCCCTCAGCTAAGCCCCCTTTTCCCCCCCTTTCCCTCTGGTCCTCCTCCTCTCCCTTCCCCTCCCCAACGCACTGTGCTCATCCACTCATTTGTATATATTTTTATTACCCAATTTATTTTGTTAATGAGATATACATCACCTTGATTCTATTTATTGCTATTGTTTTATTGAGATGTACATCCCCTTGATTCCATTTATTGCTATTGTTTTTCTCTTTCTTTTTCCCCCTGTTAGACTGTAAGCCCGTCAATGGGCAGGGATTGTCTCTGTTGCCGATTTGTATATTCCAAGCGCTTAGTCCAGTGGTCTGCACATAGAAAGCACTCAATAAATACTATTGAATGAATGAATGAATTCACAGTTGATCATTGCCATCACAAGTTTTATCATCTGTCTAGTCAGAAAATTGTTAGTTTTCAAAATCTTTCCATTTTGAACCTTGTATATATCAGCAGTGTTTCCTGGTATCATCAAATCTTTGGATAAAGGAAAATAGGGACCTGTATGAGGTGAGCAGATCTTTCGGAAGCAGCATGGATTAGGGGTAGAGCAGGGGTCTGGGAGACAGAAGGACCTGGGTTCTAATCTCATTGCTGCCACTTGTCTGCTGTGTGACCTTGGGCAAGTCACCTCACTTTTCTGTGCCTCAGTTACCCTAGCTATAAAATGGGGGTGAAGGCTTATGAGCCCCTTGGGACAGGGACTGTGTTTGACCCGATTAGCTTGTATCTACCCCTTAGAACGGTGCTTGACACATAGTAAGTGCTTAACAAACACCATTATCATCATTATCATTATTATTATTCCAGTCTAGGCAGCGGGAATTCCTGCTGCTCCCTCCCAAAGGACAGCTGGCAGCGTGGCTCAGTGGAAAGTGCCCGGGCTTTGGAGTCAGAGGTCATCGGCTCGAATCCCGGCTCTGCCTCTTGTCAGCTGTGTGACTGTCGACAAGTCACTTCACTTCTGTGGGCCTCAGTTCCCTCATCTGTAAAATGAGGATTAACTGTGAGCCTCACGTGGGACAACCTGATGACCCTGTATCTACCCCAGCGCTTAGAACAGTGCTCTGCACATAGTAAGCACTTACCAAATACCAACATTAATCAGTGATTCCCACTGCCCTGCCTGGAGCCCAGCCCAGAGTCCAGTCCAGGGAGCTAGCTCACAGGGTTTGGGCAGCAGCAGCCATGGCCTGAGACTGGGCTTTTAGTACACGGGCCTTTCTGGTAATGGGAATTTCTAGGACGGGTGATGCTCGCTGGTTGGCTGGGGTGGCCATAGACACTGCTCAACAAGAGGAGGATTATTTCTCCTCAGGGTGGTGGTGGTGGGGAGCAGTTAAATGCTGCCGCAATCCCCACCCCAGCTTCACCCAGCCCCCCTGGCTGAAAGGGGAATGAATCCTTTGTTGGTCCTGATTAGGCTTAGCAAAAAGTGGGATGGACCCCTCAAAATCTGGAATTCTGGTCACTTTTAGCCTGCCTGGGCTGTTTGGGAAAACTTCCAGTCCTGAGATTCCCTTCGACCCGGTTGGGTTTTTTTCTGTTGAACTTTTGGACTCCTGGCTGTCTCCGGTGGCTCCTGGCCACAGACTTTGCCTGAAGTGACTCTCGATCCAGACCCCATTTAAGCAGAATTACTTTTTCAAAGGCCCTCCTCCGTAGTTTAGGGGCATGAAAAGGGGACGGTATCCACCACAGGAGTTATATCCTGGGACAAGAAAAGATCCTTTTCTTTAAGAGCAGGGCAATAGTAGGTTTTATTGAGTGCTCACCGACTGCAATGCAGGGTACTAAATATGTGGAAAAACACAGTAAAAAGAAGTGACAGTTATGGGGAGCTTACGCTCTAGTGAGAGAGACACAAAAATATTTGCAAATTGAGTGATCAGAATGAATAACTGAACAAATAATATTAATGTGACTTGTTCAGCGCTTACTTTGTGCCAAGCACTGTTCTAAGTGCTAAGGTAGATACAAGTTAATCAGGTTGGACTCGGTCCCTGTCTCACATGGGGCTCACACTCTTAATCCCCATTTTACAGATGAGGGAATCGAGGCCTAGAGAATTGAAGTGGCTTGCCCAAGGTCACAGAGCAGACATGTGGTGGACTTCTGACTCCCAGATCCGTGCTCTATCCACTACGCCGTGCTGCTTCTCAATTTAATAAACATATGATGATGATGATGGTGTTGGTAAAGCGCTTACCATGTGCCAAGGCACTGTACTGAGTGCTGGGGTAGATAGAGGTCAACTGGGTTGAACACAGTCCATGACCCACATGGGGCTCACAGTCTCAATCTCCATTTTACAGATGAGGGAACTGAGGCCCAGAGAAGTGAAGTGACTTGCCCAAGACATATATTCACACATATATATGGCAGAGAGGCAGTGTCGCCTAGTGGAAAGAGGGTTTCTAGGGCTTAGTACAGCACCCGACATGTACTAAGTGCTTGACAAACAGCATTTTTAAAAAGTGCTCAGGATGGATAGAAATAAACACTAAAGCGCTAGAGAGGGCTGCAGGATTGACAAGCACTTGGGTTGTTGGGAGTTACCTGGAGAAGTGTTGAAGGAGGTGGGATTTTTAGGCAGCTTTCGATATGGAGAAAACTATGGTCGATCAACTTGGAGAAGAGTGGCCTAGTGAGTAAAGCCCAGGGCTAGGAATCAGGAAACCTGGGTTCTCGCTCCAGGCCCACTACATGCCTGATGGGTGACTTCGAGGGAATCATTTTAACTACTCTGTGCCCCAGTTTCCTCAACTATAAAAATGCTCTTCTCTCCTCCTTGGACTGAGCCCCATGTGAAACAGGGACTGATTGCTAGCCCTCTAGATTGTAAATTCACTATGGGCAGGAAACGTTTGCTGATTCTGTTGTACTATACTCTCCCAAACACTTAGTAATGCTCTGCACATAAGCGCTCCATAAATATGATTGGCTGTATTGTCTCTATCCCAGCATTTGACACCTTGTAAGCACCTAGCATCTCCCTCGATTATTGTTTGCTGGGAAAGAGCATTCCGGACCAGTGAAACAGCACAAGGGAGGGGTAGGAGGTGGGAGAGTCGAGATGGAGCACCAAAATAAATAAGTAATAAATTATGGTATTTGTTAACTAATTATGGTACTTATTAAACGCTTACAGCCAATCACTGTTCTAAGCACTAGGGAAGGTAATAATAATGTTGGTATTTGTTAAGCGCTTACTATGTGCAGAGCACTGCTCTAAGCGCTGGGGTAAACACAGGGGAATCAGGTTGTCCCACGTGGGGTTCACAGTCTTAATCCCCATTTTACAGATGAGGGACTGAGGCACAGAGAAGTTAAGTGACTTGCCCATAGTCACACAGCTGACAAGTGGCAGAGCTGGGATTCGAACTCATGAGCCCTGACTCCAAAGCCCGTGCTCTTTCCACTGCGCCACGCTGCTTCTCATAATAATAATAATTATGGCATTTGTTAAACCCTTACTAGGTGCCAGGCACTGTACCAAGCACTGGGGTGGATACAAGCAAATCGGGTTGGACACAGTGCTTTTCCCACGTGGGGTTCACAGTCTCAATCCCCATTTTACAGATGAACTAGCCGAGGTCCAAAGAAGTGAAGTGACTTGCCCAAGGTCGCACAGCAGACAAGTGGCAGAGCTGGGATTAAGACTCATGACCTTCTGACTCTCAATCCTGTGCTCTATCCACTAAGCCACCCTCCTTCTCATTAAAAGTTACAAGGTCCAAGTTAACCAGGTTGGACACAGTCCCTGCCCACATAGGGTTCCCACTCTTAATCTCCTTTTTACAGATGAGGTAACTGAGGCCCAGAGAAACACTTACCATGTGTCAGGCACTGTATTACATGCTGGAGTGGATAGAAGCAAATCGGGTTGGACACAGTCCCTGTCCTGTATAGGGCTCCCATTCATAATTGCCATTTTACAGATGAGGTAACTGAGGCGCAGAGAAGTGGCATCGCTTAGTCGAAAGAGCGCAGGCTTGGGAGTCAGGGGTCGTGGGTTCTAATCCCAGCTCCGCCGCTTGTCAGCTTGTGACTTCGGGCAAGTCGCTTAACTTCTCTGTGCCTCAGTTACCTCATCTGTAAAATGGGAATTAAAAATGTGAGCCCCACGTGGGACAACCTGATTACCTTGTATCTCCCCCAGCGCTTAGAACAGTGCTTGGCACATAGTAAGCGCTTAACAAATGCCATCATCATTCTTACTATTATAAGTGAAGTGACTTCCCCAAGGTCACGCAGCTGACGAGTGGGGGAGCCGGGATTGGAACCCTTGATCTTCCGACTCCCAGAAGGTCTATCCACTGCTCTATCTAACCCAGTGCTCTAACCACTAGACCAAGAAGCGAGGGGTATCGAGGGGCATCAACGGGCCTTGCTGAAGCTTTGGCTTCAAGGTTCTCCAGCCCCTGGCCCCCTCCTACCTCACCTCCCTTCTCTCCTTCTTCAGCCCAGCCGGCACACTCCACTCCTCTGCCGCCGCTCACCACCTCACTGGGCCTCCTTCTCACCTGTCCCGCCGTCGACCCCTGGGCCGCGTCCTCCCGCTGTCCTGAAACGCCCTCCCTCCTCACCTCCGCCAAACTAACTCTCTTCCCCTCTTCAAAGCCCTGCTGAGAGCTCACCTCCTCCAGGAGGCCTTACCGGACTGAGCTTCCCCTTTTCCCTCTGTTCCCTCTCTGCTCCCCCTCCTCCCCCTGCTCCCTCCTTTCCCCCCTTCACCTCCCCTCAGCTAAGCCCCCTTTCCCTCTGCTCCTCTCCCCTCCCTTCCCCTCAGCACTGTGCTCATTTGTATATACTATTTATTACCCTATTTATTTTGTTAATGAGGTGTCCATCCCCTTGATTCTATTTATCGTGATTATGTTATCTTGTTTTTGTCCATCTGTTTCCCCCGATTAGACTGCGAGCCCGTCATTGGGCAGGGATTGTCTCTATCTGTTGCCGAATTGTACATTCCAAGTGTTTAGTGCAGTGCTCTGCACATAGTAAGCGCTCAATAAATACTGTGGAATGAATATTTATCATTCTATTTAATTAATGATGTGTATAATTCTATTTATTCTATATTGATGCTGTTGATGCCTGTCTACTTTAGTTGTCTGTCTCCCCCTTTCTAGACTCTGAGCCCTTTTGTTGGGCTGGGTTTGTTTCTGTTGCTGAATTGTCCATTCCAAGTGCTTAGTCCAGTGCTCTACACACAGTAAGCGCTCATTAAATATGATTGAATGAATGAGTGAGACTGTTGTTGGGCAGGGATCGTCGCTATCTGTTGCCGAATCGTCCAGTCCAAGCACTGAGTCCAGTGCTCTGCACAGAGTCAGCGCTTCATCAATGCCATGGAATGAATGAGGCAGCCCGTCGTGGGGGAGAGATCGTCTCTATCTGTGGCCCAATTGTACTTTCCAAGCGCTGAGTCCAGTGCTCTGCACCCAGTAAGTGCTCATTAAATACAGATGGATGAGTGAGTGAGCGAATGAGTGAATGAATGAATGAGTAAAGGAATTAGTGAAGGTATGAATGAGTGAATGAATGTGCAAGCGTGCAGCGTGGCTCAGTGGAAAGAGCCCAGGCTTGGGAGTTCGATGTCATGGGTTCGAATCCCAGCTCTGCCGCTTGTCAGCTGGGTGACTTTGGGCAAGTCACTTCACTTCTCTGTGCCTCAGTTCTCTCATCTGGAAAATGGGGATGAAGACTGGGAGCCCCACGTGGGCCAACCTCATTCCCTTGTATCTACCCCAGTGCTTAGAACAGTGCTTGGCACATAGTAAGCGCTTCACAAATACCAACATTATTATTATGATGATGAGTGAATGAGTGAATGAGTGAGTGAATGAATGAGTGAATGAGTGAGTGTATGAGTGAGTGAATGTATGAGTGAATGAGTGACTGAATGAGTGAATGAGTGACTGAATGAGTGAATGAGTGACTGTATGAGTGAGTGAATGTATGAGTGAGTGAATGAATGAGTGAATGAGTGACTGAATGAGTGAATGAGTGACTGTATAAGTGAGTGAATGTATGAGTGAGTGAATGTATGAGTGAGTGAATGAGTGAATGAGTGACTGAATGAGTGACTGTATAAGTGAGTGAATGTATGAGTGAGTGAATGAATGAGTGAATGAATGAGTGAATGACTGTATAAGTGAGTGAATGTATGAGTGAATGAGTGAGTGAGTGACTGACTGACTGACTGACTGACTGACTGAATGAATGAATGAATGAATGACTGAATGAATGAATGAATGAAGGGCCGGAAGGTCCCGCTGCCCTTCTTCTCCAGCTACGTGCGCTCCGTGCCCCAAGCCGGCCGGGCCTCTCCCTCCTTCTGCGCCTGCGCCCTGGGACGCCGCGCGGGTCGGCCCCGTTCCAAGGGGCGGGGGGAGGGGGCTCTTAGCGAGGCGCAGGCGCGAGCCGAGATTGCCAGCGGGGAGGGGCGGGGCGCAGGCGCAGTGGGGGGGGGGGGAGGGCGGCCGCCTGAGGGACCGCGCGTGCGCCCGGTCGCCTCAGAGGCCGCTCGTCCTTCTCGCCGCCCGCAGCGCAGCGCAGCGCAGAGCAGCGCAGCGTCCAGGCCCCGCACCGCCATGGCCGCCTATAAACTGGTGCTCATCCGCCACGGGGAGAGCGCCTGGAACCTGGAGAACCGTTTCAGCGGCTGGTACGACGCCGACCTCAGCCCCGCCGGACACCAGGAAGCCCAACGGGGCGGACAGGCCCTAAGAGGTAGCCGTCGCAGTGTGGCTCTCAGGGTCCCAGCCCGTCACCGGGCCCGCGCCTCGGATTGAAAATTTCCGCACCGGGACGGTCTCCGTGGTCCTCGCCCAGTGCTCAGGCCCTGCGACTGAATGGATGGATGGAGCGAGGGGTCGTGGGGAGGGGGGGGGGCGATTAAGTGGCTGCAGCCCCGGCCTCTGAGGCAGCAGGTCGTGGGTTCTAATCCGGCCTCCCCCGCCCCTTGACACTCGCTCGTTCATTCGGTCGTATTTATTGAGCGCTTCGTGCACCCTCTGCCCCCATTCATTCATTCGGTCGTATTTGTTGAGCGCTTGCTGGGTGCAGAGCACTGGGCGAAGCGCTTGGAATGGACACCATTCATTCAGTCGTATTTATTGAGCTCTTACTGGGTGCAGGGCACTGAGCGAAGCGCTTGGATTGGACACCATTCATTCAGTCGTATCTAGTGAGCCCTTACTGGGTGCAGAGCACTGGGCGAAGCGCTTGGAATGGGCCCCATTCATTCATTCAGTCATATATTGAGCTCTTATTGGGTGCAGAGCACTGGGCGAAGCGCTTGGAATGGATACCATTCATTCAGTCGTTTCTAGTGAGCGCTTACTGGATGCAGAGCACTGGGCGAAGCGCTTGGAATGGACAAGATTCATTCATTCATTCAATCGTACTTATTTGAGTGCTTGCTGGGTCCAGAGCACTGGACGAAGCACTTGGAATGGACAAGATTCATTCATTCAGTCGTATTTATTGAGCTCTTACTGGGTGCAGAGCCCTGGACCAAGCGCTTGGAATGGACAAGATTCATTCATTCAGTTGTACTTATTGAGCTCCTACTGGGTGCAGAGCCCTGACCCAAGCGCTTGGAATGGACAAGATTCATTCAATCGTATTTATTGAGCTCTTACTGGGTGCAGAGCCTTGGACAGAACGCTTGGAATGGACAAGATTCATTAAGTCGTACTTATTGAGCTCTTACTGGGTGCAGAGCCCTGGACCGAGCACTTGGAATGGACAAGATTCATTCATTCAGTTGTACTTATTGAGCTCTTATTGGGTGCAGAACCCTGGACCAAGCGCTTGGAATGGACAAGATTCATTCATTCAGTCGTATTTATTGAGCTCTTATTGGGTGCAGAGCCAAGGACAGAACGCTTGGAATGGACAAGATTCACTCAGTCGTACTTAGTGAGCTCTTACTGGGTGCAGAGCCCTGGACAGAACGCTTGGAATAGACAAGATTCATTCAATCGTATCTATTGAGCTCTTATTGGGTGCAGAGCCCTGGACCAAGCGCTTGGAATGCACAATATTCATTCAATCTTATTTGAGTGCTTCCTGGGTGCAGAGCACTGTACTAAGCGCTTGGCATGTCCAATTGGGCAACAGATAGTGACAATCCCTGCCCATTGACGGGCTCACGGTCTAGGAGGGGGAGACCTTGTCTGCCGGGTGACCTTGGGCGAGTCACTTCTCTAGGCCTCAGTGACCTCATCTGTCACACGGGGATGAAGACTGTGAACCCCAGGTGGGACAGGGACCCCATTTCCTTAGGTCCACCCCAGTGCTTAGTACAACGAAGCGGTGGGGCTTAGCGGAAAGAGCACGGACTTGGGAGTCGGAGGACGTGGGTTCCAATTCCGGCTCCGCCACTTGTCTGCTGGGTGACCTTGGGCAAGCTGCTTAACTTCTAGGCCTCAGTTTCATCTGTGAAATGAGGATTAAGACTGTCAGCCCTACGTGGGACAACCTGATTACCTTGTATCTATCCCAGCGCTAGGAATAGTGCTTGGCATATAGTAAGCACTTAAATACAATAATTATTACTATTATTACAGTGCCACATAAGGAGTGCTTAACAAATATTACGGTTATTATAATAAGGATTGGGGGGTGTCGGGCCCGGAAGGACGAGGGAGCAACATGTGTGTGGTTTTTTTGGGTGGGGAGGGGGCTGAAGGTCGGCGTGTCAGGCTCCGGAAAGGTGGTGGAGCACCAGGGTGAGGCTAAGGGTTGGGGTGCCGTGCTCTGGCAGGGCAAAGGACCACTTGAGGGGGTGCTAGGAGTTGGGGTACCAGGCCCTGGAAGGGTGAGAGGGCAGTGGTGGGGGTGGGGGGCTAAGATTTGGGGATGGGGAGCACTGTACAGGGCCTCAGAAACGGGCAATGGGGTCCCAGGGACTGGTGTCGGGGCTGGGCGGATGGGGGTTCAGGGAGCTGTGTGGCGGGGGGTCAAGGTTCAGGGCTCCGGGCCTTGGGGATAAGGTTTAGATTGCTGGAGCAGGAAGATGGGGAGAGGGTTCAGAGTACTGGTCCCTGGGGTTGGAGACCATAAGTGAAGGGGTGCGGCCCAAGGTGGGGGGAGTTAATGACCCTCTCTCGCCAGGTGGCAAACGGAGTCACCCTCGGGCGGGGGGGTGGGACCGAGTCTCGAATCCCCTCACTCTTCCCCGCCCCCGGGACCGTGACAATCCTCAAAGCCTTTTCTTTCTAGGGCTTAGGGATCACTCGAGCGGCCCTGTGTCCGGCCACGTGGCAGCCATGAGCCCCAGGGTCCGCCGAGGAGATGGAAGCGGCCCCAGCACCCCCAGACTCACTGCCCAGAATCACGAGGTTGGAATACCTATCCCCGAAGGGATATCGTGGGGAGTCACCAGTCCTTCGAGAAACGCCGCCGACCGTTTTTCCTCTTCTTGAGGTGGAGGCGGGTCAGGTGGCCTTCCGACATGAGGTGGCCAGAAGCTCCCCCACCGAGCATCCTCATCGTCTCCCGCAAGCTGCCCTTAGGGGTTTGAGCCCAGCAGGCAGGCTGGGGGAGGAGATGGGAAGGATAAAGGAATCTCTGCCAGGGACACAGAACGGAGGTCGATGCATGCTTCCCCGTCCTAACAGTCTGTCTCTCCGTGGCTTTGAAATGCTAATGAAGAGGCTTTCCCCTCCGGCCCAGGGAGCCCAAGAGGGATCTGTGATCCTGTGGATCTCCCGCGCTGCCCTTAACACTTGTATTGACCTCAGTCCCTTCTGCTGCCGCCTCCGGAGAAGCTCACTTAAAAGAGGCATTGATGCGTGAAGAGAAAGGGTTTCTGGACCAGTCAGTCCCCTCCCCGGCCCCCTTGCCCTCGCCTTTACCCCAGACCTTTTGAAAAGAATCACGACTCTGGAAAATCTGGGAAACGGGCCCGGTCTGGAGGGGGAGTTTGAATCGGGATGGGCCCCCGGGCCACTTAATGCCCTTCGCAGTGAAGGAATAGGGGGTCTGCGCTTTGGGCAGAGTCGGGCAGGTTTGAGGCAGGGGCTGGAGCAGCGCCAACCAGATGATTGTAGGGGGGGTCGGGAAGTCTGTGCTGTTTCTTTGGTTCCCCGGCAGAGAGCTGTGCCGTGGCCTTTTGCCAAAAGCTCTGAATCTCACCCAGAGCAGAGCAGATTGCAGCTGTCCTTAACTTTAACACGCAGGGGGAGTAAGAAGAACTTCAGGTCCCAGCAGGCCAAGCTTTATGAAAATCCGCCTCCTCTAGCAAGAGAGGGGAGGGGCGGATGGAAGTCCAGCTCTTGTCCTTCAGAGGATGTCTTGCTGCACCACTGGAAGGGTGACTGTGGTGAAGGAAGCCCCAGCTCCGGTCGGCCCCCTGCCCTGCTCTTATCTGCAGGGTTCAGTGTCCAAGGGGAGGTGCTTTTTTGCAAGTGGAAAGATTTTCCAGGAAGCAGCCGGCAGCATCGAAGCTGAGTCATCGCGGCGTGGAGCGTCTGCCGTGCAGATTTCCTCTCCTGGCGGCTGGGTCCTTCCTTCTGAAGGGGTGTGGGGAGGGAGCGGGAGCGGACTGGGCTTCCTGCAGCACGGACAGGAGCTGCAGGGTGGGCCTGGGCTTCGGGAGTTGCCGGGATGGAGGCAAACGTATCCCGGGGTTCGTTAGAGAGTCATCCTCCCTTTCGCTCTCCCACCAGAAGAGACTGAGTCAGTGGAAGGAAATCATTGCTCACTTTTTATTCGTACCAATCGCCAACCTCCTCCGAGTGAGGCAATAACGAATGGTTGTTGCTTCGCTTAGGGATTCTAGTGAAGGAAGGAAGCGGGGATAGTTCTGTTGCCCGCTCCCCTGTCTTACACCTCCCCCAGAGGGCAGGAAGGAACTTGGGGCAAGAGGAGGGTAATTACTTCTGAAGGATGGCAAGGGACGAACGCGTTTTTCATCAACTGCTGGGGCCGCGTGTGCGGCCTTCCCGGCCGCCCGACAGACACCCCGCCATCAAGACAGCGGGGACGTCCCCCACGCAGCACGTGTGCTGAGCCGGAACGCTCTGCGTGCTTCGGGTAGTAATTAGGTGTCTGAAACGTGAAATTGGCCAAAGCCTCACACTGCTAAATGGAGTCTAGTCAAAGGAGACACAGTGGGCTTGACTGGATCTCTATCCCGGTGATGGAGTTTTGGGGGATGGCGGGGGGGAAGGCGTGTGCATCCCTCTCGCCCCAAAGATTAAGGCGTGATGGACCGGGCAGCTTTGTGGCCCGAGGAAGGGAGGTCTCCCCAGTGCCGCGCCACTGTACCTTGGCTTACGTGACGGTAAAAGCCCCAAGGACCCGGGCGGGCCGCCTCACCTGCGTGTTGCCGTGGTTTTTCCAGATGCCGGCTATGAGTTCGATATCTGCTTCACCTCGGTGCAGAAGAGGGCCATCCGCACCCTCTGGACGGTGCTCGATGCCATCGACCAGATGTGGCTCCCCGTGGTGAGGACCTGGCGCCTCAACGAGCGCCACTACGGGGGCCTGACAGGCCTCAACAAGGCGGAGACGGCCGCCAAACACGGCGAGGCCCAGGTGAAAATCTGGCGCCGCTCCTACGACATCCCGCCGCCTCCCATGGAGGCCGACCACCCCTTCTACAGTAACATCAGTAAGGTACGAGCGGGCGGCCCGGCTGCTGCCTGCCGCGGCGGGTGGTGGCTGGGGAAGTAACGCGTTCTTGTCCCTCAGTGGGGCATTGCCAAACGCCCCGCCCCATTCAGACCGATCGAATAGCCGGCAGGTTGGGTGAACGGCGGTGGGAAGGGCCAGCGAAATAATTTCTCAGTCAGATGGTGGGCATTTGGATCCAGCCACCGGCCCTAGGGAGCCACCTGGCACAGCCGTCTACCGACCCTCCCCCAGAAGTGACTATAGAGAAACGGATGAGCTTTCCTGGTCATTTTCTGCCCTGGAATTGAGCCAGACTAGGTCTATTTTGGTTGCTTCCCAAGGCCTCCTTCCACCTCTGGATTAAGGGGTCACCTCTAGGGTAGAGAGTCACTAGCCCGGGACAGCTTCATTCAGTCGTATTTATTGAGCACTTAGCACTGTACTAAGCACTTGGAAAGTACAATTCAGCATTAGAGACAATCCCTGCCCATAATGGGTTTACAGTCTAGAGCCCGGGGGAAGACAGACATCAAAACAAGTAAACAGGCATCAATATAAATAAATAGAATTACAGATATATAGACAGAGTTACATAAGTGCTATGAGGTGGCGGGGGAGGGAGGGAGAGAGCAGAGGGAACGAGTCGAGGTGACACAGAAGGGAGGGGGAGCTGAGGAAAAGGGGGCTTGGTCTGGGAAGGGCTATTTGTTAAGCACTCACTATGTGCAAAGCAGTGTTTGAAGCGCTGGGGGGGATACAAGGTGATCAGGTTGTCCCACGTAGGGCTCACAGTCTTCATCCCCATTTTACAGAGGAGGTCACTGGGGCCCAGAGAAGTGAAGTGATTTGCCCGAGGTCACACAGCTGACAAGTGGTGGATCCGGGATTAGAACCCACGACCTCTGACTCCCAAGCCCGGGCTCTTTGCACTAAGATGCGCTGCTTCCTATGATGGCAGCTAATCCCGCTTACAACCCTGTTGTTCGTCCATCCAGATGTGGTGGGGAGGTGACAGGGCGACTTGGGCCTTGATTGAGAGGAGGTGGGCCCAGCTGCTGCTTAAGGAGGAGCTGGGGCTTTCCTCTGGGACTCTGTTGAGCATACTTGGACCCAGGGAGCATTTCAACCCTGACTCGCTAGTCTACGAGTCGGATGTTAACCTAGGTGAGCCGTCCCCACCTTCCCATGGGGACACATTGGTTTAACCCACTTTTCAGGCTTTACATACACGTTGAAGAAGTCAAGCCTGTCTCTGTCTCTCGACTCTGAGAGAGAACCAAACAAAAAACTTAGAGCAACGGCCGAGACGATGCGAGACTTTAACGGTCCTTCCTGGATTGGGTGCCCTGCAGCAGCCTGGAGGAGCAGCCCCCGTCAACCTCTGGGTTGAAGGGTCGGCGTGTGGATTTTCCCCGGGGCAGGCTCGCTCAGGAATCTCTCCAGAAGGGAAGTCCTTAAGGCTTGTGGTTTCCTCAAGCTGCTCTCTTGTGCCACCGACAAGGTTTCCTTGCCGTGCAGTATCCCCGTCCCCATCCATCCCCCCGGAATTTACCTGCCTGCGGGAGGACCCAAGGTGACAAGTCGGGTCCCCTGGTACAAGGGGCGGGCACCATTCGAGGCACAAGGGCGGCAACTTTGAGACGACGGGGCCCATGAGGAATTCCCAGCTCCTAGACCCGTGGCTGGGCGGTAACTGTGGCGGGTGTTCGGGTCCGTTCAGGATCGTCGCTACGCAGACCTTACCGAGGACCAGCTGCCCTCCAGCGAGAGCCTGAAGGATACGATCGCTCGGTCTCTGCCCTTCTGGAATGAGGAGATCGTCCCGCAGATTAAGGAGGGCAAGCGAGTGCTGGTCGCTGCCCATGGCAACAGCCTGCGGGGGATTGTCAAGCATCTGGAAGGTGGGTAACCCCGGGGCTGTGCGGGGAGAGTGCAGGCGGGGGGACGCCGTAAGGTCCCCAGGATAAAAAGAAAAGGTATTATTTAGGCAGTCGGAAGCAGAAGGGCCTTTGAGAGAGGGACCCTGAACGGTGACCCAAGCTTTCTCGGCTCCAGGACCTTCTAGAGCGGGAGTGGTAAGGCTCTTAGAACCAGGCCTGGGAACTACTGAGACGCCTGCGGGCCCAGAGCCAAAGAGCCCGGCCTGGGGAGCCGTGGGCTTCAGAGCCATAGGTCGGGGCGAAGGAGGGCCAAGGCCGTGGCTGCCACGGGGCCTTTAAGTCCGAGCTGTAGTCCTCCTGGAGTTGCGGGAGGGGTGGCTTTGGGGATCCATTTTTGAGCTGCTTTTCCATCCAGGGTCCCCCAGGGGACATGCTGGGTTGGGGCACTAGCTCGATGGGGGGGCCCCGGGGGTTCGGGTGGAAGGATGTGGAGAGGGGAGACACTGCTCTGAAAAGTCTTCTCCTCGTGTCCACCCACCCATCCACCCATCCACCCACTCCTCCGACCCCGCCCAAGAGACAGCCCCCTAAGTCCCCACGTCCTAGGGCCTCCGACCGTGAGCGCCAGGTAAATGAGAAAACCATCCAGGGCCCGTTGGTGGCCTGCTGTTTTTCTTACCAGGGTCCAGCTTGCGAGCTTTCCTCGTGGGGCCAATTGCTGGTTAAACCAGCTTTCGGCAAGGACCTGGGAGCCAGGGTCGGAGATAGACAAGAAATCTGCCGGCCAGGTCTGGCAGGCAGGAGAGGTTTGCGCCCAGATCAGTTGTGAGGCGGGGCTCTGCACACGTCGGGCTCCCCGTAGATACGGTGGGACGGGTGACGCGGCGCCCGCCTGACGGTCGGCGTCTTTCCAGGCCTGTCGGAGGAAGCCATCATGGAGCTGAATCTGCCCACCGGCATCCCCATCGTCTACGAGCTGGACAAGAACCTGAAGCCCATCAAGCCCATGCAGTTCCTGGGGGATGAAGAGACTGTGCGCAAAGCCATGGAGGCCGTGGCTGCCCAGGGCAAGGCCAAGAAGTGAAGGCCTCAGGAGGGCAGGCTACTGGTACGAGCGAGTAGTAGCCAGCCCCTTCCCCCGGTCCCTTCCCCATCTACTTGCCCCCCAACTCACCCCTCCACTCACTGACCACGGCCATAGGGATCGTGAGACACAGCTGCAGGAGAGGGACCGAGGACCCCCCTCGTCCCCCCTTCCTTTCCTTCGGCCCCATTCCAGAGCCCCTCCCCCACTCGGCGCCTCCCGCCAACGTTAGCCAGAAGGCGAGCGCCGGGGCCGGTGTCCTCCATCTGGGGCTCGAGCCGCGAGAGCGAATCTGGGGTGTGGGGCTTGGGGTGGGGGGTGTGGGAAGTAATGGTGAGAAGTGACCAATTTAGGGGAGCGAAGTCACTGGTGCCCATATCACTCCCAATCGTTCTCCGCTCCCGAGCAACGTCCTGCCCCGGAGCTCTGGTCATTCCAGCGGCAAACGTCGCCGCCGGCAACCCGGACGCGAATTTCCGGAACCGGGTTGGGATGGCGCCTCCACCCCAGAGCGGCTGGGAGGACGCTGGGATCAGTCTGATGTTTACCTGTTGCACTTGAACAAGAGGCCCTTCCTCCTCCCTTCCTTCCCACGTGAGAGAGGCTGTTGAAGGGAAGCTGCCCCGTTCGCTGGTTACTAGTGATCTCCAGGCACATTCCTATCCTGAATGAAGTGGGGAGGGGGGCCTCCTTATTTCCGAGGGTCCAGAGAGCTCTTTAATCTAGAATCCCCGACTTGCTGGTCTGCGCCAGCGAATCGCCTCTTGAGACGGCCTGCACTGCATGTGTCTTTCACCGTGTCCCATTTCCAGTCCATTGTGATCCCAGCTGCCAGGCTCTGTCCTCCGGGCACTGCACTCGGTTTTAGTGAACTGTACTAGCATAGTTCTTCGGTTGGATTTTTTCCTTTTTTTTTTTTGGTTCAGTACAATAAAGGAGTCATGTGCAATACCTCTCGTGGGCCGTGCAGTAACGCGGTGTCTTCTTCTCCCCCCGGCACCCCCAGGGACTTTGTCTTCGGGAGCCAGAGGGTTTCGCTCCCGAAATGGGCCTCTGCTTCAGCCTGTCTCTAGGAAAGAAGCTTCCCAGCTTTCAGGCCAGAGGAGAGAAGGATGTTCTCACCTGCCCTTTTCCCTCAATTCCGTGTGCCTTTTCGGTCCCAAGTTCGGCTATGCGATTTGAGTAGCTCCTAAAGCAGAAGTAGGGGATTGTGGGGGGGGAGTGGGCTGAGACAAGAGGAGCAGATTGGGGTTACCATCTAGAATTGAGGCAAAATGTGGGTTTACAGCGACTGACTACTTATGGGAAGGACAGAATTAGCCAGAGCAGTCCTGCCGCAATTCTAGGGTCAAAACTGACAGCAAGCGGCAGCTTGGACATCCAAGTCATGAATCCTAGCCCCCGTCACCTAGTTGGGTGGGTATTAAATTTAGCACCCGGGTTAAGTTGTACCACGGGCCCTTTCCTCTCTCGTTTCACCCATTTGCTGTAACATTCCCCGCTGCCTTCCCCAGGTGGGGAGCTGCGTTTCGAATGCCGCTGATACGCCTGACCTGCTTTCTTTTGTGGCAACTGCAGGGACAGGCGTCCCGCCCACCTGCTACCTCCCTTTTCCCTTCTTCTGTCTCTGGAATGACCTCGTTCTTCTAGGGCACTTTTTCTGTCTGCTGACCTCTGTCTCGCCCCCAACCCCTTGCTTGAGTGCTCCCTCTCGTCTGGAACTCCCCCTTCCCACCTCACAGTTCTCGACAGTGTCATTTATTGGGCTCTTTCTACTCGCAGGGCACCGAAGCCCTCGGGAGAGTACAACAGACTTGGTAGACACGTAGAGTCTAGCAGTCTACCGCTTTCCCCACCGTCAAAACCCTACTCCAAGAGGTCTTCCTTGACTAATCTCTCATTCCCTCTACTCACTCTCCGCCTCTTGCCTCCGCACTCAGATCTGTACCCCTAAGGAACGGCAGCCCTTGTCTACATATCCTCTTACCCTCTCATTTCCCGGGTCTAATTAATATTAATATGTCTCCCCCTTGCAAGCGTAAGCTCCTTATAGGCAGGGGTCGTGTCTACCAACTCTACTGTATTCTCCGAAATGCTTCGGGATGGTGCTGTGCACTCGGTGAGTGCTCAAAAAATAATCATTAAGAGCTTAACTCATACCAACCGCTATACTGAGTGCTGGGGTAGATATTACGACAGCCCCCGTCTCATATAGGGCTCTGTCTGAGGAGGGAAAACAAGTACTGAATTAGTTCATTCGATTGTACTAGGCGCTACTGTGCGCGGAGCACTGTACTAAGTGCTTAGTCCCCATTTTAGAGACGAGAAGAGGTACGGAAAAGTTGAGACTTATCCAAGGTCACACAGTAGGCAAATGACGGAACTGGGGTTAGAAGCTAGAGAAGCAGCGTGGCTCAGTGGAAAGAGCATGGGCTTGGGAGTCGGCAGTCATGGGTTCGAATCCTGGCTCGGCCACTTGTCACCTGTGTGACTTTGGGCAAGTCACTTCACTTCTCGGTGCCTCAGTTACCTCATCTGTAAAATGGGGATTAAGACTGTGAACCCCACGTGGGATGACCTGATTCCCCTGTGTCTACCCCAGTGCTTAGAACAGTGCTCGGCACATAGTAAGCGCTTAACAAATACCGACATTATTATTATTAAGCTAATCCCCCTACCCCTCAGGCCTTTCCATCCATTCAATAGTATTTTTTCAATAGTACTTATTGAGCGCTTACTATGTGCAGAGCACTGTACGAAGCGCTTGGGCTATATCCACCTTTTAGGTCACGCTGCTTTCTGCCCTTCATTTTACTTGCACTTTCCTAGAGGAGTAAGCGGACGGCCCCTTTTCAAACCGAAGGCTTCGGTCAGAAGTTGCGTGGGTCGGGGTTCCAGAGCCGATCTTCTTCCTCCCACCCTAGCATTCGCTCCCCCTCGCCTAGAACCCACGGGCTGATGTGAGGGAGGGAGGGAGTGGCCGCGAACCGGCACCCGGCGGAAACCGTGACTCAAGTTCTGCTCCTCGTGCCCAAGGCACGTCTCCAAGGCATCAAGAGCCGTGTGGCCTAGTGGATGCAGCACGAGGCCAGGAGTCGAGGAGGACTTGGGTTCTAATCCCCGCCCTGCCACTTGTCTGCTGGGTGACCTTGGGCAACTCGCTTCACTTCCCTGGGCCTCAACAACCTCATCTGTAAAATGGGGATTAAGCCCGCGAGCCCCACGTGGGACACGGCTCGGGTCCAACCTGATTAGCTTGTACCTACCCCGGCTCTTAAATGAATGCCACGTACACAGAGACGACAAAATTCATTAGCAAAAATATTTTCTGACACAGCAGGTGGAGGTGGTCGAAAGATATAATTTACATCAAAGGGCCGCAGAGATGAATTCAACTAAATGGGACACGGCGGGTGAGGAGAGGCTGTCGCGGCCCCCCGGCCCCATCCAGGGAGGGGACCTCGGGCCCGGCCGTGGCGAGGTGACGGCGATGCCGGTGCTGACGCCTACGTCTGCAGGAACTCGGGCTGGACCCGGGCCACCTTCCGGAACTCCTTAACGTGGGTCTGGGGGCACTGCATCTCACACCAGCTGATGGGCACCAACTGGGCACCTGGCGGCCAGAGAGAAGCTCACGCGGACCGCCCCGGTGCCTCCCTTCCGCGCTCTGCCCCTGCGTCTTTAGCGTGGGGCCGGCCTGCCGCGGGACTTAACCGAAGACCGGCTAGTCGGGCGCTTAGTACGGTGCCGGGCACATAGCGAGCGCTTAACCGCTATCATCATTATCGTTAGCCCCGCTCCTCCCATCTCCCTCCCACGGACGCCGAGGGAGCGGCCGCCCAAGGCGGCGGCGGCCAGCGGGGCAGGGAAACGGTTGGGCTGCCGGGCTTGTGGCGGCCCCGAGGGGCGTCAGGAGACTCACGCTTACCCGCCTCGCCGTGAGCCACCACCACGCCCAGCTCGTTTTCGGCCGTGGTCAGGAGGTAGTTGGACTGAGCGTCGCCTAGGGAGATCTAGCCCCGTCCGGCGGGTGAAGGAAAATCACGCGTGTCCGGTTCAGCGGTCCCCACCTCATCCCCGCCACGGAGGGGAAAGAGGGCCACCCCGAGGTCTCCTGCTGTCCCTCGGGCTCTCCCGGCTGCAGGCTCCTTCCCACCTCCCAGTTAAAACCTCAGCCCCGGGCTAGCGGCAAAGGATACCACCTTGGCAAGGACAATGTCACCCGGGCGGAAACTTTTGTAGATTTCAACCTGGAGGATGAGGAGGAGGGCAGAGTTAGGAGGAGGCCACCGTCTAGGGGCAGTAGACGCGAAGCCGGGGGCCTGAGGGTGCCCACACTGCCGAGTCCTGCCGCTCATGCCCCTTGCTGGCCCCGGAGCCACTTCCACCTCTCTAAGGACGGGTCTGCCACGGCCCTCAAGCCCCTGGGACCCGTTTCCTCCCACCTAGAGAGCCCCAGTCCCCGTTCTGGAAAGGAGCGAGACTCACAGGGAGTCGGAGATTCGGGTTCCCCCGGCCTGCCAGGAAGGAAGCAGCGGGGGTAAAGTGCCACGGGGTGTGGGAAGAGAACCCAGGCCTCGTGGGAGGGGAGAAACTCAACTCCACCCCGCTGACCCCCTGCCACCCCGCGACCCTAGAGAGAGAAATCTTAACCACCTTGTCCTTTTCCGTGGCTCGGACATCTTCCTTCCTGCAAGGAAACCCAAAGAAAGGTGAATTCCTGGAGATGGAGGGAGAGGGACTCCTGGGAGAGGGAGGCTGGGCTCGAATCAACGGACCCGAGGGCCGAGCGCTCCACTAAGAGCCGGGGAGAGTGGAGTTGGAAGCCGAGCGGCCGTCGCCACGGCGGGGTTTGGCCAGTGGGAAATCTGACATTTCGGGGTAGGCCGAGGGGGATGAGGAGAGGGCAGGTGCCACATTACATTCCACTCCCCCACGACAGAAACGGCACAACTACAGTAGCTGTGGGTTGCAAGGAACCTCCAGTGGCCAATTAGTTCATCCCCCTGCCTCTAATACCAGCCTATTCCCTGTCCCTCGCGCTCACCTGGCATCTGGTGCCCTCCCTCCTGCCCAGAACTCCCTCCCCCTCTCTATGCACCCCACAGAACAGACACGCTCCCCATCTTCAAAGCCTTATTAAAATCATTTTCTCCTCCAGGAAGCCTTCTGTGGCTAAGCCCTCACTGCCCCGGCACTGCATTCCCCACCCACCTATCTTCTGGCCCCTTCTGCATCACCCAGGCACTTAATCCCACCCCACACTCATTTAATTATCCTTATACTTGGTTGCTTCCCTTACCTGTACGTATTACGTACATGGCTGTAGTGTATTTACTTATTCAGTGTATTATTCACCTCCCCACCCCCAGATTGGAAGCTCCTTGTGGTCAGGGAACCACATATATTTTCCATATATTTTCCACCGTCCCAAGTACAGTCCTTTGCACATAATAAGCACTCAATAAACACGACAATTGAATTAAATTACTCCCAGCTAGAAGATAAACTCTTTTTTCATGGTACTCACTGAGTGCTAATTATGTGTCAAGCACTGTCCTGAGCGGTGGGATCAAATCAAGACAGAGAACAGGAATTGAATCCCCTTTTACAATTAAAAGAAACCGAAGCCCAGAGAAGTGACTTGTCCAAGGTCACACAACAGGCAAGGGGCAGAGCCGGGATTAGAACCCAGGTCCTCTGACTCCTGGCCTCATGCTCTTTTCACTAGACCACGCTGCTTTCTGAGGCGGGCATCATTGTCTACCCACTGCCCTTTCCCAGTCGGTCAGTGGTATATATTAAGCCTTTATGTGCACAGCACTGTACGGAGCACTGGGAGAGTACAATAGTTGGCAAACACAATCCTCACGCTCAAGTTTACAGTCGAGTTGGGGAGACAGGCATTAAAATAAACTGTGGCCAGATAAAGGAAACAGGAGAGTAAAAAGAGCTACTAATGATGGCATTTGTTAAGCGCTTACTGTGTGCCAGGCACTGTACTAATGTATATCAAGCGTTTAGAACAGTGCTCTGCACATAGTAAGCACTCAGTAAATACTATTGAATGAATAACTACTATAGGGTTGGGAGTGGGGTGAGTGTCAAAGTGATAATGATAATAATGGTGTTTGTTAAGCGCTTACTATGTGCGGAGCGCTGGGGGCACCATGGTAATCAGATTGTCCCACCTGGGGCTGACGGTCTTAATCCCCATTTTACAGATGAGATAACTGAGGCACAGAAAAGTGAAGTGACTTGCCCGAAGTCACACAGCTGACAAGTGGCGGAGCTGGGATTAGAACCCTCGACCTCTGACTCCCAAGTGGACCCAGAAGGGAGGGCAAATAGGGTGGGCTATGAAGGGTTAGTAGAGGGCTCCGCACAAAGAAGACACTCAATAAATAACACTGACTGAATGATCTTGCCTGAACACCTAGCGCAGCCCAAGAACAGTTTCTTTGCCATTCTAAAAGATGTCCACGGAAAGAGGTTCCCCAAGCAGGCCCTCCACCCCCAGCAATCACCCCTCACACCCGGGCGACCTGGCGGTAATAAGGCCACATCCTGCTTTTGGTCTGACCCATTAGATGCCTAATTTCTACTTTACTCCAACCACCCCCCAGCCTGACCCCGTTCTCCCTTTCGGACGCCATCCACCCGGAATCAGGCTTCCCCGTCCACCAGTGCGGTCCCGTTTGCCCACGGGTCACGGTCCCTCCCGGGAGGGAGCCAAGGGGACCCAAATTGGGCCGTCGGCCCCAGCCCGCCCTCCAGCCCCCATCCGATCCCCCCCGCGGGCCACGGAGAAATGAAGGGAAGAAGGCGGGGCGGGCTCCCTTACCGGATGGTTCCCCGGAAGGAATTCTTGAGCGGCGTGGACCCCACGTACAGAATATGCACTCTGGCAAAGCGAGAGTTGATGCTGGAAACCTGGGAGGAAGAAGATCGGGGAAGGGAAGATCTTGGCGGTTTAAACACGGCGAACTTGGGCTCTCCGGAGGATCTCGCTCAGAGACCCTTTGGAGAGTCTCCCGGGCTGCGGGGGATCGAGTGGAGAAGCCACCCGGTCCCCGGTGCCTCCCGCCAGGCTGTTTCAATACAGACGCTTCTTCGGTAGGGAGGTGACAGTGGGGACGACCGATAAACAGAGAAGACAGAAGCTCCTGGTCTTCATTTCGTCCTGGCCTTTCTCTGATCAATAGAGAGGCTGGTGGTAGCCCAACCTGGGGCTGTCTGGGGGAAGGCGGAGGCAGACTAAAGGTCTTGGGTGGGGAGAGTGCATTTCCCTGCTCAGAAGACGACCAGGCGTTCGGAGACTGACCAGCTCTGTGGCGCAAAATAGGTCTCCCCACCAGCCCTAGGCAAGATCTGTAGTTCATTCAATAGTATTTATTGAGCGCTTACTATGTGCAGAGCACTGTACTAAGCGCTTGGAATGAACAAGTCGGCAACAGATAGAGACGGTCCCTGCCCTTTGACGGGCTTACGGTCTAATCGGGGGAGACGGACAGACGAGAACGATGGCGATAGAGTCGAGGGGAAGATCTCGTAAAAGATCTCATAGTTGGAAGCCTTCCCTCCCCAGGTTCTCTCAAAGAATAATAATAATAATAATGTTGCCATTTATTTGTTAAGCGCTTACTATGTGCAGAGCACTCTTCTAAGCGCTGGGGTAGATACAGGGCAATCAGGTTGTCCCACCTGAGGCTCACAGTTAATCCCCATTTTACTGATGAGGAAACTGAGGCACAGAGAATAATAATGTTGGTATTTGTTAAGCGCTTACTATGTGCAGAGCACTGTTCTAAGCGCTGGGGTAGATACAGGGTAATCAGGTTGTCCCAC
Organism: Ornithorhynchus anatinus; assembly: GCF_004115215.2. Classification (NCBI taxonomy): domain Eukaryota; kingdom Metazoa; phylum Chordata; class Mammalia; order Monotremata; family Ornithorhynchidae; genus Ornithorhynchus; species Ornithorhynchus anatinus. The sequence continues at coordinate 124,733,061 of NC_041730.1, read as the reverse complement.
CTGAGGCTCACAGTTAATCCCCATTTTACTGATGAGGGAACTGAGGCACAGAGAAGTGAAGTGACTTGCCCAGAGTCACTCAGCGGACAAGTGGCAGAGTCTGGGATTCGAACCCATGACAAGAACGCAGGGGAACAGGGGCTTGGAGGGGGGGCAGCCCAAAAAGGCACACCTGGGCCACTGGGGGAAAGGGATGCTCACGCAGCTCTCCTTCTCCTTACATTTTCTGAAAGAATCATTACCTCACACCTTGCAGAAGGTCTTGGCGGGGAAGTGATGGGTGTGTGTGTATGTGTGTATATAATAATAATGTTGGTATTTGTTAAGCACTTACTATGTGCGAGCACTGTTCTAAGCACTGGGGGAGATACAGGGTCATCAGGTTGTCCCACGTGAGGCTCACAGTTAATCCCCATTTTACAGATGAGAGAACTGAGGCACAGAGAAGTGGCTTGCCCACAGTCACCCAGCTGACAAGCAGCAGAGCCGGCATTCGAACCCATGACCTCTGGCTCCCAAGCCCGGGCTCTTTCCACTGAGCCATGCTGCTTCTCTCTCTCTATCTATATATACGGTTTAAGACTCTCTTACCTTACAGGTGACAATTGATCCCACATCTGGCAGCAGCTGAGAGTCCATCTCTCTCACCACGGACACGACCGGCAGCTATATGGGGTACAGTGACAGGAAATAGGGCACCCACCTAAGTTCTAAGCTACTGGAAAAGGTATCGGTGGCACAGGGTTCAGGGGACAGAACAGCAACATCACTTGTGGTATTTAAGTGCTTAGTATGTGCCAAGCACTGCACTAAGCACCGGGGTGGATATGATGATGGTATTGTTAAGCGCTTACAATGTGCCGAGGGCTGCTCTAAGCGCTGGGGTAGATACAAGGTCATCAGGTTGTCCCACGTGGGGCTCACAGTCTCATTCCCCATTTTACAGATGAGGGAACTGAGGCTCAGAGACGCGAAGTGCCTTGCCCAAAGTCATACAGCAGACAATAATAATAATAATAACGTTGGTATTTAAGTGCTTACAATGTGCCGAGCGCTGCTCTAAGCGCTGGGGTAGATACAAGGTGGTCAGGTTGTCCCACGTGAGGCTCACAGTCTCAATCCCCATTTTACAGATGAGGGAACTGAGGCTCAGAGAAGTGAAGTGCCTTGCCCAAAGTCACATAGCAGACAACAATAATAATAATGTTGATATTTGTTAAGCACTTACTATGTGCCAAGTACTGTTCTAAGCGCTGGGCTACCTACAAGCTAATCAGGTTGTCCCACGTGGGGGCTCACAGTCTTAATTCTCATTTTACAGATGAGGTAACTGAGGCTCAGAAAAGTGAAGTGACTTGTCCAAGGTCCCAGAGCAGAGAATAATAATAATAATAATGTTGAAATCCGTTAAGCGCTTACTCTGTGCTGAGCACCGCTCTCAGTGCTGGGGTAATAATAATAATAATAATGTTGGTATTTGTTAAATGCTTACTGTGTGCAGAGCACTGTTCTAAGAGCTGGGGGAGATACAGGGTCATCAGGTTGTCCCACGTGAGGCTCACGGTTAATCCCCATTTTCCAGATGAGGAAACTGAGGCCCAGAGAAGTGAAGAGACTGGGTAAATACAAGGTAATCGGGTCGTCTCACAGTTTCAATCCCCATTTGAGGGATTGAGGGAGGGAAGGGACTGGCCCAGGGTCACCGAGCAGCCGAGGGGGATTCGAACCCACAACCTCTGACTCCCAAGCCCCGGCTCTTGCCGTTAGGCCATGCTGTTTTGCCCGCTTAACGGGAAGAGGATTATTATTGGTTTATGATTATTATCTGTCTCTGGGCGAAGGGGCCTGGCCGTGCTTCCCGGGGAGGGGGAAGCGGCGTGGCTCAGTGGAAAGAGCCCGGGCTTTGGAGTCAGAGGTCATGGGTTCGAATCCCGGCTCAGCCACTTGTCAGCTGGGTGACTTTGGGCAAGTCACTTCACTTCTCGGTGCCTCAGTTCCCTCATCTGTAAAATGGGGGTGAAGGCTGGGAGCCCCACGTGGGACAACCTGATTCCCCTGTGTCTAGAGAAGCAGCGTGGCCCAGTGGAAAGAGCCCGGGCTTGGGAGTCAGAGGTCATGGGTTCGAATCCCGGCTCGGCCACTTGTCAGCTGGGTGACTTTGGGCAAGCCACTTCACTTCTCTGGGCCTCAGTGACCTCATCTATAAAAGGGGGATTAACTGCGAGCCCCACGTGGGACAACCTGATTCCCCTGTGTCTAGAGAAGCAGCGCGGCCCAGTGGAAAGAGCCCGAGCTTGGGAGTCAGAGATCATGGGTTCGAATCCCGGCTCGGCCGCTTGTCAGCTGGGTGACTGGGGGCAAGTCACTTGACTTCTCCGGGCCTCAGTGACCTCATCTGTAAAAGGGGGATGAAGACTGGGAGCCTCCGGTGGGACCACCTGATGACCCTGTATCTCCCCCAGCGCTTAGAACAGTGCTCGGCACCGAGTAGGCGCTTAACAAATAGCAACATCCTTCTTCTTCTCCCAGAGTGCTCCGCGACGCCGAGTCATGTCAAGGGGCTCCCGAGGCCTCGATGGCCGTTGGAGGAGAAGGAAGAGGAGGAGGGGGGGGGGGGGGGGGCCACTCTCGGCCGGTCCCACTGGACTGGCCGCCCCCTCTGGACTGGCCGCCCCGGGGCTGGCGAGGGCAGGAGGAGGAGGAGGAGGAGGGCAAGTCACTTGGCTGGGCCTCACCGAGCCATTCTGGGCCGTCTTCAGCAGGCAGCCGGCCAGGGAGGCGAAGACGCAGCCGTGCCGGACGTAGGTGCCGCCGCCGGGGCTGCCCTCCTCCAGGTTGCACAGTCGCTCTCCTGCGGGCAAACCGGTGGGGTTGCCGCGGCCGCCCGGCCCCGCTCCCCGCTTTCCCCCCCCCGCCGCCCGGTCCCTGGCTCTCACCCGGCACACAGTACCGCACCGCCATGGCCGCTCCGGCCTCCTCCTCCTCCTCCTCCTCCTCCGCCTCCTCGGCCCCCCGCGGCCGCCCATTGGCTGCCGGGCATCACGTGGTCCCGGCCGAAAACTACAATTCCCAGCATGCCGCGGGAGGGGGGGGCCCGCTCCGGCGCCTGCGCCGTGGGGCGGGGGCCGGGAATGGCGGGCCGGAGGCAGCGCTGAGCAGGACAGGAGGCCGGCGGCGCCGAGGGGCGTCCACTACAGGTACGGAACCGGTTCGGTCCGGTCCTCTAGGATCCTCCCCCGCAGGGCCCGGGCCTCCCGATGCGGGCGGGCGCGCCACCCGCAGGCCGAGCTGTCCCCGGGGAGGCCGCCAGGGGGCGGTAGGGCCCACCCGGTCCCATCCATCCATCAATCAATCAATCATTCATTCATTCAATAGTATTTACGGAGCGCTTCCTAGGTGCAGAGCACTGGACTAAGCGCTTGGAATGGACAGTTCGGCCACAGAGAGAGACCATCCCTGCACAACGACGGGCTCACAGTCTAATCGTGGCTCCGCCGGAAGAGCCCGGGCTGGGGGCTTGTCCATTCCAAGCGCTTAGTCCAGTGCTCTGCACCTAGGAAGCGCTCAATAAATACCATTGAATGAATGAATGAATGGGGGGAGACCGAGGTCGTGCGTTCGAATAATGATAATAATAGTGATGTTAGTATTTGTTAAGCGCTTACTAGGTGCAGAGCACTGTTCTAAGCGCTGGCGGAGATACAGGGGCATCAGGGGCTCACAGTCTTCATCCCCATTTTACAGATGAGGTCACTGAGGCCCAAAGAAGTGAATAATAATAATACTGTTGGTATTTGCTAAGCGCTTACTAGGTGCAGAGCACTGTTTTAAGCGCTGGGGGAGACCCAGGGTCATCAGGTGGTCCCACGTGGGGCTCACAGTCTTCATCCCCATTTTACAGATGAGGGAATGGAGGCACAGAGAAGTGAAGTGACTTGCCCACAGTCACCCAGCCGACAAGTGGCAGAGCGGGGATTCGAACCCATGACCTCTGACTCCCAAGGCCAGGATCTTTCCACTGAGCCACGCTGTTTCTCTGAATCCCCCCCACACCCTCCTGCCACTGGTCCGCCCGGTGACTTGGGGCAAGTCACTTGACTTCTCTGGGCCTCAGTGACCTCATCTGGAAAACGGGAAGAATAATAATAATGATGATGATGATGACGACATTTGTTAAGCGCTTACTGTGTGCCAAGCACTGTTCTAAGCACTGGGGAGGATACAAAGTGATCAGGGGCTCACAGTCTTAATCCCCAAGACTGTGACCCACGGGGGACAACCTGATTAACATGCCCAGCGCTTAGAACAGTGTCAGCGCTTCACAGATACCATCGTCGTCATCATGTATTGAGCGCCTACACTCCGAGCAGAGCACTGTAGGAAGCGCTCGGGAGAGGAGAGAAGCGGCGTGGCTTAGCGGAAAGAGCCCCGGCTTGGGAGTCAGAGGTCGTGGGTTCGAATCCCGGCTCTGTCACTTGTCAGGTGGGTGACTTTGGGCAAGTCACTTCACTTCTCTGTGCCTCAGTGACCTCATCCGTAAAATGGGGATGAAGACTGTGAGTCCCACGTGGGACAACCTGATCAAGATTGTATCCCCTCAGTGCTTAGAACAGTGCTTTGCACTTAGTGAGCACTTAAATGCCATCATTATTATTATTATTTTTACATCTCCGAGAAGCCCACCCTGATTAAGCCCTCTTCCATTCCCTTCTGTGCCGCTTACTTGCTCCATCATTCGTCTTCCCTACCATCCCCACAGTACATATGTATTAGACTGTATATATCTGTAATTTTGTAATTGTCTATATTAATGTCTGTCTGCCCCTCTAGACTGTGAGCTTGTTGTGGGCAAGAATGGGTCTGTTATTTGGTACTCTCCCAAGTGCTTACTACAGTGCTTTCCACACAGTAAGCACTCAATAAATATGATTGCAGTGAATGGAAAATAATAATGATGTTGGTATTTGTTAAGTGCTTACTATGTGTCAAACACTCTTCTAAGCGCTGGAGTAGCAGCGTGGCTCAGTGGAAAGAGCACGGGTTTAGGAGTAAGAGGTGATGGGTTCTAATCCCGGCTCCACCACCTGTCAGCTGTGTGGCTTTGGGCAAGTCACTCGACTTCTCGGTACCTCAGCCTCATCTGTAAAATGGGGATTAAGACTGTGAGCCTCATGTGGGACCATCTGATTACCCTGTATCTACCCCAGTGCTTGGCACATAGTAGACACTTAACAAATACCAACATTATTATTATTGTTACAGGGTAGTCAGGTTGTCCCTCATGGGGCTCACACTTTTAATCCCCATTTTCCAGATGAGGTCACCGAGGCACAGAGAAGTGAAGTGACTCGCCCTAAATCACACAGCTGATAAGCGGCAGAGGTGGGATTAGAACCCATGACCTCTGACTCCCAAGCCCGGGCTCTTTCCACTGAGCCACGCTGCTTCTCCGCTGATAGCAGACACATTCCCTGCCCACAACGAGTTTCCAGTCTAGCCTGCTGAACATGGGCTGTTTAACCTGCCCCCCACCCTACCCCAAGTCCCCCTCCCTTTGCCACCAGGGCAGATGGAAGTGGGGCTGAGAGCCTAAGCCCTCATTTCCCCTCTTTGCTTTCCCCTGTGTGTCGACTAAGCGCTTAGTCCAGTGCTCTGCCCGTAGTAAGCGCTCAATAAATAAGATTGAATGAATGAATGACTATGCACTTGGCTGGGTACCCCTTGGCACTTAGAAACTCACACTCTGTATAATCATAATAATGTTGGTATTTGTTAAGTGCTTACTATGTGCAGAGCACTGTTCTAAGCGCTGGGGTAGATACAGGGTAACACTGGTATTTGGTAAGCGCTTACTATGTGCAGAGCACTGTTCTAAGCGCTGGGGTAGATACAGGGTCATCAGGTTGTCCCCCGTGAGGCTCACAGTCTTCATCCCCATTTTACAGGTGAGGTCACCGAGGCACAGAGAAGTGAAGTGACTTGCCCACAGTCACAGAGCTGACAAGTGGCAGAGTGGGGATTCGAACCCTTGACCTCTGACTCCCAAGCCCGGGCTCTTTCCACTGAGCCACGCTGCTTCCCAATGTGTATGTCAGTATACTTCTATTTCCCCTATCGGTAATTGATTTTAATGCCTCTCTCCCCCTGTAGTCCGTAAACTCCTTTTGGGCGGGGGGTCATGATGATGGTATCCGTTAAGCACCTACTAGGGGCCAGGCACTGTACTAAGCGCCGGGGTGGACACAGGCAAATCAGGTTGGACGCAGTCCCTGTCCCATGACCACCAACACGTGGGTTCTGATCCCGGCTCCACCACGTGTCTGCTGTGTGACCTTGGGCGGGTCGCTTTACTTCTCTGGGCCTCGGTTCCCTCATCTGTAAAATGGGGATGGAGAGCGTGAGCCCCACGTGGAACGGCGACCGTGTCCAACCCGATTTACTTGTATCCACCCCAGCGCTTAGTACGGTGAATGACATATAGTAAGCGCTTAGCACATGCCATGATTATTGTTTGGAGGGATTTGGGCATCAGCATGGGAAGCGGGCACGGGCCAGGCCCTCTGGGGTAGAAGCCTCTGCCTCAGTGGCAGCTCACTGGCACTTGCGTAGCCTCTGCAGGGCAGCCTCTCTCTTCCGCGGTTAATCCCAGCTCATTTTCCTCGTGGTGGAAGAGTTTAGAATGGCCACACATTGTCAGTGGTTTCACGGAGCTCTAGTTGGAGCCTTTCTTGCGTCCTTTCATTTCCGGAGAACGGGAGGAGGAGGATGAAGAAGTAGGTTGAGGTGCTGGAAGACGAAGCTTGGAAGGAGCCGGAGGGCCGGACCCCGAGAGGCACCGTCCAGGGCGAGGGCAGGGAATGCGTCTATTATTATGGAGTATAGTGCTCAATAAATACGATTGATTGGCCGACTCAGAGGAGAAGATGTTAATGACTGAGATGGGGGAAGACGAAGAGGGAAGGAGGGAGAGAAAAGAGGTCCATGCTGTAGGCCTGAACGAGTGCGAGAATAATAATAATAATAATAATAATAATGTTGGTATTTGTTAAGCACTTACTATGTGCCGAGCACTGTTCTAAGCGCTGGGGTAAACACAGAGGAATCAGGTGGTCCCACGTGGGGCTCACAGTCTTAATCCCCATTTTACAGATGAGGTAACTGAGGCACCGAGAAGTTAAGTGACTTGCCCAAAGTCACACAGCTGACAAGTGGCCGAGCCTGGATTTGAACCCATGACCTCTGACTCCAAAGCCCGGGCTCTTTCCACTGAGCCACGCTGCTTCTCAGAAACAGAGAAGTTAAGTGACTTGCCCAAAGTCACACAGGTGATAAGTGGTGGAGCCAGGATTAGAACCCACCACCTCCGACTCCCAAGACCATGCTCTTGCCACTAAGCCACGCTGCTTCTTTAGATGCAGGTGGGGCATAATAATAATGTTGGTATTTGTTAAGCGCTTACTATGTGCAGAGCACTGTTCTAAGTACTGGGGGAGATACAGGGTCATCAGGTCGTCCCACGTGGGGCTCACAGTAAATCCCCATTTTCCACATGAGGGAACTGAGGCCCAGAGAAGTGAAGGGACTTGCCCACAGTCACACAGCTGACAAGTGGCGGAGCCGGAATTCGAACCCGTGACCTCTGACTCCCAAGCCCGGGCTCTTTCCACTGAGCCACGCTGGGCCAAGCGGGGGCATCCAGGAAGAGAATCTGGAGGGGTGCAGGGTGGCGCTGGGAGGAGCAGCACGACGCAGTGAATAGAGCCCGGTCACGGGTTCTAATCCCGGCCCCGCCACTTGTCTGCTCTGGGGCAAGCCACTTCACTTCTCTGTGCCTCAGTTACCTCGTCTCTAAAATGGGGATGGAGACGGTGAGTCCCTTGCGGGACAGGGACTGTGTCCAACTCAATTTCCTCGTATGCACCCCAGCGCTTAACCGATACCACGGTGATTATTATTCCCAGGCCGGGCCCATGGGACCCAGCTGCCTTTTTCCTCGGAGATTTCCTTGTTTGTCTAGCAGGGAGCTTCAGCCTTAGCCCTTGAGGCGGGCGATTAGGGGAGGGGTCCCGATTCGGGTGGGGATACAGATGGGACAGGGCAGCTAGAAGGTTCAGAAGCGCCCCCGAACCCAGCTCGGGCGTCCTGGCCCCGTCACCTCGGCTCCCCGTCCTCCGTCAGAGGAGACGTGAGAGCCGGGCCCGCCCGGCGCCCTCCCAGCCCTCCCGAAGGCCGGCTGTTTCCCGGCCTCGCGCGCCTCCGGGAATCGCCGGCAATCCCGGCGGTCGGGGTGCGTCCACCGGAGCCCCGTCCAGAAGGGCCTTCCCTCTCGGGCCGGGGTGGCGGCTCGGCTCACGCCACCTTCCTCCCCCGGGGCAGCGCCGGGAGCCGGTGGGGGCCGGGGAAAGGCGGACGGGTAATGGCGCCTCAGGCCCGGGGCCGCCCCGGACTCACGGCTCAGGCCGGCGGGCTCGGCCCGGGCCCTTATTCCGTGTCCCCCGCCCGCGGCAGGGGACCATGCCCGGCCGCCGGAGCCTGGCCCTGGGGCCGCTGCGTCACTGCCTACGCCGTTGGCTGCGCCGCCGCTGGCCGGCCCCGCTGCGGAGCCTGGGGCTTCGCTGGCGGTACGGCCGGCTGTGCCTGCGCTCTCTGCTCTACAACTCCTTCGGCGGCAGCGACGCGGTCATCGACGCCCTCTTCGAGCCCATCTACTGGCTGGTGGACCACGTGACCCGCTGGTTCGGGGTGGTGAGTGGCCCCCGGGGGCTCTCGGGAGGGAGGACCCGGCACCCCCCGCCGCGGCCCGCGCGCCGGTCCCGGCCGGCGGAGCGCCGACCTGACCGCCGCCGGCCCCGCCAGGTGTTCGTGGCCCTGGTGGTCGTGCTGACCGGCTCCATCGTGCTCATCGTCTACCTGTGTGTCCTGCCCCTCATCCTGCGGACCTACTCCGTCCCCCGCATCTGCTGGCACCTCGTCTACGGCCACTGGAACCTGCTGCTCATCGTCTTCCACTACTACCAGGCCGTCACCACCTCCCCTGGACACCCGCCTCAGGTCGGGCCCGCGGCGGGGAGGGGGAGGGGGCGCGCCGCGGCGGCGGGGGCGGGTCCGGGGGCCCGGTCGGCCGGGGGCGGGAGGCCCAGGCCGGGACCGCCGCGGGCTCTTCTCTCCCACCCAGGACAAGAGCGAGGTCGCCACCGTGTCCATCTGCAGGAAGTGCATCTACCCCAAGCCGGCCCGAACGCACCACTGCAGCATCTGCAACAGGTGGGTGGCGGCGGCTTCCCTCCGCCCTCGGGTCCCGCGGTCCCTTCCCGCCCGCTGCCCTCTGCTCGCGCCCCCGGGGTGGGCGGCGGCCCGGCCGGCGGCCCCGGCTGCCGGGCTGGGGGTGGGGCGAAGCGTCCCCTCGCGCTGGACTCACCTCTCGGCCTGCTCCCTTCCCTGCAGGAACCAAAGCTACAGGGCCTTGTCTCTCCCTTCCCAGGTGCGTGCTGAAGATGGATCACCACTGCCGTATCCTTTCTCCAGGCCTTCCGGGGCGGGGGGGCCGCCCGGGATTAGAGGTTTCCAACCTCCGGCCTCCCGTCCCGCCCGGGAGAGCCTCTGAGCGGGGCTCGGGCTTCTGCCGCCGTCGGAGAGGACGGGGAGGAAGGCTGAGGGGCGGCCGCTTCCTGGGCGAAGGGAAAGCCGGGGGGGCTCTGGCGTAGGGAAAGGGGCACGGGGGTCCTCGTCCTTTTCCCTGAGGGGACCGGACGGGCTCGCCGGCAGGGCCGCCGGACACCGACCGACGTCCCTTTCCAAAGCGCCCGTCCTGCGTCGGCCTCTTCCTCGGCAAAGCGCCCGTCCTGCGTCGGCCTCTTCCTCGGTCAGTGGCGGCTGCCCGCCTCCCCCGGCGGGACCGGGGCCGAGCGGGCACCGGGGGCCGCGGCTGTCCGGCGGGAGCCCGCCCGGCTGCCCTCGGCTCTCGCCGGCCGAAGCGCGGGACCGGAGGCGGGAGCGGGAAGCGGCTAGGACGGGGACCTGAGGCGGGAAGGCCCACGGGGCCCGCTTTCATCTGCCCGCCGTGGTCCTTAACGCCCCTGCCGCCAGCCTGGTTGAACAACTGCGTGGGTCACTTTAACCACCGCTACTTCTTCTCTTTCTGCTTCTTCATGACCCTGGGCTGCCTCTACTGCAGCTTCAGCAGCTGGGACCTGTTCCGGGAGGCCTACGCCGCCATCGAGGTGACCGCCCCCTCCCCCCGACGCCATCCCCCCGAGGAGGGCCGGGCCCGGGGAGGGGTGTTCCGGCCCGGGCGGGCGGGCCGGGTGACCGGGCACGACCTGTGCTCTTCTCCATCCCCTTAGAAAATGAAACAGCTCCACAAGGACCGACCCCAGGCGACGGTCAACCAGGTGTGCTGTCCTCACCGCCCCCGCCTCCTGCTGCCCAGGCCCGGGGCCGGACCCCCCGCCTCGGCTCGGGCCCGGGGACGTCTGGGGGCCGCGGGGGACGGCCTCCGGGTGTCGGTCCGACACGCTGGGGAGAACGGGCCGGGGCCAGCGGCCGGCAGAGCCTCCCGGGCGGCCCCGTTACCGCTGGCCTGAGCAGCGGAGGAGTCTGTGAGGGCGCGTGGAGTGGGGCTTCGGGTCAGGGAGAGAGAGGCCGGGGGACGAGCGGTCTCGGCCTGGTCTGGCTGCCTTTGGCTCCCGGGGGCGTATCCCCAGGGGCTCGGAGATCGCCGCCGCCCCGACCGCCCGGGTTCCGCTGCGCTTGTGGCCTCGGTCGTTAACTCTCCGTCTCCCGAGCCCTTGCATGTCCCTACCCTGATCCCACGTCGGTCGTATTTCACGTCGGCTACCGGTACGACCCCGCCGGGCCCGGCCTCCGGGCGTGTTCCGCGCCCCCCTCCCGGCCCTCCGCCTGCCGCCTACCCTGAAGGCCGAGCCCCTCGCTGGCACCTCCCCCGCATGGCCGCCTCGGCTTGGGCCGCTGGGTGACGGTGGGCGCCTTCTGCCGGCTGGGCTCCGCCCGACGATCCCCCGCTCCCTCTGCGGCCCTGTCCTCGCCCGCTTCCCTTCCCACCCCGCCCCGCGGGGCCCCGGGGCGCTGAGCCGGCCTTGCCCTTCTGTCTTGCAGACCTATCACCAGACCCCACCCCCGCCCTTCTCCTTCTGGGAAAGGTTGTCCCACAAAAGCATCATCTACCTCTGGGTCCTGTGCAGGTAAGCTTGGTTCCCCGTCCCGGGGAGACGGGTTTCCTCCCGACGGCGCCACAGGCGGGCGAGCGTGGTGGGACCTCGCTGGCCGGGAGGTCCCGCCAGTCGTTCCCGCCTCCACCCGGCTCGGGGGGTGGTGGGACGGGGCAGCGCAGGCAGGGGCCGGACCTCGCCTTCCAGGCTGGAGCCGTGAGCCTCCGGGCTACGGGGTCCGGCCGCGGGCGGCCCGCACAGACAGCCGAGCCCTGCCCCCTCCCGCCAGTTCGGTAGGGCTGGCCCTAGGGCTCCTGACTCTGTGGCACGCGGCCCTCATCAGCCGGGGGGAGACCAGCATCGAGCGGCACATCAACAGGAAGGAGCGGCAAAGGCTTCAGAAGAAAGGCAAGGTGAGGGGAGGGGCCCCGCCGGCGGGAGGAGGTGGTCCTCCCGGACCCACGGGCTCCGGCCGGCGGGGCCGCGCGCCTCCGGGCACAGCCGGGTTCTTCGCTGGCCTCAGGTCTTCAGGAATCCATACAACTACGGCTTCCTGGACAACTGGAAGGTGTTCCTGGGTGTGGACGCGGGCAGGTGAGAGCGGCGTGGGCCCGGTGGAACCGGGGTGGGGACGGAAGGCAGCCTCCAACGGGGCCCCCCCGGCAGCCAGCTCCACAGGCAGAAGGGACGCATCGTCCTCCGAACCGACTGCCGGGCCCACCCCGCAGGCAGAGCCGCTGGGGCAGCGGCCCGCCCCAGCTGCAGCCACTTCCTCCACCCGTCCCTCACTCACACCCAGCCCTCGGGGGTGGGGACGGCGGTCGGAGGGAAGAAGCCGGCCACATCCTGGACAGAGGGCGAGAACCGGTGCGAGCCGTCCTCGCCGGCTCTGGTTGGCACCCAGCAAGTGGGAACACCTCTGGGGTGGAGGGGGCGGCCTCTAAGCCCAGGGTCCCTCCGTCTGTCTTTCACACAGGCACTGGGTCACTCGCGTCCTCCTGCCTTCCCGGCACCCGCCCCCCGGGAGCGGGCTGAGCTGGGACTCCCCACTGTGCGCCAGCACACGCCCCCTCGCCCTGCTGGCCGTGTAGCTGGGACTCCCCAGGACCCCGACACGGCCCAGCTCCCGGGCCTCGGCCCGTCGCACTCCCCGGCCGGCCCCGGCGGCGGAAGGCCGGGCTCGGAGCGGCCCCGGCGCCCGCCCCCGTCCGCAGGAGGGGCCGGTCCCTTCCTCCTCCCGGCGGCGAGGCGGAGAGCCGACGGGGGGGACTGATTCCCCGGGGAGGAGGGGGCCGCTGCTAAGGACCTCACGGTCACCTTTCCGGCTCTGCTACTGTGGCAGAAATAAAGGGATTTGGTTTTGTAAGAAGTTAAGGCTGCTGCTCTTCTCTCAGAGTGCGGACCGGGCTGCCCTTTTCCCGTCAGGTTCACGCTGACCGAAGGGATTCTCTCCAGCTGCCGGCTCTGCTGCCCGCTGAGGAACAGAGCTCTAGGCATTCGGTGCGGCAGGGTGGCGTTTGGCCAGCCCGTCTCAGATGCCCGAGCCTGGGGCTAGATTACAGTATTTGCCACCTACTGCCTTAGTGTGAAACCAGCCCCCGTGGGACCGGGTTGTGGGAAAAGTGTGTAGGAGGGCGTGGGATGGTGGGGTGGGTGTTACTGGGCTAGACTGGAGCTAACACTAACAACTGTGATATTTATAAAGCGCTTTCTATATGCCAAGCGCTGTTCTAAGAGCTGGGGTAGATACGGGGTGATCCGGTTGGCCGACGTAGGGCTCACCGTCTTAATCCCCATTTTACAGATGAGGTCACTGAGGCAAAGAGAAGCAGCGTGGCTCAGTGGAAAAGAGCCCGGGGTTTGGAGTCAGAGGTCATGGGTTTGAATCCCGGCTCGGCCACTTGTCGGCTGTGTGACTGTGGGCAAGTCCCTTCGCTTCTCTGGGCCTCAGTTACCTCATCTGTAAAATGGGGATGAAGACGGTGAGCCCCACGTGGGACAACCCGATTCCCCTGTCTCTCCCCCAGCGCTTAGAACAGTGCTCTGCACATAGTAAGGGCTTAACAAATACCAACATCATTATTATTATTATTAAGTGCTTTGTCCAAGGTCAAACGGCAGACAAGTGGCGGAGCTGGAATTAGAACCCACGTCCTCTGATTCCCAAGCCCGGGTTCTTACCACTGACCCACACTGCTGCATCTCTGAAGACTTAAGCCCCTCTCAGACCAGGTTCAAGTCACGAGAGAGAGGGGTTGGGGGGTGAGGGTTGTGTGTGGCTTCATAGGTGTGGGGGCTCTCCCCTCTGCCTCCACAAACCAGCGGAGGAGTGTGTATTCTTGCAGGAAGAATGGCCTCAGCTGGGTCCCAGCCTGGGGACAAGCCATTTTACCCAAAAGAGGTTTATTCATTTACCAGTTGGCACCTCCGACACAGCGGCTTTAAGCCTCGAAGGCTCCGGCCTTTCTCTTCACAGGTGTTGGAAGGTGTGCGGGGCACATACCCGCCCCCCCATCACACTCTCATTCTCTCTCACACACAGCACACCCCTTCACTATCCGTTAGCAGTTCAGATTGCCGGGTTCCTGCTCCCGAGTACCAGGCTCCAAGCCTTGGAGGGCTTCTGCCCGGGTGGGCACCGCCACCCTGCGGGGCAGGGGAAGGGCCAGGCCCGCTAGTCAGTCCGGGTTAGATCGTCCATCCGTGCAGGCGGGTCCGGGGCCGCGGCCTCAGCTTCCCGGGCTCCCCAGCAGGAACCTGCGGGAGAGGGGACAGGGTGGCAGAGGGCCGGGCTGCCCCCAGCCCACCCGGACGCCCACCACTCCCCAGCGGGAACCCGCGGGGCCCCCCCCAGGTAGGTCACTCACCACTGGCCCCGCGCCGACACGGCTTCCCGGCGCACCAGTCTCTTCTTGTCATCCAGGGGCCGGGCCAAGGCTCGGATCACCTGCGGCTTGTAGGGCAGCAGCTGTGGAGGAGGAGGCACCCTCATGGGGGTGCCGGCGGCCCCCCACGGGGCAGAGGCGGGAGGAGGCCGGGGCCGTGCTCTACACCCCCCCCCAACCCTCAACCGGCCGGGGACCGCGGCTGTCGAGGGGGAAGCCCGGGATCCTTCCTCTCTTCCGAAGCGGCTTCGGCTACGGGGTCGGTCATCCCGGCTAAGAGCCGGGGAAGGGAGGCTCGAAGCGTGGGATGGGCACCTGCCGGGGCCGGTCGGCGATCGAACCTCTACGGCGGCCTCGTGACCGGGCCCGAGCTGGCCTGGGCCCCGGGTCGCGCCTCTGGGGTCGGGAGGTCCGGGCGGGGCGGGAGGTGAGGGGCTGGGGTTGGAGTTGAGATCGGGGCCTACCCTTTCTGGCTCACCACGGGGGCGACAAGAGCAGACGGGGGCGGGGGGGGGACGACTTACCACGGGGATCGGCAGCCTGGTGAGCGCGTGGAGGCACTGCAGGGCCGCAATCCGGACCGCCTGGAAGCCAGAGCCGGGAGGTGAAGGGGGAGGCCGGGGAGGCGATCCCGGCCCGGCGGAGAGCGGGCCAGGCACGGGGGCCCTGCGGCGGACGTACTCACCATGGCCGGGCTGCCGCTCAGGTTCAAGAACCTGGTGACGAGCGTGTCGACGTGGAGACTCATCACCTGGGGAGCGTCCAGCAGCAGGGGCTGCAGGCAGCCGAGGGTAGACAGTTGGACCCCCCGGTCCGGACAGGCTAAGGCCTCCAGCAGGAGGGAGAGTAGCTGTGGGGCGACAGGACCGGTCTCGGGGTGCCCGCAGCCACCCGCCCCACCCCCGTCTCCGCCGTGCGGAGGCCCCGCCCCACCCGGCCCCGGGCAGCCCCTCACCGTCGGCAGTTCCGGCACGAGCACGGGTTTGGGCAGACTGTTGAGCACGTGAGACAGGCCCTTCAGGTAGTTCGGCTTCACGTCTGCGGGGACGGGGAGAGCCGGGGGTCGGGGGGCGGTGTCACGGTTACCTCGACGGCTCCCTCCACCCGGGCCTCTCCCTTCCAACCAAGGAGGCCGGGGCGGGCGGCGGGAGGGGGCGGGGACTCGGCCCGGGGGTGGGGGCCGGGGGCAGACAGCCGTCCCGCGGATCGGCTGGCGAGCCACCTCGCTGCCCCACGGGAGACGGAAGCAGGGAGAGGCGCAGGGTTCCGGGGGGGGCGGGGGTCCCAGAGGCCCTTCCCGGCCCCGCCTGACCTGGGTGGGCAGCGTGGAAGCCGCGGACCAGAGCGGGCACGTTGTCGGTGAAGAAGCGCTGGCGGAACATGAGGCGGACGTCGGCGTGGCCCGCCCGGTGCAACACATCCGAGGAGTCGGTCATGAGCAGACGGAAGCCGTCGGCTACCGTGGGGCCCAGCTCCGGGTCTCCCAGGAGGCCCGTGAGCTGCGGGGGGTGGAGGGGAGAGAAGGCAGGCCTTCAGCCCGAGGCAGAGAAAGGGAGCGGACCTGGGTCGGTGGGGGGGATGCCTGCCCCCGCGGCCCCTGGCTCCCCTCTTACCCGATCCGTGAGGCAGGAGCTGAGGGGATGGTAGCGGAGGATCAGGGCTTTGGTGACCTGCAGGCACGAGCTGCTCTTGCTGGCGGCGGAGGCCCGGCGGCCCGCACCCCAACCCACGGCCCCTCGCCCGGTTCGCCGGCCGCCCGCCCCTCTGCCCCGGCCCGGCCTCGCACGCCCCCTTACCCAAAGGAGCAGGGTGAAGGCCGGAGTCCGCTGGGGCCCCAGGGCCAGCCCGCCTTCCACCCTCTCTCTGGCCGCCTGCAGAAATTCATCCAGCTGCTGTCCTAAGAGGGAGGGGAAGGTGCTGAGGGGGTCGGTCCCCGGTCCTCCCTCCCCTGCCTGGTCTTCAGGAGCCCAGAACGTTCCCCGGCGGGCCCCGGAAACAGACCGGGCCCGACGGGGGAAGCCCCCGGGCCCGCCGCCGCCAGCGGGACCGGGGCTGAAACCGCACTCCCCGCCTCGGGGTCGTCCGCTGAGCCGGGGTACCTGCCGGGTGCTTGTTCAACAGTCCTGCAAAGCATTTGGCGGCGGCGGTGCGGGAGAAGGGGCAGTCCTGGCTGAAGCTCAGGGCCAGCAGCTCCTGCAGGAGCCGGTCCAGCTGAGGGATCTCCACCTGAGGAACACCACCTGGCTACGCGACAGGGCCAGAGCTCTCCCGGGCATCCCCGACGGGCGAGGCCGAGGAGGGGCGGCCGTGCCCGCTGCTCCAGCCCGGGACCCCGGCTGGGAGGGGGAGAGACTGCGTCGACGGGGCCTCCCCCCTAAGCCTCGGGTTCCCCCGTCCCACGGTCCCGACGCCCCCACACGCTGTCCTGCTCACTTACATTCCGGGGCAGGGAGCAGACAAAAGCCATGAGCAGGGCCACCAGGCGCCTCTGCCCCGAGGGGCAGTGTTGATCCTGGGGAAAGGGGAGGGGAGACGAGCAGCAGCTGGGTGACCCCGGCCCACAGCCGTCCCGAACGGCCAGCGGGTGAGGGAGAGGGAAGCCCAGACCCGTGACTCGAGCCCCACTGGTCCGGGAGGGGTAAGGGGTGGCCTGATCCGGGATCCCCGCTGCTTACCTGGAAGGGCAGGAACTTGCAGGGGAAGCTGTTCTCTGGCAAGAAGGAGACATTGCCATCCAAGAAGAGGGGCACGATCTGGGCAGCACTGCGGGCAGCCAGGCTGGGGGCCGAGTGCCCGCTCGTCACCCAGGGAGGCTGCTGCCGCCCCCCCGATCCGGCCCCCGCCCCCCACCCAGAATGTGGTCGGGGGTGGCGTGTGTGAGGGTGTGTCGGGGGGAGGGGGAGATCTGGGTGCCCGTCCCCGGGGTCATCTCCCAAAAGAGCAGCCGGGCCCGGGGCTCAGTGCACTCACTCGGGGCTCAGGTGGGTGCTGGCGGTGCTGACGACAGACACCATGGCTGCCAAGACGTCTTCCTCCAGCAGCAGCGGTAGCTGCCCCAGAGCCGGGGGGTCCTTCTCTACAAGAACAAAAGGCCAGTGGAGGAAAATCAGGGCCAGGAACATATCCACCGCCAGCCGAGGAGGACATTTCAGGGGCAAGGGAAAGACCACCCTCCCCCCGGGGATGCCCTTGTGTGACACTAACGGGCAGAAACCCGGCCCGCCTCACGTCTTGAGTGTTTTGCCCCCACCCCGCCCAGAGCTGTCCGGTTCCGCTGTGACATGTGGCAGGAAGATGGGGAGGAGGAAAGGCACTGGGTTCCAGCTCCATCTCTGGCTCAGCCCGGGCAAGACAGACCCAAAATGAACCCTCAGAGGAGCTTCTGCATCTTTCGCATCTGCCACCAGCCTGGGTGCGAGGCAGTGGGCGGGACGGCACCGCTTCGGGGCACTGCCCCGGCCAGGCGGCCAAACGGGAACAAAACAGGGCCTGGACAGGTCAGGCTCTGCACCGCATCAGCCTTTCCAGGCCCCAGCGGGGTCAGGGCAGGGACAGGGGCCGGGCCGGGACCGGTCCCGACACGATGGGACTGCACACATCAAGCAAAGTCCACAGGTGGGCACGATGGCCCCACTCCACAGCTGTACAGGGAGAGGACAGGGGGTCTCTGTGTGTGGGGGGGGTCACCTGGCATGGAAGCCTGCACTGCCAGGGCGAGGAGGCAGGGCACGGTGGTCTGGTGGAAGTACCAGCAGCTCTCAGGGTCCCGCTGGCACTGCCCAGCCACAAGCTGGAGGCTGCGACAGATGGCGATGACCTCGCTGGCGTCGGCAGCCACGTTCCCTGCGGGGAGACCAGCCTTCGAATCCCGCCCCCGCCTGGGGCCTCCCCGGACGGCGGCCCCCGGCTGCCGGGAACACCGGAGCCAGCGGGGGGGGGGGGAATGCGACCAGGGTCGCGTCCCCTCTTCCGGTCGAGAGCGTGGGATGTGGCTTCGGAGACCGGGCGGTCCACCCTCCGGCCGTCTCCCAGCGAAACATTAACTCTGCTCCTCCGAGGCCCGTCGCCGCCCGGTTCTTCTCGGTTTCTATCCCACCCCTGCCGGCGACCGGGAGCGAGCCGGCTTGTGCTGAACCTCCCCTTGGTGACCTTACCCTCCAAGGCTTCCTGGCTTCTTGCCGCCTCCCCGGCTAGACTACGATCTCCTGAAGGGTAGGGATCGCGTCAACTCACGCGGTTGTTCCGTGGTACTTTCCCCAGCGCGATAAATTCCATCCACCGATGGCCGCACTCAAGAGGAGCGGCTCAAGGCCCTACCCAAACCTAGGCGGCCCTGCCTCCCCCTTCCCTTCCCACGCCCACCCCGTCCCATCACCTCGATGCAGCTGGCGGAGGTGCTGCAGCAGCAGGGGCAGGGTCTCCCGCACCAGGCTGGGGTGCGTGGACACGGCCGACAGGGCCCGTAAGCAACGCAGGCGCCGGGCGCAACGCGGGGGCTTGTCTCCGCCCGCCTGCTCCGTCACTTCTGAAAGCCAAGCGTGGGCAGGGCTGAGGGGGGCGGGCTCCGAGCCCCGCCTCCGCCGCCTCCTCCTCCCCTCCACTTCCCACCTTACACGTCTGCCGGGGGGGGCGGGGGACGGTCCAAGCCCCGGCTCGTACCTGCGCGTAGCTCCTCCGCCAGCCGAGGTACCAGGTGCCGACCGAAGGCTTCTGGGTAGAGGGTGGCCAGCGTCCCCGACGCTTCCATGGCTGCCACGCTGCCGGGAGAACCGCGCCAGCTGAGTCCCGGCCACTGGCACGCGTCCCCGGGGGCTTAGCTCAGAAGCAGTCTCACGGAAAGCGCCCGGGGGTCGGACGACCTGGGTTCTGACCCCGACTGCCGCTTGCCTGCTGCGTGACCTCAACCAAGTCACTCGCTTCTCTGTTCCCTTAGCTGCAGAATGGGCATTCGAGACATCCTCTCCCTCCTACTTAGACTGGGAGCTCCACTTGAGACCTGGTGAACCGTGCCCGACCCGATTAGCGCTTGGACCAGTGTTTGGCACATAGTAAGCGCTTAACAGATACCATCATTATGATGATCTTGGATCTACCCCAGTGCCTAGTAGAGTGCTTGGCACAGAGTAAGTTCTTAAAATACCACTATTATTATGTGGTAATTGTGAGAGTGGGGATCCTAAAGGCTCCTTCGCGCCACGCAAGGGTGGGCACAATTCACTGCCAGGAAGGTGTGGAGGAGGCAGTCATTTCCAGAGAAGGGCAGCTCCGGAGAGGGGACTCTGGGGCGGAGGGAGAGCAGGGGGCGGGCCCCCTCCACTGTCACCGTGGCCCCACAGCGAGGCCGGAGTGCGGGAGCGCAGGGTTCCTGGGTCAGCCCAAGGTAAGCCCTCCCCCCTCAAAGGGGCACTTTGCCCTCCGTCGTCACCAGCTCTGGGAGTCCTCGGGCAGGAAGATCAGCCGCTGCAGGTGCCCCACGACCACTTCCAGATCCCCGGCGGACAGAAGTCCTGTAACCCAGGGAGGGGGACGTCACGGCTTCTTCTCTCCCACCCTCCCCACAGCCTTCCAAGATTCACAAGGAGACTCTGGAAAACCCAGCGTGAGTCGGGGGGGTGGGGGGGGGCCCGGGTCTGCCCCTCGCACCCAACACCTCCAGGGACAGAAGCCCGCCCTCTCCCCGACGCACCTGGCTGGGCTCCCAGGGTGGTGAGGAACCGGACGCCGACGTCCCGGAGCAGGGCACTGGGGTCCGTCAGGGCAGAGAACACCACCGAGCACAGCGGGGCATGGAAGTCCCTCAGGGGCCTCTCGTCTGGGTGGAGCAGAGGAAACGGAGAGACTCGTCAGGCCGAGTCCGGGAGGGGAAATGGCGGAGGCTCCGAAACTTGGAAGGAGCCACGGGGCCGCCACGGCAACCCCTCCCAAGGCCCGGGCAGGCCGGCCAAGGGGGCGCGGAGGGGAACCCCCACACCCTGTTCGCTTGCCCGCCCTACGGAACCCGGCACCCCCAAGGAGTCCCCGGCGGCTCCGGCCCACACCTTCATCCTCACGTGCCCATTTCTGCTGCAGCTTCAAGAAGCCCAGAAGCATTTCCAGGATCGTCCGCCTCTGACTGCTCTACAGGGGAAAGGGAACCCGGGTCAGAGGTCACTTTGCAACCCACTGCTCTGCTAGGGTCAGGACTCGCCGGATTTCCGGCAAGCGCGCGTGTGTCGAGGGGTGGGCATCCAGCTCCCCCTGCCCGCCCGCCTGCCCGTGAAGCCGCCCACCTGGCTATGCCGGTGGTACTGGTCCAGCAGCAGGGGCAGCACGCTGCCGGCGATGTGGTCGCAGGCCCGGGGGGATGCCCCGGCCGCCGCCTGCAGCAACTTGGCGCTCGGCCACACCAGCTTCATGTCCGGCTCGCACAGGTGGTGCCTGCAGTCTGGGAGAGGGGGCTGCCCATCAATGCCCCGGGCGGGGGTCCGTCGGGGAGACAGTCCCCCCAACTCCTCCACAGCCCTTCTAGGGTAGGCCATGCACCCGACCCCCACCCGGGTCGGGAATTTCCGGCCAGGGCTCCGCTCCACCTGGAGTTCCTCTGCCCACTGCCCCTTCCCGTTACCCTGCAGGACGGTGCCGAGGAAGGAGTGGAGGAGGTCCTCGGAGTCGGCCCCCAGCACCGAGCGGGACAGGCACGCGGCGAGGGCCTGCAGGGCCGCCAGCCCCTCCGCCTCCACACGCTCGCTTGCCGTCTGGAACACCTGGTGGGGGTGGGCCCAGGGCGGCTAAGCTGAACCAGCAGGCCCAGAGGAACCCCGACCCGCCCGCCCTCCCTCCCGTCCTGCCTTCGCTCAGCTCCTGGGGTGGGGGCGTAGGACTGGAGCCGGCGAACCCCCCCACACGCTGGGGAGGGGACACTGGACGTCCTTCCTCTCACGCTCCCTTTTGGCCGCAACGCCTGTCGGGCTCCGGTCCGCTGACCCGGCGTAGCCCGCCCTTCGCCCTCAGCCTCCTCTCGCCCACCGGCCACACTCACCTCCCGGCGGATGGCGGTCCAGAGGCTGGGAAGGAAGTCCTTCAACTCCTTCTGTCCGTACACAGCGCAGCAGGCGTTCTGGAGTCGGGGAGAACGGGCCGGGTCCTCCCACGCTCCTGCTCGGCCCCTGCCACCCCGGCAGTCCCTGTGCCACCCACCCGGCCCGGGATCCTACGCCCGCTGGCAGGGAAGATGAGGACAGGAGGATCAGCATCAGTACCCCGGGCCTGGTGCGCAGGGCTCTCAGGCCAAGATGCGATCCAGTGGGAACCCAAGGTCCGGGTCTCCACCGGAAGGGACAAGGCTGGATAGATGCTCCCTTGCATCTCCCCTCGGCCTCACTGTACTCTACACTCTGTCACCTTGCCACTGCCTGGCCGCCCGCCTGCCCGTCAGCTCTGAAATCTCTCACCAGGGTCTGCAAAGAGTCCAGCTTGGCACTCAGCATCTCGGAGTCTACCTTCTCAATCAGCAGGGGCAGCAGGAACTACAGAGAGCGCGGGACGGAGAGAGAGAAAATGAAAACAAACGAGAGATTTCAGGCTTGTGGTGGGCCCACGTCGAGCCAGCACCGGGCCTCCCCAAGGCAACCAGCCCTAGCAGGTCCCGGCCAGCTAGCCAAGGGTGGGGGGGACGACATTGAGCTAACAAGGCCAGGCTGGGGCCCCAAGCGGGTAATTAATAGCAGCAGGCCTGCCTCGAGGGGTCCACGGAGCAAGACCAGATGACAACTCAGATCCTACTGGCTGTCCCAAGGAAAAAGGAGGTACTGGAGGGTGGAGGCAGCAGCAACCAGCTCAGCTGTCTACCCCCAGGTTCTCTCTGCTGCAGAATGCGGGGGCAGTCAAGAAAAAGGATCAAATATGGAGTGTGCTAGGCCTGTCCAGCCGTGCTCAAGGCTCCAAGAGGGGCGGGAGAGCATTTGGGGCCCGGGGGTAAAGGGGGAGGGAGGGAGGGTGCCGAGACTGTGAGGGAAGCAGACGCGGGGCCCGGTTTGCAGTTCTTCCCCCGGTCGGGGGCTGACCCACCTCAGCAAATCGAGGGGTGGAGGCCAGCACGGCCCGAAGGCTCAGGACTAGGTCTTCCCGCTGGATGCCGTGGGGGTCGTTGGCTGGCTGGAGCAGAAAGAGAACAGCTCGCAGTTTGTATGCGCACATACACGTTTTGTCGAGTTACCTAGGGTCTTCCTGGTTCCTAGGCACCCTTTTCGGGCTTCAGTCCCCTCCCGGCAGCAATCTCCGCTTTGGCCGGCAAGGAGACGGACAGCGAGGGGACCCACTCACAGGAGGAGACCCCCGGACGGGTGGGAATCGGGGGTGATGAAAGGATGGGAAATCCTGGATATGCTGAGAGACCAAAAGGCAGAGAGGGGCCGGCTCGGTAGGGGAAAGAGGGCGCGCTCTCCTAAAGCGGCAAATCGTGCCCTCAGAGAGCTCGGATCAGGCAGAAATCCATCCCTCACCCTTGCTGTTAAACCATCAGGTTGAGGAGTCACTCACCGGGGTGAAGTCAACAGGGAAGTAGCAGGATGTCACCTCAAACAGCTCCTCTACGAAGGGTCCTGGAGACACAGGCCCGGAAAAGGTCAGGGGGGGTCCTCAGCCCCCAGCGGATCCTAGGGCCCGGCCCCGCCCCCGGGGGCTCACCTAGGCTGTAGTCCTTGGAGATGAGGGCGTGGACGATGTGGAAGGCCACCAGCAGGTTGCGGGGGTCCTTCTCTCCATCCATTACCTGAATGAAGCCAAAGGTGAAGTCGGCCCCCAGGCCTTTCAGCTCTGGGGAGGGAAGAAGTAAAGTGTCAGCCTCTCTCCAGGTGAGTCCTGGCCCTGGGCTCGTCCTATCTATGCCTGTCTCCCTGGGGGGGGGGTGGGCCAGGGGACTGGCTTGTCTCCCGGCGGGTCCTGCGGAACAGGCTTCTGTCTCTCCTGTGGGAGGGGGCGGGTTTCTGTCTCCCCAGGAGCACCGGGGTAAGAGCTTCTGTCTCCCTGAGGGGCCAGGAGGTGAACTTCTGTCTCCTCGGGGTAGGGCTCCAGTGGGCCAGAGGTGTGTGTTGTGTGGACAGCAATATCAGCCTCACGCAGCCCCCAGGCTTGGCAGCCTAGATCTCCTCACCGGTCTGGCAGCCCTAATATAGCTTTGCTCCCACTCACTGCCTCACTCCCAAGTTCTCACCCTCATGTGGTGAATGCTCCTGCCCCCTTCATGGTCCACCCCCACCCCAGCCCCGATCCCCACCATCCCTCCACAGACAGAAGCCCTTCATCTTCTGCAGATCGGGGAGAGGCGGGAAGAGGAGGTGGAGGCAGCGCGTGTTAGAGGTAGGGACGGAGGAGGTGAGGGAGTGGGGAAATAGAGTGGGGGGGTTGAGGGGCCCCCAACTCCCAGCTTCCCCCACTCACCTTCTTCCCGGGTGCGCATGAAGTTGGTGATGATGCTATAGACAGTGTGGCGGTCCAGTTGCATCAGGGCCTGGAGAGGGAGGAGAGGCAAGGTGAGGTAAGGTGACAGGGAGCGCTCCCCGCCCCCCTCCCCAGCCTCTCTCAGAGGACTTGGCTCCATCCGGCCTCCGCATCAGGGTGGGGTGATTCCCCCCCACCGGGTCCACATTCAGGCCTGCCCCCCTCCATCGGCCCAGCAAACAAGAGACATTCCAGAACTTGAAAGGCAACCAAGACCCCCCAAGAGGCCTCCCTGGTGCTTCGGGCCTCCTCGTCTGGCCTGGATCGGATGGGAGAGCAAACCAGGCCCCAGGTGGTCACCCCCAGCCCCTCAGAGGTCTGTCAGCCCGAGGGAATGGGAGAGGGGCAGCAGGGAGGGGCTGGCACACTCACCTGCACGTGGACCTCTTGGAAGACGGCTTTGAGCACCGAGACGGCCAGGCCAGCGGGAAGGACCTCACACATGCTCTGTGGTGGCCGGGGGGAAGAAGGCGGGAGAGATGTGAGCCTGGGCTGGACCAGGACTCCAGCTTCATGTTGAGGCCCCCCCAGGCCAGGGAAGGGGACACCCGAAGTCCATCAAGAGTTTCCCCAAGCTGGAAACCATCCATTAGAGTCAGCACCGCCTGTGGCCACGCCTCGAACATCCTCCAGGCTGGGAAGAGGGCTTCGAGGCCCTACGTTTAGCCAGTAGGGGATGGGGCAGGGAAGCTCACCAGCGCCTGCAGGCCCTGCAGAACAGGTGGGATCACCAGGTGGTGGTCTTTCAGTCGGTTCTCATAGAACAGGATCAGGTGCACCACTGCAAGAAGCACAGCCGAGATCATCACCACCATCATAATCGTCATCAGTGGTATTTATCGAGAACTTACTATGTGCAGAACACTGGACTAAGCACTTGGGAAGAGTACAACCCAGAGTTGGTAGACCCATTCCCTGTCCACAATGAGCTTAAAGTCTAGAGTGGGAGACAGGCATTAATATCGGTAGCTGGCAAAGGCACGGGGAAAGACCTCAGCCTCACCCTACCCCCTGGCCCCAACAGCAACACTGATGATGATGATGATGATGATGATGATGGTATTTAGAAACCATTTACAACAGACTCAGAGCTGTGCTAAGAGGCAAGATAACCAGATCAGACACAGTGAGAAGCAATGTGGCCTATTGGAAAGAGAAAGACCCGGGAGTCAGGAGGATCTGGATTCTAATCCCGGCTCCGCCACTTGTCTGCTGTGTGACCTTGGGTAAATCTCTGAGGCGCTTCTCTGTGCCTCAGTTCCCTCAACTGTAAAACGGGGAGTAAGACTGTGGGCTCCACATGGGACAGGAACTGTGTCCAACTCCATTTGCTTGTATCCACCCCGGCGCTTAGTACAGTGCCTGGAAGATAGTAAACGCTTAATAAATACCATCACAACTATTACTCTAATGCTTTCAACTGAGTTTGACGTACAGTAAGTACTTAAAAGATACTATTAAAGCCCCCTGCCTCTGGGCCCCCCAAAAAATCTCATATAGACTCACAGCTGGTACAGGTAGGTAATCCCTATATTACAGATGAGGAAATTGAGGCTCAGACGTCAGGGGACTTGCCCAAGGCCACATAGGCTTAGTCAATCATATTTATTAAGTGCTTACTGTGTGCAATAAGCACTGGGGAGAGTATAACAGACACAGTCCCTGCCCAAAATGAGCTTACAGCCTAATGGGGGAGAGAGACATTAATATAAATAAATCAAATTATGGGTATGTTCTTAAGTGCTGTGAGGCTGGGAGTGGAGATGAATAAATAGAGCAAGTGATAGAGCCAGGAGTAGAATCCACCTCCCTTGACTCTCAACCCCGTGTTCTCTCCTCCAGGTCATGCTGCACAAAGGTCCCGATCCTTCCCTCTTCTGCAATAGCCTCAAAAGAGGCTTCCCGCATGAAGGGAATTCCCCTACCCGACTTCCACTTCCCAGCACTTTCCCTTACTCTTTAAAAATCAGATAGGCCACCGTCGCGAGCAGATGAATAATTTTCCAACAGGTGGAGATCATCTCCCCCAGTCTGGGGGCAGAGCTCTCGCCTCCCCAGGAGCATATCACCTCTGTGCCAGCCCTAGTCAGCCAGTGGGTGGTCAACATCCCCCCAGTGCCCACTGGAGGGGGAGAAGATGTAATAATAATAATATTTTCTAAGTGGTTACCAAGTGCAAGGCCCTGACTGTTCTAAGTGCTGGGGGGAATACAAGCAAATCGGGTTGGACACAGTCCCTGTCCCATGTGGGGCTCACAGTCTTAATCCCCATTTTACCGATGAGGTAACTGAGGCACTGAAGCCACTTGCCCAAACCCATACAGCAGAAAAGTGGCAGAGCCAGGATTAGAACCCATGACCTTCCGACTCCCAGGCCCGTGCTCTATCCACTACACCATGCTGCTCTAGTCGTTCTGTCGCGACTGGATGTCCGGAAGCAGCGCCTCATGCCCACCAACGCAGCGGCGGAGTAGGTTTGGAATCCAACCATCTCGATTCCCAGTCGGCGCTCCTTTAGCCAGCCGTGCCACCGACCCACTGGAGACCGGCGGGGTCGACCCGCCACCCCCTGCCACGAACCAGCCTACGGCGTTTGGGCACCAGAATTCCTCCCGCGAGGATGGGGCGAGCCCCGGCTGTGGGGGATCGGCCAGTACCTTCCTCCTCCAGGAGCCGGGAGTGACACTGCAGCAGCACTCGGGACAGGAGCTGGATTCCCCGACAGCGGGTCCGCGGCTCCGGACTCTCCAGGCAGGACCTGGGGGAGAGACCGCGGTTGAGGGTACCGCCCAGCTACAGCACTTCCACCAGGGACCCAAGGGACGGCCGGATGGGGACCCGGCGACGGATCCCCTGCAGGGGAAGGAAACCCGGGAGGATGTGACTCCCGGGGCGCGCACGCGCCGGAGACCCCGGTGGCGGCAGCTTGGTGCACCAGTGTGGGGGCGAGCCGCCTGCTCAGGAATCATCCGGTCGAGACCCCTGGAGCCAGGAGATCCCTGGAAAGCAGCGACAGTACAGGGAGTTGGCAGGAGACGGCAGCCACAGCGAAGGAGGGCTGCGCTCGTTTCGGGCCGTGGGAATGCGGCCACAGTAAAGGAGGACTGGGCCGGTTATGTGCTCTGGGAAAGGGGTCACTGAGGCTGAAGCACGAAGAAAAAATCTCTCTCCTCCTCCTCTCAGGAGGAGGAATGACAGAAGAGGGAAACGCAATGTAGGGAATGGAAAGTTTAAGTAGCAATCCTCTACCAAAGAAGGGCACAATGGGGAAAAGGGTGCTGGAGAGCCTTAAACCTTTCTCCTCATTTTGGGACCAATACTCCTCCTACTATTCATTAAATCGTATTTATTGAGCGCTTACTGTGTGCAGAGCACTGTACAAAGCTCTTGGGAGAGTACAATACAACAGTAAACAGACACATTCACTGCCCTCAATGAGTTTAATAATAATAATAATAATAATGTTGGTATTTGTTAAGCGCTTACTATGTGCAGAGCACTGTTCTAAGTGCTGGGGCAGATACAGGGAAATCAGGTTGTCCCACGTGAGGCTCCCAGTTAATCCCCATTTTACAGATGAGGGAACTGAGGCACAAAGAAGTGAAGTGACTTGCCCTCGGTCACATAGCTGACAAGTGGCGGAGCTGGGATTCGAACCCATGACCTCTGACTCCCAAGCCTGGGCTCTTTCCACGGAGCCATGTTGCGTCTCAACAGTCTGTTTACAATCTGGGGCGGGGGGATAGGGAGACAGACATCAGTACAAATAAATTATAGATATGTCCATAATTGCTGTGCAGCTGGAGAGGGGAAGAAACAAGGGAGCAAGTCAGGGCAGTACAGAAGGGAGTGGGAGAAGAGGGACTTAACGATAATGATAATGGTATCTGTTAAGCAATTACTCTGTGCTAAGCACTGTATTAAGCACTGAGGCAGACACCTATTAGGTCAGAGAGTCCCTGTCCCACATGGGGCTCCAGAGTCTAAGGGAGAGGGCGAATAGGTGCTGATTTCCATTTTACAGATGAAGAAACTGAGGTCCAGAGAAGTGAAGTGACTTGTCCAAGGTCACTCAGCGGGCAGGTGGCAGTCTCAGAATTAGAACCCAGGTTCCCTGACTCCCAAGCTCCTGGGCTTTCCACTAGGCCACGCCGCTCCCTACTCTATGCTGTTTGGATCCCAGCGACAGCCTCTCACTGGGGGGCCGCCCCCGAAGGGAATCTCAGCCTTGCGGGGCCCTTCCACCATGCTGGGGCTTCTGGCCGTGGCGTGGCAAGAGGCAGCAAGTAGCCTGGCGGGTGGGGGCTAGAAATATCCACTCAGGAAGGGAGGGGACTTAAGGCCTAAGAGCTCGTGCTTGGTTGGAACCGGCAACCCGTCGGCCCGCACCCGGGCCCCACAGTGGGGCTTCGGTCCTGGATCAGAGCCTCTCCCTGGGCCGGAGGGCTGCCGGCCGGCGGGTTCCACGCTGCCCGAGGCCTCTGCTGCCAAGCGGTTGAACCACCGCTCTACTGGACCTCGGGCAGAACAGTCCCCGAGGCCTCCTTGACTGCTCGAGGGCTAGGTCGGCTAGGCTGCCCACTGGAACGG
The DNA here is from genome assembly GCF_004115215.2 of Ornithorhynchus anatinus. NCBI lineage: Eukaryota > Metazoa > Chordata > Mammalia > Monotremata > Ornithorhynchidae > Ornithorhynchus > Ornithorhynchus anatinus. The sequence goes on along the minus strand of NC_041730.1, from coordinate 124,704,941 downwards.
CCCGAGGAGCGACGGACGGAGGGGGGTGGCATCTCCTAAGGGTAGAGAAGCTGCCCTTAAAGGCTCTAGGAGCTGCCGGGCAGGGGCGCGCCGGGGCATCCGGGGCAGGGGAAAAGCAGGCGCGGTCTCCTACCCGAGCGCTTCCACCACTTGCAGCACGGTCCAGCGGCCAGATGTCACTTCTAGAGGAGAGAGAGGAAAGAGATGTGAGCCACGACTATCACCTCCCTTCTCTGCTCAGCACCGTGAGTGCTCCTGCTTGGCACCGAGGGGGCACGCTCCCGGAGCTCCAGGGATGCGGTCCTGGTACTCTACAGGAAACTGAGGCAGAAAAGGCTAGCTCGTTGCAGCACAGTATGGAAACCGGAGGTTGGGGGAAGGAGGGCTGCAGCGTTAGAAACTGGAATTCCCAGCTTGGCAGCCTGGGCTCCGATCCTTCTACCTCCACCCCGCCAATGACCGGTCTCAAGCTGCCCTGGAGGCGGCTCTTGAGGAACCCGGCAGTCCGGGGGCTCCCGTCTGGGCTGTGGTTTGCGGGGGAGGTGTCTGGACTCAGGCTGGGAGCTGGGAGAGGGAGGCCCTGTTCACGCCGGAGGGCGGGAAGAAAGACCCTCGCCGGGCCCCGCCACGGGTGCCTGGCACCAATTCAACCACCGGCTGGAAGGCTTTTTGTACCAGGCCGTGGAGGGCTCGGCTGTTGCCCTCTTCCCTTGGGGTGAGCTGGGGGGGCAGGGAGTGCTGGCAATTTATAGAAAAGACAAGAGGAGTGGGGGATCTGGCAAGCCCTTCCTCCTCCAGCCTGGGAGAAATCCATGACAGCTCCTCCGCAGCGAAAGGGTCCGGGACCCCTGGGAGAGGGATGCATGGGCGCTGGGACCCGACAGGAATCCCACGGAGCCTGGAGCGGGCCCCTTCCAGCTTCTTGGCCGGGACGCCGGGAATTCGGCTGAGGAAGCTGGCCAAAGTCACTCCCTTCCCCTCCAGGGGCCTAGCGGCTGCCCGAACAAAACCCTAGGGACTGGTGCCCAGTGGAGAGGGGGGCTCTGCAAACCGGGTTCAGCAACCCCCTCTGCACCCCGGCCCTTCCCTTTCTGACTAGGCTCCGGAACAGGAACCTACTCAGGGCTCAGCTGCCTCTGAAGTAATAATAATAATACTAATTATGGCATTTGTTACGTGCTTACTATGTGCCAGGCACTGTCCTAAGCGCTGGATGGACACAAGCAAATTGGGTTGCGCAGAGTCCCTGTCCCACGTGGGGCTCCCAGTTTCAATCTCCACTTTACAGATGAAGTAACTGAGGCAAGTGAAGTGACTTGCTCAAGGTCACACGGCAGACAAGTGGCAGAGCCGGGATTAGAACTCATGACTTTCTGTCTCCCAGCCCCTTGCTCTATCCACTAGGCCATGGGAGGATGGATGGCTGAGACCCACCCCTGCTGCTTACAACCCGGCCCCCACCTAATTCAGCTACCTGGACCCTGGAGCGTGGGTAGAGTGGAAATTTAGACTGTAATCCCCCTTGGGCACTCAGTCAGTCAATCATATTTATTGAGTGCTTACTGTTTGCAGAGCACTGTACTAAGCGCCTGGAAGAATACAGTATAACAATATAACACTGTACATACCTGTAATTTATTCATTTATATTAAGGTCTGTCTCCTCTTCTAATAATAATAGTAATTAACAATTGCGGTATTTGTTAAGCACTTACTATGTGCCAGGCACTATACTAAGCGCTGGGGTGGGACACATGTAAATCCGGTTGGACACAGTCCCTGTTGTAGGTGGGGCTCACAGTCTCAATCCCCATTTTATAGATGAGGGAACTGAGGCACAGAGAAGTGAAATGACTTGCCCAAGTCCACCCAGTAGACAAGTGGTGGAGCTGGGATTAGAACCCATGACCATCTGACTCCCAGGCCCGTGGTCTAGTCACTTGGCCATGCTGCTTCTCTAGACTGTATGCTTGTTGTGGGCAGAGAATGTGTCTCACTGTCATACTGTACTCTCCCAAGCGCTTAGAACAGTGCTTTGTACACAGTAAGTGCTCAATAAATACAGTTGAATGAATGAACAATACAACAGACATTAATATATATAAATAAAAGTACAGATATGTATAATGCACATAAGTGCATTTATGGAGAAGCAGCGTGGCTCAGTGGAAAGAGCCCGGGCTTTGGAGTCAGAGGTCATGGGTTTGAATCCTGGCTCTGCCACTTGTCAGCTGTGTGACTGTGGGCAAGTCACTTCTCTGTGCCTCAGTTACCTCATCTGTAAAATGGGGATTAAGACTGTGAGCCCCACGTGGGACAACCTGATTCCCCTGTGTCTACTCCAGCGCTTAGGACAGTGCTCTGCACATAGTAAGCGCTTAACAAATACCAACATTATTATTATTATAAGTGCCGAGGGGCTGGGAGGGCGGATGAATAAAGGGAGCAAGTCAGGGCGATGCAGAAGGGAGTGGGGGAAGAGGAAAGGAGGGTGCAGTCCGGGAAGGCCTCTTGGAGGAGATGTGCCTGCAATAAGGCTTTGAAGGTGGGGAGAAGGTAGGCAGGTAACAGGTCCGCTAATTCTATTGTATTGTACTCTTCCAAGCGCTTAGTAATAATAATAATAATAATTATAATGGTACTTGTTACGTGCTTATTATGTGCAAATCACTGTTTTTCACATAATAAGTGCTCAATAAATATAGCTGAACTGAATAAATGCCACTGATTGAGTCTGGCTGAGGTTGCCTCCCTACCAACCCGGGGAGGCTTTTTTTTGAATGGCATTTGTTAAGCGCTTCTTACGTGTCAAGCACTGTTCTAAGCGCTGGGGAAGCTACAAACTAATCAAGTTGGACACAGTCCATGTCCCACATAGGGCTCACATTTTAAGCAGGAGGGACAACAGGGATTTAATCCCCGTTTACAGTGGAGAATCTAAGGCAGAGAGAGGTTAAATGACTTGCCCAAGGTCACACACGGCAAGCACCTGGCAGAACCCAGGTCCTCTGACTGCATGGAGCTTAGGAAGGTAGCCAGGTTGCCAGTTGGCTAGTTTCAGGCCCTCCCCGGGCCCAGGGAGCCCCTGGGATCTGCAGAGGACCCTCAGGAGCCCGGAATTAGGAGCCAGAGAAGCCCAGGCTAGATGGGCTTGGAATAACACTCGGGGGGAGCCCGTGGAAACGGAACCAGAACCGGTGAGACTGCACGGAGCCAGACAACCCGCCGACAGCCCACCGACAGCCCGCTGACAGCCGTCAGATATGCTGAATCGACATTACCACCGACTGTTCCCAGAAGAGAGAGCCAAAGCAGACTAAACCCACAGAAAAGTCATAAAACCATGAGAGGCAGCGCCGGTATCATAAATAATGATCACAATGACAATTGTGGTATCTGTTAAGCGCTTACTCTGCACCGGGCACTGTGCTAAGCGCCGGGGGGAGATACCAGCCAATCGAGTTGGACGGTCCCTGTCCCCCATGGGGCTCAGTCTCAATCCCCATTTTACTGATGAGGGAAGGGAGGGACAGGGAAGAGAAGCGACTTGCCCAAGGTCACGCAAGTGGCGGAGTCAGGATTAGAACCCATGACCTGACTCCCAGGCCCGTGCTCTGCCCAGTACACCACGCTGCTTCTCGTCATAGTAATAACTGCGGCATTTGGTAAGCACTTACTATGCGCCAAGCACTGTTCTAAACGCTGGGGAAGTTATGATACAAGCAGACTGGATACGCTCCCTGCCCCGCCATGGGGCTCACGGTCTTAGGGGGAGACAGAACGGGTTTCTTATCCCCATCTTTTACAGAGGAGGAAACCGAGGCCCAGAGAAGTTAAACGACTTGCCCCAGGTAGCCCAGCAGGCAAGGGGCAGAGCCGGGATTAGCACTCGGGCTTCCTGACTCTCAGGCCCGTGCTCTTCCCACTAAGAATAATAATGTTGGTATTTGTTAAGCGCTTATTATGTGCAGAGCACTGTTCTAAGCGCCGGGGTAGATACAGGGGAATGAGGTTGTCCCACGTGAGGCTCACAGTCTTCACCCCCATTTTATAGATGAGGGAACTGAGGCACAGAGAAGTAAAGTGACTTGCCCACAGTCACACAGCTGACGAGGGGCAGAAGCCACACTGCTTCTTTTTCCCTTATAAATGAGGGCTAGCCACCAAAGATTTGGAAAGGGAATAGTCAGAACCTGCAAAAGAACAGAGATAGAATAAGTGATATCTGCAGCTTTCTAGAAAATGGGACGAGTCCAGCCACAGGGTCAGAACGGGGCTTGGCTCGCAGTCTTAACATTTGTTAAGCGCTTACTATGTGCGGAGCACTGTTCTAAGCGCTGGGGTAGATATGGGGTAATCAGGTTGTCCCACGTGGGGCTCATAGTCTTCATCCCCATTTTACTGATGAGGTCACTGAGGCACAGAGAAGTGACTTGCCCACAGTCATCCAGCTGACATGTGGCAGAGCCTGGATTCGAACCCATGACCTCTGACTCCCAAGCGCGGGCTCTTTTAACTGAGTCACGCTGCTTCCTGTGGGAGCTGGGACGTCTTGACCTCTGACTAACTGGGGATAAGTCCCTGAGCCCCTGCCACCTGCCACCCCCCGGGGCCTGAATACCCCCGAAACCTATCGAGCGGACGTGGACGGGAAAGCCCCTCCACACCTGAGGCACCAGGGAGCCGGGCTCCTTATTCAATTCATTCAATCGTATTTACTGAGCGCTTACAATGTGCAGAGCACTGTACTAAGCGCTTGGAATGTACAATTCGGCCACAGATAGAGACCATCCCTGCCCAATGACAGGCTCACGGTTTAACCGGGGGTGACAGGCAGCAGAGCAAAACAGAACAAAACAAAAACATGACAATTTCATCGAGATCAATAGAATCAAGGAGACGGACACCTCATTAACAAAGAGGGTAATAAATAATATATACAAATGAGCACAGTGCTGAGGGGAGGGAAAGGGGGAAGAGCAGAGGAGGGAAGCAGACGAAAAGGGGAAGCTCAGTCTGGGAAGGCCTCCTGGAGGAGATGAGTTCTCAGTAGGGCTCTGAAGAGAGGAAGAGAGTTAGTTTGACAAGGTTCCCCGGACGGAAGATCCAGAATAATAATGTACTTGTTAAGCGCTTACTATGTGCCGAGCACTGTTCTAAGCGCTGGGGTAGATATAGGTCGTCCCACGTGAGGCTCACAGTTAATCCCCATTTTACAGATGAGGGAACTGAGGCACAGAGAAGTGAAGTGACTCGCCCACAGTCACACAGCTGACGAGTGGCAGAGCCGGGATTCGAACTCTGAGGGAAGACAACGGCCGAAGCCAGAGCCGAAGACGGTGGCTTCGACAGCACCAAGTGCGGAGGGACTGATTGGATTTCCAGCCCACCGCCTCAGATGCCCAAGACGGCCAACATTCCCCCCCCGCCTAGCAGCCGCCTCGGACCTCACCCGGTCTCCTGCGGCAGGGGAGTCCGTCCCCGTGGGGGAGAGATGGCGTCAAAGGCCTATTGATGCGGCTCGACACGGTGCACAATCAGACCTCTGTCTGAAGTGAGCTCTCCACTCTCCAGAACCCACGGAGCGGCGGAAGCCAACGGCGGGGCTCCGGCCCCGTCTCCCCCCGGGGCGCCCGGTCCGCCCCGTCCGCCAGGCAGCATTTCCCAGGCTGGCGGGCCGAGCCGTGGGTTTCACCGTTCGCCAATTCACTCCATTTGGGTTCCGGGAGCGGAGTGCGCCCGGCCAGTGGGGTGACCTCGGGAAGGGGACGGACCGGGTGACAATATGTTTCTAGAAGAGTCCCAAGTAGACGTCGAACCCGGTGGAATCGAGAAGAAAGGGGCATTCACGGCACTTTTGCCACCCGGGCACGGCCTTCGGGGGGGGGGGGGGGGGATAAAGGGAACTGGGGTTGGCAGGGTCTTGTCAAGGGGCCTAAACGGGGCTCAGGATTTAGCTAGGAGAAGTAATTAGCAGCATTTGAAAGAGGCGGTGGGATCCGCAGAGGTGACCACGACGACCGGCAGGGCTCCATGGGGGCTCGCAGCGGAGCGGGGAGAGGAGCGCTATCGATAGACGATTCCCCCGCCAAACTGGCTCAAGGCCTTAATTTGAGCCAACGATTTTGATACTCCAGGCGTACCCACTCGCTGGAGAGATACGGGGAGTTCTGTTAGAGAAGCGGCGTGGCTCTGTGGAAAGAGCACGGGTTTGGGAGTCAGAGGGCATGGGTTCAAATCCCGGCTCCACCGCCTGTCAGCTGGGTGACTTTGGGCAAGTCACTTAACTTCTCTGTGCCTCAGTTACCTGTAAAATGGGGATGAAGACTGTGAGCCCCACACGGGACACCTGGTCACCGCGTATCCTCCCCAGAGCTTAGAGCAGTGCTTTGCACAAAGTAAGCACTTAATAAATGCCATTATTATTATGATGATGATGCAGGGGCTGTGTGTTTTCTTGAAGAACCCCATTTATGGAAGAGCTGTATCAGGGTAACTCTTCACGACTGACATTTTTCTGTACAAATTCCTACACGACCATCAAGTCCACCATAGCAGAATATTTACACCCTCGCCCCTTATTGTTCCTCTATTGTATTAAGGCTTGAGGCACAAAGAAACCCAAAGTATTGCACAGCACAATAGGGTCCAGTTGAGGCAGACAGATGTCGGGAAGTGTAGCAGCATCACTCCCTGACCGAGGCCTCACCCACGGGGCAGAAGGAGACCTAGTGGAGCCAGAACAGGCCTGGGAGTCAGAGGAACCGGGTTCTGATCCAAGCTCTGCCACTTGCCTGCTGTGTGACCTTGGTCAAGTCACTTTTCTGGGCCTCCAGTTTGCTCATCAAGCAGTGTGGCTCAGTGGAAAGAGGCCATGCTTGGGAGTCAGAGGTCACGGGCTCGAATCCCGGCTCTGCCACTTGTCAGCTGTGTGACTGGGGGCAAGTCACTTCACTTCTCTGGGCCTCAGTTCCCTCATCTGTAAAATGGGGATTAAGACTGTGAGCCTCACGGGGGACAGCCTGATTACCCTGCATCTACCCCAGTGCTTAGAACAGTGCTCTGCACATAGTAAGCGCTTAACAAATCCCCGACTAGACTGTAAGCCTGTCAATGGGCAGGGATTGTCTCTATCTGTTGCCGAATTGAACATTCCAAGCGCTTAGTACAGTGTTCTGCACATGGTAAGCGCTCAAAAAATACTATTAAATGAACTAATAACTTGAATCTACCCCACGTGCTTAACACATACAATAATAATGACAATATCAATGGTCAAGACCATTTCTTCCTGTTCCAGATCAACTTTGATCTACGCACTTGGATCCGTACCCCTTAAGCACCTGTTATTCACCCCACCCCTCCACCTCACAGCACCTATGTACACAACCCCATATTCTGCCATATTCCCTACCTGTAATCTTTTTTAAGGTCGGTCTCCCTCTCTACTCCCTGTGGGCAAGGAACAGGCCTATGAACTTTACTGGGTTGCTCTCTGCGAAGCGGCTAGTTCAGTGTTCAGCGCACCTTAAGCGTTCAAATAAATACGATTACTTGATTTGCCACTTGGGCCAAGTTGTGAGCTGGGTTATACCAGAATGGCTTTGTGTGGTGAGAAGGACATTCCTTAAGTCTTCCATCATGCAGGCCTAGGAGTCAGTAGGACCTGGGTTCTAATCCCGGCTCTGCCTCTTGTCTGCTGTGTGACCCTGGGGAAGTCACTTCACTTCTCTGTGCCTCAGTTTACCTCATCTGTAAAATGGGGACAAGAGCGTGAGCCCCACGTGGGACAGGGAGTGTCCAACCTGATTTACCTGTATCCACCCCAGTGCCGAGTACGGTGCTTGGCACATAGTAAGTGCTTAAGCAAAAAGTACAATTATTATTATACCCAAATTGTGGAATGAAAGCACGTATTGCAGCAAAACTCGGGGGGGCACTGTGAAATTCCAAAAGGAGCCAAGGTTCCCATGCTTTCCATGGAGAGAAGCAGCATGGCTCAGTGGCAAGAGCCCGGGCTTGGGAGTCAGAGGTCATGGGTTCTAATCCCGGCTCCGCCGCTTGTCAGCTGTGTGACCTTGGGCAAGTCACTTAACTTCTCTGGGCCTCAGTTCCCTCATCTGTAAAACGGGGATGAAGACGGTGAGCCCCACGTGGGACAACCTGATTACCTCGTATCTACCCCAGCGCTTAGAACAGTGCTCGGCACATAGTAAGCGCTTAACAAATACCAACATTATTATTATTATTATTTCTCAGAGACTAACTTAAAAATCCCAACTAAGCCTTTCAGGGCAAGCACACATTTGACAGGAGGGTTAAAAATACACAAACACAGTGCACCTCTAAACAAACGGGAAGAAGCGGGTCGGGTTAAGACCAACACGACCCTGCCACTCTCTACGGCAGATTCAATTCGAGCAAAGCACTGTACTGAGCGCTTGGGAGAGTAGGGGACAACAATAAACAGACACGTAGTCACCAGGGGCTCCCCCCGCCCCCATCACGATTTGTAAATTGGACTTGCTCAATTATGTAGCTTGTAGTTTAAAACCTCGCCTAAGAGACAGTTCTATCCAGAGACGGACTTTTTCAAATCCGGAAAAAAAATAAAAATAAACCAACCACCCCAAATTGGCAAACCCAGCGAACACAGGTATTATTTTCTCATTTTATTATTTCAGAAGGGGCAGGGGTTTCCACCCCCATAATAACCGTGCTATCAGGAGACACATTTCTGAGTTGGTGGAATGGCCCTGAAACTATAAAGCTCCAGAATTATGGGGCAAGATGCTGCTCGTATAAAACATACTTATAATAATAATTATTATGGTTTTTGTTAAGCCCCACATGACAAGGACTGTTCTAAACGCTGGGGCAGATACAAGGTAATCAAGTGGGACACAAAACATCCCGGTGAGGATCAAGTTGAGTTATTTGGGAATAAAGGAAAAGCAACAAGAGGCGGGACGGGGCCGGAGGGGAGTTTCCCAAGAGTATCCCTTGGCTCTCACCGGGGACGTCAGAGCGAGGCCTAGTGGATACAGCCCGAGGCCTGGGAGTCAGAAGGTCACGGGTTCTAATCCTGCCTCCGCCACTTGTCTGCTGTGTGACGTTGGGCAAGTCACTTCACTTTTCTGTGCCTCAGGTACCTCATCTGTAAAATGGGGATTAAGACGGTGAGCCCCAAGTGGGCCAACCTGATTACCTTGTATCTAGCCCAGTGCTTAGAACAATGCTTGGCACATCATCAGCGCTTAACAAATACCATAATTATTAATTATAATTGTTGTCTGCTGTGTGACCTTGGTCAAGTCACTTCACTTCTCTGTGCCTCAGTTCCCTCATCTGTAAAATGGTGGTTAAGACTGTGAGCTCCTTGTGGAACAGGAACTGTATCCAACCCAAATATCTTGCATCTACCCCAGCGCTTAGAACAGTGCCTGCTAAATAGTAGGTGCTTAAATACCATTATTATTATTATCCCAGATGGAGCTCTTTGTGGGCAGGGAATGTGTCTGTTTCTAGTTGCATTGTCCTCTCTCAAGCGCTTAGTACAGTGCTCTGCACACAGCAAGTGCTCAAGAAATATGACTGAATGAATTCCAGCTACTTGTCTGTTGTGTGACCCTGGGCAAGTCACTTCAGTCCCCTCATCTGCAAAATGGGGATTGAGACTGTGAGCCCCATGTGGGGCAGGGACTGTGTCCAACCTGATTAGCTTTTACCCACCCCAGTGCTTAGTACAGTGCTCGGCACATAGTAAGAGCTTAACAAATACCATTATATAATAATGTAAGGAGCAGAGCCAGAGGGGCCTCAGGCTGGACCACTCTGGCCGGTTCTTATTCATTCCATCGCATTTATTGAGCATTTACTGTGTGCAGGGCACTGTACTAAGCACTTGGAAAGTACAATATTCACTCAATCATATTTACTGAGCGCTTACTGTGTGCAGAACACTGTATTAAGCGCTTGGAATGTACAATTCGGCAACAGATAGAGACAATCCCTGCCCAACAAGGGCTCACAGTCTAAAGGGGACAGACAGCAATATAGCAATAGAGAGAGACAATCCCTGTCCACAACGAGCTCCAGTTTGTTGGTACTCCCCCCCCCCCAGTGCTTAGTACAGTGCCTGGCACATAGTAAGTACTTATCAAATACCATAATCATCATTATTATTATTGGGGGGCGGCACGAGGGATGACAGACATCAATACAAGGAAAGCGGAAAGAGATGGGGCTTGGGAGTCAGAGGACGTGCGTTCTAATCCTGACTCTGCCACCTGTCTGCTGTGTGACCCCAGGCAAGCTGCTTCACTTCACTGGGCCTCAGTGACCTCATCTGTAAAATGGGGATGAAGACTGTGAGCCCCCACGTGGGACAACCTGATGACCTTGTACCTACCCCAGCACTTTCATTCAATAGTATTTACTGAGTGCTTACTATGTGCAGAGCACTGTACTAAGCGCTTGGAATGAACAAGTCGGCAACAGATAGAGACAGTCCCGGCCGTCTGACGGGCTTACGGTCTAATCGGGGGAGACGGACGAGAACGATGGCAATAAATAGAGTCGAGGGGAAGAACATCTCGTAAAAACAGTGGCAACTAAATAGAATCGAGGCGATGTACATTTCATTAACAAAATAAATAGGGCAATGAAAATATATACAGTTGAGCGGACGAATACAGTGCTGAGGGGATGGGAAGGGAGAGGGGGAGGAGCAGAGGGAGATGGGGGGAAAAGAGGGTTAAGCTGTGGAGAGGTGAAGGGGGGGGCGGTAGAGGGAGTAGAGGGAGAAAGGGAGCTCAGTCTGGGAAGGCCTCATGGAGGAGGTGAGTTTTAAGTAGGGTTTTGAAGAGGGGAAGAGAATCAGATTGTCAGAGGTGAGGAGGGAGGGCGTTCCAGGACCGCGGGAGGACGTGGCCCGGGGTCGACGGGGGGATAGGTGAGACCGGGGGACGGTGAGGAGCGGAGCGTGTGGGGTGGGCGGTAGAAAGAGAGAAGGGAGGAGAGGTAGGAAGGGGCAAGGGGATGGAGAGCCTCGAAGCCTAGAGTGAGGAGTTTTTGTTTGGAGCGGAGGTCGATAGGCAACCACTGGAGGTGTTTAAGAAGGGGAGTGACAGGCCTAGAGCGTTTCTGCAGGAAGATGAGCCGGGCAGCGGAGTGAAGAATAGACCGGAGCGGGGCGAGAGAGGAGGAAGGGAGGTCAGAGAGAAGGCCGACACGGTAGTCTAGCCGGGATCTAGCGAGAGCCCGTAGCAGTAAGGTAGCCGTTTGGGTGGAGAGGAAAGGGCGGATCTTGGCGATATTGTAAAGGTGAGACCGGCAGGTGTCGGTAACGGATAGGATGCGTGGGGTGAACGAGAGAGACGAGTCAAAAGATGACACCGAGGTCGCGGGCCCGAGAGACGGGAAGGACGGTCGTGCCGTCCACGGTGATAGGGAAGTCTGGGAGCGGACCGGGCTCGGGAGGGAAGATGAGGAGCTCAGTCTCGCTCATGTTGAGTTTTAGGTGGCGGGCCGACATCCAGGTGGAGACATCCTGGAGGCAGCACTTGGAACAGTGCTTGGCACATAATAAGCGCTTAACAAATGCCATCATGATTATTATTAAAGCGGAAAGAGCCCGGGCTTGGGAGTCAGAGGACGTGGGTTCTACTCCCGGCTTGTGTGACCTTGGGCCCACCACTTGACTGCTCTGGGTCTCAGTTCCCTCATCTGTAAAAGGGGGATGAAGACTGTGAGCCCCACGTGGGACAACCTGATCGCCTTGTATTCATTTATTCATTCAATTGTATTTACTGAGCGCTTACTGCATGCAGAGCACTGTACTAAATGCCTGAAATGTACAATTTGGCAAGAGAGAGAGACAATCCCTGCCCAACAACAGGCTCACCATCTAGAAGTGGGGAGACAGATCACAAAACAAGGAGTCAGGCATCAATACCATCATTGTAATAATAATAATAATAATAATGTTGGTATTTGTTAAGCGCTTACTATGTGCCGAGCACTGTTCTAAGCACTGGGGTAGACACAGGGGAATCAGGATGTCCCACGTGGGGCTCACAGTCTTAATCCCCATTTTACAGATGAGGTAACTGAGGCACAGAGAAGTGACTTGCCCACAGTCACACAGCTGACAAGTGGCAGAGCTGGGATTCGAACTCATGACCTCTGACTCCAAAGCCCGTGCTCTTTCCACTGAGCCACGCTGCTTCTCCCCCCAGTGCTTAGAACAGGGCTTGGCACATAGTAAGGGCTTAACAAATGCCATCGTCATCATTGCTATTATTCAACAAGCGTCATTATAAAGAAATAAAATGAGAGATTTGACATTTTAAACTGTGAGCCCATTGTTGGGTAGGGACTGTCTCTATGTGTTGCCGAATTGTCCATTCCAAGGGTTTAGTCCAGTGCTTTGCACATAGTAGAAGCAGAGTGGCTTAGTGGAAAGAGCATGGGCTTGGGAGTCAGAGGATGTGGGTTCTAATTCTGGCTCTGCCATTTGTCTGCTGTGTGACCTTAGACAAGTCACTTTACTTCTCCAGGCCTCAGTGACCTCATCTGTAAAATGGGGATTAAGATTGTGAGCCTCACGTGGGACAACCTGATTACCTTGTATCTACCCCAGCGCTTAGAACAGTGCTCTGCACATAGTAAGCGCTTAATAAATACCATTAAAAAAAATAAAATAAATACGATTGAATGAATAAGTGTGCGTGTGAGGGGCAGGTGTCCCCGGCTGGCCTGTCCGCTGTGGCCCTGCTGGTGGCCGGGCCTCCGGGGCTGGGTCTCCTCAGGCCCCATCTCCTCCTCCAGACCCTTTCTCGGACAGTCCAGTCCTCCGTCCATGGGGCGGCCCGAGGAACGACCAACAAAAACTTCTCACTTTAGGCTACAAGGCTGTCCATCTCCTTGCCCCCTCCTACCTGTCCTCCCTTCTTTCTACTGCCCACCCCGCACGCTCCGCTCCTCTGCCGCCCACCTCCTCACCGTCCCTCGGTCTCGCCTATCCTGCCGTCGACCCCTGGCCCACGTCCTCATTCATTCATTCATTCAATAGTATTTATTGAGCGCTTACTATGTGCAGAGCACTGTACTAAGCGCTTGGGATGAACAAGTCGGCAACAGATAAGAGACAGTCCCTGCGTTTGACGGGCTTACAGTCTAATCCTCCTGCGGTCCCGGAACGCCCTCCCTCCTCACCTCTGCCAAACTCCCTCTCTTCCCCTCTTCAAAGCCCTACTGAGAGCTCACCTCCTCCAGGAGGCCTTCCCACACTGAGCCCTCCCTTTCCTTCTGCCCCTCCTCCCCATCCCCCCTTCTCTCTCCCTTTGCTCTATCCCCTTCCCCTCCCCACAGCACTTGTGCATATTTTTATATATCATTTATTACTCTATTTTGTTAATGATGCAGCTATATCTATGATTCTATTTATCTTGATGGTCTTGATGCCTGACTCCTTGTTTTGTTCTATTTTGCTTTGCTGTCTCCCCGCTTTTGGACTGTGAGCCTGTTATTCATTCATTCAATAGTATTTATTGAGCGCTATGTTCAGAGCACTGTACTAAGCGCTCGGAATGTACAATTCAGCACCAGATAGAGACAATCCTGCCCAACGACGGGCTCACGGTCTAATCGGGGGCAGGGATTGTCTCTGTCACTGAACTGTCCTTTCCAAGTGCTTGGCTCAGTGCTCTGCACACAGTAAGCGCTCAATAAATATGACTGAATGAGTGAATTTATTATTCTACCTTATTAATGTTGTGTCTATATCTACGATTGTATTTATCTATCTGGATGCTACTGATGCCTGACTCCTTGTTTTGTTTTGTTGTCTGTCTCCCCCCTCCTAGACTGTGAGCCCGTCACTGGGCAGGGACTGTATCTGTGGCTGAATTGTCCATCCCAAGCCCTTCGCCCAGTGCTCCGCTCATAGTGCTCACTGAATACGACTGACTGAATATTTATAATTCTATTTCTATTGCTGCTATTGATGCCTCTCTTGCTTTGCTATCTCCCCCCGCTTTGACTGTCGTGGGGCAGGGATCGTCTCTCTCTGTGTCCCAATCGTCCATCTCAAGCACTTCGCCCAGTGCTCCGCACATAGTCGACGCTCACTAAACACAACTAAATGAATATTTATAATTCTATTTATATTGATGCTCTTTATGCCTCTCTTGTTTTGATGTCCGTCTCTCCTCTTCTAGACTGTGAGCCTGTTATTAGGTAGGGATGGTCGCTCTCTGTGGTCCAATCGTCCATCCCAAGCGCTTCGCCCAGTGCTCCGCACACAGTCAGTGCTCACTGAACACGACTGAATGTTTATAATTCTATTTATTTATATTGATGCTACTGTTGCCTGTCTTGCTTTGCCGTCTGTCTCTCCCTTCTTAGACTGTAAACCCGTCGATGGGCAGGGATTATCTCTGTGGCCCAACTGTCTATCCCAAGCGTTTAGCCCAGTGCTTTGCACATAGCGCTCACTAAACACGACTGCATATTTATTATTTTATTTATTTATATTGATGCCTCTCTTGCTTTGCCGCCTGTCTCCCCCCCTTCGACTGTGAGCCCGTTGTGAGGCAGGGATTGTCTCTCTCTGTGGCTCAACTGTCCCTCCCAAGCGTTGAGCCCAGTGCTTCGCACATAGTGCTCACTAAACACGACTGAATGAATATTTATAATTTTATTTATTTATATTGATGCCTCTCTTGCTTTGCTATCTCCCCCCTCTTAGACTGTGAGCCCGTCGTGGGGCAGGGATTCTCTCTCTCTGTGGCCCACCGTTCATCCCAAGCGCTTCACCCAGTGCTCCGCACATCATCAGCACTCACTAAATACGACTGAATGAATGAATATTTATAATTCTACTTCTATGGATGCAGGCATTATCTCTGTGGCCCAACTGTGCCTCCCAAGCGCTTCGCCCAGTGCTCCGCACATAGTGAGAGCTCACTAAATACGACTGGATGAATGGATATTTATAATTCTACTTATATTGATGCAGGGATTATCTCTGTGGCCCAACTGTGCCTCCCAAGTGCTTCGCCCAGTGCTGCGTACATAGCGCTCACTAAACACGACTGAATGAATGAATATTTATAATTCTATTTATATTGAGGCAGGGATTATCTCTGTGGCCCAAGTGCCCCTCCCAAGCGCTTCGCCCAGTGCTGCGCACACAGTCAGCGCTCACTAAACATGACTGAATGTATGAATATTTATAATTCTACTTCTATGGATGCAGGGATTACCTCCGTGGCCCAACTGTCCCTCCCAAGCGCTTCGCCCAGTGCTTCGCATATAGTGAGCGCTCACTAAATACGACTGAATGAATGAATATTTATAATTGTATTTATACTGATGCAGGATTATCTCTGTGGCCCATTGTCCAGCCCAAGCGCTTCGCCCAGTGCTCCGCACATAGTGAGCGCTCACTAAATACGACAATGAATGTTTATAATTCTACTTCTATGGATGCAGGGATTACCTCCGTGGCCCAACTGTCCCTCCCAAGCGCTTCGCCCAGTGCTGCGCACATAGTGAGCACTCACTAAACACGACTGAATGTTTATAATTCTACTTCTATGGATGCAGGGATTATCTGTGGCCCAACTGTCCCTCCCAAGCGCTTCGCCCAGTGCTCCGCACATAGTGAGAGCTCACTAAATACGACTGGATGAATGGATATTTATAATTCTACTTATATTGATGCAGGGATTATCTCTGTGGCCCAACTGTGCCTCCCAAGTGCTTCGCCCAGTGCTGCGTACATAGCGCTCACTAAACACGACTGAATGAATGAATATTTATAATTCTATTTATATTGAGGCAGGGATTATCTCTGTGGCCCAAGTGCCCCTCCCAAGCGCTTCGCCCAGTGCTGCGCACACAGTCAGCGCTCACTAAACACGACTGAATGTATGAATATTTATAATTCTACTTCTATGGATGCAGGGATTACCTCCGTGGCCCAACTGTCCCTCCCAAGCGCTTCGCCCAGTGCTTCGCATATAGTGAGCGCTCACTAAATACGACTGAATGAATGAATATTTATAATTGTATTTATACTGATGCAGGATTATCTCTGTGGCCCATTGTCCAGCCCAAGCGCTTCGCCCAGTGCTCCGCACATAGTGAGCGCTCACTAAATACAATGAATGTTTATAATTCTACTTCTATGGATGCAGGGATTATCTCTGTGGCCCAAGTGACCCTCCCAAGTGCTTCGCCCAGTGCTGCGCACATAGTGAGCGCTCACTAAACACGACTGAATGAATATTTATAATTCTACTTCTATGGATGCAGGGATTATCTGTGGCCCAACTGTCCCTCCCAAGCGCTTCGCCCAGTGCTCCGCACATAGTAAGCGCTCACTGAATACGACTGAATGTATGACTATTTATAATTCTATTTCTATGGATGCAGGCATTATCTCTGTGGCCCAACTGTGCCTCCCAAGCGCTTCGCCCAGTGCTTCGCACATAGTGAGCGCTCACTAAATACGACTGACTGAATGAATATTTATAATTCTATTTCTATGGATGCAGGATTACCTCTGTGGCCCACTGTCCAGCCCGGGCGCTTCGCCCAGTGCTGCGTACATAGTGAGCGCTCACTAAATACGACTGAATGACTATTTATAATTCTACTTCTACGGATGCAGGGATTATCTCTGTAGCCCAACTGTGCCTCCCAAGTGCTTCGCACGTAGTGAGCGCTCACTAAACACGACTGACTGAATATTTATAATTCTATTTCTATGGGATGCAGGCTTCTCTCTGTGGCCCACTGTCCAGCCCAAGCGCTCCGCCCCAGTGAGCGCACACTAAGCAGGCCTGACTGAATGAATATTTATAATTCTATTTCTCTGGATGCAGGCATCAACTCCGGGGCCCAACTGGGCCTACCCGAGCGCTTCGCCCAGTGCTGCGCACACAGTGAGCGCTGAGTAAAGCCGACAGAAGGACCGGCGCCGCCCGCCCCCGGCCGCCGCGTACCTGCCGCCACCGTGCCGGCGGGGCCGTCCTGCTGGCCGCCCACGAAGTCCTCGACGAGGCCGCTCAGGGAGCCGCCGGGGCCCGACGACGACGACGACGTTTCTTCCTCCTGAGGCGCGGCGGCCGCCATGATGGCGGCCTGTGAGGAAGACGGCCGCGGGGGGGGGGGGGGGGGGGGGAAGGGGCGGGTCGCGAGCCACCGCGCATGCGCCCCGAGCCCGTCGCGCGCCGCGAGGCGGGAAAACCCGCCCGGGTCACGTGCTCCCCCCCCCCTTTGAGCCGCCGCGGGGGGGGGGAGGGGCGGGTCACGAGCCACCGCGCATGCGCCCTGAGCCCGTCGCGCGCCGCGAGGCGGGAAAACCCGCCCGGATCACGTGCTCCCCCCCCTCCTTTGAGCCCTCGCGCCCCTCAGGGGGCGGGCCCGCCCCCCCCCCCCCCGTTATTAATCATGGTGCTATTTGTTAAGCGCTCACTATAATAAAAATAACGTTGGTATTTAAGGGTGCTATTTGTTAAGCGCTCCCTATAATGATAATAACGTTGGTATTTAAGGTTGGTATTTGTTAAGCGCTCACTGTAATAAAAATAACGTTGGTATTTAAGGTTGGTATTTGTTAAGCGCTCACTATAATGATAATAACGTTGGTATTTAAGGTTGGTATTTGTTAAGCGCTCACTATAATAAAAATAACGGTATTTAATGTTGGTATTAAGCGCTTACTCTGTGCAGAGCACTGTTCTAAGCGCTGGGGGAGACCCGGGGCATCAGGTGGTCCCACGTGGGGCTCACAGTCTTCATCCCCATTTGACAGATGAGGGAACTGAGGCCCAGAGAAGTGACTTGCCCACAGTCACCCAGCTGACAAGGGGCGGAGCTGGAATTCGAACCCATGACCTCTGACTCCAAAGCCCGGGCTCTTTCCACTGAGCCACGCTGTTGGTATTTGTTAAGCGCTCACTATAACAATGATAATGTTGGTATTTGTTAAGCGCTCACTATAATGATAATAATGTTGGTATTTGTTAAGCGCTCACTATATTAATGATAATGTTGGTATTTGTTAAGCACTCGCTATAATGATGATAGTGTTGGTATTTGTTAAGCGCTCGCTATAATAATGATAATGTTGGTATTTGTTAGGCGCTCACTATAATAATGATAATGTTGGTATTTGTTAAGCGCTCACTATATTAATAATAATGTTGGTATTTGTTAAGCGCTCACTATAATAATAATGTTGGTATTTGTTAGGCACTCATTATAATGATGATAATGTTGGTATTTGTTAAGCGCTCACTATAATAATGATAATGTTGGTATTTGTTAGGCGCTCATTATAATGATGATAATGTTGGTATTTGTTAGGCGCTCACTATAATAATGATAATGTTGGTATTTGTTAAGCGCTCACTATATTAATGATAATGTTGGTATTTGTTAAGTGCTCACTATAATAATAATAATGTTGGTATTTGTTAGGCGCTCATTATAATGATGATAATGTTGGTATTTGTTAAGCGCTCACTATATTAATGATAATGTTGGTATTTGTTAAGCGCTCGCTATAATGATGATAGTGTTGGTATTTGTTAAGCGCTCACTATAATGATGATAATGTTGGTATTTGTTAAGCGCTCACTATAATAATGATAATGTTGGTATTTGTTAGGCGCTCGCTATAATGATGATAGTGTTGGTATTTGTTAAGCGCTCACTATAATGATGATAATGTTGGTATTTGTTAAGCGCTCACTATAATAATGATAATGTTGGTATTTGTTAGGCGCTCACTATAATAATGATAATGTTGGTATTTGTTAGGCGCTCACTATAATAATGATAATGTTGGTATTTGTTAAGCGCTCACTATATTAATGATAATGTTGGTATTTGTTAAGCGCTCACTATAATAATAATAATGTTGGTATTTGTTAGGCGCTCACTATAATGATGATAATGTTGGTATTTGTTAAGCGCTCGCTATATTGATGATAACGTTGGTATTTGTTAAGCGCTCGCTATAATGATGATAATGTTGGTATTTGTTAAGCACTCACTATATTAATAATAATGTTGGTATTTGTTAAGCGCTCACTATAATAATAATAATGTTGGTATTTGTTAGGCGCTCACTATGTGCCGAGCACTGTTCTAAGCGCTGGGGGAGATACAGGGGAATCAGGTTGTCCCACTTGAGGCTCACAATCTTAATCCCCATTTTACAGATGAGGTCACTGAGGCACAGAGAAGTGAAGTGACTTGCCCACAGCCAGCCCGTCACTGGGCAGGGATCGTCTCTATCTGTTGCCCAATTATCCATTCCAAGCGCTTAGTCCAGTGCTCTGCACAGAGGAAGCGCTCAATAAATATGATTGAATGAATGAGTGAAAGCTCACCTCCTCCAAGAGGCCTTCCCAGACTGAGCTCCCCCCTTTGCCCTCTGCTCCTTCCCTTCCGTTCAGCCCCCATTCATTCATTCATTCATTCATTCATTCATTCATTCATTCATTCATTCATTCATTCATTCATTCAATAATATTTATTGAGCACTTACTATGTGCAGAGCACTGTACTAAGCGCTTGGAATGGACAATTCGGCAACAGATAGCGATCACCCTTGCCCAGTGATGGGCTCACAGTCTAATCGGGGGAGGGGGAAAGCTCACCTCCTCCAAGAGGAGATGCTATTGTTCTTGTCTGTCCTTCTCCCCCGATTAATAATAATAATAATAATGTTGGTATTTGTTAAGCGCTTACTATGTGCCGAGCACTGTTCTAAGCGCTGGGGTAAACACAGGGGAATCAGGTTGTCCCACGTGGGGCTCACAGTCTTAATCCCCATTTTACAGATGAGGGAACTGAGGCCCAGAGAAGTGAAGTGACTTGCCCACAGTCACACAGCTGACAAGTGGCAGAGCTGGGATTCGAACTCATGAGCCCTGACTCCAAAGCCCGTGCTCTTTCCACTGTGCCACGCTGCTTCCCAAGTCCCTCAAAGGGCAGGGACTGACTCTATCTGTTACCGATTTGTCCATTCCAAGCGCTTAGTCCAGTGCTCTGCACATAGTAAGTGCTCAATAAATACTATTGAATGAATGAATGAATGAATGAAAGAGGCCTTCCCAGACTGAGCTCCCCCCATTGCCCTCTGCTCCTTCCCTTCCCCTCAGCTCAGCCCCCATTCATTCATTCATTCATTCATTCATTCATTCATTCATTCATTCATTCATTCATAAATTCGTATTTATTGAGCGCTTACTATGTGCAGAGCACTGAACTAAGCGCTTGGAATGGACAATTCGGCAACAGAGAGAGACAATCCCTGTCCAGTGACGGACTCACAGTCTAATCGGGAGAGGGGAAAGCTCACCTCCTCCAAGAGGCCTTCCCAGACTGAGCTCCCCCCTTTGTCCTCTGCTCCTTCCCCTTCCCCTCAGCTCAGCCCCCTTTCGTTCATTCATTCCTTCAATTGTATTTATTGATAACTATAATAATGTTGGTATTTGTTAAGCGCTCGCTAGGTGCAGAGCGCTGTTCTAAGCGCTGGGCTAGATACAAGGTAATCAGATTGTCCCACGTGAGGCTCACAGTCTTCATCCCCATTTTCCAGATGAGGGAACTGAGGCCCAGAGAAGTGAAGGGACTTGCCCCCAGTCACCCAGCTGACAAGCGGCAGAGCCGGCATTCGAACCCATGACCTCCGACTCCCAAGCCTGGGGTCTTTCCACTGAGCCACGCTGCTGGCGCTTACTATGTGCAGAGCACTGTACTAAGCGCTTGGGATGTACAATTGGGCAACAGATAGAGACGATCCCCGCCCAATGACGGGCTCGCGATCTAATCCGGGAAGGGGGAAAGCTCACCTCCTCCAAGAGGCCTTCCCAGACTGAGCTCCCCCCTTTGCTCTCTGCTCCCCCCTCTTCCCCTCCCCTCAGCACTGGGCTCATTTGCCTATATTAATTATTACCCTATTTATTCTGTTAATGAGGTGCCCATCCCCTTGATTCTATTTATCGTGTTAATATTATCTTCTCTTTTGTTCTGTTCTCTTTTGTTCTGCTGTCAGTCTCCCCCGATTAATAATGTATTGGTATTTGTTAAGCGCCTACTACGTGCCCAGCACTGTTCTAAGCGCCGGGGGAGATACAGGGTCATCAGGTTGTCCCACGTGAGGCTCCCAGGCTTCATCCCCATTTTACAGATGAGGGAACTGAGGCCCAGAGAAGTGAAGTGACTTGCCCCAAGTCTCCCAGCTGATAAGCGGTGGAGTCGGGATTCGAACCCATGACCTCTGACTCCTAAACCCGGGCTCTTCCCACTGAGCCACGCTGCTTCTCTATTAGAGTGTAAGCCCCGTCACTGGGCAGGGAATGTCTCTCTCTGTTGCCGAATTGTCCATTCCGAGCGCTTAGTACAGCGCTCTGCACATAGTAAGCGCTCAATAAATACGATTGAATGAATGAATGAAGCCGGGGGGGAGGGGAGGAGAGACACCCAATGAGGGAGCGGAATCCGATAAGTGGGCGGGGCCTAGACGGGGAGGGCGGGGAATGGGCGGAGGTGACAGCCAATGAGGGAGCGGAGTTCGGAAGTGGGCGGGGCTTGTCCGGGGGCGGGGTCAGGCGCCGTGCGGGGGGAGGGGGCGGAGGAGACAGCCAATGAGGGAGCGGAATCCGGAAAGTGGGCGGGGCCTGGACGGGGAGGGACAGACACCGGGGAGGAGGGAGAGGCAGGGGCGGAGGAGGCAACCAATGAGAGAGAGGGATCCGGGAAGTGGGCGGGGCCTAGACGGGGAGGGACAGCCAACGCGGGGGAAGGGGGCAGAGGCGGAGGAGACAACCAATGACGGAGCGGTATTCTGGAAGTGGGCGGGGCCTGGGCGGGGCGGAACTAGCCCTAGCGGGGAGGGGGGAGAAGACAACCAATGAGGGAGCGGAATCCGGGAAGTGGGCGGGGCCTGGGCGGGGAGGGCGGGGAAGCAGAAGAGGAGACAACCAATGAGAGAGCGGAATCCGGAAAGTGGGCGGGGCCTGGGCGGGGCGGGACTAGCCCTCGCGGGAAGGGGGAGAAGATAACCAATGAGGGAGCGGAATCCAGGCAGTGGGCGGGGCTCTAACGGTCACGTGGAGTCAGTGGGCGTGGCGAGCGAACGGCCGTCGGGGGCGTGGCCACGCGGGTGATTGACAGGACCCCGGGCCGGGCGCAGAGGGGAGCCCGGAGTACTGACCGACCGCCCGCCCGCCCCGTCCGTCCGTCCGTCCGTCCGTCCCGCAGCCTCTGTCCCGCAAACTTTGTGTCGGCCCCGGCGGCCGGGGCGGGGGAGGCGAGGGGTCGGAGCTCGGGGGCGGCCCGGCCCCGCTCCCCCCTCCTCCCCCCACCCGATGCTCAGTCGCCGAACTCGCACCCGGACCCGCCGCAGGACTCGAACTCGGCCCCGGAGCCGCAGGGGGCCCCGCTGAGGAGCGGCCATGGGGAGCTGCGTGGGGAGGCAGCGCCGGGACAGGCCGGCCGCCCCGGGACACCCCCGAAAGCGAGCAGGTACCGAGCCTCCCTGCCATTCACTCCGACTTACTGAGCGCCCCCGGGGCACTGCGCTGAGCGCGGGGGAGAGTGCCATCCCTGCCCCCGACGAGCTCACAGCCTAGAAGCGGGGGACACCCCCGTCCTGGGGCAGGGATGGTCCCTATCCGTTGCCGAATTGCCCATCCCAAGCGCGGTGCTCTGCACACGGTAAGCGCTCAATAAATAGTCTTGAACGAATACCGATAAGCTGCGCTTACCACTTAGTAGGCGCTTAATAAATGACATTATTATTATTGCTACTAATAATAAGACAGTCATCTAAATATTTACCGTGCGGGACACGTCGGTAAAACTCCCCACTCTTGGCTTCGAAGCTGTCCATCCCCCGGGCTCCCTCCTACCTCACCTCCCTTCTCTCCTGCTCCATCCTGCCCTACACGCTCTGCTCCTCCGGTGCCCCTGACCTGCTCACTGAGCGCTGACCCCCGGCCCATAGCCCACCTCCGGCCTGGAATGCCCTCCCTCCTCAAATCCGATAGACAGTGACTCTCCCCCTCACCTTCAAAGCCTCATTTGAAGGCCCACCTCCTCCAAGAGGTCTTCCCAGACTAAGCCCCACTTTTCCTCAACGCCCCCTCCCTTCTGCATGCATGCATTCATCCATTCAGTCCTATTCAGCTCTTACTCTGTGCAGAGCACTGGACTAAGCGCCTGGAATGGACAATTCAGCAGCAGATAGAGACAGTCCCTGCCCAACAACGGGCTTCTGCATCACCCTGACTCGCTCCCTTCTCCCTGCCCCACAGCGCTTACGTCCCTATCTGTCATTTTATGTTTTTATTTCTGTTGAAGTGTGTTTATTTGTATTGATGACTGTCTCCCCCACCCCCAGACTTGAGCTCCTGGAGGGCAGTGATTGCTTCTATCGCTGTATTGTATAAATAATGGTATTTGTTAAGCGCTTACTATGTGCCAAGCACAGTTCGAAGCCCTGGGCACTGGACTTTCAGTGCTCTGCACACAGTAAGTGCTCAATAAATACGATTGAATGAATGGAAGGACCCAGGAAATCTGGGCTGGCCGGTCCGGCCCCCCAATAAACCGGGAGGGAGGGAGAGGCCGGCCCATCCGCTCACTTGCCCCTGTCCAGCCGGGAGCCGGGTGGCAACTGAACTAGGACCAACAGCTCCCCATCCCTCCGTCCGTGTCTTGGTTTCTGGGCCGAGGATGATGGACCAAACTCCCGGGAGAGTGGTTTGGCCGGTGGTTCCCTGGCTTACTTTTCCACCTTGGGTTCCTTGGCTTTCCTCCTCCTTCCCACTTCCTTGTCCGGGCCGGTCCGGGGGCCTCCCCTTCTGTCCAAATGCCACATGCTCCTTTATGTAAGAGGAGCCGCGGCCCCCGGGGTGGTCACAGCCAGCGGAAACTCGAACTGGAGTTTCCCCGTCTCCATCGACACCGGAGGTGTGTTGGGGAAAAGGGGCAGGGGAGGGAGTCCTGCCGCCCCGAAACACTTCATTAAAGGGAGGAGGGGAAGGATTTTTATCAGAGAATCGCAAGGATTCCTTTGCGAAACTTGAAGAGGCTTTGTGGAAACTCTGTGTGTGTGTGTCCGTCCCACTGGTTGGGGTTTCTGTGCTGCACTGCACATTGTCAGGGGCTGGGCTGGGCTGGGAGTTCCCTGAAGGGAGCTGGCATGGTAGTAATAATAATAATAATTATGGTATTTGTTGAGCATATTTGTTGAGCACTTACTTTGGGCCAGGCACTGTACTAAGCACTGGGTGGGTACAAGTAAATCGGGTTGGACACGGTCCCCGTCCCAAATGGAGCTCGCGGTCTCAATCCCCATTTGACAGATGAGGTCACTGAGGCCCAGAGAAGGGACGTGACTTACCCAAGGTCAGAGAGCAGAGAAGCGGCAGAGCTGGGATTAGAACCCATGACCTTTTGACTCCCAGGCCCGTGCTCTACCCACTACACCATGCTGCTTCTCAAGCTGCCGGTAGAGAGGGTGGAGTTAGGCTTTCCCCAGATGCCCCTGTGGAACATTCCCTTCCCACCCCCCACCCCCCAACAGCGCCAGTGGCCTTGGGATTAGCTGGGGCTTTCCTTTGGGAAGTGGGTAAGTGGTGCTGCTGCCGTTTCCCTCGCTGTTGCCTCAGTTTCTCCTGGAAAATCACCCAGCTCCATCCTTCAGAAATGAGAGCACCTCTCCACCTCGCTTTTCCAGTCTACTCCACCTCTCCTTTGCACTTGGGGGCTGGGAGGGGACCACTGACGCCGCAGTCGGCGTCGTTCTTGGCGCCCCTGTTGCACCAAGATCGACGATTCGCTCCGACGAGCTGTCACCCACCGACCGGGAGATTCGCCTGAGATCGGAGCTGCTGTCCCGAGCGCTCTTTTGGCAGAGCTCCCTTTGGCCCCGTGACACCTTGGTCAGACCCTGTCCTGGGCTCACCCCGATTCAGACTCTCCAGAGGAAAGCAGGGATGAGGGCTGGAAGCAGCGTGGTGTAATGGAAAGAGCACGGAATGCTACAGTCATCCGGCTCTGGCTCTGCCAGCTGACCTTACGTGGGTCACTTCACCTCCCCGTTTCCCCCCCCCCCACTGCCAAACGAGGATAAGGTCTGCCCCTTGCCTGTCCCCCTGGAATGTGGTGGGAATTAATGAAATCATATCAGTAAGCTTGTTGAGAAGCTCCAAGAAGAAAAGCGCTCTCTAATTCGAAGCATCATTACCCAAACCAAGATCCCAGAGGAGGTTAATGCCATTTTATTCCAAGTCAAGTTGGAAGGGGTGAAAGTGTGATTTATTATAATTTTTTTTTTAGACCCAGTTTCCCAATCAGAGACACAAGGATGTGAGGTCTGGCAGGGAGACGGGGAGCCGTGGAAAAGGGCTATTATTATTAATCTAGGATTTGTTGGGTTACCTTGGTGCTGATTGACAGTGAGTAGGCCCTAATAGTAATAACCGGGGTGTTCGTTAAGTTTTTATTCTGTGCCCGACGTTGAACTAAGCACTGAGGTAGAGGCAATTAATCAGGCCTTGGACTGTGTGGGATCTGTTTCCCTGCCCCTTCCCTGTTTCTGAAATCTGTGGTGGGCTTTAGAAAAGTCTTTTGGTACAGGATGGGGGCAAGGTGGCTATTCAGCTACCTCTGGGTGACTTTCCACATGGGGGGAGGGAGAGAGTGAGTGAATGTGTATTAGAATGTGTGTGTGTTCATCTTCAGAGCAAACGCACCCAAACCTTGTAGTGGGTCTGGGTGTCTGCCTTCGTGAAATGGCCTCAGAGAGGCTCTCTGGCACTGTAATAGCATCCACCTGGGCAGAGGAAACTTGGCTCGTGTCCTGGCAAGAGCACTTGGCTCTAGAAGTGGTTGGGAGCCTTAGCCGCTGGTCTTTGCACAGCACCAACCTGTCTCCTTATCCTGTAATAGGAGAGAGGTCTCTCTCTTTCCTCGCAGCCTAGCACCTCACCTCTGGGAGTTTTCGGCCAAGTCTGTAGCTGATCCCACAGCTCTAATTGGGGGTCTGAGCAAGATCCATCTTTTAAAAGTCCGGGTCTCGGGGGAAGACGGGGCTCCTGGGTGGTAATCGTGGCAGTAGGAGGAGTAATTGCATTTATTATTTATCGTGTGCTGACGGTGGGAAAGAAGCACATGGAAGAAGAGACGTTGACAGGGTCCCTGGCCCCCAAAGGGGTCACGGTCTTAGAGTAGGGGAGGGAGTTGGTCACAGACAAATAAGGAAAGCTGAAACAAAAGTCTAAAAGATGAAGACTGTGAGAAACACCATGGGGCTTCAGGCTCTTCCCCGCTCTGACCGACGGTCACGGAAGTCACAGCGGCAGCCTCGGCTGAGGCCTTCCCAGCCTTCAAAAAGGTGAATTTGCCGATGGAGTCGCTCCCGGGGTGGAGCAGAGGCCGAGGGGACTCCTGGTGGCACAGAGGTGGGGCGGCTTCTAGCGGCGTGGCTGAGTGGAAAGTGTCCGGGCTTGGGAGTCAGAGGTCAGGGTTCGAATCCCAGCTCAGCCACTTGTCAGTCACTTCACTTCTCTGGGCCTCAGTTCCCTCATCTGTAAAATGGGGATGAAGACTGTGAGCCTCACGTGGGACAACCTGATGACCCTGTATCTCCCCCAGCACTTAGAACAGTGCTCTGCACCTAGTAAGTGCTTAACAAATACCAAAATGATTATTATTATTATTGTGGTTATGATATTTAAGTGCTTGCCATGTGCCCGGCACTGTTTTGAGCGCTGGGGTAGATACAAGCCAATCTCCCGCGCAGCGGAGGCCCCGGAGGGAGGGGAGCAGTGGGAGGGGAAGGACGGTAGGGCATGGGTGCGTGGGTGATGGGGAGAACCTACCACTATCCCTACCCACCTCATCCCCCTGCCGTTGTGGCCCCGGTTTCTCAGGCAAGGGCCATGGCTCCCACTGGAACCGCAGATCTCCTGGACCTCCTCCTCCTCCTCCTCTCCTTCTCTGCAAGCCGTGGGCCTAGAGAGCTTCTCTGGGGTAAAGCTGGCCCAGCACCCAAGAGCGCAGTCCACGGGCAATGTGGGTCTGGCCGAGTTCTGTTCCAAAGGGCAACAGACCTAGACCGCGAAGAGCTCTTTCCATCTGCCCCACCCCTACAGTTAACCGGCCTAGGGAAGGACTCTCCAAACAGCTCCTAGTCACTGCCACTTCCCAAGGGAAAGGCCTTAGGATCTTGAGGGACGGGGGTGGCGAGGCTCTCCGAGCACCGTCTGGCTTCCTAAGGGATTTGCGGACGGGTGTTGGGACTGTGATTTTTACAGGTAGGGCCGACTTCGGGCATTCGGCCTCTCTGACCGACCGTCTTCCTTCCACACTTCCCCTGTCCTCTCCCCCGCCACCCCCCAGTTCCATAGGATGTCATCACATTGCGTTCCACCCATGCAACATGACATGAAGACATCACAGGCAATGTTTGCGGGAGAGCACCGCTCCACCGTCCCTGACGCTACTGCCCTCTCCTCCCCCGACCATCCTTGGCCCCCCATACCCGGGCAGCTTGGCTGAGACACCCCAAATTGGGTCCCTTGAACAGATCAAGTCCCCCTCATCTTTGTGAGGGGCCGCACGGTAGCCCCCGGGAGCATGGGGTGTCTGCCCGTAGCCCACCCTGTGGGCGGGAACTCCTTTCAGATAGAGCTCTGTGGCAACCGGAGAAGCTCCCCCGGGGCCAGCCCGTCTGGCCGGATCCACCCCGGTGGACCTTGCTTCAGGGTGTGGGGATTCCAGCCCTGGGCCAAGCCCTGTACTCACTTCCGGGACTCCCTTCAGGAACCGCTGGGCGGAAGGAGCGGGAGAACGAGAATTTTCCAGGAATCGCCTCCTTCTCGGGGTCCGGGGAGGGAGGGGGCAGCAGGTAGAGGCCGTTTTCTCTAGGTCTGGCCCTGCCTCCCCTCCCCCAGGAGGAAGCCCACCACCTGAAGAGGGGACAGCAGTGTCTTTCCTTTGATTCTCCATCTTCATCTCCTCCCCGCCGCTCACCACCCCCTCCCGCTAGGAGATAAAACCACAAGGTGGGCTGTGCACCACAGAGTAATGGACATGGCATCGATCACAGTAAGAGGGCTCAGCGCTCACAAAGAATCTCTCGTCCTCAAAAGTCAGACCACGTAATCTCACCCCGTGCCAGAGGCCCGAGGCGGGGAGGAGCTTCTCTGCCATCAGGGAAAAGAAAGAATCAGGGAGAGTCCAGGGAAAACTAGAACTTCACGCCTGGGTTTTCCTGGGGTTTCTTCCTCCCGTCGGTAATTTCTGCTAGATCGGAAGCTCCTTGAGGGCAGGGGATTATATGTGCTTACCCCGTAGTGCTCCCCCAAACACTTAGTAAGGCAATCTGCCTGCAGTCAGTGCTCAGTAGTTGCCGTCGGTTGACTTCAGAGCAGCTTTCCACTTGGGCCCATCTGAGAAGCAGTGTGGCTTAATGGAAAGAGCACAGGCCTGGGAATCTAGACTGTGACCCCGTCGTTGCGAAGGGATCGTCTCTATCTGTTGCCGAATTGTACTTTCCAAGCACTTAGTACGGTGCTCTGCGCACAGTAAGCGCTCAACACGTACGATTGAATGAATGAATCTAATCCCAGCCCTGCCACTAGCCTGCTGTGTGATCTGGGGCATGTCACTTCGCTTTGCTGTGCCTCAGTTTCCTCATTTTGTAAAATAGAGACTCAATACCTGTTTGCTCTCCTTCTTAGACTGTGAGCCCCAGGAGGGGACAGTGGGACACTATTCTTATACTCAACTAGTTCCCCTCTCTGTAATCTGTTTTAATATCTGTCTCCCCCAGTGGAATGTAAGCTCTTTTTGGCCAGGGATTTCTTTCACGGTATTTGTTAAGCGCTTGCTATGTGTCAAACACTGTTCTAAGTGCTGGAGTGGGTACAACTTAATTAGGTCAGACATAGTCTCTGTCCCATGTGGGGCTCACAGTCTCAGTAGGAGGGAGAACAGGTAACCCCATTTTACAGTTGAGGAAATTGAGGTCCAGAGCAGTTAAGTGATTTGCCCAAGGTCACCCAGCGAGCATTTGGCAGAGCCAGGAGTCGAACCCAGGTCCTCTGACTCCCAAACCTGTGCTCTTTCCACTAGACCTCGTTGCTTCTCACCGCGTCTACCAGTAAGCCGCGAAGCAGCGTGGCTCAGTGGAAAGAGCCGGCCTTGGGAGTCAGAGGTCATGGGTTCGAATCTCGGCTCTGCCACTCGTCAGCTGTGTGACTGTGGGCAAGTCACTTCACTTTTCTGGGCCTCAGTTATCTCATCTGTAAAATGGGGATTAAGACTTTGAGCCTCATGTGGGACAATCTGATTACCCTGTATCTACCCCAGCGCTTAGAACAGTGCTCGGCACAGAGTAAGCACTTAACAAATGCCAACATTATTATTATTACCAATTCTCTTGTACTGTACTTTCCCGAGTGCTTAGTACAGTGTTCTACTCACAGAATGCAATAAATACCATTGATTGACAGTAAGTGCTGTATAAACACAGTTGATTGATTTGACAGGAACTGCATCCTGATCATCTTCTATCTACCCCAGTGCTTGACACACAGTAAGATCTTAAGAACTACCGCACGATTATTATTAGTATTTGTAATTTTAGTGAGCACCCCAGAGCCTAGCACCCCCAGCCTGAGCTGCAGCGGTGGCTGAGCTGGGCAGGGAGGCTTGGCTTCCCTCCTCTTTCCTCTCTTTCTGCCTTGGGCCCCCTGAGGCCCTATGGATCAGTTTCACTTTTGTTCCAGTTTGTTCTGGCTTTCTGGGGCTAGGGGAGTGAGGACCTGGGAACCAGAGACTGCTTGTGGAAACTTTTTCATCTCTAATTGATGATGTTCAAATTTTGCATAACTTAGAGGGGGCAAGAAAAACCCAAAACACCTTCCATTTTTGGCAAAAGCCTCAGGGCTTCGGGCTCCGGGTTGTACCGGACCAGCAGCTGTGGTCAGACCAGAGGTTCCCCCGGCCATTCTTAGGCAACCTCTTGCGCTAACCTCCTCAATGGGCCTCCATCCTAACTGTCTCGCCGCCGACCCCTGGCCCATGTCCTATCTCTGGCCCGGAATGCCCTCCCTCCTCAAATCCGCCAGATAATCCCTCTCCCCCTCTTCGAAACCCTGCTGAAGGCGCATCTCCTCCAAGAGGCCTTCCCAGACTACTTTTCCTCATCTCCCACTCCCTTCTGCATCACCTGACTCGCTCCCTTTGCTCTTCCTCTCCTTCATCCCCGCCCTGCAGCGCTTAGGTACATATCTGTCATTTTATTTATTTATATTGATGTCTGTCTTCCCGCCTCTAGACCTCGAGCTTGTTGTGGGCAGGGATTGCCTCTCTTTATTGCTGTGTTGTACCTTCCCAAGTGCTTAGTACAGTGCTCTGCAAACGGTAAGCGCTCAATAAATATGATTCAGTGAATGAGTGAACCTGCAGCCCATGATTGACGGCTTATTAAAATCTCTCCCTCCCGGCCGCACGGAGAAGGGATTGTGGGCGGGTGGAGACGAGAGAAGTGCTGTCTGTGTTTTCTTTTTGCACATCATCGTTCTTCATTAAGTAGTGGTAATAGTGCTTCTTAATCGGATTTATTGAGTGCTTACTAGGTACAGAGCACTGTACTAAGCGTGCGGGTGAGTACGATACAACAGAATTAGCAGACACATTCCCTGCTCATAACCAGCTTCCAGTCAACAACAGTCTTAATGCCGACTGTGTGGGTCAAGCAGAGCGCTGTACTAAGCGCTGGGAGAATAAATGGCTGACAATTAGACATGGTCCCTGGCAATCTAGGGGTTCACAGTCTAAGAATGGGCTGGTGACGGTCACTAAGAAAAAATGAAAGCCCTGAAAACAAATTCAATCGTATTTGTGGAGCACTCACTGTGTGCACAGCACTCTACTAAGCACTTGGGAGAGTGCAATACAGCATTCATTCATTCATTCATTCAATAGTATTTATTGAGCACTTACTATCTGCAGAGCACTGTACTAAGCGCTTGGAATGAACAAGTCGGCAACAGATAGAGACAGTCCCTGCCGTTTGAACAATAATCAGACACATTTCTGAGGGCAGAAATCAGATGGTCAGTTGATGGCACATAATTCAACAAATTCCATAATTGGTATTGAACACTTACTGTGTGCAGAGCACTGTGCTAAGCACTTGGGTGAGTACAGTAAAACAGAGTTGGTCTCCCTGCCTACAAGGAGCTTACAGACTAGCGGGGAACTGAATAGAAAATAAACTAGGGTGGGCGAGCATTTCGGGCTTGTCGTAATGGGCAGGAAACGTGTCTTCCAATTCTGTTGTACTCTCCCAAATGCTTAGTACAGTGCTCTGCGCATAATGAGTGCTCAATAAATATAATTGATTGCGGCCCAGAATCCATCAGTTCCAGAAACTGTGATAATCCTGAAAGAGCAGTGGCTGGGGAGTCAGAGGTCGTGGGTTCTAATCCTGGCTCCGCCACTTGTCTGCTGTGTGACCTTGGGCAAGTCTCCTAACTTGTCTGTGTCTCAATTACCTCATCTGGAAAATGAGGATTAAGACTATGAGCCCCTAGTGGGACAACCTGATTACCTTATATCTACCTCAGCGCTTAGCACAGTGCTTGGCACACAGTAAGCGCTTAACAAATACCATAATTATGGAGAAGCAGCGTGGCCTAGTGGAAAGAGCCCGGGCTTGGGAGTCAGAGGTCATGGGTTCTAATCCTGCTTCAGCCACCTGTCGGCTGTGTGACTTCGAGCAAGTCACTTAACTTCTCTGGGCCTCAGGTCCCTCATCTGTAAAATGGGGGTGAAGCCTGTGAGCCCTACATGGGACACCCTGATTACCTCATATCTACCCCAGCTCTTAGAACAGGGCTCTGCACACAGTAAGTGCTTAACAAATGCCATTATTATTATTTTTTTTATTATTATTCCTCACGCTCTACATTTGGCGGGGGTGGGGGTGGCACCACCTCTGACCCTCTCGTCATGACTGAGCAAGGCAGGTTTCCAGGAGGCCCTAGCTGGTTGCTGAGGGGAGCGGCCTAGCTGGCTCTCAGCCACCCCTTCCAGCCTAGTTCTTCTCTTAAGTGCTTAGAAGTAGCGTGGCTCAGTGGCAAGAACCCGGGCTTGGGAGTCAGAGGTCATGGGTTCGAATCCCCGCTCTGCCACTTGTCAGCTCTGTGACTGTGGGCAAGTCACTTCACTTCTCTGTGCCTCAGTTACCTCATCTGTAAAATGGGGATTAACTGTGAGCCTCACATGGGACAACCCGATGACCCTGTATCTCCCCCAGCACTTAGAACAGTGCTCTGCACATAGTAAGCGCTTAACAAATACCAACATTATTATTATAATCTGCTTCAACTCCTTCCTTCCTTTCTGCCCTCAGTCCAGATTGGGAAGACTGATTCTTTCTTGGAATTTTCAATGTGGGCAGGGAACATGTCTATCAATTCTATTGTATTGTACTCTCCCAAGCACTTAGTATAGTGTTCTGCAAACAGTAAGCGCTCAGTAAATAATCATCAATGATGACGATGGGGTAGGTATAATGGCCCCAAGGAGAAACACCTTTGAGCAGACTTCCTGGGCCAAGCTCTCTTGCATCCTCTTTGCTATCTCAATTCTGCCAGCCTGCTCTTTTCCTCCCTCAGTTTCCCCACAAGGAGCCATGACTGCTGCTCAGAACTCCAGCATGGGATTTTAAAGGTAGTGCCTAATGGAAAGAGCACAGTGAGAGTCAGAGGGCCCGGGTTCTAATTCCGGCTCTGCCGAATGCATGCTGGGTGGTTTTGTGTAAGTCACTTAATAATAATAATGTTGGTATTTGTTAAGCGCGCACTATGTGCAGAGCACTGTTCTAAGCGCTGGGGTAGATACAGGGTAGGTAATCAGGTTGTCCCACGTGAGGGTCACCATCTTCATCCCATTTTAACAGATGAGGTAACTGAGGCACAAAGAAGTGAAGTGATTTGCCCACAGTCACACAGCTGCCAAGTGGCAGAGCCGGGATTCGAACCCATGACCTCTGACTCCCAAGCCCGTGCTCTTTCCACTGAGCTACGCTGCTTCTCTGTGCCTCTGTGCCTCAGTTTCCCTGTTCTCCCTCCTTACTTAGACTGTGAGCTTCAAGTAGGACTGGGACTGTGTCCAACCTAACTAACTTGTATCTATCCCAGCATTTAGAGTAGCGTTGGAAGCAGAGTAAGTGCTTAACAAAAACCGTTTAAAACAAAACAAAAACACCAAGACCTGACCCAGCCTCTTCTGTCCCAGGATTTGGCCCCCCTTTTTTTATGGGGGTTGGGGGGGGAGACGGTTCTCGTTGATTGCAAAATCCCTCCTGCCCCCCTCCTACCTGTCACAGCTCACTCTGGCCACTCCTGCGTTGCGAGCATTTCCTTCCCCAGGGGCCTCCACTCCCAAGCCACAGTTTGTGTGGGGGTGTGCGCATCCATCCCTGGTATTTACAGCATACTCACTGGGTGCGGAGCACTCTCCTAAGCACTTGGGGAAAATACAGTGCAATAGAGTTAGTAGACACGATCCCTGCCCACAAGGAGTTTACAGTCTAGAGGGCGAGACGGATATAAATGCCAGATGGGTATGCACATAAGTGCTGTAGGGGTGGGGTGAAAATCAAAATAGTCAAGGGGGACAGACCCAAGCGTGTAGGCGATGCAGAAGGGAGGGAAGATTGGGAAAGTCAGGGCCAAGACTGCACCCCAGAGTTATTTCTGCACACGGGTGGGGTGGTGAGCCGAGCTGCTCCCCAAAACTGAACCTCTGGGTGTCCTTTCCGTGGCCCCAAACCACAATAGTCTTCCCCTGTTGCCCTCACTTCTGGTAGCTTGTGAGAAGCAGTGTGACATGGATAAAACACGGGCCTGGCAGTCCGAGGAGCTGGGTTCTAATTCCGCCTCGGCCGCTTGTCTGCTTGGACAAGTCCCTTCACCGCTCTGGGCCTCATAAAGTCATCTGTCAAGTGGGGATTAAAACTGTGAGCCTCATGTGGGACAGAGACTGTGTCCAACCTCATTAACTTGTATCTACTAGACTGTAAGCTCGTTAGGGGCAGGGTACGTGCCTTCTAATGCTCTTGTATTGTCCTCTCCCAAGTGCTTAGAATCGTCCTCTACACACAGTAAGCGCTCAATAAATACCTTTGATTGACTGATCTACCCCGGCACTTAGTACAACGCCTGACACAGAGTAAGGGCTTAACAAGTACCATTAAAGAGGATATGGTCCAAGTGAGCAAGTGATGCGGTGTGGCATAGTGGATAGAGCACAGGCCTGGGAGTCAGACGGTCATGGGTTCTAATTCCGGCTCTTCCATTTGTCTGCTGTGTGACCTCGGGCAAGTCACTTCACTTCTCTGGGCCTCAGTTACCTCATCTGTAAAATGAAGACTGTGAGCCCCACGTGGGACAACCTGATCACCTTGTATCCCCCCCAGCGCTTAGAACAGTGCTTTGCACATAGTAAGCACTTAGCAAATACCACCTTTATTATTATTACTTCCCTGTGCCTCCTTTCCCTCATCTGTAAATTGGGGATCGAGACTGTGAGCCCCACGTAGGACGGGGCCTCTGTCCAACCCAATTTGCACGTATCCACCCCAGTGCTTAGTACAGTGCCTGACACATAGTAATCGCTTAACAAATACCATCGTCGTCATTATTATTATTTTTTAAATGGAATTAGTTTGTATGCAGCTACTCAGAATCCTTCGCTTGCTTTGTGGCGGAAGTATTTGGCAGAAAGAAACATGGATTGAGGTAGTGGGCTCATTTTACAGAGGGGAAAAGATACGACAGGGCGGTGAAGGAAATTTGTAGTTACTCAACCAGGTAAGCCGATAAACAGTGCCATTACTGGGTCAACCAATAGTCCATCCAACACTTAAGTGTTGAAAGAATGCTTGGGCGCACCATGTGATGGTTGTCCTCTTAGTAGCAATAATAGCATAAACAGCAGTAACTTCCCTTCTAGACTGTCAACTCATCGTGGGCAGGGACTACGTCTCCCCGCTCCGTTGTATTATATTCCCTCAAGCGCAAAGTACTGTGCACTGCCCAACATGAGCGCTCAATAAATAGCATAGATTAATGGTGGCGACGCGATCAACTGAGCACCCATAGGGTGCTACGGACTGTACTAAGCGTCTGAGAAATTCAAAAAGCAAGTATGATACGTACGCTCTAAGTGAGAGACGGTCCCAAAGGTATTTAAAAGCAAGAGTAATCAAAATAAGTCAATATGCGGTTGAAAAAGTGTACAGACATCACGGCTGAGGATGAACATAGGTTGGTACGTAACTGCTAGAGGTGGCTGATGGGTTGATGCGCTGGGAGGTAATCAGGGAAGACTCACTGGAGGAGGTGGGCTTGGATTTTAACCTGATGAGTTTGAGATGGGCGTGTTGGGGTGGGAGGGTGTTCCCAGCTGGGGAACAGCGAGTACGAGGTGACAGAGGTGGGGGAATTGAGAGCGTCATCAGTTAGGTGAGCTATTTTTAGGGATGCGTCAGCTATCATCTCTCACTTCTCCCCTCCTGCATCCCTAAAGACAACTCTCTATATAGTATCCCATTATGGACCACTCATCCGTGAATTGATCCACCCCATCTTGAAGCAGCTGATATTTTCCTCGTGTCATGTGGTAATAAATTCCATATGTTTACCGCCCACTGGGAGCAGAAGTGCTGCCTTCGGTTGGTTTTGAGCCTGCCTGTGCTGGCATTGCGGGGTTTGGTAAACAATTCTAAGTTCGCTCTGTTCCCGCTCTTCAAGACTGAGTTCGTTTCAATCAGGTTCCCATCCCAGTCTCTGCATTTCCAGAATGGGGATGCCTAGAAGCAGTGCAACCTAGTGGAAAGACAATGGGCCTGGGAGTCAGAGGACCTGGGTTCTAATCCTGCCTCCACCACTTGCTCACTGGGTGACCTGGAGCAAGTCACTTCACTTCTCGGAGGTCCTCAGTTTCCTCAGTAGTAAAATTAGGGATTCAGTATCTGTTCTCCCAGTGAGACTGGGAACCCTGTGTAGAATGCCCCTCCTCTTCCAGCGCTTTCAGTCTAACCTCATCAATCAGTCAATGGTATTCAGCACTTACTATGTGCAGAGCAATGTACTAAGCACTTTGGAGAGTACAACAGAATTAACAGACACGTGCCCTGTCCATATTTATTCATTTGATTGTGTTCATTCATTCAATCGTATTTATTGAGCACTTACTGTGTGTAGTGCACTGTACTGAGTGCTTGGGAGAGTACAATAGACACATTCCCTGCCCACAATAAGCTTATAGTCTACTGTAGGAGACAGATGTTAATATAAATAAATAACAGATATAATAATAATAATGGTACTTGTTAAGTGTTTACTATGTGCTGAATACTGTTCTTAGTGCTGGCATAGATACAAGTTAATTAGATTAGACACAGTTCCTTTCCCACATTGGGCTCGCACTCTCAATCTCCATTTTTTTACAGATGAGGTATCTGAGGCACTTCAGTGCTGTGGGGCCGGGAGGGGGGATGAATAAAGGGAGCAGATCAGGGTGACGCAGAAGGGAGTGGGAGAAGAGGAAAGGGGGGCTTAATCAGGGAAGGCCTCCTGGAGGAGATGGGCCGTCAATAAGGCTTTGAAGTGGGAGAGAGTAGTTATCTGTCGGATTTGAGGAGGGAGGGTGTTCCAGGCCAGAGGCAGGGCATGGGCGAGGGGTCAACGGCGAGATAGGCGACATCAAGGCAAAGTGAGAAGGTTAGCATTAGAGGAGTGAAGAATGTGAGTTCATATAACGAGTTCACAGTCTAGAGAGTTTAAGATGTTTGGGGTTTTTTTTATGGTATTTAAATGCTTACTATGTGCCAGGCACTGTTTAAGCGCTGAGGTAGATACAAGTTAATTAAGCCCCTGTCCCACAAAGGACTCAAAGCTCAATCCCTATTTAACAGAAGGTAATTGAGGCATAGAGAAGTGACTTGCCCAAGGTCACATAACAGACAAGTGGCAAAGCTGGGATTAGAACCCAGGTCCTCTGACTCCCAGGCCCGAGCTCTATCCATTAGGCCACACCACTTCTGGATCAGCCTGATCATGCTGAGAAGCAGCATGGTATAGTGGATAGAATACAGGCCTGGGAGTCAGGAGGTCATGGGTTCTAATTCTGGCTCTGCCTCTTGTCTGCTGTGTGACCTTGCACAAGTCTCTTCATTTCTCTGGTGCCTCGGTTACCTTATCTGCCTAATGGGAATTGAGACTGTAAGCCCCATGTGGGACAGGGACTGTGTCCAACCCTATTTACTTGCATCCACCCCAGCGCTTAGTACTGTGTCTGGCACATAGTTAAGCACTTAACAAAACACCACAGTTATTATTGTTGTCCTCTGTTCCCTCTCCAGCTCAACGGGGCCTTCCCAAGGCCCTCGCCAGACCTGCACGTAGAGTCTCAGGGATTTCTGGTACTAATGTGGCATTGATTAAGCGCTTAACCATGTGCTAAACACCGGATTAGAGGTGAGGTTATGAGCTTGGACATCCTCCCTGTCCCACGCGAGATTTAGAACCTACCTTCTCCCCATTCCTACAGGTGAGGAAACTTGAGGCCCAGTGTAACTCAGCAGTGGCAGGACTGAGACTAAAACCCTGGTCTCCTGACTCCCTGCCTCACGCTCTTTCCGCAAGACCTCCCTGTCCAGCCTCTCAGACAGTACTGACAAACTAGGAAGGCTGCTAGTATTTATCGAGTGCTTACTGTGATCAGAGCGCTGTACCAAACGCTTGGGAGAGAGTCGATTTGAAGAGCATTTGCTGGTCATTTTCTTGAGAAGTTTCTTCGGGGACTCCTGCAGCTTCGAGGTTGGAGAATTTCACTGAGGAGTGATGTGTGAGCAGGGACTGAGAAGCAGCTTGGCTTAGTGGAAAGAGCACGGGCTTGGGAGTCAGAGGACGTGGGTTCTAATCCTGGCTCTGTCACTTATCTGCCGTGTAACCTGGGGCAAACCACTTCACTTCGCTGTGCCTCAATCACCTCATCTGGAAAATGGGGATTAAGACTGTGAGTCCCACGAGGGACAACCTGATTACCTTGTATCTCTCCCAATGCTTAAGACACTGCTTGGCACATAGTAAGCGCTTAATAAATGCCGTTGTTATTATTAGGTCTCCCCACCTGGTGGGGCACTGAAGTACCCTGAACCCCAACTCTAAATCTAATAGAATTTCAGGGCTTTGGATATTTCCTTTCTTCACCATTTTCCCCCCTGCTGACCCAGTTTCCTCCTCCTATCTCTCCTTCATCCATCGATCTGTGGTATTTAGGGAGAGTTTAGTATGTGCAGGCAGCTCCCAAATCAGGAGAAGCAGCTTGACCCAGTGGATAGAGCCCGGGCCTCTCCGGCCAGCCTGCTGTGTGACCTTGGGGAAGTCACTTCACTGCTCTGGGCCTCAGTGACTTCCTCTGTAAAATGGGGATTAAGACTGTGCGCCTCATATGAGACATGAACTGTGTCCAACCTGATTATGTCTGTCTATCCCAGTGCTTAGAACAGTGTCTGGTACGTAGTAATTGCTTCACAAATACCATAAAAGGAAAGATGCTGAGCATACTCTCGGAGCAAACCTGGCCCAGAGAACGGTTGGATAGACAGGAAGAGGTGCCTCGCTCAGGGTCAAGAAGACATTATCCATCTCCCGGAAGAGAAGGGAGGGAAGGAGAAGATGGAGGAAGAGGAGGGCAGGGGTTGGAACATACTGTCCTGAACACCTTCCCCTTTCCCTAAGTACAGTGCTTGGCACACAGTAAACACTTAACAGATACCAGTGTTTTCTCTTCCAGTTGACTCCTCCCTTTCCTCGTACCACCTAGCTTGGGGGACTGGAGGCAGAAAGTTGATTTTTCTGTGCAGGTGCAGGTCATTTTACTGAGCACGAGACCCATTCCCCGCCCACACGGGCCGGACACGGTCGTGTTGACTGTGCATAGGACTGGGGGGCAAGGGGAACACAGAGAAAATATATACGTCTTGAGGTCCCGGGCTTCCAGCCTTGGGCTTCCAGTGGGAGCAGGATATCAACTGGAGAAGCAGCGTGGCCTAGTGAAAAAAGCACAGGCCTGGGAGGCAGAGGACCTGGGTTCTAATTCTGGCTCTGCCAATTGCTTGCTGTGTGACTTAGCATGAGTCACTTCAGGCCCTGTGCCTCGGTTCTCCTGGTCTCCCTCCTACTTAGACTGTGAGCCTCATGTGGGACAGAGACTATGTCCAATCTAATTCACATGTATCGACCCCAGTGCTTAGAACAGTGTTTGACACGTACTAAATGGTTAACAAATACCATAAAAAAAACAAGAAAACTCCCAACTCCTGCCCTTTGAGGCTGAGCTGGAGTCCTCCCCTTTCCCTGCTGCCTTCCTTAAGACCAACAGTGCAGCCACAGACTCCTCCCCTCCACCCCCTTCTTCCTTCCCTCCTCCTCTTCCTCCCCCTCCTTCCTACTCTTCCTCCTCCGCCCCCTTCCTCCTCCCCTTATTCTTTCTCCCTCCTCCTCCGCCCCCTTCTTCACCTTCCCCTCTCCTCTACCCCCATCCTCCTCCTACCCCCACAGCCCCAGCAACCGGGTTCTGGGGCTGGACAGACAGATGATGAAGGCCTAGAGCCCCCATGAGCGAGTGGAACACAGCGGAGTAAATAAATGAATATTCCTAGTTCCGTTTCCTTCCCGGCCACCGGAGTGGTTTAACACTTCCAGGGCAGCAGGCTTTTGGCTGTTCTGCCAAGCAGTTCCCTGGACAGCACTTCCTCTCTCCTCCTACTAAGGGCCTTCTGTTGACCTTTCTAATGTGTCCTGCAGGTTCCTTTTAGCGGGGCCTTTGGCCTCCTGCCCCTCCCTAGCCTCCAAACAGGACTGTGTTGGAAAGGGCTGAAGGTCTCGCTGTTTGGGCCTTCCTCAGGGAGGTTGGCCCAGGCTGGACCCTGCTCTTCTCCCGAGCTTGGGATGGGGCAGGAAGGGAGTACTTTTTGGATACTAGGGGAGACGATGGAGAAGTGACATGGGCCTTCTTTCCCCACCCAGAAGAGTCATGGGAAGAGCTCCTGTTTTCCTTGAGATGGAGGCAGCTCACCGAGGAGGATGGGGATGGGACCCAGGACCCCTGGGAGAATGGATCAGGTCCCAGACTTGGGCCTTGTTTATAAGGGAGTCAAAATGACCTACTGGGAGTCAGGAAACTTGGTTTCTAGTTCCAGCTCTGCCACTTAGGTCTGTTGGGTGACCATGGGCAAGTCACTTAACTTCTTGATGTCTCACTTCCCTCATCAGCAAAATGGGGATTCAGTACCTCGTGGCTCAGTGGAAAGAGCATGGGCTTTGGAGTCAGAGATCGTGGGTTCGAATCCCGGCTCGGCCACTTGTCAGCCGTGTGACTTTGGGTAAGTCACTTAACTTCTCGGTGCCTCGGTCACCTCATCTGTAAAATGAGGATTGAGACTGTGAGCCCCACGTGGGACAACCCGATTCCCCTGTGTCTACCCCAGCGCTTAGAACAGTGCTCGGCACATAGTAAGTGCTTAACAAATACCAACATTATTATTATTACCTCTTCTCCCTCCTACTTAGACTTCTACTCCAGTGTTTAGTTTAGTGTTGGCTTTTAGTATGAGTATGTGCTTAACAAATACAACAGTTTTTCTCTGTGTCTCCTGTTCCTTATCTGTAAAATGGGGATCCAATACCTGTTCTCTCATTCTCTTAGACTGCGAGCTTTGTTGAGGTCAGGGACTGGGTGTGATCTCATTCATTCAGTGGTATTTATTAAGCGCTTACTGTGCGCAGAACACTGTACTAAGCACTTGGGAGATTACAAAATAACAGTAAACTGACACATTTCAATGTCTTGTATTTACCCCTGTGCTTAGCATGTAGTAAGAGCTTAATCAATAAAATGATTGTTATTACTTATTATTCTGGTATTGATTTAACACTTCCTCATGTGCTAAGTACTGGGGTAATCCTAAGGTCATCAGATCACCGTGATTCCTTGGACCTTCCCCTCAGCATCTCGCCTCCCCCAACCAAATAAGATGGTCCAGCCAGTCCCAACGAGGTCATTCTAAGAGGTCATTCCTTGGCCAGAGGGCCACCCAGAAGCTCTGTCTTCCTGGGAAGTCTCAAACTGATATGGTGAAAAAATCCCAATGTTCAGTAGAACAGAAGAGGCAGTAAATCTTGGAGTCCAAGAGTGTGCTAGTTCCTCTTTGCAAAGCAAGCGAGACTTTCCTTAAATTATTATTATTACTACGTTTATGGTTTTTTAAGTGCTTACTATGTGGCAGGGATTGTACTAATGCACTGGAGTAGATACAAGCTAATTAGGATGGACATAGTCCATGTCCCTTTTGGGGCTCACAGTCGTAAAACCCCCATTTTACAGATGAGGTAACCGAGGTGCAGAGAAGTGAAGTGAGTTGCCCGAGGTCTTCTGGCTCCTAGGCTCAGGCTCTTTCCACTAGGACACATTGCTTCCTGATGAAATGATATTGTTCGATGAAGCCAAGGAGGAGGAGCATGGCTGACAGCTCTGAGTAAAGTTGCGGTGCTTGGGGTTGAAAATGGGGTCAGTGGAGACACTTTGGCCATAGGGGGAGAGGTGACCACCAAATGGTAAAGGGAGCCCGCCAGCCAGCGCCCGCTGAAGCCAGCGCGCCTGTATCTCCGAGCCCCAGGGCTCCGTGACCTCTGGCCTGCCCTGTTTGCCCCGGTCTGCAGCTGGGGAAGTGCCTCTCCCTTCCTCAATTCTGTACACTGACCAGTTCCCCCTTTCTGCTGTTGCAATGCCAAGATATAGTGTTGTTCCGGAACACCCCCTTTCCGCCTCCCAGGGCCACCGCGATTCCCAACACCCCTTCCTCCCTTTCACCGCCCCCATCCACTGTTAGAGTCAGGAGCCAAAATGGCGAGTTGGGACGAAGGGAGTCCTCGGGCAGCAGTGAGTGGGAATGGGGGTAGAATGAGAACTTGCTGGAATGAGGCCCTTCACTGCAGCCCCAAATACTCTCCTTTGTCCTGCGTCCTCTCTGTTCCCTCCTTCCCCACCCCTCCTCTCTCCTTCTCCTACCTGTGAGCTGAGGGTCCTCCTCAACCTTTTCACACAGTAAGCTTGAATGAATTGAATGAACCTGTCTGCCGGGGAAGGAAGGAGTGTGGCTGCCTGAAAAGTCACCTCTCCCGGCAGGTACCAGCTGCTACTTGCCTGCAGGGAACCTTGCTTCTGTTTCCTATGTGGTTGACCTGGTTCTAGCACTGTGTATGTGTGTGTAGAGAGGAGTTAGGAATGGAGGAGGAGGGAGCCGGGAAGTGCCGGTGCACAGGCGGGAGAATGGGATCCGACCTGTCTGCCCCGCTCCCCAGCTCCCCACAGGAGCGAGCACGCCGGTGTTCTCTCAATCTCTGTGGCACTTCCTCCCTCCCCCGTGCCACCTGACTCACGCTCTAGGCCCCGAGCCCTCGCCAAACTGGTCGTGGAGAAGGCGGCTGCGTGCCGCTGGCTTGAGGAGCGCCCGCAAGCTGCCTCTGGAGACAAGTGGACGGGCTTAGGTGGGCTGGTCTCTCTAGAAAGAGGCCTTTGCTTACCCTGACACCCCCCTGATCTCCTCTTCCATCAGCCTTAATAATAATAATGATAATAATAATCACGATATTTCTTAAGCCCTTGCTTTATTCCAGGCACTGTGCCAAGCGCTGGGGCAGATGTTAGCAAATCGGGTTGGACACAGTGCATCGCACACGGGGCTCACAGTCTCAATTCCCATTTTAAAGATGAGGGAACGGAGGCCCAGTGAAGTGACTTGCCCAAGGTCACACACAGCACACAAGTGGCAGAGCTGGGATTAGGACTCATGACCTTCTGATGCCCAGGCCTGTGCTGTATCCACTACACCTCACTGCTTCACTATCTTCCCCAGACTCTGGTGATGTGGAGTCTGGGTTGGCCCGGTTTCTTAGCTGTTTGTTTCTGGGCTGATTTTCCAGCCACTTCTCTCCCCAACCCTGTTCTTTTCTCCCAGGATCTCTTCCAGGAAAGGATGCCTCCCGGTCTCCCCTCGCCCGGCCCCGTCCGCTTTCTTCCCTCCCATGTGGCAGGCGGCCAGGAGGCCTGGTAGACCCTCAGCCTCCTCTATACCACTCAGGCGGCGGGACCCCCAGCCTGCCGGGCCGCTAGACCCCTGAGCCCCAGGCAGGGTCCCTCCTCCGGGGCTGCGGTTGACCCCCATTTCTCATGCCCCGGGTCCCGAGGGTCACTCTGGGAGAGGAAACTGTGAGGCCCCACCTCCCTCGATTGAGTCACAGTCTGAGTCACATCCTAGAGAAGTGTTCTCCAGACCACAGCCCTGCCTCGACCTTGCCCGGCCCGGGCCGGCCCTCGGAAACCTGGGGTGGAGGCTGCGGTGTGCGGATACGGCCGGGATCGGTGAAGTTGCCACCGCCAGCTCCCACATCCGGGCCCCGGGGCCTCTGTCTGCGTCCCTCTAGGAAGGCCAGACTCCAATCCCCCCTGTTTCTCTCCCTGGGCCCGCCTGATCCCCTACTTCACAACATCACTAAAATCCATCCTTTCCTCTCCATCCAAACTGCTGTCACGTTAATCCAAGCACTTATCCTCTCCTGCCTTGATTACTATATCAGCCTTCTTGCTTAACCCTCTTCCTCCTGTCTCTCCCCATTCCAGTCCGTACTTCACTCTGCTGCCTGGATCATTTTTCTACAAAAACGTTCAGGCCATGTTTCCCCACTCCTCAAGAATCTCCAGTGGGTGCCCATTCAACCTCCGCATCAAATAGAAACTCACCGTTGACATTAAAGCACTCAATCACCTTGCCCCTTCCTACCTCACCTCGCTATTCTTCTACTGCAACCCAGACTACACACTTCCCTTTTCTAATGCTAACCTTCTCACTGTACCTCGATCTCGTCTATCTCGCCACTGACCTCTCTCGCCCATGTCCTACATATGGTCTGGAACATCCTCCTTCCTCAAATCCGACAGACAATTACTCTCCCTGCCACCGCCCTCGCCAAAGTCTTATTGAAGGCACATCTCCTCCAAGAGGCCCTCCCTGACCAAGCCCTCCTTTCCTCTTCTCCCACTCCCCTCTGCATCACCTTGACTCGATTCCTTTA
This sequence comes from Ornithorhynchus anatinus, assembly GCF_004115215.2. NCBI lineage: Eukaryota > Metazoa > Chordata > Mammalia > Monotremata > Ornithorhynchidae > Ornithorhynchus > Ornithorhynchus anatinus. The sequence continues at coordinate 124,660,684 of NC_041730.1, read as the reverse complement.
TTCATCCCCCCTCCCAGCCCCACGGCACTTATGTAGATATCTGTAATTTATTTATATTAATGTCTGTCTCCCCCCTAGAGTGTAAGCTTGTTGTGGGTAGGAAATGAGTCTGTTATGTGTACTCTCGCAGAGCTTAGTTCAGTGGTCTGCAGACAGTAAGTACTCAATAAATACGATTGACTCACTGACTGAACTGGGAACCAGGCACCTGGGGAGTGGGAAGGCGGGAGACTGAGGAGAAAAATCAGCAGTGGAGGAAACTTGAATTTGTGTCGGGCCTTTTTCTTTATCCCCGAGCGCTTTCGCATCAGTCATCTCATGTGATCCCCACAGCTGCTCTGGGAGGGTGGGGAGGCAGGTGATTACCTTAAAGGCAGAGGTTCAAAAACGGAACAAAAAACCTTGAAATTTTCCTGGGAACAGATTGCAGTCTCTGCAGGCATAAGCAGATTTTGACGGAATGCCTCCCTGCTTCCATTCGCCTGGATCTTTCCCCCGGGAGACCTGCCATGGTTGGGGGGTGGGGGGAACAGGATCCTGGGAGACCCCAAAGCAGCCAAGCCGCCTCCCCTTCCCCACCCCCGGGCTCGGCAGCTGACTCAGCAGGAGGCTTGGGGCAGGCAGGATAATTATCATGGTATGCATTAAAGCACTTACTATGTGTCAAGCACTGTTCTATTCAGTGAGGGAGATACAATCTAATCAGATTGGACAAAGTACCTGTCCCACATGGGGCTCACAGTTTTAATCCCCATTTTACCATAAGGTAACTGAGACCCAGAGAAGGTAAGTGACATACTCAAGGTCAAGCAGCAGATAAGTGGAGGAGCTGGGACTAGAACCCAGATCCTTGTGATTCCCAGACCCGTGCTGTATCCATTAGGCCATGCTGCGTCTCTAACCCATCCTGCCTGGACCCTGGAGTCATTCATTCATTCATTCATTCAATAGTATTTATTGAGCGCTTACTATGTGCAGAGCACTGTACTAAGCGCTTGGGATGAACAAGTCGGCAACAGATAGAGACAGTCGTGGGGGGGATCACAAAACACCAGCCTCATCGCTGGGCAGAGCGGGGAACTGGCAGCTGCATCTCTGAGATGGGCAGCGTTGATGCAGCTAAGCAGGGTGGACAGGACCTGATGGACAGGTCCTGCTGGCTGCAGGTGTCTGTGTGTGTCTCTGTGTCTGTGTGTGTCTGTCTGTCTCTCAGAAGAGGAATGGGACTTTCCCTGTCTGCCTCTCCAGACGGGTAATAAGGATGTTCAGTGTCTGGCTGGCTCTGTTTACAAACCCTTTGGAGCCTTTCATTAGTGGCTTACCTCCACTCTCACCATCATTATCCCTGTTTGACAGAGGGGAGAAACTGAGGAAAGGAGAGGGGCAGCCACGAGCCTCTGGCAACCCTGTTCCCAGAGAAGAGGCCACCGCTTGACCGTGCCCACGGAGGGCAGGGTGGGTGTGGTGTGGCGGCCAGAGCTGGGCCACTGTAGGTGTCTAGGTGTCGGGGAGAGGCTGCCCCCAATCTGGCCCCTCCTGTCCTTGCCGGGTTTGATGAGGGAACCTCCCTGGGAAACATTAGGAGGGGAAACCTCGGGCCAGAAGCTCAGGACCGAAAACCCTTACTACGGAATGAATTCTGGGCTTAGAGGTTTGGGCAACACCTTCCCCTGTGCCCTCATACTCCCCTCTTCCCCCGCCCCACCCCCCCAGCCCTCATCCCTGCCAGCCCCGTACCTCAGAGGGCGGGACATTACAGAAAGCCTGCCACAGTTTTATGAGATTCCCAAGAGGGACAGGGATTAGGTCTGAGCCAACGAAACTTTCTTTCCCCCAGTGCTTAGCACAGTGCTCCAGCACAGGGTGAACCCTTAGCACCAGACCTAAGTGCCCACAATGCAGGCCCGTGACCCGGCAGGTGGTTTGGCTTGGCTGCCCAAGTGAGCTGGTTATTTGAGGGGATTCCTGCAGGGCCTGTCTACTTCACTGAACGCCCAGGAGCCCTGACTCCCAGAGCCAGCCTTTGTCCACTGGGCCCTTACCAGGGCTACAACATTTGGTCAAGGAGACCGATGCTGGGGTCTCCTCATTTCCTCCCACCCCCTCCTCCTGACCAAGTGGCCCAGAGGGCCACCAGGTGGGGTCCCAAGGGAAATATTTGCCCTTGGAGCCAATCAATCAGTGGTTTTTGAGTGCTCACTGGGTGCAAAGCACTGTACTTGGCGTTTGGGAGAATACGACATAATAGAGTTGGTAGACAGACTCCCTGTCCACAATGAGTTTAGAACCTAGGGCCAACCAGTGTCCCTCCTGGCTAGGCCTCCCCCACCTCCCCTTCCCAGAGAGCACCCCTCTCCTGAGCTTCCTGGCCTAAACTTTGTGACGGAGCTGGAATCCTGGCAGAAGCAGCGGAGAGTGGGAAACGGGGCTGCATTTCCAGGAGAAAGCGCATGGCCTAGTAGATAGAACCCAGACCTAGGAGTCAGAAGGACTTGGGCTCTAATTGCAGCTCTGCCACATGTCTCGGGCAAGTCACTTCACTGCTCCGTGCCTCAGTTCCCTCATCTGTTAAATGGGGAGTTAAGACTGTAAGCCCCATGTGGGACAGGGACTGTGTCCAACCTGATTAGATTGTATTCACCCCAGCGCTTAGTGCCTGGCACATAGTAAGCGCTTAACAGGTACCGTAATTATTATTATTATTACTATTATTAGAGGAGAGAGATGGTGAGAGAAGCGGCAGGCCCCATTGAAGGTCGAGTTGCGGGGAGATTCCCACAGGAAACCCATCCCCGGGCCGGGGGCCTGAGCCCACCTGACACTGACTATGGACCCTCTCTCTGTGCCTCACCCCAGTCCCTGCAGCAGCTCCCAAAGTCCTCCCGGCTGGGCCTGGCAAACCCAGGCCAGAGGGCTGTGGACAAGCCGAGGACCCCCTTCCTCTTGATGCTCGCTGACCTGCCTGAAAAAGTCAATATCGATCAGTATCATATTTATTACTGAGTGCTTACTATGTGCAGAGCTCTTGGGGAAGATACATTATAACAGTGTTGGTAATAATAATAATGTTGGTATTTGTTAAGCGCTTACTATGTGCCGAGCACTGTTCTAAGCACTGGGGTAGATAAAGAGTGACCAGGTTGTCCCACGTGAGGCTCACAGTCTTAATCCCCATTTTACAGATGAGGTAACTGAGGCACCGAGAAGTTAAGTGACTTGCCCAAAGTCACACAGCTGACAGGTGGCAGAGCCAGAATTAGAACTCATGATCTCGTGCGCCTAAGTCCGTGCTCTTTCCACTGAGACATTCCCTGCCCTCTACGAGCTTAAGAACAACAATTGTCTTTGTTAACCATTTACTAGATGCCAAACACTGTGCTAATCGCTGCGGTAGATAAAAAATAGAACAGACGTGATCTCTGTCTCACCTGGGGCTCGCAGTCTAAGGGGGAATTAGAAGAGGTATTGATTCCCCATTTTACAGCTGAGGAGACTGAGGTTCAAAGAAAGGAAGTGACTTGCCCACTGTTACACAGCAGGCCAGTGACAGAGCCGGGATGAGAACCCAGGTCCTCTGACCCCCAGATCCGTGCTGTTATTGCTATTGTTTTTGTCTGTCTGTTTCCCCCGATTAAACTGTAAGCCCGTCAATGGACAGGGACTGTCTTTATCTGTTGCCGATTTGTACATTCCAAGCGCTTAGTACAGTGCTCTGCGCATAGTAAGCACTCAATAAATACTAATGAATAAGGAGGCTTCCCAGAGCTGAGCATTGGTGTCCCAGATGCGCCACCCTCTCCCTGGAACACTCTATAGGATGTGGTGCTTGTCCACCTCTTCCACTGACCATCCCAGTCTAATTGGTTCCCGCCCCTCATGACCCAACCGTTAATAATAATAATAATAATAATAATTATGATATTTAAGTGCTTACTATGTGCCAAGTACTATTGTAAGAGCTGGGGTAGATACGAGGTTATCAGGTTGTCCCTCGTGGGGCTCACAGTCTTAATCCCCATTTTACAGATGAGGTCACTGAGGCACAGAGAAGTTAAGTGGCATTCTCAAGGTCACACAGCAGACAAGTGGCAGAGCCGGGATTAGAAACCATGTCCTCTGACTCCCAAGCCCATGCTCTCTCCACTAAACCACGCTGCTGCTTCTTGACCCCAAGGACTTTCCCAGTCCTCCTCCCTCACTTAAATCCTCATCCCTCCTGCGCCAATTTTATTTTTTTTTATGGTATTTGTTAAGTGCTGCCTATGTGTCAGAAACTGTAGTAAGGGCTGGGGTAGATAAAAGCCAGTCGGGTTAGACACAGTCCCCGTCCCACGTGGGGCTCACAGTCTCAATCCCCATTTTACAGATGAGGGAACTGAGACACAGAGAAGTGAAGTGACTTGCCCAAGGTCACACAGCAATCAAGTGGCTGGGCTGACATTAGAACCCAGGTTCTTCTGAGTCGCAGGCCCATGCGTTTCCCACTAGACCGTGCTGTTGTTGAGCGTTTACTATGTGCCAAGCAGTACGCTAAGCACTGAAGTAGATACAGACTAAGGGAAGCAGTGTGGCTTAGTGGAAAGAGCACGGGCTTGGGAGTCAGAGGTCGTGGGTTCTAATCCCGACTCCACCACTTGTCTGCTGTGTGACCTTGGGCAAGTCACTTTACTTCTCTGGGCCTCAGTTACCTCATCTGTAAAAATGGGGATTAAAAAATGTGAGCCCCACGTGGGACAATCTGATTACCCTGTATCCACCCCACCGCTTAGAACAGTGCTCTGCACATAGTAGGTGCTTAACAAATACCATAATTGTTATTATTATATCCAACATGGAGCTCACAGTTTTACCCCCCATTTTATAGTTGAGGTAACTGAGGTACAAAGAAGTGAAGTGACTTGCCCAAGGCAACAGGCAAGTGGCAGAGTCAGGATTAGAACTCAGGTCCTCTGACTCCCAGGCTCTTGCTCCAACCACTAGGCCATACTGCTTCTTGGGTTCTGCCTCGGATGCTACAAAATAAGCAATCAAGGGAGGGATTGCGGCTTCCCGGGACCCTGGAAGCGGGGCCTTGGCCCGGCCCCTTCCCCCACCACTGGTGCCATCTCTGTCCTCCAGGCCAGGAGCCGAAGGCCAGGTGAGCAGACACGGAGACTCTGGCCGGGTTTGCCGAGAGTATCCGGTTGCTTCCTGTTCTCCAGGTGAGGTGGCCCGAGGCAGTCGGGCAGATGGGCAGCCTCCCCCGAGGCCTCGCGGCCTGGGGTCGAGTGTCCGCTGTGAGCCAGGAAAATCCGAGGCAATGCCAGCACGCTCTGAAGGGACTAGTGCCCGCCAGCCCCCTGCCTCCACTCCCCTGCCCTGGCAGTCAGGACTGCCCTAACCCGCTGGGCTCTCCTCACAAATGCTAAAAATGGGCTTCGGCATCAGAGGTCATGGGTTCGACTCCCGGCTCTGCCACTTGTCAGCTGTGTGACAGTGGGCAAGTCAGCGCTTAGAACAGTGCCAGCGCTTAGAACAATGCTCAGCGCTTAGAACGGTGCTCTGCACATAGTACGCGCTTAACAAATACCAACGTTATTACTTCTCTGTGCCTCAGTTACCTCATCTGTAAAATGGGGATTAACTGTGAGCCTCACGTGGGACGTCCTGATTACCCTGTATCTACCCCAGCGCTTAGAGCAGTGCTCTGCACATAGTAAGCGCTTAACAAATACCAACATTATTAAAAGTCCACTTTGGCATCCTAGAATCTTCCAGCTTGCTGAAGTCATTTGGGCTGTATTATTATTAATAACAATTATCATTATTAATAATAGTAATAACCGTGGTATTTGTTAAGCACTTACTACTCACGATGCTATGGGGTAGTTAAGCGGATCAGACGCAGTCCTCATCCCACACCGGGCTCACAGTCTGAGGGAAGGAGACCAAGTATTTTGATCCCATTATACAGATGAGGAAACTGAGGCCCAGCGAAGTAAAGCGACTTGCCCAAGGTCACCCAGCAAGTGAGCAGACAAAGCCGTGATTATCAATCAGTCAACCAGTGGGATTTATTGACCGCTTACTATGTCCAAAGCACTGTATTGAGGGGTTGGGAGAGTACACTACAACAGAATTAGCAGATGGACTCTGCTAATTAGCAGACTAGAATCCAACTGATGATGATGATGGTATTTGTTAAGCACTTACTATGTGCCAAGCACTATTCTAAGCCCTGGGGTAGATACAGGGTTATCAGGTTGTCCCACGTAGGGCTCACAGTCTTAATCCCCATTTTATAGATGAGGTAACTGAGGCCCAGAGAAGTTAAGTGACTTGCCCAAAGCCACACACCTGACAAGTGGCAGAGCTGGGATTAGAACACGCAACCTCTGACTCCCAAGCCCGTGCTCTTTCCACTAAGCCACGCTGCTTCTCCTTCATTCGATTGTATTTATTGAGCGCTTACTTTGTGCAAAGTATTATACTAAGCGTTTGGGAGAGTACAATACATCAGTAAGTGGACATCTCCCTCCCTCTAGGCCATGGTCTACCCCACTGCATGTGCTAACCAGTCCCCTTGCAGGAACAACCAGGGTTTTTCAGCCTCTCCAGAGAGTGTGCACCGAAAGGGTAAACTGAGACCCACAGTGAGAATCGTAGCTCCCTCCCTCTGCACCATCGATGCACTTGGTTCTGTGAACTTTGGGTATTTGATATTTGCCCCATCCTCCTCCCCACAGCACTTACGTGCATATCTATACATAATAATAACTGTGGTATTTGTTAAGCGCTTACTGTATGCCAGGCACTGTACTAAGCGCTGGGGTGGATACAAGCAAATCAGACACATTCTGTCCCGCATGGGGCTCACGGACTTAACCTCCATTTTACAGATGTGGTGACCGAGGCTCGGGGAAGTGAAGAGATTTGCCCAAGGTCACGCAGCAGACAAGTGATAGATCCGGGAATAGAACCCGTGACCTCTGGCTCTTGCACCCGTGCTTTATCCCTGTGCCACGCTGCTTCCTTGCATTTATGGTGAACTATTTATATTCATTCAATAGTATTTATTGAGTGCTTACTATGTGCAGAGCATTGTACTAAGGACTTGGAATGTACAATTCGGCAAGAGAGAGAGACAATCCCTTCCAATTAACTAATCGTTAATGTCTGTCTCCCCCTCTAGACTGTAAGTTTGTCGTGGGCAGGAAAGCGCCTACCAACTCTGTTGTATTTTACTCTCCCAAGCACTTAGTACAGTGACCTGCACACGGTAAGTGCTCAATAAATAGCATGGATGATGATGAGAGAGCCCAGGAGGCCTTTCTGTCAACCCAGAGCTCCAGCCTGTCCTTCCCCCTGCCGTGGATCCAGCTCTGCTACCCTGCCAGCAGACAGAGACACCCCTGCCCCCCAGCAGCTGCCAGCCCTGCTGGTTCTGCGGGGTGTCGGGCACTCTCCTGACCCCGCCTGAGGTGCCCGCTCCTTGCCAAGCTGGCAAGTGGCACTTGTGAGCGGTTAGGGGTGCCAGGCTGGGATGACTCAGGCTTTGTCTTGCCGTGCTTCCCTCCGGCCGAGCCAGGGTAGAGTCCGAGCAGCGAGGCTTGTCCCATCTCCTGCGGACCTGAAGGCCGCTCCTTGGAGCCAGGGAGCCCCGGGAAGGTCTTGGAGGGCTGGTGCTGCATATGATGTCTCCGGGTAGTGCCCGCGCCCCTCCGCGCAGAGCGTTCACAATACCCTGGACTGCACAGGATTGATGGGATTCTATCCCAGCCCAGAAGCTTGTGGCCAGCTTCCCAGTTTTCTGCAGAAAAAGACCCGGTTTGTCGGACAGAGACTCTCAGCCACACAGCCCTTCTGTCCACATCCACAATTTATTAACTGATGTGAATGTCTCCCCTACTAGTCCATAAACTCCTTGTGGGCAGGGAACGTGCCTACCAACTCTGTTCTCTTGAACTCTCCCAAGCGCCTAAGAGAGTGCTCTGTACATAGTAAGCGTTCAATAAATACCATCGATTGATGTTGTGATCTTATGGCTGCATACGTGACCATTTGTTCTGTGGACCAATTTGATCCTGGTGGCTTAATAATAATATTATTATTGTTATTATGAAGGTATTCTGGTTATTATTAAGATATTGTTGTTACTGTCATTATTGTTATTATTAAGGTATTATTGTTGTGGTGTTTGTTAAGCATTTACTGTGAGCCAAACACTATACTGAGTGCTGGGGTGGACACCGGATAGTCAGGTTGGACACAGGCCGTCTCCCATAATGGGGGTCACTGTCTGAGTAGGAGGGAGAACAGGAGTTAAATCCCCATTTTACAGATGAGGAAACTGAGGGCCAGATAAATGAAGTGACTTGCCCAAGGTCTGGCAGCAGACCAGCTTTGGAATTGCCTGGGCATCTCTCCCTATCATCATGTCTTCTGCCAATCACTCACTTTTGTTGTGTATGGGGCATCGTACTGAACGCTTGGGAGAGTGCAGTACAATCAGAGGACATCACCTCTGCCCTCAAGAAGCTTACCAGACAGATAATTGCTCTGGGCATGTCACCTGCCTCCTCAAAAATCTCCAGTGGTTGCTTGTCAACCTTCGTATGAAGCAAAAACTCCTCACTCTTGGCTTCAAAGCTGTCCATCCCCTTAACCCCTCCTACCTCACCTCCCTTCTCTCCTTCTCCAGCCCAGCCCGCACACATCACTCCTCTGCTGTCGCTCACCTTCTCACTGGGCCTCGTTCTCGCCTGTCCCACCGTCGACCCTTGGCCCAAGTCCTACCTCTGTCCTGGGCTTTATTCACTATGCCACACTGCTTCCCTGCATTTATCACAAACTATTTATATTAATGTCTGTCTCCTCCTCTAGACTGTAAGCTTGTCATGGGCAGGAAAGTGCCTACCAATTCTGTTGTATTTTACACTCCTAAGTACTTAGTGCAGTGCCCTGCACACAGTAAGTGCTCAATAAATACCATGACATCCTCATATCCTCCAAACTCTCTCTTCCCCCCCTTCAAATCCCTACTGAAAGCTCACCTCCTCCAGGAGGCCTTCCCAGGCTGAGCCCTCCCTTTCCCTTTGGCCCCCCTCCTCTCCTCATCGCCCCGACTCCCTCCCCCTGCTCTACCCCTTCCCCTCCCCACAGCACTTGTATATATTTGTACATATTTATTACTCTATTTTATTAATGATGTGTTTATATCTACAGTTCTATTTATTTAGATGCTCTACAGTTATGTTTATTTAGATGCTTTTGGTGCCTGTCTACTTGTTTTGTTTTGCTGTCTGTCTCCCCCTTCTAGACTGTGAGCCCATTGTTGGGCAGAGATTGTCTCTCTCTGTTGCCGAATTGTACTTTCCAAGTGCTTAGTACAGTGCTCTGCACACAGTAAGCTCTCAATAAATACGATTGAATGAATGAATGAATGATGGAATGAATGAATGAATGAATTAAAACCTTCTTGAAGGCACATCTCCTCCAAGAAGCCTTCCTTGACTAAGCCCTCCTCTCACTCCCTTCTGCGCCACTCTTACTTGTGTCTTCATTCATCCTCCCTCCCATCCCCACAGCACATATGTTTATATCTGTAATTTATTTATAATAATAATAATAATGTTGGTATTTATTAAGCGCTTACTATGTGCTGAGCACTGTTCTAAGCGCTGGGGTAGACACAGGGGAATCAGGTTGTCCCACGTGGGGCTCACAGTCTTAATCCCCATTTTACAGATGAGGGAACTGAGGCACAGAGAAGTTAAGTGACTTGCCCACAGTCACACAGCCGACAAGTGGCAGAGCTGGGATTCGAACTCATGAGCCCTGACTCCAAAGCCCGTGCTCTTTCCACTGAGCCACGCTGCTTCTCCGTGGCTATTTGCTATTTATAAATAGACTGTGAGCTCGTTGTGGACAGGAATGTGCCTGTCATTATATTGTACTCTCCCAAGAGCTTAGTACAGTGCTTTGCACCCAGTAAGCACTCAATAAATATGACTGAACGAATGAATACCATCCAGTGAGGGAGACAGACACTAACGTAGAAGTTCCTTGTGGGTAGGAATCGTGTCTACCCACTCGTATTGAATTGTACTCTCCCAAGGGCTTAGTACAATGCTTTGCACCCAGTAAACACCATTCACTGCTGGATGGGAGGAAGAGGAGAAAGGAGACATCGGACCCAGCCGCCAGGAGCCAGAACTGGTGGTCCAGCCAGCTTGGTGTCAGTTAGTCGCTGGTATTTATTAAGCACTTACTGTGTGCTGAGCACTGTACTAAGCACTTGGGAGAGTAAACTACAACAGAGTTGATAGACACATTCGCTGCCCACAGTGAGCTTACAGTTTAGAGGAGGAGGCAGACATTAACATAAAAAAAAGATTTGTAACGTTAAAACTTACAGATCTGAACATAAGTGCTCTGGGGTTGAGGGTGGGGCGAGTATCAAATGCCCAAAGACACAGTTTGGGCCAGTGAGGGGTGGGAAAAGGGACGACGGGAAGTGGCACGGCCTAGCGGAAAGAACCCGGGCCTGGAATTCAGAGGACCTGGGTTCTAACCCTGGCTCTGCCATTCTGCTGTGTGACCTTGAGCAAGTCACTTCACTTCTCCAGGCCTCAGTTCCCTCCCTCATCTGGAAAATGGGGATTAAGACCGGGAGCCGACACAGGGAGAGGGAGCCGGGAAAAAGAGGGCTTAATCAGGATAGGCCTGTTGGAGGAGATGTGACCTTAGGAAGACTTTGAAGGTGGGGAGAGTGGTGGTCTGGTATATGTGGAGGGGGAGAGAATTCCAGGCTAGAGGGAGGACGTGGGAAAAGGGTCGGCATTGAGAGAAGCGAGATGAGAGCACAGTGAGTTTGCTGGCAAAGTGTGTAAGCTGGGCTCTAGTAGGAGATAAATCAGCTAAGGTAGGAAGGAAGCTGAATGAATACTTTAGAGCTGATGGTAAGCAGTTTCTGTTTGATGCGGAGGTCGATGGGCAACCATTGGAGGTTTCTGAGGAGCGGGGAGATGTGAACTGAACATTTTTAGTTTTTTTTTTTAGAAAAACTATCCATGCAGCCGAATGAAGTGTGGACTGGAGTGGGGAGAGACAGGAGGCAGGGAGGTCAGCAAGGAAGCGGATGCAGCAATCCAGGCGGGAGAGGATAAGTGCTTGGATCAGCATAGTAGCAATGGGTGGATTTGAGCGATGTCGCGAAGGTAGAACCGCCAGGATTCGCTGACAGTTGAATATGTGGATTGAATGAGACAAGTGGAGGAGATAGAGTGCATCAGCCAGGCTCCGGTGCCCTCTGAGGGTTGGGGGATAGTTAGAGGCTTCTTCCAGGGCCTTCCAACCCATCTCCTCTGCCCTCCCATATCTGCCCCTCCTCCCCATCTCAAGTTACAGCTTCCTTCCAGCTGCAATCTGCCTCTTATTGATTCCCTCCTCTTACTTTGCAAATCAGAAGAGCAATTAGCCTGCCGGATGGTTCTCTGTCTGGACCTAGGCACTGCGGCCCTATTGATCTCCCATGGAAGGGAGGGGAAAGCTTAGGGCTTTGTTGAGGGGTGGGTGTCCATTAGCCCACACTGCCTCAGAGCAGAGCAGAGCAGAGCTGGCACTACTAGCCCATGATGGGGGTACTCTGCCAAGAGCGGATCACCCTGGAGGGCGGGGGGGCATTGCTATAAGCAGAATGATGTAATGGATAGGACATAGACCTGGGAGTCAGAAGGGCATGGGTTCCAATTCTGGCTCCGCCACTTGTCTGCTGTGTGGCCTTGAGCAAGTCACTTCACTTCTCTGTGATTCAGGTACTTCATCTGTAAAATGGGGATTAAGACTGCGAGCCCCATGTGGGACAGGGACTGTGTCCAACCCAATTTTTAAGCACAATAAGCGCTCAGCAAATACTATTGAATTAATCGAATGAGTTGCTGGGTCCTGGAGACTCCTTCGACAGGAGTCTGGGACGGGAGAAGGGGGAATGATGGGGGAGGGAGGGATGAGGAAGGGGGATGGGCAGGCTGGGAAGGCAGCCGGCTCCCTGAAGGCCTCGATGATTCATCTTGTGCTTCCCTGGACATGGGGAAAGTGCTGACCCCATGGAAGCTGGAAGCCGCCAGGAGAGAGGCCCAGTTTCCCCAGCCCCCCCGCGGCTCCTCCTTCCTCTGGGCCTTTGGGATCGGTCTACACGCAGGCCGTGCTCCATACCAACCAAGAACTCCGGACAGGCAGAGAGAGGCTCGCATCGAGACCACCCCAAAGTTGGGAGCGAGACCCCCAGATCCTATTTCCAACTCCACCTTGGACCGGACGGGGACCTAACAGCCCCTACCCCGGTGACTCATGGTGTCATGCAGCTGTTTGGGAGAATAAGCATGGCTTAGTGGATAGAGCACGGACCTGGGAATCAGAAGGTCATGGGTTCTCTGCCACGTCATTCATTCATTAATCATATTTATTAAGTGTTTACTGTGTGCAGAGCACTGTACTAAGCGCCTGGGAAAATACAATACAACAATAAATAGTGACGTTCATTCATTGATTCAATCGTATTTCTTGAGCACTAACTATGTGCAGAGCACTGTACTAAGCGCCTGGAATGTACAGTTGGGCAACAGAAACAATCCCTACCCAATAACAGGCTCACAGTCTAAACGGGGGAGACAGCAAAACAAAACAGAATAAGACAAAACAAATAGTCTGGCGTTCCCTGCCCACAACGAGCTCATAGTCCAGAGGCAGGGAGACAGACATGCATACAAATAAATACAATTACAGATATGTATATATAAGTGCTGTGGGGGTTGAGAGGGAGAGGGAGAGCAAGGGGTGCAAGTCAAGGCGATGCAGAAGGGAGTAGGGGATGAGGAAAAGTGAGACTTAGTCTGGGAAAGCCTCTTGGAGGAGATGTACCTTCAATAAGGCTTTGAAGGTTGGGGGAGTAACTGTCGGGTGAATTTGAGGAGGGAGGGCATTCCAGGCCAGAGGCAGGACATGGGCCAGGGGTCAGCAGCAAGTACCCCATGTAGACTGTGAGCCCCCATTTATACTGTGAGCCCATCATTGGACAGGGATTGTCTCTATCTGTTGCCGAATTATACATTCCAAGCGCTTAGTACAGTGCCCAGCACATAGTAAGCACTCAATAAATATGCTTGAATGAAGGAATGAACAGGCGAGATCGGGGCACAGTGAGAAGGTTAGCTCTAGAGGAGCAAAGCATGCGGGCTGGGTTGTAGGAGAGAAGTGAGGTGAGGTAGGAGGGGGTGAGGTGATTAAGTGCTTTAAAACCATTGGTGAGGAGTTTTTGTTTTATTTGGAGGTGATGGGCAACCGCTGGAGATTTTTGAGGCGGTGGAGGGGGGGTGTCACATGTCCTGAACATTTTTGTAGAAAGATGATCTGGGCATCAGAGTGAAGTATGGACTGGAGTGGGGAGAGACAGGAGGTTGGAAGGCCAGCAAGGAGGCTGATGCAGTAATTTAGGTGGGATAGGATGAGTGATTGCATTAACGAGGTAGCAGTTTAGATGGAGAGGAAAGGGCAGATTTTATCTATCTTGTGCAGGTAGGACTGACAGGATTTGGTAATTGATTGATTATGGGCCATTTGTTTGCTGCATGACCTTGAGCAAATCACTTTACTTCTCTGGGCCTCAGTTGCCTCATCTGTAAAATGGATATTGAGACTTTGAGCCCCTGTGGGACAGGGACTCTGTCCTACCCGATTTGCTTGTATCCACCCCAGTGCTTAGTACAGTGCCAGGTGTATAGTAAGTGCTTAGCAAATACCACAATTATTATCAGCCCTACCCAGCCCTAGTGCTAAGATCCTGGGCCTATGAGTCAGTTGGACCTGTATTCTGGCCTCACCTCGCCTCTTGGCTGCTGTGTGACCTTGGGCAAGTCACTTTGCTTCACCATGCCTCAGTTTCCTCCTCTGTAAAATAAGGATTAAATCCTGCTCCCTCTGACTTAAGCCCTTGAGCCCCATGTGTGACAGGGACTGTGCCTACCTGATTATCATGTATCTACCCCAGTGCTTAGTAAAGTGCTTGGCCCTGTAGTAAACACTCGACAAGCAGCACAATTTTTATTCATGTCAGCAGAGAGGAGAACAAAACAGGGATCTGCCCTAACCTAATCCACCCATGGTTACTTGGAAAAAAGATCAGGCCAGACCAAGTAGGATGGGCCCAACATTTGCTTTTAATTTATGTGGAGCACGTGCCCAATACACTGCCCTTGAAAACTATGGACAGACAGAGAAAAGAGGAAGATTTGACTCCTCCCCTTGAGGAGGTTTCTATCTAGTTCTGGGACATGTGTGTTTGTGTGTTTGTGTGTATATATTCATTCAGTCGTATTTATTGAGCGCTTACTGTGTGCAGAGCACTCTACTAAGCGCTTGGAATATACAATTTGGCAACAGATAGAGATGATCCCTGCCCAACAATGGGCTCACAGTCTAAAAAGGGGAGACAGACAACAAAACAAGTAGACAGGCATCAATACCATCATATATGGTCTGTGTGGTTATTTGGGGTGTATGTGTGTGGTCTTTGTGGGTATTTGGGGTGTAGGGGGGGGTTTCTGTGGATATTTGGGGGGCCTATGTCCACGTGCTTTCAAAAAGCCTCAAGTCGAGAGGATGTGCATGTATTTACATGGCATGTGGAGAAGTGAAAATAGTCTTCAGTCCAATGCCTCCCTAAATCTGATGTTCCTTAAGTATCACCCTAGCCCTTTCCCCTTCTGGAGAGGAGAATTCTCTGATCCAGAAACACAGACAGGGTTGGCGTCATGAGCGTTGATGGTGTCCGAACAGGGCTTCTTTGGATCTGACCAACGCGGTCTGCAGTGGGGAACGTGTGACAGTAGCCCCCGAGCTGGGCCCGCTCCATCCCAGAGAGCCGGCAGGAACGGACTTTGTCCTGGAAGCTGGGGGAAGCAGTTGGGGGCAAGCTGAGGGCAAGAGCAGGAGATGGGACGGGGTCTGGGGCTGGGAGCGGGCAGGCAGGCCTGCAGAGGGGCCCGGAAACTTGGCCGCGGCAGCTTCAGCCAGAAACCCTTTGGAAGGAAGCTTTGGTCTCTTGTGCAGTCGGGACCACCCTCCTTCCCTGCAGGCTCCCCAAGCTATTTCCATTTGATGTAGAGAGAGAAGCAGCGTGGCTTAGTGGATGGAGCACCGGCCTGGGAGCCAGGAGGACGTGGGTTCTAATCCCAGCTCTGCCACACGTGTCTGCTGTGTGACCTTGGGCAAGTCACTTCAATCCTCTGGGCCTCAGTTTCCTTATCTGTATAATGGGGATTAAGAGTGTGAGGCCCATATGGGACATGGACTACGTCCAACCTGCATACTTTGTAACTCCCCCAGTGCTTACAACGGTGCCTGGCACCTAGTAAGCCCTCAACAGATAATATAACCATAGAGAGAGAACAGTGCTTGGCACATAGTAAGAGCTTAACAAATACCCTCATAATCATCAGAGAGCAGAGGCAGAGAGCTGTGGCTGCTCAGTAGAGAAGCGGCGGGACCTGGTGGAAAGAGCACAGGTCCAGGAGTCAGGATACCTGAGTTCTAGTACGGGCAACGTCGTTTACCCCGCTGCGTGACTTTGGACCAGTCACTTGACTTTGATCAGTCAGTGCCATTTTTTGAGCATTTGCTTTGTGCAGAGCACTGAATTAGGAGTTTGGGTGTGAACTATACAGCTGGTAGCCACGATCCCTGCCCTAAAGAAGCTTATGGTCTCGCAGGGGAGAGAGACATTAAAATAAATTACAGGTAAGGGAAGAAACTGAGTACGAGACTGTGTTCATAAGTGCTGTGGGGGCCGGGGTGGGGTGAGTAGGGTGTGTGAGTACCTAAGTGCTTAGGGGTTGGGACTAAGTGCATGGGCGAGGCAGTAGGGAGGGAGAAGAGGGTGGGGGGATGAGAGCTGAGTCAGGGAGGACTAGAAATGATATGGAGGAGATAGGATTTCAGTAGGGCTTTGAAGATGGGATGCCAAGTGGGAGGGAGTTCCAGGCAGGAGGGAGGATTCATTCATTCAATCATTCCATCGTATTTATCGAGCACTTACCATATGCAGAACACAGAACACAGTAGTCAATGTGAGCAAGGGATCGACAGAGAGTGAGGGGAGAGAGGGGGACATTGTGTAGGTCGGTAATAGAGTGAAGTGTTAGAGTCTGGGTCGTAATGGCGGAGGGGTGAGAGTGGTAAGGGGAAAGAGAGCCCAGCGCCTTAAAGCCGGTGGTGAGGAGTTTCGGCTCGATGCACGGATGGATGGGTAAATTTTGGAGGTTCTTGAGGAGTCGGGAGAAGTGTGCAGAATGATTTTTTTAGGAAAATGATCTGGACAGCAGGGTGAAGGATGCACTGGAGAGGGCAGAAGTTGGGGGCAGGGAGGTCAGCGAGGAGGCTGACGCGGTAGGCGAGGTGAGAGGGGAGTGCTTGGATCTGCGTGGTAGCAGTTCAGACGGAGAGGAGGGAGCGAATTTTGGAGTTGTGGAAGTAGACTGACTTTATGTGTGGGTTGAAGGGGAGAGATGAGTCAGGGATAATGCTAAGATTGCCCGTTTGTGAGACAGGGAGGGCGGCTCTGTGCCTCAGTTTCCTCATCTCTAAGATGAGGATTAAAAAGCTGTTCTCCCTCCCCCTTAGTCTGTGAGTCCCTGCGAGACAAAAACTGTCTGATCTGATTATATTGTATCTACTCCAGTGGGTGGCAACATAATAAGTGCTTAATCATATGCCATGAGCAGTGTGGTTTAGTGGTAAGAGCCCAGGTTTGGGAGTCGGAGGTCATGGGTTCTAATCCCGGCTCCCTCACGTCAGCTGTGTGACTTTGGGCAAGTCACTTAAATTCTCTGTGCCTCAGTTCCCTCATCTGTATATATTTTCGTTACCCTATTTATTTTGTTAATGAATTGTACATCGCCTTGATTCTATTTAGTTGCCATTGTTTTTACGAGATGTTCTTCCCCTTGACGCTGTTTAGTACCATTGTTCTTGTCTGTCCGTCTCCCCCGATTAGACTGTAAGCCCGTCAAACGGCAGGGACCGTCTCTATCTGTTGCCGACTTGTTCATCCCAAGCGCTTAGTACAGTGCTCTGCACATAGTAAGTGCTCAATAAATACTATTGAATGAATGAATGAATCATCTGTAAAATGGGACTGTAAGACTGTGAGCCCCACGTGGGACAACCTGATTACCTTATATCTACTCCAGTGCTTAAAACAGTGCTCAGCACATAGTAAGCGCTTAACAAATGCCATCATTATTATTTTTATTATTACAAGGTAATTGGGTTGGAGAGAGTCCCTGTCCCACAGTGGCTTAGTCTTAATCCCCATTTTACAGATGAGGTAACTGAGGTAACTTGCCCAAGGTCATACAACAGACGGAGCAGAGCTGGGTTTAGAACCCAGGTCCTTGTGACTCCCAGGCCCAGGCTCTATCCACTAGGCTACGCCACTTGATGTCCACTCACCCCCAAACCCCCTTCCCTAGAGGCCCAGATGGGATCCCTCAGAGCTTCAGCTGCCTTTAGCCTCCAGCCAGCGGAGGGAGCGGGGCCTCTAGACTGTAAGCTCACTGAGGGCAGGGAATGTGTCTGTTTATTGTTATAGCGTACTCTCCCAAGAGC
The DNA here is from genome assembly GCF_004115215.2 of Ornithorhynchus anatinus. Lineage (NCBI taxonomy): Eukaryota > Metazoa > Chordata > Mammalia > Monotremata > Ornithorhynchidae > Ornithorhynchus > Ornithorhynchus anatinus. The sequence goes on along the minus strand of NC_041730.1, from coordinate 124,643,041 downwards.
TTAGTACAGTGCCCTGCACACAGTAAGTGCTCAATAAATGCGATTGACTCTCTCGGGCCCAGGTGGAATGTGATATTCCCAATACCATTCCTGCAGGAAGAATTGGGCCCAGAGTTTCCCAGTCTGGACATGTGGGGGTAGCCGAGTGTGCTCACTTGGGACTGACCACTCTCTCCCAGTGAGGAGCATAATTCTGGGCATTTTGCCACCCGGCCCGTGGCCTGAGGTCCTTAGGGGGACAACCGGCTACCGCAGCAGCCTCCCGTGGGAATCTTGCTGGCTCCGGGTGGGGCGGGGAGGGTCATTCCGGGGCTAAATCCCTGCGCTATAAATACCCACCGCTTCCTTCGGGTGTCTAAGCGCTTCTAGGCGATTCAGGGAGGATTAAGGGGGACCTTGTCTCCCCGGTCATCAGCGTCCCTCGTGGCCTGACCTTTGCTCATTCCTTGCCCGGGACCTATCAGCTTGCAAGGCCGGCACCTAGCCACTCCAGAACCCATGCGGGGCCGAGTCTGGCTCAGACCGTTCTTTGAGCCGCCCAGCCCGGTATTTCATCGTGTCCCCTCCCGGAGGTTTCAGGGCCAGTGTGTTCCTCGGCCGCCTCACCCCCCTCCGTGCCGTGGCGGTCGTAGTAGCAGGGGGTGAGGTGGGTGAGTAGAAGGGGATCGGGGCGGATGGGGGAGAGGAAGGAGTGTGCCCAAGCCCCAGGACGGCGACTCTTGTGCGGAGCCGGCAGAGGGTCCCCCGAGGCTCCTGGCCCGTAGCTCTACGCATTGACTGTGTGCCATGACCAGGCCAGACCGAAGACAGTGAGGGATAGGTCTCTTTGTGATGGTATTTGTGCACTTACTATGTGTCAAGCACCTTTCTAATGGGGGTGGATTCAAGGTAATCAGATCAGATACCGTCCCATTCCCACATGGGGCTCACAGTCTTAATTCCCATTTTACTGATGACATAACTGAGGCCCAGAGAAGTGAAGTGACTTGCCCAAGGTCATGCAGCAGACAAGTGGTGGAGCCACTATTAAAACCCAGGCCTGTAATCTATTCACTACACCATGCTGCTTCACTTGTACCTCAGTTCCCTTCTCTGTAAAATGCTGTTTCTTTCCCCCTTCTTCCTCCTGCGTAATCTGTGAGCCCCATGTGGGACAGAGATTGCATCCTACCTGATTGTATTATGTCTACCCCAGCGCCTAGGACAGTGCCTTGCACAAAGTAAGCGCTCAGTAAATACAATTGAATGAATCAATGCTGGGCAGATGGTAAAGCCAGAACCAAAGAACAGTGATGATTATCCGGAGGCTGTGAAGGAAAAGAGAGCCCGCCCAAATGCAGCCTGAGAGCCCCCGGAGACTGTGCTAGGTGACCAAGCCTGGAGTTGGGGCCCTGGGAGCCGCACATGTAGAAACAGGCCAGGTTTCCTAGCAGAGGCTTCCCTCTGGGAATTAACAGGGCCGGACGGGACTCCTGGGGCCACCCTGATTTTTTCAGCAGGGTCTCCCTCCCCGCATCAGGACTTCCGCACCCCCATCTTATCACACCGTGTCCCTGCAGCCCCCGACCCCGGAGCCTCCCGGCCGCTTGCGGGGACCCCACAGCACCCTGTGGGCAGACCTCCTCACTGCCCTTCCTGACCAGCTCCTTTCCCAACATCATCGAAGGGCTGCTCTTCCAGCCTCCGGAGAGCCCTTGAAATCCCCAATTTACATGTATCCACCCTAGCGCTTAATACAGTGCCTGGCACATGGCATGCACTTAACAAATACCAGATTTATTATTTTTATTATCCTGCTTACTCCCCAGAGCTGGTCCAGATCCGCCCGCCCCACCCTCCCCGAACAAGACGTCCACACGGCTCACTCTCTGCCCCTCCTCCACTGCCCCAGGAATGGTGTATTAGGAACCTTTCCCATTTCGGTCTTTCTATTTGTTCATCATTTCTGCAGTGGATTAATCTCCATTTCCTTGTATACGTTTGCCTTGTTGGTCATAAGGAATGATATTTGTTAAGGGTTTACTGTATGCCAGACATTGTACTAAACGCTGCCCTAGGTACACATTATTCAGGTCAGACACCATCCCTGTCCAACTCGAGGCCCACAGTTTAGGATGGAGAACAGGTTCTTAATCCCCATTTTACAGATGAAGAAACTGAGGCCCAGAGAAGTTAAATGACTGCCACAGGTCACAAACAGCAGGCAAGAGGCAGAGCCAGGATTAGAACCCGGGTGCCCTGACCTCCGGGCCTGAGTTCTTCCCTCTAGGCCTAGCGGCTTCTTCCAAGCAAGACAGGGCCCATGGCTATTACTTTTCCTCAGCTTTTTTCATCCTAAAGCACAACGTTACAATTCATAAATGGTTTCTGATGACGGTGCTGATGATAGGCCGAGAGCAGGGGGAGGTAGGGCACCATCAAGAGGCCTCAGCTGCCTCTTTTTGCTGCTCCTTTTTTTGGTGAGTGTGTGATATTTGTTAAGTACTTACTATGTGCCAGGCACAGTACTAAACACTGGGGTAGATACACGGTCATCAGGTTGGACACAGTCCGTGTCCCACATGGGGCTCACAGTTTTCATCGCCATTTTACAGATGAGGTAACTGAGGCACAGAGAAGTTCCACTTTGCTCAAGATCACACGATAGGTGAGTGGTGGAGTCAGGATTAGAACCCAGGTCCTTCTGACTCCCAGGCCCGTGCTCCACTAAGCTGCACTGCTTCTCTGGCCCATTTGGCCCAGCTCTTGTGCCTTTTCCCGATCTCTCTCCCTTTCCCCCCCTGCGGCCCACAAAGACTCATTCATTCATTCAATTATATGTATTGAGCGCTTACTGTGTGCAGAGCACTGTACTAAGCTCTTGGAAAGTACATTTTGGCAACAAATAGAGACAATCCCTACCCAACAACGGGCTTGCAGTCTAGAAAAGGGGAGACAGACAACAAAACAAAACAAGTAGCCAGGTATCAACAGCATCAATATAAATAAATCCCTTATTCATTCATTCTCAATTAAAAGGCCGCAAAGGCTGCAGGTGCAGTTCTTTTCAGGAGACATTTCTGTATGAAGAAAATCTGTCCTTTTCCAGTTCCTATATTTCTTCATCAGGTCTTGAAGATCTTAGGTGGACAGATGGACGGGAGAGATTTCACAAAAAGCAAATTTCTTCTTTTTCCACCTGCACCGCTCTGTTAACGGGAAGATGCAAAAGAGAATTGCGGCGAAATGCCTCGCCGGAGGACCGTCTGTGTTGGAAGTAGTTGAGGGGGCTCTCCCGGGAGGTGGGAGCACTTGGGGACATTGGCCAGAGGAGTCACTTTTGCAAGGAGTTGCTTAAGTTGCCACTTTGTCCCCGGAGGGAAACTGAGAGCAGAGGCCCACAGCCGCCCAAACCTCCAGGGACTTGCTCTGCTGGCCATCCGGACTCCATGCCCCTTCTTCCTTCCTTCCTTCCTTCCTTCCTTCCTTCCTTCCTTCCTTCCTTCCTTCCTTCCTTCCTTCCTTCCTTCCTTCCTTCCTTCCTTCCTTCCTTCCTTCCTTCCTTCCTTCTTTCAGTTGGAATTGAGCACTTACTGTGTGCAAAACACTGTACTAAGCCCTTCGGACAGTTCAATATAACAACAAACAGACACCTTCCTGCTCACGACGAGCCCACAGTCTAGAGGGGGAATAGACTGTTTAGGGTTGGAATGCAATGTAGACCGATTATTTTGCCATCTGGGGTTCTGCAGTAAATTAATCAGTGGGTGCAGAGCACTGTTCTAAGCGCTTGGGAGAGTACAGTTCAACAGTCAGCAGACACGTTCTCTGCCCTCTGCCCACGTTCTCTGCCCTGGTGGAAAGAACACAAACCTGGGAGTCAGAGGACCTGGGTTTTAATCCCGGCTCCGCCACTTGTCTGCTTATGTGACCCTGGGCAAGTCGCTTTGTTTCTGTGTGCCCCAGTTACCTCATCTGTGAAATGGGGATTCAATACTGCTTCTGTGACCTTGGGCAAGTCACTTCATTTCTCTGTGCCTCAGTTACCTCATCTGTAAAATGGGGATACAATACTGCTTCTGTGACCTTGGGCAAGCCACTTCATTTCTCTGTGCCTGAGTTACCTCATCTGTAAAACGAGGATTCAGTACTGTTTCTGTGACCTTGGGCAAGTCACTTCATTTCTCTGTGCCTCAGTTACCTCATCCGTAAAATGGGGATTCAGTACCTGTTTTCATGAGCCCCATGTGGGACCTGATTATCTTGTATCTACCCCAGTTCTTACTACCAGGTTTGGAACCCAGGAAGTGTTTAACAAATAGTACAATTTTTAAGGAACATAGAGTTTAGAGGGAGTAAAAATGAGGCAGTGGCAGGCAGAGTGATGGGTTTTCAGTTGCCTCTTTAATCAAAAGTGTAGACGGTAAGCTCAGTGTGGGCAGGGAGCATGCCTATTTACTGTTACATTTTACTCTCCCTGAACTTAATACAGTGCTTGGCACCCAGTAAGTGCTCAATAAATACGATTGAATGAATAATGAACGTTGTCTGGTGTGTAAAATTGCGGGTGGCAGGGCTTCCCATAATAGCAGGGTCAGTCGAGACAGAGCATGTTGGGGCGGCAGGGAGTGATCACCAAGGGTGATCCATTGGTGGTCCCATCCCTCCCCTCCCTTCGCTGCAGCAGGGAGCAGAGGTGGGCTGGGATGGGACCACCCCATCCCCACTCCCCGACCCCTGAGGTTTGGCTGAAGGGCTTGGTCTGCAGCCCTACGAGCTCACGGCTGAGTCCGCGCTGGGCAATAATAATAATAGTAATGGTATTTGGTGCTTACTGTGTGCCAGGTACTGTTCAAAATGCTGGGGTGGATACAAGCAAATCTGGTTGGACCCATACCCTGTCCCACTTGGGGATCACACTCTTACCCCCATTATACAGATGAGGTGACTTAGGCCAGACAAGTGAAATGAGTTCCCTAAAGTCACACAGCAGACATGTGGCGGAGGTGGGATTAGAACCCAGGTCCTCCAGACTCCCGGGCCCAGGTTCTATCCATTACGCCACGCCGCTTGCCAACACCCACTGGTCCACAAGTCGGGGGCCAGTGGAACACTTACCTGGCAACCTCGGGGGAACCGGTCCTCTCTGCCTGCCCTGCGGAGGCAGTGACTGCAGGATTTGCCCAGCAGAAGGGAGAAGGGTCCGGCGGGATGAGCCAGTGGATGGACCCACCGGCGCAGGGCGGTGGGGCCGTGGTCGGGGAGCGGGGACTGAGCGCGCCTCCACCCCTGTGTCCCTCGCAGGCCGCAACGAGCCCCTGAAGAAGGAGCGGCCCAAGTGGAAGAGCGACTACCCCATGACTGGCGGGCAACTGCGCAGCAAGCGGGATGAGTTCTGGGACACCGCGCCCGCCTTCGAGGGCCGCAAGGAGATCTGGGATGCTCTGAAGGCCGCTGCCTACGCCGTGGAGGCCAACGACCATGAACTGGCCCAGGCCATCCTGGATGGGGCCAGCATCACTCTGCCCCACGGTAAGCGGGCGGGGAGGGTCAGGGGCGGGGCGAGAGGAGCTCACCGGGAAAGCCTCGCCCCTCCTCAGAAAGCAACGGGGGCCGCCCATCTCCCTCCTCGCAGACAGAAATTCCTGACCTTTGGTTTTAGGCTTCTCCACGGGCTTTCTCCAGCTGACACATCCACTCAACTCACTTGCTCCTTCCCATTCAGTAGAAGTAGTGGTGGTAAAGATATTTACTGAGTGCCCACTGGGTCTAACACACTGTACTAAGCGCCTGAGAAAGCACAATAGAAGCCTGAGGCACGTCCCTTGTCCACAGGGATTTACATTCAATCTGGAGAAACAGACGTGAAAATATCTTCAGATGGGGTAAACCAAATAAATACGTTGACCGTACAGTCAAACATACTTTTTGTTTTGCTGTCTGTCTCCCCCTTTTTGGCTCTGAGCCCGTCGTTGGGCAGGAATCGTCTCTATCTGTTGCCCAGTTGTCCATTGCAAGCGCTTCATCCGGTGCTCTGCACGCAGAAAGCACTCAATAAATATGATTGAATGAATGAGTTCTGGCAGAGGGTATAAAATACAGTATGTAAGGGTCAGCTCACCCCCTTCTCTCCTCCCAAGATCAACTTCTAACTAATTGCTCTGAACTCTCACCTCTGTCTCCTCGCTTGGGCCATTCCCTTGAACTCCTGCCTCCCTCCCTCCTCCCCACATCAGCCAGAACCTTATCCCTCCCCATCTTGAAAGCCTCCTTAAAATCCCACTAATTTTATCCCCTTTCCCACCTAGTCACCCAAATCCTGCTTTGCATTGCCCCAGTAACCACCTCAACTACGCTCTAATTTATACCCATCCTCTAAATTTAAGAGTATGTGGATATTCAAATGTAAATTTGTTTATTCTGAGCACTGGGGTATTTTATCCCATCCTGTTTGTTCTATCCTTATCTGATCTCTGCTCTTCCTCCTGCTCCCACTCATTGTAAATATTGTGTGTGCCTGTCTGATGTCATACTTTTGCAAGGGTTTAGGTCAGTGCTTTACATTCAGTAGGTGCTCGATAAGGCCATTATGGCTTAGTGGAAAGAGCACCGGTTTAGGAGTCAGGGGACATGGGTTCTAATCCCGGCTCCACCACTGGTCTGCTGTGTGACCTTGGGCAAGCCACTTAACTTCTCTGTGCCTCAGTTACTTCATCTGTAAACTGAGGATTAATACTTTGAGCCCCATGTGGGACAACCTGATTATCATGTATCTACCCTAGCTCTTAGAACAGTGCTTGGCACATAGTAAGCGCTTAACAAATACCATTATCATTATTATTATTATTAGAGGTAGGAGTCTACAGGGGATGATGGGGTCTTTCTGAACTGAGCTCCCGATCCTGCTCATCCCAGATCTTGGACTAGACCTGAGAGTTCCCAGGCAGGGCTGCTTGGAGCCTGATCCCTCATGATCCTTGTCCCCCTCAAAATCCTTGCTCCCCTTTTGCCCCCTCCCTCACAGTGCAAAGTTGGCGCCTAGGATGTCTGCTATCCCCACTACTATGGCGGAGGAGGCTGTGGTTTTTGAAGGAGGCACTTGAGAGGGGACAGAGAAGCGGATAGAGAAGCAGTATGGTCTAGTGGATAGGGCACGGGCCTGGGAGTCAGAAGGTCATAGGCTCTAATCTCCGCTGTGTGCCCTTGGGGAAGTCGCTTCATTTCTCTGTGCCTCTGTTACTTCATCTGTAAAATGGGGATTAAGTCTGTGCGCCATATGTAGGACAGGGACTGTATCCAGTACGACTTGCTTGTATTCCCTCCTCTTCCCCCCAGTGTTTAGTACAGTGTCTGACACATAATAGCTTAGCAGATACCACAACTATTATTATTATTATTGTTAACATGAGCCCAGGGCAGACCCGGGGGCGCCCCTAGAGTAGTGGGAGAGGGGCGGCTGAAGGACGGGGGGTATCGGGGCTCTGAAACAATGGCGAAGGGGGCCCGGGCCACAGTGGTCTGGGGGCGATCGGTGGAGGCAGGAGGGACTTGGGAGGGCCGAGGTGGCACCAGGGTGGCCGGGGCCCCCTTTCCTGAATTGGTTGGATGTTTCCCCCAGGCTCCCTGAGCGAGTGCTACGACGAGCTGGGGAACCGCTACCAGCTGCCCGTATACTGCCTCGCCCCACCCGTCAACCTGCTCCTCGAGCGCGGCAGCGGCGGCGAAGGCGACGAGGACGGCGGGGAGCCCCCCGAGCCCGCCCCCGGCACCAGGCGAGAGTTCCCCCTCAAGGTGCGCCTGTCCACAGGCAAGGACCTCCGGCTGGACGCCAGCCTGGCCGACCCTGTCGGGCAGCTGAAGCGGCAGCTGCACGCGCGGGAGGGCATCGAGCCGGCCTGGCAGCGCTGGTTCTTCTCGGGGAAGCTGCTGACCGACCGCACTCGGCTCCAGGACACCAAGATCCAGAAGGACTTCGTCATCCAGGTCATCGTCAACCAGCCACCGCCGCCCCACGACTGAGGCGCCCCACCTTCCGGGGAGAAGAGGAGCGGGGGCCCCCACCCGGGAAGATCCCTGGGATCTCCCGGTCAGCCTCGACCCCGTCCATCCCCCCGGCTCTGGGTGCTGACGGCCTCCCGGGGGGCTGGAGGTGTGGGGGACAACAGGACAGGGACACTATTCCAGATGGAGCTGGATCTCCTGGCCAGGGGTTCCACGGGGCAGCGCTGCCAGCTGCCGGGCCCAGGGTGGGGTCTTTGCCGGTTTCCGGTTCTGCTGAAGCCGGCTGACCTTTCCCCTTTGGATACCGCCAGCCCGGATGCCCGTTAAGGGCTGTCGTGCACTCTGCTTCGAGGCTCGGTGGACCCCAGATCTATTAGCCCAGCAGCAGCTACAGTAGCCGGTTTCCCGTCAGGGTCCGGAACAAGCCGCCTTCACTGCCCGCAGTCACCCCGAGCCCCCGGCGGAGGGCCACGGGGACCAGGTGGGGGGACCGGGGAGGGCCTCCCCCTGGCGCCCGGCCCTTGGGCGCGGAGCGGGGCCGGGAGTGGTGCAGGGGGCTGGCTGGGGCGTTCCGGCAGGCTCCTGGAAAAACGCCTCTTCCCCTGCCCAGGGGCACGCTGGTGGGGGCCCCTTGGCCCCGTCGGGCCTCTTCCACGGTGGGGCCCTGGGCCCCAGATCTTTGCCTATTTATCAATAAAGCCTTTTGTTTCTCTGCCTTGCCCGATGCCCGGCGTGAACCACCCTGCCCAGCCCCGGGGAAGTTCCTGCTGGCATGCGGCAGGGCTCCTGGTTGGGCCGGTCCGTCTTTTTCTCTGTCTCTTCCCCCTGCACGGATGGCTTGCTGCGCTGCCCCCGGGCACATTTATCTGGGTCAGACACACTCCCTAGTGCCTTGGCAGTGCCAAAGGACCACATGGGCAGAGCCTGCAAGAACAGCAGCTTAAGTTTCCTTCTCCCCCTACGATGGACGGGGAGAGAGGGATTGCTGCCGTCCCCCTGCCAGGCCCAGTCCTGCCTTCCACAACCCCACCGCCTCCCTCCCGACCTCTAGGACACCTTCAGTCCTGCCGCGAGCCTGTCCGGTCCCGTGTCAGCAGGTGGCACTACGCTCCTGCCTGCTGCACTCCCTGACCACCCTGTCCTCCCCTCCCTCCTCCTCTTCCTCCTCTGCAGAGTTGCCCACCGCAGCCAAGGTCTCCCAAGTGACCTTCACCTCGCTCCGAGGGGGTGGGGGAGGTGGCAGGCGGAGCTACCCAAAGGGCAGGCTCAGAAGGGAATTGTGCCAAGACCCGCTTCCTGTTTGCTTTGTCCCTCGCTGTTTGGGACAGGGCAAGCGGGACTGGGTTGGCGGCTCCACCCCCGGGCTCAGCTAACGCTCCTAGCGCCTTCACTGCGGACCCCCCCACCTGCCCCGCAATCGTCTGTCCCCCCCTCCTTTCCCCCTCCATGGATCCGTCAGCCCCTTCCCCAACCCCCAGTGAGTCATGGACTCCCTCCCATCCTGTTTTCCTCAAGTTTAAAATGAGAAGAGACTGATTGATGGCTGGGGCCCCCTCACCGTCTACCATCCTGGGCCTGGGGTGAAGCTTTCCTCCTCCTCCTCCCCTCCTCCCCACACGCTCTCTCCCTCTCCTACCCACTTCCACAAAAGGTAGGTTTGTGGGAAGGAAGATTGGTGCTGAGGAGAACAGGGAGTCCCAGCCCAGAATGGGAGAAGGCAGGACCATCGCCTCCTGGTCAACTATCCCTTTTATTAGCATTCGGTCTCGGAAGTGGTAGATTTAGCCGGCTGCCTTTGCACTCGTGTGTGTGTGTGTGTGTGTCCCTGTCCCTGTCCCTCTCCTTCAAAGAGGAACTCCCAGTTGGTTAGAGCCAGGGTCTGCTTCACTCTCTGAGCATTTCCTCGGCATTGTGCCCGGGGCTTCACAGGCCAGATTAGGCCTGAGGACCGGGCCGGTGTGAAGCGGCCGCAGTCAGCCCTCGGCCCGCCTACGCTACTGGGTGGGGGTGGGCTGAGGGGTCTCTGGCCGGCCCTCGGCCGGGTCGTCCAGGCCGTTGTGTTCCCGCCGTTGCCGGTGCTCCAGCTTGGGGCTCTCCAGCGCGTTGCGGGTGTCGGCCTGCCACAGCTGTACCAGGTCCGTTGGGGTCTTTCCCTCCTGGGGTGGGGGGGAGCAAGGAGGGATGGGAAGTCAAGGAGATCAGCTCAGTCACACTCCAGAGAGGCTATTTTGGGGGAGGGCAATAATGGGGGGAATAAGGGGAGGTGGGGATGGAAGAAAGGTAGGGAGGGATAGGCTGGGGAGGCCTTAAGGGATCAAAGGAGAAGAGAGGGCAGGGCAAAAATGGTTTTGTGGTCACCAAATCCCACTGCAGGACTGGGGAACCATCCACTCTCCGAACCTGGAAGGTGATAGGTTCAGGATACAATAGCCTCTGGAATTAGCTACCAGTGAGATGTGGCTTCAGAAAGGGGGGTGGTTGCAATTAAGCAGTGGTCGTTATTAAGCACTTACTGTGCACAGAGCACCGTACCGTGTGCGTGGGAGAGTACACTATAACAGAGTTAGTAGGGCTAAGGGCTGCAGGCCCCACCTGGACATAAGCAGGAAAAGTCAGTCGGGTAATTGCATTTATTGAGCACTTACTGTTTGCAGAGCACTGTAGCAGGCGTGTGGGAGAGCACACTGTAACAATACAACAGACACATTCCCTGCCGTGGCAGACACTCACCAAGTTCTTGGCCATCATGTCAGCCCCGTACAAGAGCAGCATTTTGATGATTTTGTAGCGGTTGAGCCTCACGGCGTCATGCAGAGCCCCGTCACCTTCCTGCAACCCGCGGGACTGAGAATCCATCACCGAGGCAGCAGGTGGGACCGAGGCCATTCAGGTGAGGGGCAGGGGGGTGATGGGCTCTCAGGGCGGCAACTGGGGGTCTCCAAACACGGAGCCCTCGAGCACGAGAGAGATGGGGAGCGGGGGTGCTGGCCCAGCCCTGGTCGGGGGACCCCATCTCCACCCTTGGGAGGTGCTCAAGGAAGGGGGACTCTCACCCTGTCTCTGGCGTTGATGTCCACTCCGGTGGACAGCAAATGCTCCACGATTTCCACCTGCCCGGTTCGAGTCGCCACGTGTAAAGGTGTGCTCAGGAGCTGAGGAGGGAGGTAGGAGGTCACCCCCGACCAACTCAGCTGCCCTTGGGCCCCTCGCCCCCACCCCGGCTAGTCGCCTTCAATGCCCCTTTGACCCACCTTGTCCCTGAGGTTGAGGTCAGCCCCTCGGCTCTGCAGCAGCTTCACCACCTCCAGGCTGCCCCCGCGGCAGGCCCAGTGCACGGCCGTGCAATCCAGCTGTGTGAGCGGAGAGCCCCGGGAGGTAGGGGATGGAGGGAGGCAGGGGACCCCCGTCGGGGGAGAAGGGGGCGGGGGGAATGGCACATTGCAGTAAGGAAGCCCAGTCCAGCCTCCAGCTCCCACCCCTAGCAAAAGGAACTCGGGGAGCTATCTGGAAGAGGGCGCCGCCACTCTTGGGGGAGCAGGGGGTGCTGGCACTCTTAAAGGAGCAGAAGATGTCAAGACCTCCCCCCCGCCAGTTCCCCCCCAGCCAAGGGGCTCTGGGAGAACCATCTGGCAGAGAGGGTGCTGGCAGTGTCAGGAGAGCAGGAGGGAGCTGGCGCTCGGAGAGTAGGGGATGTGTCCGGCCCCCGACTCCCACCCCTCAACTTTTGAGAGCTGCCAGGTCCCAACTCAGAGTTCCTGCAGGGTCCGTGTGCAGATTTGGCCGGGGTAAAGGGAATCGAGTGGGGTGAGGCCCTTGGAGGAGAACCCCTACAGCAGGGGATGTGGGGTTCAAGGAACTCTGTCTCTGGGGTGCCCTCGGGGGCAGTCCTGGGCCGCTTTCCCCAGGATGGAGTGTGGAGCTAGTCAGGGTGAGGCCTGGCCAAGGAGGCCTGTTCCGGACAGTGGGGCTGGGCCCCGGCCCCTTGACTCACCCGGTCCTGGAAATCCACGGAGGCCCCGCTGTCCAGCAGCTTCTCCAAGATGTCCACGTGGCCCTCCAGGGAGGCCCGGTGAAGGGCTGTCCGACGAAACTGACCACAAAACCCCGGCCCCCAGGCGGGCCGTCAGAGACTGGAGATTGGATTGGTGACCCCAGCCCCCATCCGGCCCCACGCCCTCAGCCAGAGCCCCTAGAGACCGCCCGCTTCCCCGCCCCCGGTCCACCCCCTAAGGAGGAGATGGAAAGGAGGCAAAGGGAGGGAAGAAAGGGAGAAGGTGTTGGGTGAGGCCCTGGGAGAGGTTCACGTGGCTGCCTCCAGAGAAGGGTGGCCAGTGGCTGGCTCTGCTAGCCCGGCGGCCCTGCAGGGGTCGGGGAGGAGGGCCAGAGGGGGAAAGCTAATTACTTCATCACAAGTGTCCGCAGAGCCTCCGTCAGCCAGGAACTTCTCGACCACATTCATCTTCCCCTCCACGGCAGCTTTCAGATAAGCTTCCGGCTCTACTGGGCCGGTCTGGAGAGCAGAGACCCGGGTCAATCGGGGCGGCAGGGTCAGCTTCTCCCCCTCCCCAAGGGTCATTCCTTTCTTCTCCCTTGCAGAGGCCAAGGGTGGCTAGGTGACCCTGTCGCCCTGTTCCCTCCCGACAGGTGTGTGCCATAATCGTAACGGCAGCAGCAGTTTGGCCTAGTGGATAGAGTACGGGCCTGGGAGTCAAAAGGACCTGGGTTCTAAATCCAGCTCTGCCACTTCTCTGCTGTGTGACCTTGAATGAGTCACTGCATTCAATGAAGTCTCTGTGCCTCAGTTACCTCATCTGTAAAATGGGGATTAAGACTGTGAGCCCTATGTGGGACAGGAAATGTAACCAACCCGATTAACTTGTATCTACCCCAGTGCTTAGTACAGTGCTTGGCATCTAGTAAGTGCTTAACAAATACCATCATTAATAATATACTACTATATTTTATATAGTATATTACTATACTATATACTATATTACTATATTACTATATATATTATATACTATACCATCATTATTATTAGTAGTATATTATTAATGATGGTATTTGTTAAGCACTTCCTAGGTGTCAAGCACTGTACTAAGCACTGGGGTAGATACAGCACAATCAGGTCCTACATGGAGCTCACAGTCTAATCGGGAGGAAGAACAGCTATTGAATCTCCATTTTGCCACTGAGGGAACTAAGGCCCAGAGATGTTAGGTGACTTGCCCAAGGTCACACAATAGAGCGGGAATTAGAACCTGAGTCCTTTGACTCCCAGGCCCATGCTTCTAGACGACAAGCCCGATGTGGGCAGGGATTGTCTCCGGCAGGGATTGTCTCCTTTTATTGCTGAAATGGACTTTCCAAGCACTTAGTACAGTGCTCTGCACATAGTTAGTGCTCAATAAATACGAATGAATGAGTGAATGAATGCTGTTTCCACTAGGTCACACTGCTTCTCTGTGCCCTCCCGACTCCCCCTAGGTGTGCTCCCTCTCCCCACCCATTGCCCCTGGTTGTGTGTGCCTTCCTTCCCTCTCTCCGCCCCTCCCTCCAGCTGTCCCCTTACAATCTCCTGGGGCTCTGGCGGGGGCTCGGGCGGGGCGAGCAGCGCCTCTCTCTTCTTCTGCTTGCGTTTCTTGCGCAGCTCGATGAGGTTCTGGATCCCGCCCACGTCGATGATCTCCCGCCGCAGGTCCAGAGATGTCTTCCGCACCCGCTCCTGACCCTGGCCGGACACCCATTCGTTCAGTCCCGACCATGCGGGCCATGGACGCCAGAGGCCGGGGGGCTAGGAGGGGATGGGGCAGCCGAGATGGAGCTGGGATGTCCGGGTTCGGCTCCCGTCCACCTTTTGGGCTCGGGCTGACCCCTTGGGCTCAGGAACGGTTGCTGGGAAGACCGAGTCGGTCAGAGACTTGGAGGATCCGTGGGCAGCAGGGAGCATTGAAGGGCAGCTGTCCTTTTCCCCTTTTCTCCCTGCCCCGTCCCCAGCTCCTCCAGGAGAGGACAGTCCTAGGGTTGCCCTGCCCCCAGGCCTGGAAAGCAAGTCCACTAAATCAAGACTTCTATGGGCACAGAGTCAGCAGTGCAGGGCAAAGGGTGCCAGCACCCTTGGGGGACCAGAGGATGACAGCAGTCTTGGGGAAACACAGGGTGTGGAAACCTGAGGGAAAGGGCTGCCCTTAGGGGCTGTTTCAGATGCTCGAATCCCTCAGCCTCCCCGAGTCTTCCCGACTCTCACCTTGACCTTCTGCAGCGCCTGATTCTGAGCGCCATGGTGCTTCTCGTCCTCCAGAACCAGCATGTCCATCTGCACGGGCCCCGACTTCATGTCGGAGATGCCTCGGCGCTTCTGAGCACAATGGAGAGGACGGTCAGTCCTGGGCCCAGCTCCCAGACCCACCGTGGGGGCAGAGGAGGGGAGAGGCAAAAGTAGCCAGGTCCAGTAAAAACAAATAAAATAAACTGTGGTATTTGTTAAGCGCTTACTACGTGCAAAGCACTGTTCTAAGCACTAGACGATACAAGGTGATCAGGTTGTCCCATGTGGGGCTCACAGTTTTAACCCCCATTTTACAGATGAGGTAACTGAGGCACAGAGAAGTTAAGTGACTTGCCCAAAGTCACACAGCTGGCAAGTGGCAGAGCCGGGATTAGAACCCACGACCTCTGACTCCCAAGCCTGGGCTCTTTCCAGTGAGCCACGCTGCTTCTCTAGAGATACCCCATCACCAGCCTGGGCAATCAATCAGTCAATGGGATTTATTTATGTTTTGTTTGGTTTTTCCATGCTATTTGTTGCTTACTATGTGCCAGGCACCGTACTAAGTGCTGGGGTAGATACTAATACAAGTTAATCAGGTTGGACACGGTCCATGTTCCAACACGGGACTCACAGTCTTAATCCCCATTTTACAGATGAGGTAACCGAGGCCCAGGAGACTTGCCCAAGGTCACACAGCGGACAAGTGGCAGAACCTAAGTCCTTCTGACTCCCAGGCCCGTGTCTATCCACTAAGTCACGCTGCTCCTCTATTACTGAGTGCTTACTGTGTGCAGAGCACTGTACTAAGCACTTGGGAGAGAGCGGTTATAACGGTGTTGGTAGACAGGTTGCCTGGTCACAACAAGAGCAGGGCTTCTCTGCTGGGGTCTCTCATGTCCAGTGCTGCCTGGGCCCAGGGCTCAGACTAGCTTTTCTTCAGAAAAGCAGAGAAGCAGCATGGCTTAGTGGAAGGAGCATGGACTTGGGAGTCAGAGGTCTTGGGTTCTAATCCCGACTCCTCCACTTATCAGCTGTGTGACTTTGGGCAAATCACTTAACCTCTCTGGGCCTCAGTTCCCTCATCTGTAAAAGGGTGATTAAGACTGTGAGTCCCATGTGGGACAACCTGATTACCTTGTATCTACCCCAGCGCTTAGAACAGTGCTCGGCACATAATAAGCACTTAACAAATACCATTATTATTATTATTATTAGTGGTCTCTGGCTAGGGAGAGCTGGGCTGAGCAGGTCTCCTCCAGAATAATAATAATTGTGGTATTTGTAAAGTGCTTTCTGTGTGCCAGGTACTGTATTAAGCCCTGGGGGGGGGGAATGAATGTAAGCAAATCAGGTTGGACACAGTCCCTGTCCCACCTAGGGCTCACAGTCTCAATCCCCATTTTACAGATGAGGTAACTGAGGCCCAGAGAAGTGAAGTAACTTGTCCAAGGTCACGCAGCAGACAAGTGGCAGAGCCAGGATTAGAATCCATGATATTCTGACTCCCAGGCCCATGCTCTATCCACTACTCCATGCTGCTGGCGTCTTCCCCTAGAGAGCAACTGGTCAAGCAGTACAGAGTACTCACTGTGCGGGTCACTGAACTAAGCATTTGGGAAAGTCCAGTGACAGAAAAAAGCCATCGTCCCTGCCGTCTTTCCCCTTCCTTAGGCCGCACCTTACCCACAGGATGGCCAGTTTTTTTCGGTGCAGCCTGGTGTCTGGGGAATGTTACCAGCTGTCGCTCACTGAGAGCAGGGAATGTATCTGTTATATTGTTCTCTCCCAAGCGCTTAGTGCAGTGCTCTGCACACAGTAAGCACTCAATAAATATGATTGAGCACTCAATAAATATGATTGACTGATGACATTGTCTAGGGGTTAGAGCACGGGCCTAGGAGTCAGAAGGTCCTGCGTTCTAGTCCCGACTCCACTTGTCTGCTGTGTGTCCTTGGGCAAGCCACTGATCGTCTCTGTGCCTCGGTTACCTCATATGTAAAATGGAGGCAAAGACTGTGAGCCCCATGCAGGACAGGGACTGTGTCCAATCTGATTACCTCATATCTACCCCAATGTTTAGAACAGTGCCTGGCACATAGTAAACGCTTAACGAATACTACAATTAATATTATTATTATCGCTGTCGCTCAATGTCTCTAAGTCAATGTTGATGGATTGACTTGGGGTGGGGCGATCCACCCCCTTGTGGCTGCTACCAGTTTCCCACTGAGGTCTTGGCCTTGGGATTGGTTTAATCCGGGGCCAAAGTCCCGTGGGAATAATAGCCCGGCTTCCCCGATCCAGCCCACGGCCTCTGCACTGCCCTTTACCATGGGGCTCCTTCTTCCCATTACCACTTGTGCAGGTGCTGATTATATTTCTCAGCTAGCATTACCCTCCCTGGCCCAGCCTGGTTACCTCCTCTCCTCCCGGACTCCTCCTCTGGTTGTCCGGCCCTAACTCCAAACAGTAATAATAATAATTTAGACTCTGAGCCTGTCATTAGGCAGGGATCGTCTCTATCTGTTGCCCAATTGTACATTCCAAGTACGGTTCTCTGCACATAGTAAGTGGTCAGTAAATACTATTGAATGAATGAATAATAATAATGATAATAATAATAATAGCAGTATTAGTTAAGTTGCTTACTGTGTGCCAAATCCTGTACTAATCACTGAGGTAGATACAAGATCATTCGGTCCCACCAGGGGTTCACAGTCTAAGTAAGAGGGAGCACAGGTATCGAATCCCCATTTTGCCCAAGAGGTAACTGAGGCCCAGAGAAGTGAATTGGCTTAATAATAATAATAATAATAATAATAGTAATTATGGTATTTGTTAGGAGCTTACTCTGTGCCAAGCACCAAGTGCTGGGGTAGATACAAGGTAATCAGACTGTCCCACATGGAGCTCACAATCTTAATCCCAATTTTACAAATGAGGTAACTGAGTCACAGAGAAGTTAAGTGGCTTGCTCAGGGTCATACAGCAGACAGGTGGTGGAGTTGGGATTAGAACCCAATGTCCTCTGAATTCCAAGCCCGGGCTCTTGCCACTGAGCCATAGCTGCTTCTCTTATACATGATAATCAGGTCAGACACAGTCCTTGTCCCACACAGGGTCACAATCTAAGTTGCTCAATAAATACAATTGAATGTTAAATGTGTGTTAGCTCCTAGTGTTTCTACCTAGCTGTTCTCACACATGTGATTCTGTCAATGTGCATTTTCTTCTATTCGTAAAATATTCAACAAATGCTTAACTTTTCTTTGTAACCAGAATGGTAATGGAGGGCAAGATCCAATGACCAAAGTCCTGGTTGCTTTGGAGATGTACTCATGCATGGTCTGGGACTCATGGAGTTTACTTACTCCAGCTTAACTCAGGTATTTGTCTTTCATTTTCTCTCGGGAGCACGGTACCCCAATCTGGAAGCCTGTCTGTTTAGCTATCTCATATATTTATTGCTATTGTTTTTGTCTGTCTCCCCCGATTAGACTGTAAGCCCATCAATGGGCAGGGACTGTCTCCATCTGTTGCCCATTTGTACATTCCAAATGCTTAGTATAGTGCTCTGCACAGAGTAAGCGCTCAGTAAATACGATTGAATGAATGAATGGATGAATTAAAAGGTAAGCTCACTTTTGGTGAAGGTCAGAGCGCAGATGAGGCTGTCAATCAGCTTACCACCTCCTACCCTCACCTCCTGATCTACTCCGGCCCAGCCCGCGCAACACAGAAGGGACTGGGAGATGAGGAAAAGTGAGGCTTAGTCAAGGAAGTCCTCTTGGAGGAGATGGGCCTTCAGTAAGGTTTTGAAGTGGGGGAGAGTCACTGTCTGTCAGATTTGAGGAGGGAGGCCGTTCCAGGCCAGAGGCAGGACGTGGGCCAGGAGTCAAAGGCAAGATGGAGACACTTAGCACTAGTGGAGCGAAGTGTGCGGGCTGGGTTGTAGAAGGAGAGAAGGGACGTGAGGTAGAAGGGGGCAAGGTGATGGAGAGTTTTGAAGCCAATAGTGAGGAGTTTTTATTTGATGTGGAGGTGGAGAGACAACCACTAGAGATTTTTGAGGAGGAGGGTGACATGATCTGAACATTTTTGTAGAAAAATGATCCAGGCAGCAGAGTGAAGTATGGACTGGAGTGGGGAGAGGCTGGGAGGTCTGCAAGGAGGCTGATACAGTAATCCAGGTGGGATAGGATGAGTCATTGTGTTATGATGATGATGATGATGATGATGATGATGGTATTTGTTAAGCTCTTTCTATGTGCCAAGCACTGTTCTAAGCACTGGGGTAGAGAGAAGCAGCGTGGCTCAGTGGAAAGAGCCCGGGCTTTTAGACTGGAGAACGGGTTGTGAATCCCCATTTTCCAGATGAGGGAACTGAGGCCCAGAGAAGCGAAACGACTGGTGCAAGGTCACCCAGCAGACAAGTGGAAGAGTCAGGATTAGAGCCCAGGTCCTCACTGACTCCCAGGCCTGGGCTGTTTGCACTGTACAGAGCGCTTGGCGGACCCCAACAGACGATTTCTCTGCTGCCCTCGAGGTCCCGAGCCCCAGGGAGTTCCCCGACCGCCCAGGGAGAAGTCCGCTGTAAAACAGCAAACAAGTGGCAGAGTGGGGATTAGAACCCAGGTCTTCTGTCTCCCAGTCTGTCCTGTTCTTTACACTAGGCCACACCCTCAAGGATCAGGTGTCCCCCTCCCTCCTGTGCATTTGGGGTTTGTTTGGCCTGCTCCGTGGTGCCTCCGAACAGTGAAGTGACTGCTAGGAGACAAATGCCCCCCTCTCCTTACCCCCTACAACTTGTTTTGTTTTGTTTTGTTGTCCGTCTCCCCCATTTAGACTGTGAGCCCGTTGTTGGGCAGGGATTGTCTCTATCTGTTGCCGAATGGTACGTTCCAAGCGCTTAGTCCAGTGCTGTGCACATAGGAAGCTCTCAATAAATACGATTGAATGAATCTCTGCCTTCCTTCCTTCTGCCTGCCTTCCAGGGGTCTCCCTCACCGGCCTCGGGGGCAATCCCCTGGACGCTCCAGGACTGGAATAGAACCTTCTAGCCTCTAAGGCTGCAGGAGGCCAAGAGGAATTCACTGGGACGCTGGAAGGGAATAGCCCATTCCCCGACCCCCAGTGCACTCGACATTCCAGCCGGGGGCCACGGATATTGCTGTGAGACCCTCAGTGTCTGCGGACTGGCTTCCTGTTCTGCCTGGAGATGGGCAGCAGGCCAAGCCCAGCGGCATCACCCGATCCTCAGTCCTCTCTCCTCACCGGAGGCTTCTCTCTGTTGGCTCTGCATCCGGAGCGCACGGAGACTTCTCTGGAAGTCCCTGCGTCCCCAGCGCTGGGTTCCAGAGTTTTTTCACGTGAGTCACCCGTGACCAATTTCCAAGGCATTTTCCAGCCTCCCCAGGCCGCCCCTCACTCCACCTGTCTTCCAGGCAGCAGTGGAAGGGCGGCTGGGGGAAGGGAAGGGCCAGCCAGGAGAGAAACTGGCATTTATTCCTGCCTCCTTCAGCTCCTCAGCCCAATTGTTAAAGGTGGACCCAGTCTGGACCCTGCCCTATATTAATGTTGATATTTGCTAATAATAACATTAGTTATGGTATTTGTTAAGCACTTACTATGTGCCAAGCACTGTTCATTCATTCATCCAATCGTATTTATTGAGCACTTACTGGTGTAGAGCACTGTACTAAACGCTTGGAAAGTACAATTCGGCAGCAGATAGAGACAATCCCTACCCAACAACAGGCTGTTCTAAATCCTTGGATAGACACGAGGTAATCGAGTTGGACACCATCCCTGTCCCACATGGGGCTCACAGTCTCTATCCCCATTTTACAGATGAGGGAACCGAGGCACAGAGAAGTTATGTGACTTGCCCAAGATCACACAGCAGACAAGTGGCAGAGCCGAGATAAGAACACACAACCTCTGACTCCCAGGCCGGTGCTCTTGCCACTAGTCCATGCCGCTGCTCAATAGTAATAATAATAGTAATTATGGTATTTGTTAAGTGCCTACTCTGTGCCAGGCACTTTACTAATCGCTGGGATGGATACAAGCAAATCAGGTGGCACACAGTCCCTGTCCCATTTGGGGCTCAAAGTCTCACTCCCCATTTTACAGATGAGGTAACTGAGGCACAGAGAAGTAAAGTGGCTTGTCCAAGTCCACACAGCAGACAAGTGGCAGAGCCGGGATTAGAGCCCATGACCTTCTGACTCCCAGGCCCGTGTTCTATTGACTACACCATGCTGCTTCTCTGACTTATTTACTTACTAGATGCCAAGTGCTGTACTAAGCATTGGGGTAGATACATAATAATCAGGTAGACACAGTCCCTGTCCCAGGTGGGACTCACAGTCTAAGGAGTAAGGAGAACAGGTATTGAATCCCCATTTTAAAGTGAGAAAACTGAAGCAGAGAGTAAAGTGCCATCCCAGTGTTTAGTACAGTGCCTGGCACACAGTAAGCGCTTAACAAATACAATTATTAAGCACATCTCTAGACTGTAAACTCACTGTTGGGCAGGGAATCTTTTTATTGTTGTACTGCACTCTCCCAAGCGCTTAATACAGCACTACACACACGGTCAGCGCTCAATAAATATGACAATGAACTTGCCCAAGGTCACAGAATAGGCAAGTGGTGGAGGCAGGATTAGAACCCAGGTCCCTTGACTCCCGGGCCCATTCTCTTTCTACTTGGCCATGCTGCTTCCCTGCCCCAGAATGTGGACGGAATCACTTTCCCTTCCTCCTCCCACCTTTTTCCTTTCTCTCTTTTTAAAATACAGTGTGTGTTAAAAAGCTTACTTTGTGCCAGGCACTAATAATAATAATAATAATAATAATAATAATAATGATGATGGCATTTGTTAAGCGCTTACTATGTGCAAAGCACTGTTCTATCGCTGAGGAGGATACAAGTTGATCAGGTTGTCTCACGTAAGGCTCAGTCTTAATCCCCATTTTACAGATGGGGTAACTGAGGCCCAGTGAAGTTAAGTGACTTGCCCAAAGTCACACAGCTGACAAGTGTACGAGGCACTGTACTAAGCACTGGGGCAGATAGAAGCTAATCAAGTTGGACACAATCCATGTCCCACAGAGGGCTCACAGTCTTAATCCCCACTTTACAGATGAGGTAACTGAGGCAGTTGACTTGCCCAGTGTCACACAGCAGATGAGCGACAGAGCCCGGATTAGAAGCCAGGGCCTCTGACTCCCAGGTCCTTGCTCCTTCCACTAATAATAATAATGATGATGTTGGTATTTGTTAAGCGCTTACTATGTGCAGAGCACTGTTCTAAGCGCTGGGGTAGATACAGGGTCATCAGGTTGTCCCACATGAGGCTCACAGTCTTCATCCTCATTTTCCAGATGAGGTAACTGAGGTCCAGAGAAGTGAAGTGACTTGCCCACAGTCACACGGCTGCCAAGTGGCAGAACGGGGATTCGAACCCATGACCTCTGACTCCCAAGCCCGGGCTCTTTCTACTGAGCCACGCTGCTTCCCATCGTCCACTAGACCACAGTCCTTCTCCCTGGTTAACGCTCCCTTCCTCCTCCCGACCTTTGCTCCTCCTTAACGGGAAAGGCCACCCCCGGAACAGATGCTTGTGACCTCGGGGTCCTGGCAGACTGGGAGCCAGGACCGCTTACCCCCTGGGAAATAGGGAGGCCCAGTTACCCTAAACCCTCCCACCTCTTGTCCCTCCCACCCCCCCCCCCCAGGCCTCTACGTCCATCTCACTCCCACCTCATCAGCTGCTTTTAGTGCCTGAGGCAGCAGTGACATTCCCAGACCGATCCCCCAGGAGTGCCAGGTGGTACGGCCAGGCCTCGCCCGCATGAAACTGGATGGGGGTGGGGTCAGGGGCAGGGGGTGGGGGAGGGCGCCTGTTCCAGCAGGGGAAGCAGCATGGCTTAGTGGCAAGAGCACGGGCTCGGGAGTCAGAGGATGATCAGAGGTCATGGATTCGACTCCCGGCTCTGCCACTTGTCAGCTGTGTGACTGTGGGCAAGTCACTTAACTTCTCTGTGCCTCGGTTACCTCATCTGTAAAATGGGGATTATCTGTGAGCCTCACGTGGGACAAACTGATTACCCTGCATCTGCCCCAGCACTTAGAACAGTGCTCTGCACATAGTAAGCGCTTAACAAATACCAACGATATTATTATGTGGCTTTTTTGTTTTTTTAATTGGTACTTGTTAAGCGCTTACTGTGTGCCAAGCCCTGTTCTAAACGCTGGGGTAGATACAAGGTAATCAGGATGTCCCACATAGGGCTCATAGTCTTCATCCCCCATTTTACAGATGAGGTCACTGAGGCCCAGAGAAGTTAAGTGATTTGACCAAGGTCACACAGCTGACAGGCGGAGGAGCAGGGATTAGAACCCATGACTTCTGACTCCCAAGACCGGGCTCTTGCCACTGAGACACGCTGCTTCTCGTCCCGGTTCTAATCCCGGCTCTGCCACTTGCCTGCTGGGTGACCTTGAGTAAGTCGCTTCACTTCCCTGGGCCTCAGTTCCCTCACCTGTAAAATGGGGATGAAGAGTGTGAACCCCATGCAGGACAGGAAATTTGTCCAACCTGATTAACTTGTACCTACTCGAGCGCTCAGAACAGTGCTTGGCACATAGTAAGCGCTTAACAAATACAAATACCACAGCAGGCCCGGGGGGCTCAGCACGCCCTGCTTGAGTTGGGGGCTCCCAGCAGTTTTCCAGCTGCGCTTTCCAGAAGGAATTCCCTGATTCCCACCCCGTCTCCCCACTCTATTTGCCCACCAACTGCCATTTCAGCATGACCTAGTGGAAAGACCCCGGGCCTCGAAGTCAGAGAACGTGGGTTCTAATCCCAGCTCTGCCTTTTGTCTGCTGTGTGACCTTGGGCTAGTCGCTTCACTTCTCATTGCCTCAGTTTCCTCATATGTAAAATGAGGATTAAATCCTACTCCCTCCTATTTAGACGGTGTGCCCATGTTGGGCAGGGACTGTGTCCGACCTGAGTATCTACTCCAGGGTTTAATACGGTGTTTGGCACAAAATAAGCTCTTCACAAATGCCGTAATTAATTACCTCACACTTCCACCCACATCACCTAAGCACTTGGGCACTCACACCCTCAATAGCCCTTTACTTTGGATTTTGATACTTGGTTGCTTCCTCCTACCTATTATTTCTTTTAGATTTATCTCCCCAACTGGATTATAAAATCCTTCTGCGCAGGGATCCTCCCTACCAACTCTATTGTATTTAACCCTGCCAAGTATTTAGTAGAGTGTTGTGCACCCTGGAGGCACTGTTGATCGATTCCTCCCCTTTCTCATACTTTGGGTTAATAATAATGATAATAATGGTGGTGTTTGTTAAGTGCTTACTATGTGTCAAGCACTGTTCGAAGCACTGGCTTAGATACAAGCTAATCAGGTTGGACACAGTCCCTGTCCCACGTTGGGCTCACAGTCTTAATCTTCATTTTACAGATGAGATAACTGAGCCCCAGAGAAATTAAGTGACTTGCCCGAGGTCACACAGTAGGCAGCGTGGCTCAGTGGAAAGAGCACAGGCTTGGGAGTCAGAGGTCATGGGTTCGAATCCCGCCTCTGCCACTTGTCAGCTGTGTGACTGGGGGCAAGTCACTTAACTTCTCTGTGTCTCAGTTACCTCATCTGTAAAATGGGCATTTAGACTGTGAGCCTCACGTGGGACAACCCGATGACCCTGTATCTACGCCAGCGCTTAGAACAGTGCTCTGCACCTAGTAAGCGCTTAACAAATACCAACATTGTTGTACGTGGCAGAGCTGGATTTAGAACCCAGGTCCTTCTGACTCCAAGGTCCGGGATCTTTCCACTAAGCCACGCCGCTTCTCTGAAACCTGGCTCTGCCACTTGCCTGCTGTGTAACCTTGGGCAAGTCACTTCACTTCTGTGCCTCAGTTAGCTCATCTGTCAAAGGGGGATTAAGACTCTGAGGCAGGGATTGTCACTCTTAATTGCCATATTGTGCTTTCCCAAGCGTTTAGTACAGTGCTCTGCACACAGTAAGCACTAAATTCGATTGAGCGAATGAATGAACGTGGGACAAAGACCATGTCCACCCTAATTATCTTGTATCTACCCCAGCGCTTAGTACAGTGCCTGGTTCATAGTAAGCGTTGAACAAATACCATCGAACACCCAAAAAAACCAAAACAGGGATGGATTTAGGGAGCCGGGATCTTCCTCCCTTCCTCTTCCTCCAACCGAGGGCTCTCCGAAAGGGGCTGGTGTGGGTGGACCCCGAGTCCTGCAGAGCCAGACCCTCCCCTTCCCTCCTGGCCAGGCCCCTCGCCCACCCAACGGGAGGGTCCCCTCTGTCCGGCCCCCTGCTCTCTGTCGGTCATTCATTCATTCAGTCGTATTGATTCAGCGCTTACTGTGTGCAGGGCACTGTACTAAGCGCTTGGGAAAGTTCAACACAGCAGTAGGGACAATCCCTGCCCACAGTGAGATCACAGGCTAGAGGGGAAATAAGCAGACATCAATATAAATAAATTAATGCCTACTACGGCTACAAAGCGCTGCTATCCTCTGGACTGTAGGGTCACCGTGGGCAGGGGAACGGGTCTGTTCACCGTTAGATCGTACTCTCCCAAGCGATCAGTACAGTGCTTGGGAGAGTACAATATAATCGAATCATTGCATGAACGATCCATCCCGCTCCGAGGAGTATTAATATTGCATCTTCTTTTTATTTTCCCCCTCTCCGTTTTTGGCGTTGCAGCCCCAGCCCCGAAGGGTGACCCCCGGGGGTCCCTCCTCCTCTTCCTCCTCCTTCACCTCCTCCTCGGGGGGGGTCCCTCCTCTTCCTCTTCCTCCTCCTGGGGTTCTCCCTTCCTCCTCCTCCTTCTCCTAGGGGTCTCCCCCTTCCTTCTCCTCCTGGGGTGCCCCTCGTCCCCCCTCCCCTGGGGGTCCTCCTCCTCCTCCTGGGGGTCCCCCTTCCTCCTCCTCCCCGTCCCCGGGGGTCCCCCTCCTCCTCCTTTTAGGGGTCCCCCTCCTCCTTCTCCCAGGGGTCTCCCCCTTCCTTCTCCTCCTCCTCCTGGGGGTCCCCCTTCCTCCTCCTCCCCGTCTCCGGGGGTCCCCCTCCTCCTTCTCCCAGGGGTCTCCCCCTTCCTTCTCCTCCTGGGGTGCCCCTCGTCCCCCCTCCCCTGGGGGTCCTCCTCCTCCTCCTCCTGGGGTTCCCCCTCCTCCTCGCCCCCTCCTCCCCCTCCTCTGGGGGTCCCTCTTCCTCCTCCTCCTCTCGGGGGGTCCCCCCTTCCTCCTCCTCCCCCTCCCCTGGGGATCCCCCTCCTCCTCCTCCTCCTCCTCCTGGGGGTCCCCTCTCCTCCTCTCCCCTCCTCCCCCGGGGCGGGACGCACCTCTCTCTCCTCCTGCTGCGCCAGGCGCCGGTCGATGAGCTCGGTGGCTCTCTGCACCTGCACCGCCTGGGCCTCCGTGACCGCTCCCACGGCCGCTCCCACGGCCGCGCCCGCCTCCGCCCCCGCCATGGCTCCTCCGCCCGCCGGACCGGCCCGCCGCCCGCGCCCACGCCGGGGCTTTATAAAGCCCGCGGCCCCCTCCCCACCCCGGCCTCTGCCAATCCCCTCCTCCACCCCGGCCTCTGCCAATCCCCTCCCCGACCCTGACTCTGCCATCCCCTTGCCCTCCCCCGGGACCGTGCCGTCCCCCCTCCCCTCCCCCGGACTGTGCCATCTCCCTCCGCGACCCGGGACCGTGCCACCCCCCCTCCCCGGCCCGGGACTGTGCCGTCCCCCTCCCCTCCCCTCCCCCGAACTCTGCCATCCCCCCTCCCCGGTCCGGGACTGTGCCGTCCTCTTCCCCTCCCCCGGACTCTGCCATCCCCCCTCCCGGGCCCCTGACGGTGCCATCCCCCTCCCCGGCCCGGGACGGTGCCATTCCCCCTCCCCGGCCCAAGACTGTGCCATCCCCCTCCCCGGCTCGGGACTCTGCCATCCCCCTGCCATCCCCAGGACTGTGCCATCCCCCTCCCCGGCTCGGGACTCTGCCATCCCCTTCCCCTCCCCCGGACTGTGCCATCCCCCTCCCCGGCCAGGGCTGTGCCATCCCCGTCTCCCTCCCCCCGCGATGCCCATCCATCTCTCTCAAAGCGTCACACCCCACCTTGCTTCCCTAACCGCTCTATCCAATCTGGATGACCAAATAAATGCTCTCGACCCCACCCTCTCTACTCAACTCACTGGCTCCCCTATCCCTTCGTCGTACTGGCACCACTATCCCACAGCCCTCCTGGGTCACTGCCATT
This sequence comes from Ornithorhynchus anatinus, assembly GCF_004115215.2. Lineage (NCBI taxonomy): Eukaryota > Metazoa > Chordata > Mammalia > Monotremata > Ornithorhynchidae > Ornithorhynchus > Ornithorhynchus anatinus. Next base: position 124,616,466 of record NC_041730.1, on the reverse strand, counting down.
GTCCACCTCCTTCTCTCTTCTGCTCGAGTTGCTGAACTCTGCTAGTGGAAATCTAAACATCGGGCCAACCTTGTTCACTTTAAATTTACCCTTTCTTGCCTTAACTCTGCCCGCTCCTCTACCAGGCGAAACTATTTCTCTTCCCTTACTGACACCCATGCCCGTCACCCTCGTCAACTGTTCCGGACATTAAACTCCCTCCTCGGGCCCCCTGTTCCTCCCCTTCTCCCATCCCTTGCCCCCAACGATCTGGCCACCTACTTCATTAGGAAAATTAACCCCATGAGGTCTGAGCTCCCCAAAGTCACTCCTCCCCCTTCTCCTTCCCCCCCCCCCCCCCACCATCGACCCCCTCCTCTACTTTCCCATCCTTCCCGGCAGTATCTTCAGAGATCTCCTCCCTCTTCTCAAGTGCCACCCCCTCCACCTGTGCTTTGGACCCTATTCCCTCTCACCTTATAAAAACTCTCACTCCTTCCCTCCTCCTCTCCTAACTTCCGCCTTCAACCGCTCCCTCTCCGAGGGTTTCGTCCCCTTTGCCTTCAAACATGCCCAAGTCTCCCCCATCCTAAAAAAACCCTCTCTTGACCCCACTGCCCCATCCTGTTATCGCCCCATCTCCCTCCTACCCTTCCTTTCCAAACTCCTGGAGCGAGTCGTCTACACTCGCTGCCTCGAATTCCTCTCCTCCAACTCTCTGCTGGACCCCCTCCAATCTGGCTTGTCCCCTCCACTCCACCGAACTGCCCTCTCAAAGGTCACCAGTGACCTCCTTCTGGCCAAATACAATGGCTCCTACCCTATCCTAATCCTCTCAGCTGCCTTTGACGTTGTCGACCAAACCCTTCTCCTCAACATGTTATCCAACCTTGGCTTCACGGACTCCGTCCTCTCCTGGTTCCCCTCTTATCTCTCTGGCCGTTCATTCTCAGTCTCCTTTGCGGGCTCCTCCTCTTCCTCCCATCCACTAACTGTAGGGGTTCCTCAAGGGTCAGTTCTTGGTCCCCTCCTGTTCTCCATCTACACTCACTCCCTTGGTGAACTCATTCACTCCCATGACTTTAACTTTCATCTGTACGCCAATGACACCCAAATCTACATCTCCTTTCCTGTTCTTTCTCCTTCCCTCCAGGTTCGTATCTCCTCCTGCTTTCAGGACATCTCCACCTGGATGTCCGCCCGCCACCTGAAACTCAACATGTCCAAGACTGAGCTCCTTATCTTCCCTCCCAAACCCTGTCCTCTCCCTGACTTTCCCGTTACTATGGTTAGCACTACCATCCTTCACATCTCACAAGCGCGCAACCTTGGTGTCATCCTTGACTTCGCTCTCTCCTTCACTCCACACATCCAATCCGTCACCCAAACCTGCCAAATCCTGTCTCACTTTCACAACATCGCCGTGATCTGCCCTTTCCTCTCCATCCGATCTGCTACCATGTTAGTACAGTCACTCATCCTAACCCGGCTGGATTACTGCATCAGCCTCCTTTCTGACCTCCCAACCTCCTGTCTCTTAACTTGAGTCTTTCGCTCTGCTGCCCAGATTATCTTTCTACAGAAACGCTCTGGTCATGTCACCCCTCTTCAAAAATCTCCAGTGGTGGCCTATAAACCTTCATATCAAGCAAAAACTCACTCTTGGCTTCAAAGCTGTCCATCCCCTTGCCCCCTCCTACCTGATCTCCCTTCTCTCCTCTCCAGCCCAGCCCGCACACTCCACTCTTCTGCCGCCGCTAACCTCCTCACTGGGCCTCGTTCTCGCCTGTCCCCCCCCGACCCCTGGCCCACGTCCTACTGCTGTCCTGGAATGCCCTCCCTCCTCACATCTGCCAAACTAACTCTCTTCCTCCCTTCAAAGCCCTACTGAGAGCTCACCTCCTCCAGGAGGCCCTCCCAGAATGAGCTCCCCTTTTCCTCTGCTCCTCCTCCCCTCCCCAAGCGCCCCGACTCCCTCTCTCTGCACTTGTGTATATCTGTACATATTTATTATTCTATTTTATTGTCTATGTATTTATGTGTATATATCTAAAATTCTATTTATTTATATTGATGCTATTGATGCCTGTCTACTTGTTTTGTTTTGTTGTCTGTCTCCCCCCTTCTAGACTGTGAGCCTGTTATTGGGCAGGGATTGTCTCTGTTGCCGAATTGTACACTCCAAGCGCTTAGTACAGTGCTCTGCACCCAGTAAGCACTCAATAAATGATTGAATGAATAAATGAATAATAATAATATTAATAGTTATGGTATTTGTTAAGCTTTTACTCTGTGCTAAGCATTGTTCTAGGCACTGGGGTAGATATATGGTAATCAGGTTGTCCCATGTGGGGCTCACAGCCTTAATCTCCATTTTATAGGGAGGTAACTGAGGCACAGAAAAGTTAAGTGGCTTGCCCAAGGTCACACAGCAGACAAGTGGAGGAGGCGCAATTAGAACCTAGATCCTTCAGACTCCCAGCCCTGTACTGTTTCCACTAGGCCATGCTGCTTCTCCCTTCCAAAACGGAGAATCAATCAATGATATTTATTAATTCATTCATTTGTATTTATTGAGCACTCACTGTGTGCAGAGCACTCTACTAAGCACTTGGGGAAGTACATTACAATAACAGTCACATTCCCTGCCCTCAATGAGCTTACAGGTTACTATATGCAGGGCATTGTACTAAGCACTTGGGAGGGTAATAATAACAATTGTGGTATTGGTTAAGAGCTTACTATGTGCTAGGCACTGTACTAAGCACTGGGGTAAATACAAGATAATCGGGTTTGATTGATTGATTCATTCAATCATATTTAATGAGCACTTAGTGTGTGCAGAACTAAGTACAATTCAGCAATAAAGAGAGACAATCCTTGACCATATCGGGCTTACAGTCTAGAAGGGGGAGACAGACATCAAAACAAATAAACAGGCATCAGTACAAATAAATAGATTTATAGATATATACACAACAAAACCAGTAACCAGTCATCAATATAAATGAATAGAATGACAGATATGCACATATATACACAAGTGCTGTGGGGCAGGGAGAGGGGGTAGAGGAAAGGGAGTGAGTCAGGGTGACGTAGAGGAGACAGGGAGCAGAGGGAAAGGGAGGGCTCAGTCTGGGAAGGCCTCCTGGAGGAGGGGAACCTTCAGTAGGGCTTTGAAGGGGGGAAGTGTGCTAGTTTGGCAGATGTGAGGAGGGAGGGTGTTCCAGGCCAGAGGTAGGATGTGGGCCAGGGGTCGACGGGGGGACCGGTGAGAACGAAGCACAGTGAGAAGGTTAGCACCAGAGGAGCTGAGTGTGTGGACTGCAGTCCCTGTTCCACGTGGGGCTCCCAGTCTCAATTCCCAGTTTACAGGTGAGGTAACTGAGGCACAGAGAAGTGAAATGGCTTGCCCAAGATCACATAGCAGACAAATGGCAAAGCTGGGATTAGAACCCAGGTTCTTCTGGCACCCACTCCTGCACCCAGTTCTCTCTCTCTTCTGCCCACTCCCCACAAGGACCTGGGCATTCTGCCCCCCTTCACACCCCACCCCTGGGGTCCTGGTTCTCCCTGCACCTCACAACAGAGTACAATATAACAGAGGTGATAGACATGTTGCCTGCCCATGACAAGCTTACAGTCTAGAGGGAATGACAAACACTAATATAAGTAAATAAATCATGGATATGTAAAGAAGAGCTGTGGGGTCCAGGGAGGGGCAAAAAAATCCCCATGCAAGGGCAACACAGAAGGGAGTGGGAGAAGAGGAAATGAGGGCTTAGTCAGGAAAGACTTCCTGAAAGAGATGTGTTTTCGATAAGACTCTGAGCTGGGGAAAAGGAGGGAGAGAGGGATCATCCGACGACCCCACGGCTCCTCTCAGCTCAGAGTTTCCCAATCAATCAGTTGTATTTATTGAGCACTTACTGTGTGCAGGGCATTGTCCTAAGCGCTCGGGAGTGTACGACATGACAATATTACAGACACCTTCTCTTCCCACATGAGCTTACAGAAGGGGTCAAGGGGAAGGGTCGACCCCCGACCCTGGTCATCGCCTGCTTATTAACACTATTGTATCGTATCATACTGTACCATGTTGCTATATTACCGATTTCTCTTATTGTTTATTGTCGTCAGTGCTGCCACCCACCTCTCTGGCCTCACCAGCTGCCTGACTTTGAGTCTGATCGGGTCGGCCCTTAATCGAGCCTACCCCTGACCCTGGTCATCGCCCGCTTATTAACACTACTGTATCGTATCATACTGTATCGTGTTGCTATATTACCGATTTCGTTTGTTACTGTTTATTGTCGTCAGTGCTGCCACCCACCTCTCTGGCCTCGCCATGTCCCTCCTCCCCCCCTCCTGCCTCCCGCCCCTTCCTATCCTCCCTTTCCCCTTCCCCTTCCCCTTCCCCTCTCTCGCTCAGCTCTTTCCCGCTCTCTCCCTGCCTCCTCCCCCCTCCCATCCCCCGCCCTAGAACCCCACTTTACCAGCACTACCCCTCTTCCCCCTCCCCCTACTCTCCCCCCCACCAAACCCCTTCCTCCCCCCCCCCTCTTCCCCACCCACGCCCCATCCCAGTCCTCCTGTCTCACCGCCACCCCTCATCCCCCTCTCCCCGTCCAGGGCCCCGCCACCTCCTTCCCATCCAAACCCTCCCCTCCCCCCCGCCCTTCCCCCCTCCCCCCCTTGCACCCACAGCTACTTTCAAGTGTGGCCTCTGGAACCCCCGCTCCATTACAGGTAAACTACCTTTCGTCCATGACCTTTTCCTCTCCCGCTCTCTCCTCCTCCTCGCCCTTTCGGAAACGTGGCTCACTCCCGAAGACACGGTCTCCACCTCCGCTCTCTCCGGCGGAGGCCTCTCCTTCTCCCACTCCCCCAGACTCACCGGTAAGGGAGGAGGCGTCGGCTTCCTCCTCTTGCCCCGTTGCCGCTTCCGCACTATCCCTCCTCCCCCCTCCCTCTCCTTCCCCTCCTTCGAAGCCCATATCAGTCGCCTCTACCACCCCCTCCAGATACTTGTCGCCGTCATCTACCGCCCTGCCGGTCCCACCTCCGACTTCTTCAACCACCTAGACCCCTTTCTCACCTTCCTTCTCTCCTTCTCTCTGCCCACTCTGATCCTCGGAGACTTCGACATCCACATGGATGTACCCGACGACTCCTCTGCCGCCCGCCTGCTATCCCTCCTCGACTCTGCCGACCTCCTGCTCCACCATACCGCGCCCACTCACCGACTCGGTCACACCCTCGATCTCGTCATCTCCTCCCGCTGCACTATCTGCTCCCTCACCGACTCTGAAATCCCTCTCTCTGACCATAACCTTTCATTCATTCATTCAATAGTATTTATTGAGCGCTTACTATGTGCAGAGCACTGTACTAAGCGCTTGGGATGAACAAGTCGGCAACAGATAGAGACAGTCCCTGCCGTTTGACGGGCTTACAGTCTAATCGGGGGAGACGGACAGACAAGAACAATGGCACTAAACAGCGTCAAGGGGAAGAACATCTCGTAAAAACCGATGGCAACTAAATAGAATCGAGGCGATGTACAATTCATTAACAAAATAAATAGGGTAACAAAAATATATACAGTTGAGCGGACGAGTACAGTGCTGTGGGGATGGGAAGGGAGAGGTGGAGGAGCAGAGGGAAAAGGGGAAAATGAGGCTTTAGCTGCGGAGAGGTAAAGGGGGGATGGCAGAGGGAGTAGAGGGGGAAGAGGAGCTCAGTCTGGGAAGGCCTCTTGGAGGAGGTGATTTTTAAGTAAGGTTTTGAAGAGGGAAAGAGAATCAGTTTGGCGGAGGTGAGGAGGGAGGGCGTTCCGGGACCGCGGGAGGACGTGACCCGGGGGTCGACGGCGGGATGGGCGAGACCGAGGGATGGCGAGGAGGTGGGCGGCGGAGGAGCGGAGCGTGCGGGGTGGGTGGTAGAAAGAGAGAAGGGAGGAGAGGTAGGAAGGGGCAAGGTGATATAGAGCCTTGAAGCCTAGAGTGAGGAGTTTTTGTTTGGAGCGGAGGTCGATAGGCAACCACTGGAGTTGTTTAAGAAGGGGAGTGACAGGCCCAGATCGTTTCTGCAGGAAGATGAGCCGGGCAGCGGAGTGAAGAATAGACCGGAGCGGGGCGAGAGAGGAGGAAGGGAGGTCAGAGAGAAGGCTGACACAGTAGTCTAGCCGGGATATCCTTCTCACCCGCCTCATCTCTCACACTCCCTCCCCCTGCAAATCTTCGCTACTGCCCCACTGAGACCTCCACTCTCTCGATCCCATCCGTCTTTCCAAAAGCATCTCTCCTCACCTTGCCGCCCTGTCCTCACTTCCCACTCTCGACGATCAGGTCTCCGCTCTCGACTCCACCTCTCTACTCATCTCAACTCTCTCACCCCCCTTTCCCTCCGCCGCTCTCGCTCCACTAACCCACAGCCCCGGATCGCCTCCTCTGTCCGCCTCCTACGCTCCTATACTCGAGCTGCCGAGTGCTGCTGGCGAAAGTCCAAGCACCGAGCCGACCTCACACGCTTCAAATTTATCCTTTCCTGCCTTAACTCTGCCCTCTCCTCCGCCAGGCAAAACTTCTTCTCCTCCCTCATCGACACCCATGCCCGTCACCCCCGCCGATTGTTCCGGACCTTTATTCTCTTTAGGCCCCCTGTTCCTCCCCCTCCCCCACCTGTCACCCCCAATGATCTGGCCACCTACTTCATCACAAAAATCAACACGATCAGGTCTGAGCTCCCCAAAGTCACCCCTCCGCCTCTCCCCTCCTCCCCCACCAACCCTTTCCATCCTTCCCTGCAGTATCCACAGAGGAGATCTCCTCCCGCCTCGCAAATGCCACCCCCTCCACCTGCGCCTCGGACCCCATTCCCTCTCACCTTCTTAAAACCATCGCCCCTGCCCTCCTCCCTTCCTTAACTTCTATTTTTAACCACTCAATCTCCAAGGGCTCCTTCCCCTCTGCCTTCAAACATGCCCACATCTCCCCCATCCTAAAAAAACCCGCTCTCGATCCCACTTCCCCCTCCAGTTATCGCCCTATCTCCCTACTACCCTTCCTTTCCAAAATCCTAGAACGAGTCGTCTACAATCGCTGCTTAGAATTCCTTAACTCCCATTCTCTCCTGGACCCCCTCCGATCTGGCTTCCGTCCCCTCCACTCTACCGAGACTGCTCTCTCTAAGGTCGCCCGTGACCTCCTTCTTGCCAAATCCAATGGCTCCTACTCCATTCTAATCCTCCTTGACCTCTCTGCTGCCTTTGACACTGTCGACCATCCCCTCCTCCTCTATACCTTATCTCACCTTGGCTTCACGGACTCCGTCCTCTCCCGGTTCTCCTCTTACCTCTCTGGCCGGTCATTCTCGGTCTCCTTTGCCGGCGCCTCCTCCCCCTCCCATCCTTTAACTGTCGGAGTTCCTCAAGGGTCAGTTCTCGGCCCTCTTCTGTTCTCCATTTACACTCACTCCCTCGGTGAACTCATTCGCTCTCATGGCTTTGACTACCATCTCTACGCAGATGACACGCAGATCTACATCTCCGCCCCTGTCCTCTCCCCCTCCCTTCAGGCTCGCATCTCCTCCCGCCTCCGGGATGTCTCCACCTGGATGTCGGCCCGCCACCTAAAACTCAACGTGAGCAAGACTGAGCTCCTCATCTTCCCTCCCAAACCCGGTCCTCTCCCAGACTTCTCTATCACCATGGATGGCACGACCATCCTTCCCGTCTCTCGGGCCCGTGATCTCCGTGTCATCCTTGACTCGTCTCTCTCGTTCACCCCACGCATTCTATCCGTTACCGAGACCTGCCGGTTTCATCTTTACAATATCATCAAGATCCACCCTTTCCTCTCCACCCAAACGGCTACCTTACTGCTACGGGCTCTCGTTATATCCCGGCTAGACTACTGTGTCGGCCTTCTCTCTGACCTCCCTTCCTCCTCTCTCGCCCCGCTCCGGTCTATTCTTCACTCCGCTGCCCGGCTCGTCTTCCTGCAGAAACGATCTGGACCTGTCACTCCCCTTCTTAAACAACTCCAGTGGTTGCCTATCGACCTCCGCTCCAAACAAAAACTCTTCACTCTAGGCTTCAAGGCTCTACATCACCTTGCCCCTTCCTACCTCTCCTCCCTTCTCTCTTTCTACTGCCCACCCCACACGCTCCGCTCCTCCGCTGCCCACCTCCTCACCTCAGTCTCGCCTATCCCGCCGTTGACCCCTGGGCCACGTCTTCCCGCGGTCCCGGAATGCCCTCCCTCTTCACCTCCACCAAACTAATTCTCTTCCCCTCTTCAAAACCCTACTTAAAACTCACCTCCTCCATGAGGCCTTCCCAGACTGAGCTCCCCTTCTCCCTCTACCCCCCCTTCACCTCTCCTCAGCTTAACCCTCTCTTCCCCCCATTTCCCTCTGCTCCTCCCCCTCTCCCTTCCCATTCCCTCAGCACTGTACTCGTTTGCTCAACTGTATATATTTTCATTACCCTATTTATTTTGTTAATGAAATGTACATCGCCTTGATTCTATTTAGTTGCCATTGTTTTTACGAGATGTTCTTCCCCTCTACTCTATTTATTGCCATTGTTCTTGTCCGTCTGTCTCCCTCGATTAGACTGTAAGCCTATCAAAGGGCAGGGACTGTCTCTATCTGTTGCCGACTTGTTCATTCCAAGCGCTTAGTACAGTGCTCTGCACATAGTAAGTGCTCAATAAATACTATTGAATGAATGAATGAAGTAGTGGCACCTGGAACCCTCTGCCCAACCCTCCAAGAGGTCCCTCCCTTCGGGTTCCTCTGGACCTGGCCTGACTCTCTGGGGCAACCCCGGCCCTCTCTACCCCGACTCTCCCGGCCCAGTTTGGGGGTTCAGGTTGGGTGGGGAGCCAGAGGTAGAATCCACAACAGCCCGGGAGAGGAGCAGGGCCGAGCTGGGAACCTGAGGGGATTCCCATAGGGTGAGGTTGGAGATGGGGCCAGTAACCCCAGAATTGGCTGGGAGGAAAAGGCATGGCAGGGAGCCAGAAAAAGTACAGAAACAAAAACAAGAATCAGACAGTCATTAAGGAAATAGCAACCAGGGGAGGTAGGATCAGGCAGAGGCAGGCAGAGGCAGACAGGTCAAGGCAGAAGCAAATGGGCAGACAGGAACAGGCAGGGGCAAACAGGGGCACGTAGTGGCAGGCAGGAACAGGCAGAGATAGATAGGGGCCTTGCTCCCTTGATTCACCCCCACTTCCAGCCCCACAGCACTCGTGTACGTATCTGTAATGTATTTATTTCTATAAATGTCTGGACTGTAAGCTCGTAGTGGGCAGGGAATTTATGATTATATTGTCCTCTCCCAAGTGCTTAGTACAGTGAGTGCTGTACACACCATAAGTGCTCAATAACTACAGTTGAGAGAGCCAGGCAAAGGCAGACGGGGCAGGTAGAGGCAAACAGAAGCAGGCAGGGGGCTGATCGAGGCAAGCAGGGACGGGTAGGGGCTGATCCTGGCAGGTAGAGGCAGGCAGGGACAGGCAGGGACAGATAGAGGCAAGCAGGGAGGGCAGAGCAGGGTGGGCAGAAGGAATCCGGCTCCCTGGAGCTGGGCGGCAGGCCCGGTGAGGGGAGGGTTCCCTGGCAGTGCCTGCTCAGTGGCAACTGAAGGGGAAGGGGAGGGAGGGAGGGTCGGCCTGGGCCCGGGGCCCACAGCCCAGGACCCAGGGCCCAGGGCCCAGGACCCAAGACCTAGGACCCAGGGCCCAGCCCACAGCCCAGGACCCATTTCCTTCTGGTTTAACTGGGTGCTAAAACTCACCTGGGAACAGCACGATTTTCTGTGAAGATCCAGGGATGAAAAGCACAATGGAAGCGTCAAGGGTGATTTTCCATTATGAAAGACGTCCAAGAGAAAGGCAAACAAACGAAGCCCAGAAGGAGCTCCCTCACATTTCGGTCAATCAGCCAATCAATCAATGGTATTTATTGAGTGCTTATTGGGTGTTGAACAGGTCTTCAGTGTGCTTGGGAGAGTAGACTAGAGTGGATAGACACAATCCTAGACCACGGGGAGCATACAATCTAGCTACTCTTCTACAACCCAGCCTGCACACTTTGGTCCTTTGATGCTAACCTTCTCACTGTGCCTCCATCTCGTCCATCTCGCTGCGGACCCCTCGCCCACATCCTGCCTCTGGCCTGGAACACCTTCCCTCCTCAAATCCAACAGATGATTACCCTCCTCCCCTTTAAAGCTTTATTCAAGACACATCTCCTCCAAGAAACCTTCCCTGACTAAACACTTCTCTCCTCTTCTCCTAGTCCCTTCTGGGTCACCCTGGCTCGTTCCCTTTGTTCTTCCCCACCTCCGAGTCCCATAGCACTTATATCCATATCTGTAATTTATTTATTTATATCAATGTCTGTTTCCTCCATTCTAAACTGTAAGCTCATTGTAGGCAGGGGATGTGTCTATTGTTGTATTGTACTCTCCCAAGTGCTTAGTACAGTGGTCTGCACACATTAAGGGCTCAATAAATACAATTGACTGACTGACTGAATGAATGAATGAATAAATGAACTGAGGAAAGTCCTGCGACAAGGCTTTGCCAACTTGGTCAATGTTGAGCTTCTCAACCATTTGGGCACTCAATAAATATTATTGCTATTACTCAATAGACACTATCATGATAACTATTACTATTGGACTCTGAAACCCAATCAAATGCTTACAAAGTATGGCTTGTTGTTCAATCATATTGAAAGATTGAAATATTCAATCATATTTATTGAGTGCTTACTGTGTGCAGAGCACTGTATTAAGCACTTGGGAGACGCCAATACAACAATAAATAGCCGCATCCCCTGCCTGCAATGGGCTTACCGTCTAGAGTAAATAATAATAATTGTGGTATTTGTTAAGCACTTACTATGTGCCAGGCGCTGTACTAAGCTCTGGATACAAGCAAATCAGGTTGGACACAGTCCCTGTCCCCCGCAGGGCTCACAGTCTCAATCCCCATTTTACAGATGAGGTAACTGAGGCCCAGAGAAGTAAAGTGACTTGCCCCTAGGTCAAAGAGCAAACAAGTGGTGGAGCTGAGATTAGAACCCATGATCTTCTGACCCCCATGCCCGGGCTCTATCCACTACACTGTGCTTGTTCTTGCTGCTGCTCCCCACCCCACAAGGGTTATCAGCTGACAACAGCCAAGCCAAATGTCCATTCCCATTGACCATCACTACTGATAATAATAATAATAATAATAATGTTGGCATTTGATGATGATGATGATGGTATTTGTTAAGTGCTTACTCTGCGCCGAGCACCGTTCTATGTGCTGGGGTAGACACAAGGTAATCAGGTTGTCCCTCATGGGGCTCACAGTCTTAATCCCCATTTTAGAGATGAGAGAACTGAGTCACCGAGAAGTGAAGTGACTTGCCCAAAGTCACACAGCTGACAAGTGGTGGAGCCGGGATTAGAACCCATGACATCTGACTCCTAAGCCCGTGCTCTTTCCACTAAGCCACGCTGCTTCTGCTTGAGCTGGTACTGATTGAGCTCCCACAGAATGCAGCTTACTGTACTAAGTGCTTAGGCAAATACAAGAGATGTATGAAAGACAGTAAGTGGGGAGACAGAAATAGAAATATTTATCATTATTTTTATTATAGTAGTAATAATAATAATTGTATTTATTAAGCCCCCCCTCTCAGGATCGCAACTGGAGAGTTTCCAGTACCGAGTTGCCATTTCGACTACGGGAGGGAGAATGAAGCAGAGGCCTACCCTTTCCAACCCTAGCTTGGGCAGTGGCTAGCGAATGAAAGGCAATCTGCTACAAGTCAAAACTCCCGTGTTGGGTTGTTTTGTTTTGCTGTCTGTCTCCCCCTTTTCGACTGTAAGCCCGTTGTTGGGCAGGGATCGTCTTTATCTGTTGCCGAATTTTACATTCCAAGCGCTTAGTCCAGTGCTCTGCTCACAGTAAGCGCTCAATAAATACCATTGAATGAATGAATGAGCAGCGGCACGGGAGAGAGTCGAGGGTGGAGACTGGAGTTTACTACATGGAAGAAGGCAGTGATAAACCGCTTCTGTATTTTCACCAAGAAAACTCTACGGATCCACCACCACGATGATTGGAGATGGAGGTGGGGTGCTCTGGGAGACATGTGTCCCTGGAGTTATTACGGGGCGGAGACGACTCGACAGCATAAGACGAGACAAGATTTGGTAAGCGCTTACCATGTGCCAGGCACTGTACTGAGCACTGGAGTGGATACAAGCCAATCAGGTTGGACACAGTCCATGTCCTATGTGGGACTCACAGTCTTCATTCCCAGTTTATAGATGAGGCAACTGAGGCCTAGAGAAGTTAAGTGACTTGCCCAAGGTCACACAGCACACAAGTGGCAGAGATGGGATTAGAACCCAGGTCCTTCTGACTCCCAGGCCCGTGCTCTATGTATCAAGCACAGTACTGAGTCCTGGCATAGATACAATATAGTAAGATCTGAAATAGTTCTTCTTCCACATTGGGTTCCCAGTTTAAGTAGGAGGGAGAACAGGGATTGAATCCCCATTTTACAGATGGGGAAACTGATCTGATTCTCTTACATCATCCCCACTACTTATCACAGTGACAGGCGCAAAGTAATAATAATAATAATAATTATGGTATTTGTTAAGAGTTTACTATGTGCAGAGCACTGTTCTAAGCACTGTGGTAGACACGGGGTAATCAGATTGTCCCACTTGGGGCTCCCAGTTTTTAATCCCCATTTTTACAGATGAGGTAATTTAGGCACAGAGAAGTTAAGTGACTTGCCCAAGGCCACACAGCAGACAAGTGATGATGATGTTGGTATTTGTTAAGCGCTTACTATGTGCCAAGCACTGTTCTAAGCGCTGGGGTAGACACAGGGGAATCAGGTTGTCCCACGTGGGGCTCACAGTTTTAATCCCCATTTTACAGATGAGGTAACTGAGGCACCGAGAAGTTAAGTGACTGCCCAAAGTCACCCAGCTGACAAGTGGTCGAGTCAGGGTTAGAACCCATGACCTCTGACTCCCAAGACCGAGCTCTTTCCACTAAGCCAATCTCTTTCCACTAGGTAATCTCTTAGGTAGCACGGGCCTGGGAATCAGAAGGTCATGGGTTCTAATCCCGGCTCCATCACTTGTCTGCTGTGTGACTTTGGGCAAGTCACTTCACTTCTGTGTGCCTCATTTACCTCATCTGCAAAATGGGGACATGGACTGTGTTCAATCCAAATAGCTTGGTATGCGTGGCTCAGTGGAAAGAGCCCGGGCTTGGGAGTCAGAGGTCATGGGTTCTAATCCCAGTTTCGCCGCGTGTCAACTGTGTGACTCTGGACAAGTCATTTCACTTCTCTGTGCCTCAGTGACCTCATCTGTAAAATGGAGATTAAGACTTGAGCCCCACGTGGGATGACCTGATCACCTCGTATCCCCCCAGTGCTTAGAACAGTGCTTGGCACATAGTAAGCGCTTAACAAATACCATCATTATTATCATTACCTCAGTGCAGAGAACAGTGCCTGGCGCGTAGTAAGTGAGTAACGAATACCATAAAGAAAAGAGGAGGCGTGTGTTGGGGAGGGTTGGAGGTGGGGAAGAGGAACTCTGGAGCCTTCTGACATTGTTGAGGGCAGCGATGACAGATGGCTGCTCAGATGTGAAGCAGCCTGGCATTTCCAAAATGACCGGGTGAATCACAGGACGGATATTGCTCTCCTTCTCTTCCCAATCCCAGGGATGATCTCACTTCTCTCTTTTTTGGGGAAGGGTGAGGGCAGGGGTAGCTGTGAGGGTCCAGGAGGGAGGAGGCCCCCCTGAAGGAGGCTGAACTGGGTTAGAGGCCGGTGGAGCAAATGAGACGTCCGGGCCTTCAGTGGTCAGAGCAGCGTGGCTGAGTGGATAGAGCATGGGGTGGGAGTCAGAAGGAACTGGGTTCTAATCCCAGCTGCTATGTGACCTAGGGCAAGTCGCTTAGCTTCTCTGGGCCTCAGTTACCTCATCTGCAAAATGGGGATGAAGACTGTGAGCCCTATGTGGGACAGGGATGGTGTCCCACCTGATTATCTCGTATCAACTGCAGCGCTTAGTACAGTACCTGGCACCTAGTAAGCATTTAACAAACACTATTATTACCTTCTCCCTGCAAAGCCAGGCTCCAGGAAAGCTGTCTACTCCTAAATTATTTTCTTTGTGTGCAGTCAGAAAGACTCAAATTTGCCTTTATTGTGAGGCCCACTTTGAAACTGGCATCTTATAAACAAATTCTTCTCCTAGTGAAACAACAGTCAGGGAGGCTTAGTGGAAAGAAATCCTGAGACAGAAATCCTCAGTTCTAATTCAGCTCTGCCACTTGTCTGCTGTGTGACTTTGGACAAGTCACTTCATTTCTCTGGGCCTCGGTTTCCTCATTTGCAAAATGGGAAATTCAATCCCTGTCTCCCTCCTACTTAAATGGTGAGCCCCACAGTGCCTGGCACTGTGTCCAACTTGTCTGTCTTGTATCTCTTCCAGTGCTTAATCTAAGGTACAGTGCTTGGCACAGAGTAAGTGCTTAATAAATGCCAGTTATGAATATTATCCCTCACCAGTGCATCCTGGATAGTGCTTAGTATAGTGCTTTGCACATAGTAAGCACTCAATAAATACCATTGACTGTATGAAAGCAGTTGAGATATTTTGACCCACCCCTCACGCTGTGAGGGCACTGGATCATCTTTCCAGGAAAACATTCAGGACATGTCACTCCCCTCCTCAAAAATCTCCTCAAAAATTATCCACCTGTGTAACAAACAAAACTCCTTACTATTGGCTTTAAAGCTCTGCATCACCTTGACCCCTCCAACTCCACCAGCCTTCTCTCCTTCTTCATCCCAGCCCACACACTCCACTCCTCTGGTGCTGCTCACCTTCTCACTGGGTTTCCATCCTGCCTCTCACCCCCGCCCTCTGGACCATGTCCTGCCGCTGGCCTGGAATGCTTTCCCTCCTCAAATCCAAGAAACTCTCCCCTAATTCAAAGCCTTATTAATAATAATAATAATGTTGGTATTTGTTAAGTGCTTACTATGTGCAGAGCACTATTTGAAGCGCTGGGGTAGATAGAGGGTAATCAGGTTGTCCCACGTGAGGCTCACAGTTTTCATCCCCATTTTACAGATGAGGTAACTGAGGCACAGAGAAGTGACTTGACCACCAGCACACAGCTGACAGGTGGCGGAGCTGGGATATTGAAGGTGCATCTCCTCCAAGAGGCCTTCCCTGACTAAGCCCCACTTTTCCTCATCTTCCACTCCCTTCTGCATCTCCCTAACTTGCTCCCTTTGCTCTTAGCCCCACCCTCCCAGACCCACAGCATTTATGTATATATCTGTCCTTTTATTATTTGTATTAACGTCTGTCTCCCTTCTTCTAGTTTGTAAGCTCACTGTGGGCAGTCATTGTCACTTTTTCGTTGAACTGTTTTTTCCCAAGCGCTAAGTACAGTGCTCTGCATGTAAATCAATACGAATGAATGAATGAATGAATGAATGAATGAATGAGTGAATGGAAGGCCAGTACAATACTGCCACCTCGTGGACAGGAAAACAACTTTGATTTCAGGAACATTTCAGTTTTAATTGTGGTATTTGTTAATAATAATCATAATGATGTTGGTATTTGTTAAGCGCTTACTACGTGCAGAGCACTGTTCTAAGAGCTGGGGTAGATACAGGGTCATCAGGTTGTCCCTCGTGAGGCTCACAGTCTTCATCCCCATTTTACAGATGAGGTAACTGAGGCACAGAGAAGTGAAGTAACTTGCCCACAGTCACACAGCTGACAAGTGGCAGAGCAGGGATTCGTACCCATGACCTCTGACTCCCAAGCCCGTCGTCTTTCCACCGAGCCACGCTGCTTCTCTAAGCATTTACTATGTGTCAATCAATGGTATTTATTAAGCGCTTACTGTATGAAGAGCACTGTACTAAGCGCTTGGGAGTATACTATAATAGAGAAGATAGATGCATCAGCCTCCTCGCTGGCCTCCCTGCCTCCTGACTTTCCCTACTCTGGTCCTTAGAATCCACTCTGCTGCTCATTCAGTCCATGTTTCCCCCCTTCTCAAGAACCTCCAGAGGTTGCCTATCCACTTCCACTTCAAA
This sequence comes from Ornithorhynchus anatinus, assembly GCF_004115215.2. Classification (NCBI taxonomy): domain Eukaryota; kingdom Metazoa; phylum Chordata; class Mammalia; order Monotremata; family Ornithorhynchidae; genus Ornithorhynchus; species Ornithorhynchus anatinus. The sequence goes on along the minus strand of NC_041730.1, from coordinate 124,600,311 downwards.
CAGAAACTCAATCAGCTCTCCCCCTCCAACCTTACCTCAGTGATTTCCTCCTATAACCCAACCTGCACGTTTTGTTCCTCTAAGACCAATCTACTCACTGTATCTCCATCTTAATAATAATGCTGGTATTTGTTAAGTGCTTACTATGTGCAAAACACTGTTCTAAGCTCGGGGGGGTGGGGGAGATACAAGGTGACCAGGTTGCCCTATGTGGGGCTCACCATCTTAATCCCCATTTTCCAGATAAGGGAACTGAGGCACAGAGAAGTGAAGTGACTTACCCAAGGTCACACAGCTGACAAGCGGCAGAGCCGGGATTAGAAACCATGACCTCTGACTCCCAAGCCCGGGCTCCTTCCCGTATATATAGTTTATTTTTATAAATGTTTCCCCTTCTACACTGCAAGCTCTCCATGGGCAGGGAAGGAAACATATTCATCCCAGGGCTTAGGACTGTGCCTGGCACATAAAATAATAATACTAATAGTATTTGTTAAGCACTTACTATGTTCTAAGTGCTGGGGTAGATACAAGGAAATCAGGCTGCCCGACGTGGGGCTCTCCGTCTTGATCCAGATGAGGTGACTGAGGCACAGAGAAGTGAAGTGGCTTGCCCAAAGTCACTCAGCTGACAAGTGGCTGAGCTGGCATGAGAATACACAACCTCTGACTCCCAAACCCATGCTCTTTCCATTGAGCCACACTGCTTTCTTAGTATTTCTTAAGCACTGACTACGTGCCAAGCACTGTACTAAGCGCTGGGGTTGATACCAGGTAACTGGTTTGGACAACGTCCCTGTCCCACATGGGACAGGGCTGGGTGAAGCAGGGTGAGCCTCATAGACAGACACCCCAGCTGAGTCCAGGGCCGCACCCCTGCTCCATCCAAGCTTCTGCTCCACCAGTGGACTCTCCTCCTACCACCCCCCATGACTTTCCGCTGTATCCCTTTCTTCCCATCCTGGCTAAATCTTATCCCCAGCGTGGCTCAGTGGAAAGAGCCCGGGAATCAGAGGTCATGGGTTTGAATCCCAGCTCTGCCACTTGGCAGCTGTGTGACTGTGGGCAACTCACTTCACTTCTCTGTGCCTAAATTACTTCATCTGTAAAATGGGGATTAAGACTGTGAGCCTCATGTGGGACAACCTGATTACTCTGTATACCCCAGCGCTTAGGACAGTGCTCTGCACATTGTAAGCGCTTAACAAATACCAACATTATTATTATTATTATTATCCCTGGCCCAACCCCTCACTCTGCTCCCACTCTATCACTGCCCCCCACAGCTGCCTCATCCTCCCTTCCATCCCCACAGCACAGCATTTAAAAGAGTCCTTGGCACATAGTAAGCGCTTAACAAATACCATCATCATTAGTAGCATTACCTCAATTATTGTTATTATTATTATTTTTGCCCTGCCCTGCTCAGCTCTGTTTGGGTCAGGATGGTTCTACCGTAGCAGCAGAGAAAGTTTTAGGGGCAGACATCCAAACTCAATAAATATCACTGATTAATCGATAGCTAGCTGAGATCCATGAAATAATCACAAGACCTTCATTTCCCTGACCCGCTCCAGGTCCACCACCTGCTGCTCCAGACCTGCTCCTTGAGAAGTCTGCCCTGAGATGGCAGCTCTAAAGCTTTGCTCTCCAATAATAATAATAATGTTGGTATTTGTTAAGTGCTTACTGTGTGCCCAGCACTGTTCTAAGCACTGGGGGTAGATACAAGGTCATCAGGTTGTTCCACGTAGGGCTTTCCGTCTTCATCCCCATTTTCCAGATGAGGTAAGTGAGGCGTACAGAAGTGAAGTGACTTGCCCAAAATCACACAGCTGACAAGCGGCGGAGCAGGGATTAGAACCCATAACCTCTGACTCCCAAGCCCAGGCTCTTTCCACTGAACCACGCTGCTTCTAGAGGCCAGCCCCAGAGTCCTGGGCTGGGCGGTCAGCCAGCCGGGTCCGGCCTCACTCTTGCTCTCCGGCTTCTCCTGTTTGTGGTAAAAACTATGTTCATTCATTCAGTCGTATTTATTGAGCGCTTACTGGGTCCAGAGCACTGTACTAAGCGCTTGGAAAGTACAGTTTGGCAACAGATAAAGACAATCCCTACCCAGCAACGGGCTTATATCCATATCTCTCCATCCATCTTAGACGTTATCTCTCTCTCTCTAGATTGTAAGCTCATTATGAGCAGAGAATGTGTCTGTTAATAATAATAATAATAATGTTGGTATTTGTTAAGTGCTTACTATGTGCAGAGCACTGTTCTAAGCTCTGGGGTAGACACAGGGGAATCAGGTTGTCCCACGGGGGGCTCACAGTATTAATCCCCATTTTACAGATGAGGTAACTGAGGCACCGAGAAGTGAAGTGACTTGCCCACAGTCACACAGCTGACAAGTGGCAGAGCAGGGCTTCGAACCCATGACCTCTGACTCCAAAGCCCGTGCTCTTTCCACTGAGCCACGCTGATAAGGTACTCTCCCAAGTGCTTAGTACAGTGCTCTGCACACAGTAAGTGCTCAGTTAATAGGATTGAATGAATGAATGAAGTTGTCTCTCTGCCTGCTCCTCTGAGCACTCTTGATTCTCAGAGATCACTCCTTCTCTGAAGTATAATAATAATAATAATAATGGTATTTGTTAAGCACTTACTTTGTGCCAAGTTCTGGGATAGATACAAGGTAATCAGTTTGTCCCATGTGGGGCTCACAGTCTTCATCCCCATTTTACAGATGAGGACACAGAGAAGTTAAGTGGCTTTCCCAAAGTCACACAGCTGACACGCAGGGGAGGCGGGATTAGAACCCATGACCTCTGACTCCCAAGTCCATGCTCTTTCCACTAAGCCACGACTGAAAAGAGAAGCCCAGTGAGAAAGATGAGAGAGGCAGGGAGGCAGGAAGAGGGCTGGGGGTCTGTGACCTACAGCCCCCCAACAGCAGAGCTGCGGAGGAAAGAGATTAGCTGCAAGCTGCGGAGCGAGCAGGAGACGGTACACAGACAGACGTTATTGGGCAGGGATGTTCTCTATCTGCTGCCGAATTGCCCATTCCAAGCGCTTATTCCAGTGCTCTGCACATAGTAAGCGCTCAATAAATACGATAGAATGAATGAATGACAGGGTTAGTTTCAGGAGCAGGGATGAGAGCAGACTGGTCTAGTTGGAAGAAGACGGGCCTGGGCATCAGAGGACGTGGATTCTATTCCTGACTCCTCTACTTGTCAGCTGTGGGGCATTGGGCAAGTCACTCCCAAGCCCGTGCTCTTTCCACTTAGCCACACTGCCCCGGAGAGGAGGCCTGGAAGTCCGCCTGTCTGGCCATATTCCATGGGCCCATCAGGGAAAGAGGCGAGGGAAATGTTATAAGAATAATAATAGTGTTGGTAGTTAAGCGCTTCCTATGTGCCAAGCAGTGTTCTAAGCACTGGGGTAGATACAAGGTATTGAGCTTGTCCCACGTGGGGCTCACCGACTTCATCCCCATTCTACAGACGAGGTCACTGAGGCCCAGAGAAGTTAAGTGAGTTGCCCAAGGTCACACAGCCACGTGCCAGGAATACTGGAAGGTTGTGACTCCAGACATTGGGGCTGCGGGAACCCAGACAGGGCCTGGGAGGCTCCCGGGGGGGAGCAGGGGGAGGTTGGGGGAAAGAGGAGAGGCTGGGGAAGGGGAGCAGGAGAGGGTTGGGAAGAGCGGGGACCGGTTTGGGTCGGGGGGAGCGGGACAGGATGGAGACAGCCGGGGGAGGCTCCGGGGGACGGGAGCATCCGGGGGAGCAGGAGAGGCTGGGGCTGGGGGAGGATGATGGGAGGCAGGGAGGCTGGGGACGGGGGAGGACGGTGGGGGACAGGAAGGGACGCCCACCCCTCATCCATGTCCTACCTCTGGCCTGGAACTCCAACAGACAATGACTCCACCTGCACAGTCTTATTGAAGGCATACCTCCTCCAAGAAGCCTTCCTTGACATCCCCCTCCCTCCCCAGCTGCCCTTCCCTCATCTCCCACTCCCTTCTGCATCGCCCGGACTTGCTCCCTTTATAATAATAATGATGGCATTTGTTAAGCACTTACTATGTGCCAGGCAATGTCTGGGGGGGAATACAATCAAATCAGATTGGACACAGTATTCATCTCCCCGTAATGATGTTGTTTTGTGTTGTTTTGCTTTGCTGTCTGTCTCCCCCATTTAGACTGTGAGCCCTTCATTGGACAGGGATTGTCTCTATTGCCAAAATGAACATTCCAAGCGCTAAATACAGTGCTCTACACATAGTAAGCACTCAACAAATACGATTGAATGAATGAATCCCCCCACCTCCAACCCCACAGCATTTATGCACACATCTAATTTATGTATATTACTGTCGGTCTCCCCCTTTTGACTGTAAACTCGTTGTGCACAGGGAGTGTGTCTGTTTATTGTTGTATTGTGCTCTTCTAAATGCTTAGTACAGGGCCCTGCACACAGTAAGGGCTCAAAAAATAAGATTAGTTATTGAATGAATGAATGAGGTGGGTGGGAGGTGGTGGAGAAAGCTGGGAGAGGGAGCAGGGGGAGGCAAACCACGGTGCAGTGTCAGGACGGGGCTGAGGATGGTTGCAGAATAATAATCATAATAATAGTAACTGTGGTGTTTGTTAAGTGCCTAATAATAATAACAATAATGTTGGTATTTGTTAAGTGCTTACTATGTGCTAAGCACTGTTCTAAGCGCTGGAGGAGATACAGGGTCATCAGATTGTCCCCTGTGGGGCTCACAGTCTTCATCCCCATTTTTCAGATGAGGTCACTGAGGTCCAGAGAAGTGAAGTGACTTGCCCAAAGTCACTCAGCTGATAGGTGGCAGAGTCGGGATTAGAACCCATGACCTCTGACTCCTAAGCCCGGGCTCTTTTCACTGAGCCACACGATATGTTCCAGGCACTGTACTAAGCGCTGGGGTGGATGCACGCAAAGCGGGTTGGACACAGTCCCTGTCCCACGTGGGGCTCTCAGTCTCAATCCCCATTTTCCAGATGAGGTAACCGAGGCCCAGAGAAGTCAAGTGACTTGCTCAAGGTCACACAACAGGCAAATGGCAGAGCTCCCTTTCCTCCTGCTTCCCTAGTGTAGAAGCAGAATGGTGCGGTGGATAGACCTCGGGCCTGGGAGTCAGAAGGTCGTGGGTTCTAATCCCGACTCCGCCACGGTCTGCTGGGTGGCCTTGGGCAAGTCACTTCACTTCTCTGGGCCTCAGTTATCTCCTCTGTAAAAGGGAGATGAGGACGGTGAGCCCCACGTGGGACAGGGACTGATTAGGTGGTATCTGACCCAGCGTTTAGAACAGTGTATGGCATATAGTAAGCGCTTGACAAATACCATAATAATAGCCATTATGATGATTACTGTTGGTGGAGGAGGAGGAGTGGAAAAGGAAGGGGCTGGGGGCGGGGCTTCCCGGGGACGCCCTGCCCCTTCCGCGCCGAGGCCTTGCTTCCAACCCCGTGAACGCTCCGTTTGCAGTGAAGGTGGTGGGTTGTGGAGGAGGGGGGTGTAGCTGGGCTGTGTAGGAGAGATGTGTAGCTGGGGTGTATAGGCAGGGTGTGTAGGTGGGTTGGGTATAGGTGGGGTGTGTAGGCAGGGTGTGTAAGAGGGGTGTATAGGTGGGCCTTGTGGAAGGGGTGTGTAGGTGGGCTGTGTAGGAGGGGTGTATAGATGGGGAGTGTAGCAGGGGTGGGTAGGTGAGGTGTGTAGGTAGGGTGTCTAGGAGGGGTGTGAAGGAGGGGTGTCTAGGTGGGCTGTGTAGGAGAGGTGTGTAGGTGGACTGGGTAGGTGAGTTGTGGAGGAGGGGTGGGTAGGTGGGCTGGCTATGTAGGAGGGGTGTGTAGCTGGTGTATGTAGGTGGGCTGTGTAGGCAGGGGGTGTAGGAGGGGTGTGTAGGCAGGGTGTCTAGGAGCGGTGTGTAGGCAGGGTGTTTAGCTGGTGTATGTAGGTGGGCTGTGTAGGCAGGGGGTGTAGGAGGGGTGTGTAGGCAGGGTGTGTAGGCAGGGTGTGTAGGAGCGGTGTGTAGGCAGGCTGTGTAGGAGGAGTGTCTAGGTGGGCTGTGAAGGAGGGGTGTGTAGCTGGTGTATGTAGGAGGGGTGTGTAGGTGGGGTGTGTAGGAGGGGTGTGTGGGAGGGGCGAAGGTCCAGGGGCTCCCCCCAGAAGCCCATCCTCTGGCCCCCTGGTAGCGGGGTGCCCGGGCGGGGGGGGTGCTCGCCGGCCCCTCAGCCCCTCCACCGCAGCCGAAGGTCCTCTGGGGGCCGAGGGGGCCGGGGCCCGGGGGCGGGGGGGACACCAGAAAATCTTTAACCAGGCCCATTGATCATTAACGGCAACGGAGGGCCCCCCCGCCAACCCCCGGGGCAGAGACCAGCCGAGCCTCGGCCTCTCCCCAACGGAAAGATGTTGGCCCCCGGAGCCTGGTCCGCTGTGAGGCTGGGGGCGCGGGGGCTCGGCGGGGGTGCCCCCCGGGGAGCGGTGGGCCGGGCGGCAGTCGGGGGGAAGAAGCTGGACATCGCGGGCATCTACCCCCCGGTGACCACTCCGTTCAAGGCCACCGCCGAGGTGGACTACGGCCGGCTGGAAGAAAACCTACACAAGCTGAGCACCGTCCCTTTCCGAGGTGAGGCCGGGCCGAGGGGTTACGGGGGGCGCAGCCCGCGGCCTCCGGGCCGCATCTCCGGGAACGGGTGGGCAGGGATGGCTTTCCCGGGGGGTCGTTGGGGAAGAGAGAAGTTCCTCGGGAAAGAACGTAGGACCCCGGGACACGGAACACTTCCCGCTCCTGAACGGTTTTCCGCTGTTGGCCTTCGATGAACTGGGGGTCCCTGATCACCCCTCCTGCCCCGTGGCCATCACCCGTGACCTCCCAGGCCCGAGCCTCCCTCTGCCTGCGGACTTCGAGAGACCTCCTGGCTTCTTCCTCTCTCCCCGGTCCTCCTCCGACTCCCCCTCACCCTCCTGGGAAACTCCGCGTCCTCGGCCTCTGCGCCGCCTCCGGCATCTCTTTGTGGCCGCCGTTACTCGGTGCCCTCTGAGGGTATCGTAGCGCCCGGCGGTATCTCAAGGGACGTCCCCTTGAGGGGATTCTTAAGACTAGGGTGGTCCCTGGGGTACATATCCCCGAGGAGCCCTCCCCCCCAGGTCAACTTTGCACAAACTGTGGCCCAGCTGCGCTGATGCTACAGTCGATTAGACTGTAAGCCCGTCAGTGGACAGGGATTGTCTCTATCTGTTGCCGAATTATCCATTCCAAGCGCTTAGTTCAGTGCTCTGCACATAGTAAGCGCTCAATAAATACTATTGAATGATGGGGTCGCGTTGGCCGGTCCCCGTGTCCCTCTGTCTGTAGCCTCTCCGGCTGTCACTCAGCACGGGGCCACTGGTAGCCCAGGGACGGCCGTCAGCGGCCCTCAATCTGAGCTCCTTACAGCTGGAAAATTGAATTTCGGGGTGGTTCAGGTCCATAATTCATTCATTCAATCATTCAAATGTATTTATTGAGCGCTTACTATGTGCAGAGCACTGTACTAAGCGCTTGGAATGTACAATTTGGCAACAGAGAAAATCCCTGCCCATTGACGGGCTCAGTCTAATCGGGGGAGACAGATGGACAAAAACGAGACAACATAATCACAATAAATAGAATCAAGGGGATGTACACCTCATTAACAAAATAGATAGGGTAATAATAATAACTGGCATTTGTTAAGTGCTTACTATGTGCCAGACACTGTACTAAGCGCCGGGGTAGGTACAAGTAAATTAGATTGGACACAGTCCCTGTTCCACTTGGGGCTCACAATCTCCATCCCCGTTTTACACATGAGGGGACTGAGGCCCAGAAAAGTGAAGTAACTTGCCCATGGTCACCCAGCATACACAAGTGGCGAAGCCGGGTTAAGAATCCAGGTCCTTCTGACTCCCAGGCCCGTGCTCTATCCACTAGGCCACGCGTGCATCAGTTCATTCATTCATTGAATAGTATTTATTGAGCGCTTACTATGTGCAGAGCACTGTACTAAGCGCTTGGAATGGACAAATCGGTAACAGATACAGTCCCTGCCCTTTGACGGGCTTACAGTCTAATCGGGGGAGACGGACAGACAAGAACAACGGCAATAAATAGAATCGAGGGGAAGAACATCTCATTAAAACAATAACAAATAAATAGAATCAGGGTGATGTACATCTCATTAACAAAATAAATAGGATGATGATAAATAGGGTAATCAGTTGTTGAGCGGGCCCCTCCCTGAGGTTGCGTGGGCACGTGCCTCGGGTGAAGACCCTGCCATCTGCCACTGCCCTTTCCCCCCTAGCCCTCGTCCAGCCCGTGCTGGGAGAGTGTCCTGGCTGTCCTTCTCTGGGCTCAAAGAGCCAGGGAGCCTTTGGGGAAGGTTGACGGGAGAGGAGAGTCTGGATCTGGGGAAAAGGAGGGCCTGCAGTCCACCCTGGTCTGAGAAGCAGCGTGGCCTAGTGACAAGAGCCCGGGCTCGGGAGTCAGAAGGCGTGGGTTCTAATCCCGGCTCCACCACTTAACTGCTGTGTGACCTTGGACAAGTCACTTAACTTCTCTGGGCCTCGGTTACCTCATCTGTATAGGGGGATGAAGACTGTGAGCCCCATGTGAGACAACCTGATCACCTTGTACCCCCTCCAGCGCTTAGAACAGTACTTTGCACGTAGTGAGCGCTCAACAGATACTATAATTATTATTATTATCTCCTTGCCGTCGGGCAAAGCAGGCAATGCCCCACAGGATAGGAGCAGAGAGACTCCCGGATGGAGGGGGGAGGGGAGGCCCAAGCGCTTGGTCAAGGACACCAGGGTGTTCAGGGTGGACTTTGCTCTCAGAAGTTACGCACATGGCAGAGCAGAGCACGAGAATGAGCAGCAGGCGTGCTTTCCACTCTCCGTTGGCTTAGGAAGTACCCCAGCTGCAAGCAGCGTGGCTCAGTGGAAAGAGCCCGGGCTTGGGAGTCAGAGGTCATGGGTTCGAATCCCACCTCTGCCACTTAGCTGTGTGACTGTGGGCAAGTCACTTCACTTCTCTGTGCCTCAGTGACCTCATCTGTAAAATGGGGATGAAGACTGTGAGACTCATGTAGGACAACCTGATTACCTTGTATCTACCCCAGCGCTTAAAGTAAGCGCTTAACAAATATCTACATTATTATTATTATTATTATTATTCTACTCCCTCCTACTGTGAGCCCCATGTGGGACAGGGACTATGTCCTATCTGATAAGCTGACCCCAGTGCTTAGGATGGGGCTTGACACATAGTAAGCGCTTAACAGCTACCATAAATCAAGGCCTGGAGGCAGTCAGCCTTTCCCTATTAACACCGGAACACATGCTTTATTCCTTCAATAGTATTTATTGAGCGCTTACCATGTGCAGAGCACTGTACTAAAACTCACCTCCTCCAAGAGGCCTTCCCAGACTGAGCTCCTCTTCTCCCTCTACTCCCTCTGCCACCCCCCTTCACCTCTCCGCAGCTAAACCCTCTTTTTCCCCTTTTCCCTCTGCTCCTCCACCTCTCCCTTCCCATCCCCACAGCACTGTACTCGTCCGCTCAACTATATATATGTCCATTACCCTATTTATTTTGTTAATGAATTGTACATCGCCTCGATTCTATTTAGTTGCCATTGTTTTTACGAGAGGTTCTTCCCCTTGACTCAATTTATTGCCATCGTTCTTGTCTGTCCGTCTCCCCCGATTAGACCGTAAGCCCGTCAAACGGCAGGGACCGTCTCTATCTGTTGCCGACTTGTTCATCCCAAGCGCTTAGTACAGTGCTCTGCACATAGTAAGCGCTCAATAAATACTATTGAATGAATGAATGAATGACTACTAAGCACTTGGAATGGACAATTCAGCAACAGATACAGTCCTTGCCCAATGATGGGCTCACAGTCTAAACGGGGGAGACAGACAGCAAAGCAAAACAGAACAAAACAAAACAACATCATCAAGATAAATAGAATCATGGAGATAATAATAATAATGATGGCATTTGTTAAGTGCTTACTATGTACAAAGCACTGTTCTAAGCGCTGGAGATGATACAAGGGGATCAGGTTGTCCCACACAGGGCTCAGTCTTAACCTCCATTTTACAGATGAGGTAACTGAGGCACAGAGAAGTTAAGTGACTTGCCCAAAGTCACACAGCTGACAAGCGGCTGAGCGGGATTTGAACCCCTGACCGTTATGGGTTCAAATTACCGTAATGAGCTGTACAACTCATCAACCAAATAAATAGGGTAATATGCTTTACCTTATGCTAATTGTCTACACCGTATTCACAGGTCCAGGCCCCCAGAACCCCAGGGCCCCCAGAAATTCTACAGTATCCCTGGAAGCCAGGGGTCCCTCTCATCCTTCCCATCACCCCATCCCCAAGTTGCAAAGGGACAACTAGAGAGGAGTCTAAGATTAGGAGGCTATTTTTTGGGCTCCTAATATTTTTTGTATTCTATGTTCAGCAGTTCTTCCCTTGATTGGCTCCCAGTGCCTGTCCCAGAATACCTTGTGGTCACAAAGACATGAGGGTGGGGGGAGAGAGGAAAAAAAATAGCCCCCTCCTACCTCACTTCCCTTCTCCCCTTCTCCAGCCCACCCCGTATACTCCGCTTCTCTGCCACCCACCTCCTCACCGTCCCCCGTTCTCGCCTATCCCGCCGTCGACCCCTGGCCCACGTCCTCCCGCGGTCCTGGAATGCCCTCCCTCCTCACCTCCGCCAAACTTACTCTCTTCCCCCTTCAAAGCCCTACTGAGAGCTCACCTCCTCCAGGAGGCCTTCCCACACTGAGCCCTCCCTTTCCATCTGCTCCTCCTCCCCTCCCCATTCCCCCTCCTCCCTCCCTCTGCTCTCCCCCCTTCCCCTCCCCACAGTACTTGTGCATATTTGCATATACTATTTATTACCGTATTTCTTTTGTTAATGATGTGTCTATATCTATGATTCTATTTATCTTGATGATATCGACGCCAGACTACTTGTTTCGTTTGGTTTTGTTGCCTGTCTCCCCCGTGTAGACCGTGAGCCCGTCGTTGGGCAGGGAATGTCTCTATCTGTTGCCAAATTGTCCATTCCAAGCATTTAGGACAGTGGTCTGCACATAGTAAGCGCTCAATAAATACGATTGAATGAATGAAAGAAAAAAGAAAGGAAGGAAGGAAAGAAAAGAATCAATCAGTCAGTTGTATTTATTGAGTGCTTACTGTGTGCAGAGCACTGCACTAAACATGTGTGTCTAAACCAATGCCCACCCACATACATACAGCACCCTTCCACCGGTCGCCCCCGGCTCTTTAAGAAAACCCTGGATGAGGCTGGGGAAGGGGTTGGGCTGAAGTGCAGCGTGGCTCAGTGGAAAGAGCCCGGGTTTAGGAGTCAGAGGTCATGGGTTCTAATCCGGGCTCCGCCACCTTTCAGCTGTGTGACTTTGTGCAAGTCAGTTCACTCCTCAGTGCCTCAGTTATCTCACCTGTAAAATGGGCATTCAGTCTGTGAACCTCACGTGGGACAACCTGTTGACCCTGTATCCACCCCAGTGCTTAGAACAGTGCTTGGCACATAGTAAGCACTTAACAAATACCAACATTATTGTTATTACCAAGTGTCCAGCTCTAGTTGGTTTCAAGAGCTTCGTCCTTGAAGAGGTTGCAGAGAAGCAAGTGCATTTCTGGGGCAATGTCTGCGGGGTGGGGTGGGGGGGTTCTTGGGGTTCCTTCTCCCTGAAACTTGTCTCCAGAGCTGCCCCTTGGGAAGGAGGGGGCCTGCTGCCCCCTGGCCTGCCAGTGCTGGCCAATTCATTGATTCATTCGTTGAATCGTTTTTATTGAGCGCTTCCTATGTGCAGAGCACTGTACTAAGAGCTTGGAATGGACAATTGGGCAACAGATAGAGACAATCCCCGCCCAACGACGGGCTCACGGTCTAAACGGGAGAGACAGACAACTCAGATAGAGCCTCTTTGGAAGAGACGGCCTGGTTGGGAAACTAGAAGCAGGGCCTTTCCCAGAGGTTGCACTTGCTTCCGATCAGACTCTGAGATTCCCGCAGACAGGGACCAGAGCTAATTCCTTCCTCTATACTATTTCCGAGCACTTGGTACAGTGATCTGCACCCCGGAGGCGCTTTCTAATTACCATAACACTACTCTGGCTCTGAGCCCCAAGTGGAGGTGGAAGAGACTTCTCTTCTGGAAGGCAGTCATTCACTCATTCAGTTGTATTTATTGAGTGCTTACTGTGTGCAGAGCACTGTATGAAGCGCTTGGGAGAGGACAACAGACGCTTGGGAGAGGACAACAGACGTATTCCCTGCCCATTAAGGCCCCTCCAGGCCCGGGGCACAGAGTCTCAGCCTTAGGTGGCCCCAGTGGGTTAAATCAGAAAGCATCCACTACAGGACGCCTGCCGGCAAAGAGCATTTAAGGTAGTGGATTCCTCTAGCATCGCACACAGGAGGAACTCAAACCTGCCCGAGGAGGAAGCGGCTACAGTCTCGGAACTAAGGCGCCATTGGTCACGTCCTGGGGCCCCTCTGGCCATTCTGGCTACTCTGATGGGGCCGATGGCCAGCATCAGCAGGGTCCCGCGTCCCCCGGGGTCCACCCCCACTCGCTCAGGGGCCACCCTGGCCTGAGCCTTTCCATTCCCAACGATTGTGACCTCAACTACATTCCACGACGGATTCCCAGCCTCTGTGGGCCAGCCACTCAGTTCCTGATGAGCTACCACTAATGAACATATGTCCTCCTTATAATAATATAATAATAATGGCCTCAGTGATTTCCTACTATAACCCAGCCTGCACGTTTTGTTCCTCTAAGACCAATCTGCTCACTGTATCTCCATCTTAAAAATAATGCTGGTATTTGTTAAACGCTTACTATGTACAAAGCACTGTTCTAAGTGCTGGGGGTGGGGGGGATACAAGGTGATCAGGTTGTCCCACTTGAGGCTCACAGCCTTAATCTCCATTTTACAGATGAGGGAACTGAGGCACAGAGAAGTGAAGTGGCTTTCCCAAAGTCACACAGTTGATAGGTGGCGGAGCCGGGATTCGAACCCATGACCTCTGACTCCCAAGCCCGGGCTTTTTCCATTAAGCCATGCACTCTGGTATATGTGAGCATTTGATTAATTTATTTTTGATCTCTCTAGTTGACAACATTTTTCTGTCCGTCTCCACTGTTAGAGTGTAAGCTCCTTGAAGGCAGGGAATATGTCGCTTTGTTATTCTTTAGTTCCCAAGCGCCTAGTACAGTGTCCCACATCGAGTGGGCACACAGTAAATATTACTACTATCACTAAGAAGCAGTGTAGCCTAGTGGAAAGAGCACGGGCCTGGGAGTCAGGGGCCCTAGGTTCTGATTCCAGCTCTGCCACTTACCTGCTGTTTCACCTTGGGCAGTTCACTTCACATGAGAAGCAGTGTGGCTCAGTGGAAAGAGCCTGGGCTTGGGAGTCAGAGGACGTGGGTTCTAATCCCACCTCGGCCACTTGTCTGCTGTGTGACATTGGGCAAGTCTCTTCACTTGGATGAGATGGGGAGATGGGGAGGAAAAGTGTGAGCCCCACGTGGGACAACCTCATTACCCTGGATCTACCCCAGCGCTTAGAACAGTGCTTGGCACATGGTAAGCACTTAACAAATACCATAATAATTAATAATAATTCCCTTCTCTGGGCCTCAGTTCCCTCATCTGCAAAAGGGGGATTTGATACCGTGCTCCCTCCTGCTTAGACTCTGAGCCCCAGGTGGGACCTGATTATCTTGAATCTACCCCAGGGTTTAGTACAGTGCTTGATACGTAGTATTCATTCATTCAATAGTATTTAATGAGCGCTTACTATGTGCAGAGCACTGCACTAAGCGCTTGGGATGTACAATTCAGCAACAGATAGAGACAGTCCCTGCCCACTGATGGGCTTACAGTCTAATCGGGGGAGACAGACAGACAAAAACAATAGCAATAAATAGAATCAAGGGGATGTACATCTCATTAACAAAATAAATAGGGTAATAAAAATATATACAAATGAGCGGACGAGCACAGTACTGAGAGTAAACACTTAACACATGCCATTCTTACTGACTTCCACTATTACTACGTTCTGTTACTATGAGTGGCTTACTATGAATGTTTGCAAGTGTGGAAGCCTGACTGTCAGCACATAGTAAGCACTTAACAAATACCAACATTATTATTATTATGATTATCCCACTTTCTCTGTTGCCATGGCACCAGCAGCCCACTCCAGATCCTAGAATCAGTCTGGTTCCAAGTTATCTCCTATTTAATATTGCTCCTTCCACTCCTTCCCTCCAGCTGGAAGTTGACTCGATTGGCAAATGAGTATCCAGTGTGACGCTCAGAAAATGCCCTCTGCGCCAACCCCACTCTGATGCAGAATTAGCTTCCTCAGCCGCACTGTAGCTGGGGAAACTGAGCCCCAGCCATCCCCAAAGGTTCAGCTGGAACCGCAGATGGATTACGGCTTCCGCTGTCAGGGTCACCGAGGACGTCTGGTGCCCGGGGGAGGGGGGAGAGCAGAGCAAGTCCCCTGGTTAATTGTATTTATTTAATCATACTTAGTGTGTGCGTTTACTGTGTGCAGAGCACTGTACTAAGCGCTTGGGAGAATACAATACAACAATAAACAGTCACATTTCCCGCCCACAAGGAGCTGACCGTCTAGGGGGTCTGCCTCAGTGCTCAGCCAGGTGCCACGCACAGAGTAAAACACTTGGTGAACATGGCAACTGTTACCGGTGCCGGCAGGAGGTAGGGGGAGAGACCTCCGAGGGTGCTGAGTTCGAGGTCTCATAGTGGTCGGTGGGGGAGTGGGGTGGCGACGGTCAGCTGAGCTTGGTGACCCCTCGGTCCCTCCCATCTGTCTCCCTCACAATGGGGCTTATTGCTGAGGCAGAGGCTCCTCCTAGGAAGGGAGGAGGCCAGCAGGGTGCCGGCCCCCCGCCCCCAGACGTCACCTCCTTCCCGCGGGGGCTGTCCTTCCAGCATGAGCCAGGCTGGCCCGGCTCACTGACCCCGACGCGTGCCCAGCTCAGCCGGACTGGCCCGGGCTGCTGGCCAGGCTCGAGCCACTCTCCCAGCCATCATGCCGGCTGGTGCTGGGGGTGGCCCTGCTGCTGGGGGCGGGCGGCCTCTACCTCTGGTACCGGCGGAGGAAGAAGAGACAGAAGGGCGGCAAGGCGGCGCAGGCCGGCCCCGCCTCCTCCCCCCCGGAGAAGAAGACCGACCCCTGGATCAAATCCCACTTCAGCCGCATTTCCGACGAGAGGTTGTTTAAGGGCTTCCAGGAGAGCGGGGAGGCGGGGGCCCTCAGGCCCGGGGAGAGGGACAGAGCCGGGGCGCCCAAGGGGATGAACACCACCGTCCACGTGGCATCGTACACCAGCAGGCGAGGGGAGAGCGCCACGTTGCGCAGGGAATCGTACGTCTCCAGCCCCTCTGGGCCCAGGGGATCCGAGGTGGGGAAGCCGGCGGCGGAGGAGGCGTGGGCGGTGGTGGCCGCCTGCACCCAGGAGCTAGACACCAAGGGCCAGCACCTGGCTGAGGTCATGATGCAGCGGGCCTCGTCGTACCAGTACTCCGGCCACGTGGAGGCCGCCGACATCAAGAAGGAGGAACTTGACGCCCTGGAGGGGGTGGAGCTAAAGCTGAAGGGAAATTTTCTGGAGCAGCGAGGCGGCACCGTGGCCGGGAACAAATGCGTCGTCCACCGTGGGCCGGGACACCACGGCTCGGTCTAGTCGTTCCCTCACATCCCCCACCGGCCTCCTCCCGGCGCGGCCAACCCGGCTCCGCTCCCGGCGGTCTGCCTCATCCTCCCGCTATTCCCTCTCTCCAGGCCCAAGGGAGTTCCCGGGCGTTTCTCTCCGGACGCCCTCCGGGGCCAAAGAGACGTCAACCCCGGCTCGTCTAATGGAACCCTTGGGCCCCAAGCCCGTGGTGGGATCGACCGTGAACCGTGCCGGGAAAGTGGTCTGATCCGGGAAACGGGGCCTATGGAGAAGAGGGAGGGCTGGCCGTGCGAGACTGACGCGTGGCCTCGGTGGATGAAAATGGCGAGCCGGTCTCTCGGAAGTGGAGTGGAGAGTCAGGGCATCCCCCGAGATGCGCAACAACGAACGCAGAGACCCAGGCGGAAGCCGTGGGACGAGGGTGAAATGAAGTGACTGGGAGGGGGCCAATAAAATGCCGGTAGTCAGGTCTGGTTTGGTCTGAAGACTCTGTGGCAGCCGGAGAGAAGGGGTGGGCTTCCTCGAGCGACTGAAGTCTGGGTGGGGAAGTTTCCTTTTCTGCATTTCCACAGAGAAGCCGTGTGGCCTAGAGGATAGAGCACCGGCTTGGGAGTCAGGAGGACCTGGGTTCTGATCCCGGCTCTGCCTCGTGTCTGCTGTGTGACCTTGGGCAAATCACTTAACTTCTCTGGGCCTCGGTTACCTCATCTGTAAAATGGGGATTAAGAGTGTGAACCCCAAGTGGAACAGGGACTGTGTCCAACCTGATTAGCTTGTATCTACCCCAGTGCTTAGTACAGCGCCTGGCACATAGCACTTAAATACCAAAATGATTATTTTATTATTATTATTATTACTGGGTCAGGGGCTTCATCCTGGCTGGGCCTGCTAGTAGAAAGAGAGGAAGTGATCACAGAGGAAGTGGAAAGAGCATGGGCTTGGGAGTCAGAGGTTGTGGGTTCTAATCCCAACTCCGCCACTTAGCTGTGTGACTTTGGGCAAGTGACTTTACTGTGCCTCAGTTACCTCATCTAGAAAATGAGGATTAAGACTGTGACCCCCACCTGGGACAACCCGATCACCTTGTATCTTCTTCAGCGCTTAAAACAGTGCTTGGCTTATAGTAAGCGCTTAACAAATACCATCATTATTGTTATTATTAGTAGGGTTCCCCTGGCCCCTGCCCGGCGGGAGAGGGCAGCCTTGGTTCCTGCCTCGGACAAAGTTGGCGAGCCATGGGTGGAGCACCCAAGTTAGAGATAATCATACCGTATTTACTCACATAATTCCCTCCACTGCATAATCCCCTGCCCCCTGTTTTTGAGGAGAAAAAACACGTATTGGTAATTGTAAGCAGTGGCGATCGCATTGGCGTAAGAAGAGGAGAAGGATCAGGAGGAGATAAGGCAGCCGATGGGCTCGAGCAGGGGGAAGGGAGTTGCTTCTTTAAAAGCGTCCCAGGGAGAAAGAGAAGGGAGGGCAGGTTACCATAATTCATTGAATAGCTATAGTATGCCGCTCTTAAGAGAGTCAGAGAAGTAGTATCTAGTTAGTGTCCGCTTATCTTTCTCTTCCTTCTCATCTCCATTTTCCTCCTGCTCCCTTCATTTCTCTGCTCAATTCCCAATGCAACAACCCTCCCCCTGATTTGGAGTTGCAAAAATTATGCAACAAAGTGGGGCAAATAAGCGAGTAAATACAGTGATGATGATGCTGTTTATTGAGCTGAAACCAAGGTTTTATTCTGTGTCCTCCCTCCAGCCTCTCCCCCACCACGCAGGCTCCCGAGGGGCCCAGGGACAGTCTGGGGAGCAGAAACAGGAGCCAACGTCCCCCTGGGGTGGGAACTCTCACTCGGTACTACAGCAAGTCTGGGTGGTCGCTGCATTTTGCGGCCAGTTTGCCTCCTTAACTCTGGGCCTAGCTAGTGCCACCGTTTGACGCCCTCACCTGCCGAAGCTCCCTTCCCTAAGTCGTCCAGACAGTGCTTCTTCACGCACTGCCCTGCAGAATGGCCCCGGCTCTCTGGTCTTGGCTTCTCCAGGCAGGCCGGGGGGTGGGGGGGCCCACAGCCAGGGGCCTTTGGGAGAGAAGAGACTGGGGGCTGTTCTGGGGCTGTAAGGGGGACAAAGTGATTCCCCAGAAAAGGAGAGCGAGCAGGTGCCTGGTGACAACAGAAGCCGCATTCACACCATCCACTCTCTCCTCCCTGGGGCTCTGCCACTCCTCTTTTGCTATCTGTGTCCTGCTTCTCTCTCCTCTTTGTTCTTCCCCACACCTGCTCCTGCAGCTGGAGGTTTCTCCTTTCTCCCAGGCCTCCTTTATCACCCCCAACTCTGCCCAGGGCCATCTTTTCTGTGCCCCCTGCAACTCCCCATCTGCTTGCTGCCTCCTGGCTGCAGGTTGGCCAGCCTCCCCGCAAGGAACCCCACAAAGAGCCAGGCTCCAGTGTCTTGCCCAGCTGGCCCTGGCCCAGTGGAGAGAGCACGGGCTTGGGAGGTCATGGGTTATAATCCTGGCTCGGCCACTTATCAGCTGTGTGACTTTGGGCAAGTCACTTAACTTCTCTGTGTCTCAGTTACCTCATCTGTAAAATGGAGTTTAAGACTGTGAGCCCCATGTGGGGCAACCTGATTACCTTGTATCCCCCCTTCACTGCTTAGAACAGTGCTTGGCACATAGTAAGGGCTTAACAAATGCCATTATTATTATTAGGCTTTAATGCGCCATCTCTGAGCCCGACTTCCCCGCCTGAGGGAGACAGGTGAGGACCGCCGGGGTTAGACCTGGGTTTGTTCTGCCCATTTGCTTAGCCAACCCCCGTTTGCTTTGCCCACTGGCCGGTCCTGACCTCCCCTAACTCCCCCAACCCTTGGAGGTGGACACCTGCTCTGGAACAAGACCAGGCCCGGTCTTGCCACCAGCAGACGTCACCTGGGAGCTAAACCAGATGTGGCTGACCGCCCCCGCTGCTCTCCGGATGCCTGGGTCCACGAGGTGGCCGGCCGCGAGTTGGTGGTGCGGGGGAGCTTGAGTGACCGAGGCCCTGGACAAGCAGGAACTGGAGCCAGGGGGATCCTCCCGGTGACTGTGCCCCGAGCCGTTGTCGGGGACAGCCCGGAGAGACAAGGCTGCTAAGCCAGCCCGGGGCTGGTCCGGAGGGAGGGTGGACCACCGGCCGCTCGGTTGGGGCCGTGCAGCCGGCCCACGTGGCCCTGACTGGGGCGGGGGCTCCTGTGTTTCAGGCTTTGTGGTCCAGGGTTCCAACGGGGAGTTCCCTTTCCTGACGAGCAGCGAGAGGCTGGAGGTGGTGAGCCGGGTGCGCCGGGCGATGCCCCGGGACAAGCTTCTGCTGGCCGGCTCCGGCTGCGAGTGTGAGGAGCTGCGGTTCTCGGGGTGGGCTTTGAGGGGGAGGGGGTGTGCTTGGGAGAGCCCCACATCCAGATTATAGGACGGTCCACGTCCCATCCCTGCTCGGCTGGGCTCCAACTGGGCTCTGGGGGCGGGGGGAGGTTTCATTCGGATACTCCCAAACTGTTCTGCACCAAGGGCACAAGGAACTCACTTCCCAGGAAGAGGCGGTATGGCCTACTGGACAGAGTTCAGGGCGGGAAGTCAGGCGACCCGGCGGGTTCTAGTAATAATAATAATAATGATGGCATTTGTTAAGTGCTTACTATGTGCCAAGCACTGTTCTAAGCGCTGGGGTAGATACAAGGTAATCAGGTTGTCCCATGTGGGCCTCACAGTCTCGATCCCCATCTTACAGATGAGGTAACCGAGGCAGAGGGAGGTTAAGTGACTTGCCCCTAATCTCAGCTCTGCCTGCTGGCTCACCTTGGGCAAACTCGTTGTGGGCAGGGAATGTGTCTGTTTATATTGTTATATTGTACTCTCCCAAGCGTTTAGCACAGTTCTCTGCACACCAGTAAATACCATTGATTGAAGTCACTTTTTATTTTTAATGGCATTTGTTTTAAACGCTTACTACGTGTTAAACACTGTTCTAAGCGCAGAGGTAGGCACAAGTTAATTAGGCCGGATACGATCCCTGCCCCGGGTGGGGTGCTAAGTCTAAGTAGGAGGGAGAACAAGAGAACGGAGACACAGAAAGGTGAAGTGACCTGCCGAAGGTCATACAACAAGCAGTGTCAGGATTAGAACCCAGGTCTTCCGACTCCGAGGCTCATGCGCTTTCCACCAGGCCGTGCTGCTTCCCAGTCACTTCGCCTCTCTGAACCCTTTTCCTTGCCCATAAAATGGAGAGACAAACAGAGCTCTCTCCTTCCTTCTTAGCTCATTAGGGTCAAGGATTAGGTTCGATCTGGTCATCTTGCATCTACCCCAATGCTTAGCGCAGCACTTTGACACATAGCAGGTGCTTAGCAGCGTGGCTTAGCGGATAGACCATGGGCCTGGGAGTCAGAAGGACCTGGGTCCCCATCCCCGCTCTGCCACATGTCTGCTGCGTGACCTTGGGCCGGTCGCTTAACTTCTTCGGGCCTCAGTGACCTCATCTACAAAATGGGGATTAAGACTGTGAGCCCCATGTGGGACAGGGACCGTGTCCAACCTGATTAACGTATCTAACCCAGTGCTTAGAACAGTGCTTGGCACATCATAAGCGAAACAAGTACCGTTATTATTAGTCAACCCCACAAGTAACTGAACTGTGAAGGGCCTTCTCCACCCACCGTCCCCTCCTCTTACGTCGTGTAAGGCGGGGGGACTCCTTAAGAAGGAATCTTGGGGCGCCGCTGACCATTATGGGGTCAGGCCCAGGTCCCTCCTCCCTCGGCGACGTCCCCGACGTCCTCCTGGGAGCCACCTCTTTTCCCTCAGCCACTCAAGCCACCGTGGAGATGACGGTCAGCATGGCCCAGGAGGGGGCCGACGCTGCCCTGGTTGTGACCCCGTGCTACTATCGCGGCAGGATGACCAGCGCAGCCCTGATTCACCACTACACCAAGGTGGGTGTGTGTATGTGCGTGTGCGGGAGTTTATGTGTGCGTAGTTTATGTGTGCGTAGTGAGTGTGAGCACGTTTCTCTCAGGGCTTGGAGAGGAGATGAGGCCGAGACACAGGCGGGACAGACCTTCCTGCCCCACTAAGACTCGGGCTCCATTCATTCAATAGTATTTATTGAGTGCTCACTGTGTGCTGAGCACTGTACTAAGCACTTGGAATGTACAATTCGGCAACAGAGACAATCCCTGCTCAATGACGGACCCACAGTCTAAATAATTGCCACAAAAATACAAATGATCGTATCTGTGGTGTTTCCAGTGACAGTGTATGGATCTGAAAGCTGGACAGTGAAAAAGCAGGATAGAAAGAGCATCGATTCTTTTGAAATGCGGTGTTGGAGAAGGCTTTTGCGAATACCACGGACTGCCCGAAAGACAGACGAATGGATTTTCGAGCAAATTAAGCCAAAGTGGTCTTTGGAAGGCCCAATGACTCGACTTAGATTAGCATGTTTTGGACAGACCGCGAGTTCGTTGTGGGCAGGGAATGAGTCTGTTTATTGTTATATCGTCCTCTCCCAAGTGCTTAGTACAGTGCTTGGCACACAGTAAGCACTCAATAAATGCAGTTGAATGAATGGTGAGGAAATGGCCGTCGGGTTTCCCACTCAGCTTTCTGGAGCGGGTGGCGTGGATGGGCTGGGGGAGTGGGAGGTGGGCGAGCAGATAACTGGAGGAAGAGCGGGAAGCCCTTGGCCCAACTCCACTGCCTCCTGGACACGACCCCTGGTCCATCCCCGGAAGGACCGGGCCGGCAGCGGCAGGAGGCCTTCCCAACTCTTCAAATGCTGTGGAGGTCTCTGCCGTGGCCACAGCTGGGAAGGACATCAGTGACTGTTGGCCGGAGCCCTGAGGAGCTGAGTCGTCGGGGTCCTGGAATCTCACCGCTCCTCCCTGGTCTGTCTCTGTCTTTATCTTTTGTATTTTTGATCGCCTCCTCTTACACGGAAATCAGTGTGGCCTAATGGCAAGAGCACGGGGCTGGGAATCAGAGGACCTGGATTCTAATCACAGCTCTGACACATACCTGCTGTGTGATGTTGGGCATGTCACTTAACTACTCTGTTCCTCAATTACCTAATCTGCAAAATGGCGATTCAATACATGGTCTCTCTCCTACTCAGATTGTGAGCCCCTTGTGGAACCTAATTATCTTGTATCTACCCCAGCACTTGGTTCGGTGCTTAGCACATAGTAAGTGCTTAACAAATACTATTACTAATAAGAATGATAATTCCAGCTCTGCAACTTGCCTGCTTGGCTCCTGCCGTGAGACCTTGAATAAGTCACTTTCCTTTTCTGGGCCCGTTTCCTCACCTGTACAATGGCAATTCAGTGCCCTTTTTAAAATAGAATTTCATTCAATCATAATTATTGAGTGATTACCGTGTGCAGAGCACTGTACGAAGCTCTTGGGAGAGTACAATACAACAATAAACAGAAACATTCCCTGCCCACAACAGTATTAAGCCCTTACTATGTGCCTGGCGCTGTACTAAGTCCTGGGGTAGATACAAGCTAATCAGGTTGGACACGGATCCTGTCCCATATGAGGCTCACACTCTGAATCTCCATTTTACAGATGAAGTAACTGAGTCACAGAGAAGTGACTTGCCCAGGGTCACGCAGCAGACCAGTGACGGAGCCAGGATTAGAATCTAGGTTCTTCTGCCTTCCAGGCCCATGCTCTATCCACTGAGCCATGCTGTACTTCCTCCTACTTAAGACTTGTGAGCCCCACGAGGGGACAAGGACTGTATCCGACCCAATTTGTATCCCCCCCAGTGTTGAGAACAGTGCTTGAAATGTAGAAAGCGCTTAACAGATACCACAGTTATTATTATGTCTGTTTGCTAACCCCTTGACCCAACCCTCTCCCCCTGTTTTGGAAGGTGTGAGCTCCTTGGGGGAAAAGAATGTGTCTATACTTCATCCATGTATTGTTTAGTACTGTGTCTTGCACACAGTGAGTGCTTGATAAACACTACTGTTATGACTATTACTATCTCCACCACCAAAAAACAACTTTAGAGATGCAGTCTGGCCTGGTGGAAAGAGCAGAGGCCTAGGAATCAGAACACCTGGGTTCTAGTCTTGGGTCTGCCTCTTGCCTGCTGTGTGACCTCGGGCCTCAGTTTTCTCATCCGTAAAATGAGGATGAAATACCTGTTCCCCCTTCCCCTTAGACTGTGAGCCCTGTGTGAGGCAGGACCTGCGTCTGGTCCGTCTATCTTGTACCTAGCCCGTGCTCCGCACAGTAGTTGGCACTTAGTAAGCTCAACAAATGCCACGATTATTATTTTTCTTGCTGTTACCCGTTACAGCTTTCCTCTCTGTGTCCCTCAGGTGGCCGACCTGTCTCCAATCCCCGTGGTGCTGTACAGCGTCCCCGCCAATACGGGGTTGGATCTGCCTGTCGATGCCGTGGCCACCCTGTCCCAGCACCCCAACATCGTGGGGCTCAAGGACAGCGGAGGGGACGTGAGTCGCGGTCAGCCCCCGGAGCCCACGGCGGCCCCTCCTGT
Organism: Ornithorhynchus anatinus; assembly: GCF_004115215.2. Taxonomy (NCBI): domain Eukaryota; kingdom Metazoa; phylum Chordata; class Mammalia; order Monotremata; family Ornithorhynchidae; genus Ornithorhynchus; species Ornithorhynchus anatinus. The sequence continues at coordinate 124,576,936 of NC_041730.1, read as the reverse complement.
CACACCGGCCTGAGACACGCCGGCCCCGAGAGATCAGGATCCGGAAAGACCCTGGATCTGGGGCTTTCTCCAGACACCTGCCTGGGGCTCGCTTGGGCTTCCCTCTCAGGACCCAGGCAATGGGACTTCCCCAGCCCCACGGCCAGACGCCCTCCAGGCCCGGTCCCTGTTGTGCGGGCGGATCGCGGGCCGGCCCAGAGGATCCCGTCGCAACCTCTGTATTTGGGCTTTCAGGTGACCCGGCTTGCCTTGATCATCCACAAAACCAAGAAACAGGATTTCCAGGTGCTGTCGGGATCGGCGGGCTTCCTGCTGGCTGGCTATGCCATAGGTGGGCAACCATTCCTGCCCGGGACCATCTCTCCCGGGACTGCCACAAGGCGCCGGGAGGCACTGGGGGTGGAGGAGGAAGCAGGGAAAGGATGGAGATGTGAGGACTCTGCCACTTGTCAGCCGGGTGACTGTGGGCAAGTCACTTAACTTCTCTGGGCCTCAGTTCCCTCATCTGTAAAATGGGGATTAAGACCGTGAGCCTCACGTGGGACAACCTGATGACCCTGTATCTACCCCAGCGCTTAGAACAGTGCTCTGCACATAGTAAGCGCGTAACAAATATCAACATTATTAAGACCTCTCCCAATCCCAGCCCACCTTCACATCTCCAGACCGACCGTCCTTACATCCCTCAGTTCATCATTCACTTGTTCAATTGTATTTAGTGAGCGTTTACTTTGTGCAGAGCACTGTACTAAGCACTTGGGAGAGAACAATACAACAGTAGTCACATTCCCTGCCCACAGCAAGCTTCACATCCCCAGCCCATCTGCACATCCCTAGTCCATCCTCACAGTTCAGGTTTAGGTGACAGATTTTGTTCTTCTAATCTCACCTTGTAAATTTCCCTTGCCCCCCGCACCTTGGCTCCTGCTGTGCTGGCCACCCTCCTGGACCTCACTCCCAGGGTCCCAGGTGGGAGCCACAGAGCTAAAAGCAAAGGCCCCGACCCTTGCCCGCTGTAGCCGGGACAGCCCCGATCCAAGGCTTCCTAGCTCTGTTCATCCTCTCTTCTCGGTCCAACCTCTCTGCTGCAGCTCCCTCTATGAACCTAACCTTTTCTGGTAGAGTGTTTTGCTTCCTTCAGCCCTTGCTGCCCATTTCTACTTTACCCCCTCACTGGCCAAGTCGGATCCAGTTTCCCTAAACAGATCCGGTACCGGCTGGCTCCTGCTACAGTTCCAGCCTCTCCAGTTGGAGAGGCCAGATTTTTCGTCCTTAGCCCTCAAGAATAGGAATGGGAAAAGATCCGGCCTTTTCCCCAGTAGCTCCCTCCCTGTTCACTCTCCCACACCGTTTCCGGCTTTAGGGTCCGATTTTCCTTCCTTGTCTTGTTTTTTGACATCCATTGCTTCCCCTCCGGGGCCTGGGCCAGCGGATTTTGGGAGAGCAGCCGATAATAGGCCTTCTGCTTCTCACTCGTCAGTGACTCCTTCCCCAGCTAGTTCGACACATACCCACGGTGCCACTTCCCTGGGGGCTGCAATCAATCAATTAATCAATTGATCATTAGTATTTATTGAATACTTATTATGTGCAGACCACTGTTCTGTGTGCTTGGGAGAGTTAGCAGACAACAGCAGTGCAGTCCTTGATGCCAACGAAGGACACGGCTGCGGGATCCACCCAGCCTTGAGAGGAGGAAGGGAGCAAGAGGAAGAGCAAGAAGTGTTTCCACATCTTGGTGTTTCCACAAGTTGCTGCTAGATTTTCACTTGCTTCCCTATGACCCAAGGCCCTTTGAACTGCTCTATTCTCACTTCTTGTGTCTTGTCTTATGCCGTTGAGTCATTTCCAACCCATAGCGATTCCATGGACTCATCTGTCCCAGAAGGCCCCACCTCCATCTGCTATCCTGGCAGTGTATCCGTAGAGTTTTCTTGGTCAAAATATGGACGTGGTTCACCACGGCCTTCTTCCGTACACTAAACCCGAGTCTCCGCCCTCGACTCTCTCCCGTGCCGCTGCTGCCCAGCACAGCTGAGTTTTGACTTGTAGCGGATTGCCTTCCACTGCCCAAGCTAGGAATGGAATGGACAGGCCTCTGCTTGACTGTCTCGTAGCCGAGACTGGTAGAGTTCACGGGCTTTGGAGTAGTTCACGGGCTTTGGAGTCAGAGGTCATGGGTTCGAATTCTGGCTCTGCCACTTGTCAGCTGTGAGCAAGTCACTTCACTTCTCTGTGCCTCAGTTACCTCATCTGTAAAATGGGGATTAAGACTGTGAGCCCCATGTGGGACAACCTGCTTCCCCTGTGTCTACCCCAGCGCTTAGAACAGTGCTCTGCACATAGTAAGTGCTTAACAAATACCAACATTATTACTAGAAACTCTCCAGGTGCCATCCTGAGGGGGGCACGTCTCACTTAGCGCTCTGTGTTTAACTTTCCACCCTGCCCAATGTGTCTGCTCCCTGGAAATCTGTTCTAACGAGTTCGAGGGGGAAACGGAGAAACTTTCCCGATCACTCGGCTTTCCCATTCTGTAAAGTCGGCTTGGGGCGAGGGGGAACCCGGCTCGGGGGAAGAGGGGCAAAGGGTCATGGCTTTGACTGAGGCTGTTTCTTCTGGTCTGGTGGCAGGAGCTGTGGGAGGCATCTGTGCCCTGGCCAATGCCTTGGGGGCCCAGGTGTGCCAGCTGGAGCGGCTCTGCCTGACGGAGCAGTGGGAGGCCGCCCGGGAGCTGCAGTACCGTCTCATCGAGCCCAACATGGCGGTGAGTGTCCGGCCAGAGCCCCGGAAGTCTGGTCCTCTGGGCCCCGGCTGGTCCCGGAGCTTTGGTTCTGGGAATTTCAGAAGCAGCGAAATTCAAGATTCAAGAAACTCCAGATTCAAGCCGTTCACTTCTGGGGAAATTCCAACCGGGGCTAACTCGGGGCTAGGCTGAGCTGTGGAAACCATCCCGAAGTTAGGCGGGAAGTCTTGTGTAGAGGTGGAACAGGGGGTGGGATCTCCCAGAGATTAACTATTAATCTCATATCATAATTATCATATCATTGTATCCAAATCATAATAATGATGGTATTTAAGCACTTAATAAGTGTCAAGCACTGTTTTAAGTGCTGAGGTAGATACAAGCTAATCAGATTGGACACAGCCCCTGTTCATTCAATAGTATTTATTGAGCGCTTACTATGTGCAGAGCACTGTACTAAGCGCTTGGAATGTACAAATCAGCAACAGATAGAGACAGTCCCTGCCCTTTGACGGGCTTACGGTCTAATCGGGGGAGACGGGCAGACGAGAACAATGGCAATAAATAGAGTCAAGGGGAAGAACATCTCATAAAAACAATGGCAAATCCTCCTAGCCTCAATCCCCAGTTTACAGATGAGGAAACTGAGGCACGGAGAAATACAGTGATTTGCCCAACGTCACTCAGCAGACAAGTGGCGGAGCCGGGATTAGTGCCCAAGGTCCTTCCGACTCCCAGGCTCATGCTCTATCCACTGGGCCATGCTGAGCCAATCTTGTCCAGGCTGCAGAATTGGACCAACTGGCAAGAGCAGAAGGGGGTGACCCAGGGCTTGGGGACTTTGGGGCCCCCCCAGGGCAAGGCAGAAGGATGAGAGTTTTTCGATGCCGCCGACTCCCCAACCCTCCCCCTTCCTAGGAGATCTCGGATCCAGGCCCATTCCCACAGGGGCTGCCTTTGGGGTTAGAGTGTGCCTGAGTTTTGGGGGTTGGGTAGGTCAGTGGGTCCCAGATCTTCCTTCTGGGTCCAGTGCAGAGAGCCCCCACAGCCCTGGATTTAGGGGAGGTGAGTGGCCCTCCCCAACCTGGAGAGAGGGGTTCCAGGATGGGGTTTCAGGGGCAGGAGGAACTATAAATAGGCTCTAACAATTGCAGAGCTGCTGTACGGGCGGCTGAGCCAGCCCTCTGAGGCACAGGCCGTCCTGCCTGCCCACCTGCTGGACATTCCTGCCCGCCTGCTGGACATTCCGGAGGGCGGGGCCGGATGCGGAAGCTCCCCGTTTTTCCTTCCCCAAGCCCTGCAGGAGGTCTGCGAGGCAGCCTGCAGCCTATTTAGGAACCTTGTTTAGGTGCCGTCGGTGGGGGGAGAGGGACAAGGAATCGGGTTCCCGGGAAGGGGAGGAGCCCTCGGTTTTCCAGTTCTGGACACTACTGTCATCCCATCGCCCGCTTCACCTTCCCCCACCCCCACTGTCTTCCCGTACCAGCCTCAGACACTCACTCAGGAATGCCCGCGCCATTCAGTCCGGAGCCCCGGCGGTGGCCTCAGCCACCTTAAATGCGGGTTTGATCTCAGCGCTTCACCCCGCCCCACCTGTCCGCAATGCCCACCCCCTCCTTTCTCAGCCTGGCCAGCCTCCCGCCCCCGCTCCCCTCCCCTCCGCCCCCACTATAATTAGCAGTTTCCATGCACTTCATCCCCCAAGCATCTGGGACTACATGCTTCCTGTGTCCTCGGGGCCTGGACCAGAGGCTGGCCCCGCTGGTCAACAAACTCCTTGGCACTGGCCCTTCAGCCACCCCTCTCCTCTGACTGCCCGGGGATGAGAGGACAGAATTTATCTGTGGGGGATGACGGTGAGGTGGGAGCTGGAATGCTAGGCTCGGGGACGGGGGCGTTGGCAGGGGCTCCAGCTCCCTCCCCCCACCCAACTCCACCTCCCCGTTTGCTGAGGCTCATTGCCCTCCCGTGGCGGACACTCATAGCCTAGAGATAGCCACATGAGGACAGATCTTTATCTTTGCCTCTTGAGAGATTCTGCTTCTGCCAGGAAAGTAGCATGAAGGAAAGGGGTGCAGACCGAGAACCGGGAGTAGGTAGGTGGGGGAATGAGGTTGAAGCTAACGGGAAACTACTGAATTGGTCGCAGAGTTAATGAGACCACCTCCCCAATTCAATCACTGGTATTTTTTGAATGCCTACTGTGGGCAGAGGACTGTACTAAGTGCCTGGGAGAGAACACATGAGATGGATGGGAGACATGATCTTTGTCCACAGGGAGCTTCCACGCCCTTCAGTTTCTTCCCACTGTTGCTCCCCAAGACTTCCCCTCAGCTGGGAAAGACCACGGATGAGTTTAGTGCTAGAACAAAATAATACCCCTCCACACATGCCAGACCACCACCCTCTCCATCTTCGAAGCCTTACTGAGGTCCCGTCTCCTCCCGGTGGCCTTCTCCGATTTAACCCTCTTTTTACCTGGCTCCCTCTCCCTTCTGTGTAGTCTAGGCACTTAGATGTGTGACCTTTGGGCATTTGATATTCACCCCACCCTCAGGCCCACAGCACTTAGGTACATGTCTATAAACTGTATATTATAAATTATTTGTTTATAGTAATGTCTGTCTTCCTCCCTAAACCGTAAGCTTTTTGTGGGCAGGGAACGTTTCTACCAACTCTGCTGTATCGTACTCTCCCAAACACTTGGGAGAAGCAATGTGGCGTAGTGGATGGAGCACCGGCCTGGGAGTCAGAAGTTCGAAGCTTCTAATCCCGGCTCCGCCACTTCTCTGCTGGGTGACCTTGGGCAAGTCACTCGTGGCTCAGTGGAAAGAGCCTGGGCTTCGGAGTCAGAGGTCATGGGTTTGACTCCCGGCTCTGTGCCTCAGTTACCTCATCTGTAAAATGGGGATTATCTGTGAGCCTCATGTGGGACAACCTGATCACCCTGTATCTACCCCAGCGCTTAGAACGGTGCTCGGCACATAGTAAGCCCTTAACAAATACCAACATTATTATTATTATTCTCTGTGCCTCAGTTACCTCTCCTGTAAAATAGGGATTAAGACTGTGAACCCCATGTGAAACGGGGACCGTAACCAACCCAGTGCTTAGTACGGTGGGCTCGGCATATAGTAAGCGCTTAACAAATACAATTATTATTATTGTTATGAAGTACAGTGCTCTGCACACAGCCAGAGTTAAATAAATACCTTCGGTGCTGATCACAGCTGCTTCTCCAGCCTCCATTGAAGGACTGAACTCTAGTTGTCCAAGTGAAAGAAGCTGTGACCCCCTTTTATTTGTTCCTGTCTTACCCCAGCCTCCAAACACTACATCCTGACTCTGTCTCCTGGCCCCCTGGGGCCGTCAGATCTGTGCCCTCCTGCACCGAGTCAGTTTTTCAGGGAAAGGGAGCTGGACCGGGACCTGGGGGGGGCGTCCAGCCGGGCTCTGTGAGGACTTGCGGGAAGAGGGGACCAGGCAGGGTCCCCTTGGGGAACCGGGAACGGTCTCTGACGATTCTACCCCACAGGTGACCCGACGCTTTGGGATCCCAGGGCTGAAGAAGGCCATGGACTGGCTCGGCCTGTACGGGGGCCCCTGCCGGGCCCCGCTGGCCCCGCTGAGCCCCGTTGAGGAGGACCAGCTGCGCCGAGACTTCAGTAGCCAGGGCTGGCTGTGAGGGGCCGGCGGAGAGGGAGTCGGGCCAGGTCTGGAGGTCGGCCTCTGCCTTCTGCCCCTCCGAGGCCCTGGGTCGGGGCTCTGGGGTGACACGGTTCTGGACCCCTCTCTAGCCACTTCCTTTCCTTTCGTGGTACCCCAGGCTCTGAGTCACCTCCAGGGGTAAAACAGCTCAGATCTGCCCCTTGAGGTGAGGGATTCTGATTTGGGCCCTGTCCTTCTTTGCTCCTCTTATAGCTGCTTTGGGGAGGGAGCCCGAGGTCCCGATGCCGGGGCCCAGCCTCGCCCGGCCCCCTTCCAGTGCATCCCCGGACCATTTCTGAGGGGTGAGGAAGGAATGGGCTGGGGTCCCCCCGGTCCACCCTCCCCCAAGGGCAGGCTCCAGACCCGGTGAAAGTGCAGTGCACTCAGTCTCTTCCCTGGCCTCTCACCGGCCCTTTCCGCTGCTGTGGCTTTCCCTGCTGCCGCTCTTCCACCGCTGCAGGGACAGGGTAGCCCAGTGGCCGCAGTAACTGGGGGCAGCGGCGAGGGCTCGGGAGCCAGGCTGCACCGGATTTAGGTTTGCTGTCCCCAAACCACCCCAGCCCAGCCGTCTCCCTTACACCCACCCTTCAGTGCCCTCCTCGGGGCTTCTCTGTAAACCCTGGACCCAGAGGCCGCCCCCTCTTCTGGCACTGCTTCTGGGTGCATCCTGGGGTAGTGGAGCAAGGACAGAGAGCCCTTTTTGAACCCCCTCCCTCTTCTCGGCCCCAGACGGCCATCCGGCCTCCTCACCCCTCGTTATTACTCCTTTCTCCTCCACATCCTGTAGATCAGGGATGTAACCCAGACCCCGGACTCTCCGTGGAGACCCCTATCCAGGGAACACCTCCTCTCCTGGGGTCTCCCTTTCCCAGGCTCATTCCCATCACTCCCTTGGGTGCCAACCGGAGGAAAATGATTCTCCCTTGCCAGCTGCCGGGCAGACGATCCACTTGGGACCCCAGGACCCGACCCAGGTCCTGGAATCTGCTTTGCTGAAAGGGAGGATTGATCCCTAGCTGAGCCTGGCCTTGCCCTGCCTCATTATTTGGTCAAGAATCTTTGCTCACTGCCCTCTGCTTTCTGTCTGCAAAGTCATCCCAGTGGAACGACAATAAAGTTTATATTATCATCAAGCGCCGAGTCGTTTCCGATCCGTAGCGACTCTGTGGTTCTATTTTCTCCAGAAAGTCCCGTCTTCTGCCATAATCCTTAACCTTTCTAACGGTTCTTCCCTTTTCATTATTACGGTCTCTATCCATCTGGCTGCTGGTCTGACTCTTCCACGTTTTCCCTGGACTTTTCCTAGCATTAGAGTCTTCTCCAGAGAATTAATCCTCCTGATTATGTGTCCAAAATATGCTAATCTAAGTCGAGTCATTTGACCACTTCAGCTTAATCTGCTCCAAAATCCATTAGTTTGTTTTTCGGGCAGTCCATGGTATTCGTAAAAGCCTTCTCCGACACCACATTTCAAAAGAATCAATGTTCTTTCTATCCTGTTTTTTCACTGTCCAGCTTTCGGATCCCATACATTGTCATTAGAAACACCATAAAATTGACAATTTGACAATAAATTGAACCACTAAATATAGGACCTTATCTGGGACTGTGTCTAATTTTTTTTAATGGTATTTGTTAAGCGCTTACTATGTGCCGGGTACTGTACTAAGCACTGGGGGTGATGACAAGGAACTCGTGTTGGACACAGTCCCTGTCCCACATGGGAGGGCCACACTCTTAATCCCCATTTTAAAGATGAGGTAACTGAGGCCCAGAGAAGTAAAATGACTTGCCCAAGATCACACAGTAGCCAGGTGGTGGAGCCAGGATGAGAACTCAGGTCCTTCAGGCTCCCAGGCCCATGGTCTAACCAGTAGGCCATGCACTAATTACCATCTGCGCATTCTTTCCTAGGCTTAGTGCAGTACTCTGCACCCAGTAAGTGCTCAATAAATAGGATTGAATGGACAGTGCTCTGCACACAATTAGTGCTTAATAAATACTATTTCTGCTACTTTTACTTCTCCTCTTCAGGCATGACTGGCAAAACACACACACACATAATCTATCTATCTATATATATATATATATATATATATACACACACACATATATATATATATATATCACTTCCTGGCCCTCAGGCCCCTTTCTTGGACTTTGATATTTCCCCTCCAAAAGCCCCGGCCCAGACTGCTTGCCTATATCAGCGGGCCGGGCCCAGCCTTTCCCAGTGAGGACTCGAGGCCTTGAAAGAGCCAAAGAGTGACCCCAGAGAGCCCTCAGCCATAGCAGTGCAAGCCCAGAGAGGGAGAGGCCTCAGAAAAGCCTGAGGTTCCTACGGGATTGAGACTCAGGGCTGAAAATCCACGCCACTTATCACCACGACTGTGTCATTCTGGAGCAGTGAGCTGGGGCAAAAGGGTTCAGCCAATAAATCAAAAATATTTAGGGAGACCTTACTCTGTGCAGAGGACTGTACTAAGGGCTCGGGCAAATACAGCAGAATTGATAACCACGTTCAGGGGGAGCAGCATAGTGTAGTGGATCGAGCCTGGGAGTCAGAAGGTCATGGCTTCTAGTCCTGGCTCTACCACCTGTCTGTTGTGTGGCCTTGGGCAAGTCGTTTCACTTCTCTGGACCTCAGATACCTCATCTGTAAAATGGGGATCGAGACCGTGAGCCCCCCATGGAACAGGGACTGTGTCCAACATGATTGGCTTGTATCCACCTCAGTGCTTAGTAGAGTTCCTGACACGTAGTAAGGGCTTAACAAAGGACAAAATTATTATCAATCAGCAGGAGTTGGGATACCCAGGTTCCAGGTAAGAAGCTGGAGCACCACGGCTCAGCCACCTAAAACTCAACATGAGCAAGACTGAGCTCCTCATCTTCCTTCCCAAACCCGGTCCTCTCCCAGACTTCTCTATCACCGTGGATGGCACGACCATCCTTCCCGTCTCTCGGGCCCGCGATCTCGGTGTCATCCTTGACTCGTCCCTCTCGTTCACCCCACGCATCCTATCCGTTACCGAGACCTGCCGGTTTCACCTCTACAATATCGCCAAGATCCGCCCTTTCCTCTCCACCCAAACGGCTACCTTACTGCTACGGGCTCTCGTTATATCCCGGCTAGACTACTGTGTCAGCCTTCTCTCTGACCTCCCTCCCTCCTCTCTCGCCCCGCTCCGGTCTATTCTTCACTCTGCTGCCCGGCTCATCTTCCTGCAGAAACGATCTGGGCCTGTCACTCCCCTTCTTAAACAACTCCAGTGGTTGCCTATCGACCTCCGCTCCAAACAAAAACTCCTCACTCTAGGCTTCGAGGCTCTCCATCACCTTGCCCCTTCCTACCTCTCCTCCCTTCTCTCTTTCTACCGCCCACCCCGCACGCTCCGCTCCTCCGCCGCCCACCTCCTCACCGTCCCTCGGTCTCGCCCATCCCGCCGTCAACCGCCGGGTCACGTCCTCCCGTGGTCCCAGAACGCCCTCCCTCCTCCCCTCCGCCAAACTGATTCTCTTTCCCTCTTCAAAATCCTACTTAAAACTCACCTCCTCCAAGAGGCGTTCCCAGACTGAGCTCCTCTTCTCCCTCTACTCCCTCTGCCATCCCCCCTTTACCTCTCCACAGCTTAACCCTCTTTTTCCCCTTTTCCCTCTGCTCCTCCACCTCTCCCTTCCCATCCCCACAGCACCGTACTCGTCCGCTCATCTGTATATATTTTCGTTACCCTATTTATTTTGTTAATGAATTGTACATCGCCTCGATTCTATTTAGTTGCCATCGGTTTTTACGAGATGTTCTTCCCCTTGACGCTGTTTATTGCCATTGTTCTTGTCTGTCCGTCTCCCCCGATTAGACCGTAAGCCCGTCAAACGGCAGAGACCGTCTCTATCTGTTGCCGACTTGTTCATCCCAAGCACTTAGTACGGTGCTCTGCACATAGTAAGCGCTCAATAAATACTATTGAAGGAATGAATGAATCAGCGGCTGGGAACTTCCCTCTGTGAGCGAAGGGCAGGCCAAGAGTATTAAATGAGTATTAAATGGGACTGAATAATTTAGGGAATATAACACTAGAACTTCACACTGTATTTAATGGTGCTCAGGGCTGTTCAACAAGACATCCCAGAATAACCCAGATAAATAGGCATATGTTTGCCTAACACCAACCAGCTCTCCCACATGCACTTCAAGCAAGCATGAGAAATTGATTGGTCTGGTGAAAAAAGCTCAGGCCTGGGAGTCTGAGTACCTGGGTCCTAATCCCGGCTCTGCCATTTGCCTGCTGGTTAACCCTGGGCCATCTCTCGATCTCAGTTTTCTCATTTATAAAACGAAGATTTGATACCTGTCCTCCGTCCTGCACAGACTGTGAGCCCCAAGTGTGTCCGATCTGATTGTCATAACTACTCCGGCGCTTAGCACACAGTAAGTGCTCAAATAACCCAATTATTACTGTTATTGTTACCACGCTTCACCTCTCACACTGCTTGACCCCTTTCACTCCACTCTTCTGATACACTTTTCCTCCACTCTCTAAAGTTTCGTGGGAAGAGTCACTTACCTAGGATGATTCTGGAGAGCTGGAAAAGGAACCTAAGGATACTGGCTCCCAGCAGAGTGGCTGGCCCCGGGAAAAAAAACAAAAACGAATGGGGTAGTAATGCCAGGGCCATCGGTGAGAGGGAAGGTGAAGGCAGAAGACAAGAACAGGCATTTTGGATGACTTGTTTATTTCCAACACTATTTTCCGACAGTACAATACCACAGTACAGTCCAGAAATAGAGGCGCATGGCCAGTATTTCTCTGTTTCAGAGGGGACATTCAGTAGTTGTTGAGGGAGGGACAAGTTGAGGGGAAGGAAAGGGCTAAAGGGGATGAAGAGGGGCGGGTTCAGGCTGCAGCAGATCTGAAGGCCTCTTGGATGAACAGGATGAACAGTGGAGACCTGACCCTTGAGGCCAGGATGGGGCCGGGGGTGGTGGGACTGGTTGCTAGCATCTTCCCATCCCAAAATGGCTCAACGACATTATGAGTCTAGGGGGCAGGGTGGAGGGGAGGGAGAGTAGAGGACGAGTCTGGGAGCGGTATATCTTATCCTATTTTGCCTCTGCTCACATCTGCCTCCAACTCAACGCAAGGAGCCCCTGCAAGTGATACTAATTCCTTCTCCTTTTGGGATGTTGGGAGAGTCCCTGCCCCCCGCCCGGATCCTTCCTGAAAATCCAAGTCACTTGGAGACAGCAGGGAATCTCCAGGAGGGAACTAACAAGAGGCTGGAGCACCTCTGCCCCATCAGCTGCTGGGAACTTCCCTCTGCGAGCGAAGGGCAGGCCAAGAGCAGGCTGCACACCTAAAGGTCAGGGACCCAGGGAATAAGGAAGTGCCCTTTGGCCTCGCTCAAGCCTTCCCTCTGCGGTCAGCTCCTTCCAATGGTCCAGTCCAGCCGTGTGCACGCTAACGAGAACATGGTGGGTAGAGCACGGTCCGGAATCCGAAGGTCTTGGGTTCTAATTCTAGGTTTCTCTAGGACGTGGCGGGGCAAGAGGATGGCAGGCCAAAAGACACCCAGCTAGTGTGCAGACAGGCCCGAGGAAGACTCTCCTTCTGCCCCTAGGGAGTGATAGGGAAAAAGAAGGAAGAAGGTGGGCAGCAGGGAGAGAGGAAAAAAAATGGAGCGGGGTTCTCCCCTCTCCCCCGACCCTCTAGCTGTCATCTTCCCAGGGGGAAAAGATCCCATTATTCAGGGCTTGGTCCTGAAGTGTGGTGGGGCCGGAGGAGGGGCGGAGGGCGGGGGGAGCAGGAGGTGCCCAGAGGGGCCAGGGAAAGCCAAGGAGTTCCCGCAATCGGCAGGGTGGCACTGTAAGCTAATTTGGCTGTGCTCAGTGGCCAAATCTAGCCTGCACTGCATCGGCTAGGGCCAGACTTGGGCACTCTCCTGCCCGAGAGTACAATAATGCCGGGTGGCCGCAAGCCAACAGCTCTGGGGAGTGTTTCTTTCCCAACTGCACCGTTGCCCCCAGGCCCAGGGAGAAGAGAAGCCGGAGGCAGAGCAGCACCTCCGATGGGACGTTCAGCTAGATAAGGGCAAGGGGGAGGTGAGGCGACCCTGCCCCCGTCCCCCGGAGCCCCCAGGAGCCGACGCTTGCGGGACGAAGGCGAGGTGGCCAGTTTGAAGAGGTGAGTCCGGCAGTGGCCCAGCCAGGGCCCTGGTGGCCGAGGGTCCTGGGTTCCAAGCGGTAGCAGGCAACGAGGATAAAGGTAAAGACTCTGAGGCTGGCCCGCAGGGAGGCCGCGTGCCTTCTCTCGGCACGTAGCTCTGCCCTGCCTCTCCGGGGCGGCACAAGGCACTGGCTTGTTGGCAAGGAGGGACCAGAGGTGGGATGGAGGTCTCACACACAGGAGACAGAGGAGGGTGAAGGCGGTGGGCGTCCGGAGGCAGTGGAGAGCACGGCTGCGAGGGAGAGAGGGCCGTGCTCTGCTGGGCAGCGGGCGCAGGGGGGAGCCCGGTGCCGCCGCCCCACCATCCGTAGGATCCGACGTTCTGGAAGGGGGGGTATTGGCTGATCCGCTCCCTCGGTCCAACTTCCGGAGGGGCGTCCGGGTAAACGGGCACGCGGAGACACGAGGCCCCTGCACGCCCCGCGCCCAGCTCCGTCTGGAGAGGACGGCCACCCGGGGCCTTTCCGGACTGGCCCGTGGCACCCTCCAGCCGCCGCTCCGGACTGGCCCTCGGCGCCGGCTCGGGCCGCCTCAGGCCGGGAGGCCGCGGGCTGCCTGGGAGGCGCTCTGGGCCCGCTGGAGCACGGCCGCGCACTTCTCACGCCGCAGGAGTCTGTTGTTCTCAAACAGGCCCTCGTTGCGGGGCAGCCCGTGGGAGCCATCCGGGAAGGTCAGCAGCCCTGCGGGAAGAGGGAGGCCGGAGGGGAGCGTGACCCGGCGTTGGGGGCTGGGGAGGCTCTTCTGGAGAAGGCCCGGGTTCTCTCCCTCTAAACTATAAGCTCGTTGTGGGCAGGGAACGTGTCTACCAACTCTGCTATATTCTACTCTCCCAAGCGCTTAGTACAGTGCCTTGCACACAGTAAGCTTTCAATGAATACCATCGATTGATTGATTGATTGACTGACCGGCCAGCTCTAAGGACATATTTGGAGCAGGGGAGAAGCAGTCAGGGGAGGGAGGGAGTTGAGAAAGAATCAGCAGGATACCTATGTAGGCTGAGCCCGGGCTTGGGAGCCAGGGATCATGGGTTTGAATTCCGGCTCTGCCACCTGTCAGCTGTGTGACTGTGGGCGAGTCACTCTAGGCTTCAAGGCTGTCCATCCCTTCGCCCCCTCCTACTTCTCCTCCCTTCTCTCTTTCCACCGCCCACCCCGCACGCTCCGCTCCTCCGCCGCCCACCTCTTCACCGTCCCCCCTTCTCGCCCGTCCCGCCGTCGACCCCCGGCCCACGTCCTCCCGCGGTCCCGGAACGCCCTCCCTCCTCACCTCCGCCAAACTCATTCTCTTCCCCTCTTCAAAACCCTACTTACAGCTCACCTCCTCCAAGAGGCCTTCCCAGACTGAGCTCCTCTTCTCCCTCTACTCCCTCTACCACCCCCCCCTTCACCTCTCCGCAGCTAAACCCTCTTTTCCCCCCATTTCCCTCTGCTCCTCCCCCTCTCCCTTCCCCTCCCCTCAGCACTGTACTCGTCTGCTCAATTGTATATATCTTCATTACCCTATTTATTTTGTTAATGAAATGTACTTGATTCTATTTATTGCCATTGTTCTTGTCTGTCCGTCTCCCCCGATTAGACCGTAAGCCCGTCAAAGGTCAGGGACTGTCTCTATCTGTTACCGATTTGTACATTCCAAGCGCTTAGTACAGTGCTCTGCACATAGTAAGTGCTCAATAAATACTATTGAATGAATGAATGAACTTTACTTCTCTGTGCCTCAGTTCCCTCATCTGTAAAATGGGGATGAAGACTGTGAGCTTCACGTGGGACAACCTGATTACCCTTTATCTACCCCAGCACTTAGAACAGTGCTCTGCACATTCATTCATTCATTCATTCATTCAATAGTATTTATTGAGCGCTTACTAGGTGCAGAGCACTGTACTAAGCGCTTGGGATGAACAAGTCGGCAACAGATAGAGACAGTCCCTGCCGTTTGACGGGCTTACGGTCTAATCGGGGGAGACGGACAGACGAGAACAATGGCAATAAACAGCGTCAAGGGGAAGAACATCTCGTAAAAACCGATGGCAACTAAATAGAATCGAGGCGATGTACAATTCATTAACAAAATAAATAGGGTAACGAAAATATATACAGTTGAGCGGACGAGTACGGTGCTGTGGGGATGGGAAGGGAGAGGTGGAGGAGCAGAGGGAAAAGGGGAAAATGAGGCTTTAGCTGCAGAGAGGTAAAGGGGGGGTGGCAGAGGGAGTAGAGGGAGAAGAGGAGCTCAGTCTGGGAACGCCTCTTGGAGGAGGTGATTTTTAAGTAGGGTTTTGAAGAGGGAAAGAGAATCAGTTTGGCGGAGGTGAGGAGGGAGGGCGTTCCAGGACCGCGGGAGGACGTGACCCGGGGGTCGACGGCGGGACGGGCGAGACCGAGGGACGGTGAGGAGGTGGGCGGCGGAGGAGCGGAGCGTGCGGGGTGGGCGGTAGAAAGAGAGAAGGGAGGAGAGGTAGGAAGGGGCAAGGTGATGGAGAGCCTTGAAGCCTAGAGTGAGGAGTTTTTGTTTGGAGCGGAGGTCGATAGGCAACGAGTGAGGAGTTTTTGTTTGGAGCGGAGGTTGATAGGCAACCACTGGAGTTGTTTAAGAAGGGGAGTGACATGCCCAGATCGTTTCTGCAGGAAGACGAGCCGGGCAGCGGAGTGAAGAATAGACCGGAGCGGGGCGAGAGAGGAGGAAGGGAGGTCAGAGAGAAGGCCGACACGGTAGTCTAGCCGGGATATAACGAGAGCCCGTAGCAGTAAGGTAGCCGTTTGGGTGGAGAGGAAAGGGCGGATCTTGGCGAACATAGTAAGCGCTTAACAAATACCAACGTTATTATTATGCTTGGCTGCTTGCACAAGTCTGTAAGCTTCTTGAGGGGAGGGATCATGTCTATTTTCTCTGTTTACTCTCCCACCAGGCGTTTAGTACATTGCTCTGCACACAGTAGGCTGAAAGCTCCTTGGGAGCCGGGATCATGTCTACCTTCTCTATTGACTCTCCCAGGAGTTCAGTACAGTGCTCTGCACACAGAAAGAGCTCAACAAATACCATCGATCAGTTGGCTGAAACCAGGCTTCCCAATCTGCTATCGATCAACAGTACCACTGAGCGCTCGCTTTACGCCGAGCATCGTAGGTGGCTACTTGGAAAGAGCCCGGGCTTGGGAGTCAGAGGTCATGGGTTCGAATCCCGGCTCTGCCGCTTGTCAGCTGTGTGACTGTGGGCAAGTCACTTCACTTCTCGGTGCCTCAGTTACCTCATCTGTAAAATGGGGATTAACTGTGAGCCTCACGTGGGACAAACTGATCACCCTGTATCTACCCCAGCGCTTAGAACAGTGCTCTGCACATAGTAAGCGCTTAACAAATACCAACATTATTATTATTATTATTATTACTCACCAAAGCCATCCACTCTGCCATTCTTAAACTCCCCTTCGAAGGTCATGTTATCATGACGAATGAAGATTCCGACGCCGTTGAACTTTCCTTGGGCAAACTCCCCCTCGTATCTGCTGAGACACAAAGACGTCAGCCAGGCGCCCTCCGCCCCGCCTGGGTCGGTCACCTGCCTCTTCCCGGGAAAAGGCAAACCTCTGTGGGATAGCACGACTTGACAGGGAGGAAAGCTGATTCTCCTTGATTTCCCTTGACCGTGAGGTCTGGCGACCTCACGACATCGCACCCCCCCGCCCACACGATCCCCGTCGCTTCGATGACCGCTCTTAGTTGGCACGAAACGGGCTGGCGAGTCGGGCCCCCGGCGAACGGGATGACGGGGTGAGGGGAACAAGCGGGAACAAGGGGGTGGGGCCAAGGGTCAGAGTCAAAGAAGGCCACTTCCCTCCTGGCCGCTTTAGAAAAGTCTCCAGAATGGGGTTTTAGATGCTCCTCGCTCTCAAATCGTCCATCTGCCCATGCCGAGAGCCGCTGTTTCCCACCGTCTCCGCCGATCTGGTCTGGACTGACCCCTTCTCCCCAGACCAAAACCGGGAGGCAAGAGGATCGCGTACCCACCTGGAGCCATCGGAGAAGGTCAGCACCCCGCAGCCGTTAAAGAGCCCGTTCTCAAAATGACCCAGGTAGGTGCCACCATCTGCAAACAGCAGCTGACCGAAGCCGTGCCTGCGGCCTGGGCGGAGAAAGGGACGAGGTGGGGGTGGCGAGTAGGGCTGGGGCGGCCCCGAGCACCTCGACACTCCCCCGCCGAGCCCTCCGTCCCCCCTGCCGCCCTCCCAGGGGGAAAAGGGAATCCCGGGGGGCCGTCAGCGGGGCACCCCGGGGCCGAGAGCACTGGTAGTCCAGCGTGCTAGAGCCGAACGGCCCTTGGGCTCTCTCCCGGTCTCTGGGCGTCCAGGTCGGTTAGCGCTGGACGGGTCTTCTCCCAGGTTTGAGTGACGCCTCTTAACAAGAAAGGGCCCCTCGCGCTACCAAAAGCGGCTGATTCGGGTGGGCAAAGCGACAGACCGAACGGACGGACAGACGTCAGGAGCCCTGGCTGGGGCTCCGTCACGCCCACCGCGTTCCGCCCAACTACTGAACTGGCCAGGAAGCAGGGCCGTCATTTGGGAGGGAGAGGAGGAGAATCTGTTTCGGGGGCAGGGGAACGATGACACCAGGTGTGGCCTTGAAGCTGGGGGGTGAAGAGAGGAACTGGGAAGGGAAGGAAGAAGAGACTTGGGATGGGAAGAGGTTGGTCTGGTGGAGAGGGTGACTCTCATCACGTCTATAATAATAAAAGGGACAATAATGATATTTGTTAAGCGCTTACTATGTGCCAAGCACTGTTCTAAGCACTGGGGGGGGGGGGATACAAGGTAATCAGGTTGTCCCACGTGGGGCTCACGGTCTTAACCCCTATTTTACGGATGAAGTAACTGAGGCACAGAAAAGTGGCTCGCCCAAGGTCAAACAGCAGACAAGTGGCGGAGCTGGGATTAGAACCCAGGTCCCCTGACTCCCAAGCCTGGGCTCTCTCCACTAAGCCACGTAATAATAGTAATAATAATTGTGGTATTTGTTAAGCACTTCTTATGTGCCAGGCACTGTATTAAGCGCTGGGGTGGATACAAGCACATCAGGTTGGGCCCAATCCTTATCCTACTTGGGGCTCACAGTCTCAATCCCCATTTTAAAGATGAGGTAACTGAGGCACAGAGAAGTGAAGTGACTTGCCCAAGGCCACACAACAGACAGGTGGAGCAACCGAGATTAGAACCCATGACCTTCTGACCCCCCAGGCCCGGGCTCTATCCACTATGCCATGCTGTTTCCCATGCTATAGATTCTATAAATTTGTTTACCACCCCCCGCGCAGAGAGTATCAGGTCACAAAACTATCTGGCTCAGGCTGCAGGGCATGAGGCCTGAGTTGGGTTCAAGCTTCTCCTGTTCTTTTTTTCCTAATGGTATTTGTTAATCCCTTACAATTCATTCAATAGTATTTATTGAGCGCTTACTATGTGCAGAGCACTGTACTAAGCGCTTGGAATATGCAAATGGGTAACAGAGACAGTCCCTGCCCTTTGACGGGCTTACGGTCTAATCGGGGGAGACAGAAAGACAAGAACAATGGCAATGCGTCGAGAACTGTTCAAAGCACTGTTCTAAGCACAAACTCTTCAGGTCGGACACCGTCCCTGTCCCACACGGGGCTCGCAGTCTAAATAGGAGAGAGTACAGGTACCGAATCCCCATTTTACAGCTGAGGAGATGTAATGTAAGTGATTTGCCCGAGGTCACGCAGCAGACGAGTGACGGAGCCGGGATTAGAACCCAGGTCTCTGACTCCCAGGCCCGGGCCCTTCCCCCTAGGCCACGCTGCTTCCCCACCTGCAACCTGCTCTGGTATAGGATGGGGCCGTGGAGCTAAACCCCAAGGGCCTGCACTGGGTGGGTGGAGACCTTCCCCAACCCTGGGCCTGGCCGACCTCCTTCCAACCCCAACTTCTTGTCGCACAAGTTGGCCAACAGCGGCAACAGCCTAAGGATTTTGCAAGATGATTTTCACGGGCCAAGACTTGCTGGGACTTCCGGTGTCGACGGGCTGTCCTGCTTCTCGGCCCCAATTTCTCCCTCCCCTCCCTCCTCTAAGATTTGCTGGACTCCTGTCAGTGAGGAGGTTTTACCGGGACACTAGCTCATTTTGAGACCCCTAAGTCTCCTTTTGTCCTGCTGGCCAAGCGACCTTGGGCAAGTCACTTCACTGCTCTGGGCCTCAGTGACCTCATCTGTCAAATGGGGATGAAGACTGTGAGCCTCACGTGGGACAACCTGATGACCCTGTATCTACCCCAGCGCTTAGAACAGTGCTCTGCACATAGTAAGCGCTTAACAAATACCAACATTATTATTGTTATTATTATTATTAAAATGGGGATTAAGTCTGTGAGCCTCACGTAGGAGAGGGATTGTGTCCAACCAGATTTGCTCGTATCCACCCTAGCGCTTAGTGCACATAGGAAGCACTTAATAAATACCACAATTATTATCATTATTATTACAGCAGTGTGATCTAGTGGAAAGAACAGGGGCCTGGGAATCAGAAGACTTAGGTTCTAATACCGACTTTGCCACTTGCCTGCTGGGTGATCTTGGTTAAGTCCCTTAACTTCCCTGTGCCTCAGTTTCCTCTTCTGTAAAATGGAAATTAAACACCTGTTTTCTCTTGTTTAGACCCATCCGGGACAGGGACTGTGTCCAACCTTATTAACTTGTATCTACCCCAGCGCTTAGTAAAGTGCTTGGCACAGAGTAAGTGCTTCATGAATACCACAATTATTATTACTCGGGGACCTGTGACCCATGCAATTAAGTAGCCCTCCTGAAACACGTTCCACCGCATCCCAATCCAGAGGAGAGGTTTAACTTTCAAGTACCTTTGACTAACATGAACATTATGTCCCCGGGATAAATCTAGCCCAAGAGACACAAGCGTGGGGAGGAGAGATCCCGGGATGGGCTAGGCTGGCCTACATAATAATAATTGTGGTATTTTGTTAAGTGCTTATTATATGTCGAACACTGGGGTAGTTACAACCTAATCAGGCCACGTGGGGCCTGAGTCAAGCATCCTGATTTGGTTTTCCCCAAACATACACACAAACACACATACACACACACACACACAGAGCTCTCGTCCACGAAGACCCGAGCGTCCTCCTCCTCCTCCTCACCCTCCTTCCATTCGCCGCGATACTCTTCTCCGCTGGAGTAGGTGAAGGAGCCTTTAGTGAGGGTCATGGTCCCAGCTGCCAGGAGACAACTAAAGGAGGCAAGCAGAAGAGATCTGGGGTCGGGGCCGGGGCTCAGGGTGACTGGCGCACAGACCGTCCTTCTGCCCCTCCGGCCTTCTTCACCCCAAAATTGTAAGACGCGTCGCAAGAGCCATAGCGGCCAGTTCTGAAAAATCTATCACGAATAGCAGCAAGAACGCCATTTATTGAGCACTTATGGAGAAGCAGCATGGCCTAGTGGACGGAGCACAGGCCTGGGGGACAGAAGGACCTGGGTTCTAATCTCTGCCACTTGTCTTCTGTGTGACTCCGGGCAATTCACTTCACTTCTCTGTGCCTCAATTCCCCAATCTGTAAAATGGGCATTGTCCCTTGTGGGACATGGACTGTGTCCCACCTGATGATTTTGTATCTATCCCAGCACTTAGCAGAGTTCCTGGGACATAGTAAATGCTTAACAAATACCATTAAAACAAACAAAGACACAAGTATCCGTATTAGCTCAGGCCAGACATTCTTCAACAGCTCCAGGTGTGGTTGGGGAGATTCTGGGCGGGAACTGGCTTTTGGACAGTAGGGAGAAAAGCCCCTCTCCTCTGGGGGAGGAGCAGGGTTCTAGGGGATTCGAACCCATGACCTCTGACTCCCAAGCCCGGGATCTTTCCACTGAGCCACGCTGCTTCTAGGGTGAGCCACATTAGAGAAGGGGAGGTTTGCAAAAGTAACTGTTCAAAGCTTCTGAAAGTTGGAAGATTTTTAAGACTGATCACCAATCCACGTGATGGGACCAGCTTGGTTGTTTGGGGAACGCTGAAAAAAACTGAGTTTCGGCTGAAATCACCACAAACTACATTCAGGACTCGAGCAGTCCACACTAACCTCTTTTCTACCCAAAATGTACCTTGGAGAGAGAGAGGGAGAGAAATAACTTAACCCTGTAGATGACTCTGGCTGGGACTCAGAGCCAGGACTCAGCTTACCAGATCTTCACAGCAAATTCTCCCCAAAAGGAATAATAATAATAATGATGATGGCATTTGCTAAGCGCTTACTATGTGCCAAGCACTGTTCTAAGCGCTGGGGTAGAGACGAGGTAATGAGTTTGTCCCACGTGGGGCTCACAGTCTTCATCCCCATTTTACAGATGAGGTCACTGAGGCCCAGAGAAGTGAAGTGACTTGCCCACGGTCACATAGCAGACAAATGACGGAGCCGGGATTCGAACCCATGACCTCTGACTCCCAAGCCCGGGCTCTTTTCACTATGCCACGCTGAAGTGGCATGGGGTAACGGATAGAGCCCGGGCCTGGGAGTCAGAAGGTCATGGGTTCTAATCCCGGCTCCGCCACTTGTCAGCTGTGTGACCTTGGGCAAGTCACTTCACTTCCCTGGGCCTCAGTGACCACGTCTGTAAAATGGGGATCGAGACTGTGAGCCCCACGTGGGACAGGGACTATGTCCAACTATGTCCAACCCGATGTGCTTGTATCCATCCCAGCGCTTAGTACAGTGCCCGGCACATAGTAAGCACTTAACAAATACCATTATTATTAATAACAACAACAACTGTCCCCATTTGTTCAGCACTTCTCTGGGCCTCAGTTACCTCATTTGTAAAATGGGCATTAAGACTGTGAGCCCCATGTGGGACAACCTGATTACCTTGTATCTACCCCAGTGCTTAGAACAGTGCCTGGCACTGAGTAAGCACTTAACAAATACCATCGTTATTATTACTTACTTACTAAGTGCCAGACATTGTACGAAGAACCAGGGTAGATATTGAGGTCAGATCCACTCAGATCCAGCCACATGGGGCTCACTGTCTAAAAAAATCATTTTATTCATTCATTCAATCGTATTTATTGAGCGCTTACTATGTGCAGAGCCCTGTACTAAATGCTTGGATGGACAGTTCGGCAACAGATAGAGACAATCCCTGCCCAGTAACGGGCTCACAGTCTAAACGACTGTGTATTTGTATTTACTGAGCAGTTACTGCACGCAGAGCACTGTACTGAGCACTTGGAGGAGTACAATATAACAGAGTTGACAGACACGTTCTCTGCCCACAGCGAGTTTATAGTCTAGAGGGGAATCCCCATGTTACAGATGAGGAGACTGAGGCACAGAAAGGTTAAGTGACTTGCCCAAGATCACAGACACACGGAAGGCAGTGGGAGAGGTGGGATTAGAACCCAGATTTCCCGTCTCCCAGAGTCATCTTCATTCTACTAGGCCGAGGTGCTTCCCTCTTAGCCACTTATATTGATGAAATTTTCTCTTCAGTCGGCATTATCCTTAAACCCTTTCCACCTCTGTGCTTCTATATCCTCCTTCAGGCGTAGAAAGGAATATTAGGTTTTTTTTTTCCATCTCTGCAGAGAACTGTATAAAAGGAAATGGGTTTAAGTCGAAGCCAGAGAGGGTTGAGTCAGAAGAGAATGATTCAACACGATAACCAGGGCCGGTTCCAACGTCAGGTGAGACACCCCATCTCTCCCATGCTAATAATGCCTGCTGGAGAAGCAGCGTGGCTTAGGGGCAGCGCTTAGACCAGTGCTCGGCACATAGTAAGCGCTTAACAAATACCATCATCATTATTATTATTACAATAATATATAATACATAATGATACATAATAATAATAATGATGTTGGTACTTGTTAAGCGCTTACTATGTGCCGAGCACTGGTCTAAGCGCTGCCGTAGATACAGGGTAATCAGGTCGTCCCACGTGAGGCTCACAGTTAATCCCCATTTTCCAGATGAGGTAACTGAGGCCCAGAGAAGTGAAGTGACTCGCCCACGGTCACACAGCTGACAAGTGGCAGAGCCGGGAGTCCAACTCATGACCTCTGACTCCGAAGCCCAGGCTCTTTTCCACTGAGCCACGCTGCTTCCCTATTATTATTATTCCCCATATTATTATTATTCAGAGCACGGGCCTGGGAGTCAGAAGGACCTGGGTTCTAATCCTGCTCGGCCCCATGTCTACTCTCTTACCTCGGGCAAGTCGCTTCACTTCTCTGGGCCTCAGCTCCCTCGTCTGTCAAATGGGGATAAGAGTGTGAGCCCCGTGTGAGAGAGGGGCTGTGTCTGACCTGATTAACTTGTATCTACCCCAGTGCTTAGAGTAGTGTTTGGCAAGTACCATTATTATTAGGAGACGCAGCGTGGCTTAGTGGAAAGAGCACAGGCTTGGGAGTCAGAGGTCATGGGTTCTAATCGCAGCTCGTCAGCTGTGTGACTTTGGGCAAGTCGCTCAACTTCTCTGTGCCTCAGTTCCCTCATCTGTAAAATGGGGATTAAGACTGTGAGCCCCACGTGGGACAACCTGATTACCTTGTATCTACCCCAGCGCTTAGAACAGTGCATGGCACATAATCAGCGCTTAACAAATGCCATCATCATCATTATTACATGAATCGATCAATGGTATTTATGAAGCTCTTCCTACGGGCTGAGCACTGTGCTTGGGAAAGTATAACGTGATAGGATTAGCAAACATTTTCCCTGCCCATAATGAGCTTACAGTCTAGAGGGGGAGACAATGGCTCAGTGGAAAGAGCCCGGGCTTGGGAGTCAGAGGTCACGGGTTCTAATCCCGGCTCCGCCGCTTGCCAGCTCTGTGACTTTGGGCAAGTCACTTCACTTCTCTGTGGCTCAGTTACCTCATCTGTAAAATGGGGATTAAAACTGGGAGCCCCAGATGGGACAACCCGATCACCGTGTATACCCCCAGCGCTTAGAACAGTGCTTTGCAAATAGTAAGCGCTTAACAAATACCACCATTATTATTATTAATTTATAATATATAACAAAGATGTGAGCCAATTTTCCAGCCCCGAGCATTAACTGCATTAATAGAAGCGGTGTGGCCTAGCCGATAGAGCACAGGCTTGGGGGTCAGAAGGACCTGGATTCTAATCCTGACTCTGCCACTTGTCAGCTGTGTGACCTTGGGCAAATCATTTCACTTCTCTGGGTCTCAGTTACCTCATCTGTAAAATGGGGAGGAACACTCTGAGTCCCATGTGGGACATGGACTGTGCCTGACCCCACTATCTTGTATCAACCCAAGTAGTTAGTACAGTGCTTGGCACATAGTGCTTAGTAAAGTGCTCTGCACATAGTACCAGCTCAATAAAAACGATTGAATGAATAGTAAGTACTCGACAAATACCACTAAAAAATTAACAGAAACGAAAAAGAAGCGCTTTCTCATTCATTCAATTGTATTTATTGAATGCTTGCTATGTGCAGAGCACTGTGCTAAGTGCTTGGGAGAGGACAATACAACAATCATCAGACACGTTCTCTGCCCATTCTCGTCCTCTCGGTCCACCTTTTCCCCTTTCCCCGCTCTCTGCCTTCCACCCCCATCCCCGCCCCATTAACCTAGGTTTCTCTCCACCCAGCCCCACCAACTCGTCCCAACCTCTGGCCTTTCGTTCCTTGATTCATTCAATCGTATTTATTAAGGGCTTACTGTGTGCGGAGCACTGCACTAAGCTCTTGGGAAAGTACAATACAACAATAAAGAGGAACCACAGCAGGCTCACAGTCTAGAGGGGAAAACCGTAATATCACGCCACCCCAAGACACCTCATTTTCTTAAGACCGGGCACAGCCCTAAAGTCGTTCTGCCTTGGCCGGAGATGCTTCAGGCAAAAGAGAGCGACGTAGCCTTGAGGGCTTCAGGGGGGATAAGAGTAGGCCAGCTAGAGATCCAGTTTCTTCATTCATTCAATACTATGTGCAGAGCACTGGACTAAGCGCTCGGAGTGTACAATTGGGCAACAGATCGAGACAATCCCTGCCCGATGAAGGGCTCACAGTGTAAACGAGCTTATGGTCTCCCTTAGTCCTGCTCTCCGTGCTGCCGTCAGAGGAGCTGGGGAGCCGCCGGCCCGCCTCCGGCCCGGCTCGCCCTCCCTCCTCAAATCCAACAGTGACTCTCCCCGTCACCTTCGAAGCCTTATAGAAGGCCCATCTCCTCCAAGAAGCCTTCCCAGACTAAACCCTGCTTTTCCTCATCTCCCGTTCCCTTCTGCGTCGCCCTGATTTGCTCCCTTTCCCCCTCCCAGACCCACGGCACTTATGTCCCTATCTGAAATTGTCTTTACTTATATTGTTCATTCATTCGATTGTATTTATTGAGCGCTTACTATGTGCCGAGCACTGTACTAAGCGCTTGGAAAGTAGAATTCGGTAACAGAGACAATCCCCGCCCATAAGGGCTAGATTTATTACTCGACATTTTATTTATGTTGTGTCTATATCTATGATTCTATTTATCTATTTGGATGGTACTGATGCCTGTCTGTTTGTTTTGTCGTCTGTCTCCCCCTTCCAGACTGTTGTTGGGCTGGGATCGTCTCTGTTGCCGAACTGTACTTTCCAAGCGCTTAGGACAGCGCTCTGCACACAGTAAGCGCTCGGTAAATCCAACTGAATGAATAGAAGCGGGGAGACAGACATCAAAACAAGTAAACAGGCATCGTGTTGTTGTCGATCTCCCCCCGGCCCATTTCGACTGTAAGCCGGTTGTATCGTACTTCCCCAAACACTAAGTAACAATAATGTTGGTATTTGTTAAGCGCTTACTATGTGCAGAGCACTGTTCTAAGCGCTGGGGTAGATACAGGGTCATCCGGTTGTCCCACGTGAGGCTCACAGTCTTCATCCCCATTTGACAGATGAGGGAACTGAGCCGCAGAGAAGTGACTTGCCCACCGTCACACAGCTGACAAGTGGCAGAGCCGGGTTTCGAACCCATGACCTATGACTCCCAAGCCCTGGCTCTTTCCACTGAGCCACACACACAGTAAGTGCTCAATAAATACCACCGAATGAATGAATAATCCTTGCTCCTGCAGGGCTCCCTTCCCACCCTGGGCCAGTCAGGGGACGAGGAAAATAACCAACACCAGTTAACTCCACAAAGCATTTTGAAAAAGCCGTCTCTCCTCTCTACCCGAAGGTCTGCACAGGCCTCTCTGTTTCGGTTGCCTTCTCTATCTGTTGCTAGCCTCTTCAGCCCCTGGAGAATGGACAGGGATTGTTCAGTAGTAAGAGTAATGATGGTTTTGTTAAGCCTTTACCCTGTGCTAAGCATCGCATTAAGTGCTGAGGTTCTAAACCTTCCTGATCGTGTCTGTTTACTGTTATATTGTGCTCTCCCAAGCACTCAGTACAGTGCTCTGCACACAGTGATCGCTCGCTACGTACGATCAACTGACTGAGTGGCGCAGTGGATGGAGCATATGCCTGGGAGGCCGAAGGACACGGGTTCTAATCCTAATCGAATCCACCACCTGTCTGCTGTGGGACCTTGAGCAAGTCATTTCACTTCTCTGGGCCTCAGTTACATCATCTGTAAAATGGGGATTGAGACGGTGAGCCCCACTTGGGACGGGGACTGTGCCAACCCGATCTGCTTGTATCCTCCCCAGTACCTAGTACAGTGCCTGGCACATAGTAAGTGCTTAAATACCATTGTTTTCATTATTATTATTTCCCCCTTGAGCACATCTCTCTCTCCCTCCCTCCCTCCCTCTCCCTTTCTCTGTCCTTCCCTCCTTTAGCTAATATTGCTCCGAGTTCAGGCTTTCAGTTCTGGCCTTTCTCCTTCTCCCTTTCCCCCTCTGCCGCCGATTCAATTTTCTCATCCCCGCCCCTCAACATAATAATAATGATAATGTTGGTATCTGTTAAGCGCTTACTATGTGCCGAGCACCGTTCTAAGCGCTGGGGTAGATACAGGGTCATCGGGTAGTCCCACGGGAGGCTCACGGTCTTAATCCCCATTTTACAGATGAGGGAACCGAGACACAGAGAAGTGAAGTGACTCGCCCACAGTCACCCAGCTGACAAGCGGCAGAGCCGGGGTGCGAACCCGTGACCTCGGACTCCCAAGCCCGGGCTCTTTCCCCTGAGCCACGCTGCTTCTCTATACATGGCTCCTTCCCTTCCAAGAATTTCACCAGCAGCTCCCGCAGCACCCTCGGCCCCACCGCCCCCCCACCCCGCTGACGGGCTGAGGATCTGAGCGACAGGCCTCGTCTCCCAGTGCGGGACCCCCGGGGGCCACACGCTGATGCAGGGTCCTACTCTCCCGGCTCCTTCTACCGTCGTTACTTCAACTGAAAACCACCTCCGTCGTAAGGTCAGGCCGCTCCCTACGACACAGTCCCGTCTTCATCCGGCCCAGTGGTACCCAGGGGTCCCCCGAGGTTGGGTTTCAGGCTCCCGGCCCCTATCTCAGCTGCTCGCCATCGGCGCGATCTGAGACGCGGGGTTGGTGACTTCTTCGCTGATGCAACATTAATGAAAAGAGAAATCTTCCATCAGAGCATAGAGGGGGTGATTCTTTCAAGCCCAGAGACGGCCGGGACGAGGCAGGGCCTTCAGAGGGCCGCTCTCGAGGACCCGCTGGACAACGGCTCACAGTCTCAATCCCCATTTTACAGATGAGGTGACTGAGGCGCAGAAAAGTGACGTGACTTGCCCAAGGGAGACACAGCGGACGGGTGGCAGAGCCGGGATTAGAACCCACCTCCTTTGACTCCCAGGGCCGTGCTCTTTCCGCTAGACATTCATTCATTCATTCATTCAATAGTATTTATTGAGCGCTTACTATGTGCAGAGCACTGTACTAAGCGCTTGGGATGAACAAGTCGGCAACAGAGAGAGACGGTCCCTGCCGTTTGACGGGCTCACGGTCTAATCGGGGGAGACGGACGGACGAGAACGATGGCGATAAATAGAGTCGAGGGGAAGAACATCTCGTAAAAACAATGGCAACTAAATAGAAGCAAGACCACACCGCTCCCTAACTGGTTCCCCCAAACTGCATGCTTAGAAGCAGCGTGGCTCAGTGGAAAGAGCCCGGGCTTGGGAGTCAGAGGTCATGGGTTCGAATCCCGGATCCGTCACTTGTCAGCTGGGTGACCTTGGGCAAGTCACTTCACTTCTCTGGGCTTCAGTTCCCTCATCTGTAAAATGGGGATGAAGACTGTGAGCCCTACATGGGACAACCTGATTACCTTGTATCCCCCCCCAGTGCTTAGAACAGTGCTCTGCACATAGTAAGCGCTTAACAAATACCAACATCATTATTATGTTGAAATTTTGCAAGTCACCACCAGTTTTCTCAAAGGAACAGTGTTAGAAAGGGGGGGAGGGAGGAGCGGTTTCTGAATCTAGATCAGATACCCTATTTTGGCCAAAATGACCCCGAATTGTGAGCACACTGAATTATAGATGAAATCCATAACCGCATGAATATATTTATATGGAGTCCGAGAGGTTCCGCTTTATCTCCTCTCCGCTGTGACTCTGCCCGGTGATCAGGTAACGTCGTCCCCGACCCCTCACTGACCTCTTTGATCTTTCCTTTTTCCCGATTGCCCATCCCCGCTGAATCATAATTTTAAACTTGTTTCCCCATTCCCTTATAGCACTTATTCATTCACTCATTCAATCGTATTTATTGAGCGCTTACTGTGTGCGGAGCACTGTACTAAGCACTTGGGAGAGTACGATTTATGCTCTCCCCGCCACCCACCCAGGCTCAGACCCATGTAGCTGCTGCCATAAAGAAGATCTCCTGTCGGAAAGATAAAACCGGTCTGTTGGAAACCTGAAACAGAGTCTAGATTGGGAAGCAGTGTGGAAAGAGCATAGGCCTGGCAGTCAGAGGACCTGGGTTCAAATCCCTGCTCTGCAACTTGCCTGTTGTGTGACTTTGGGCACTTCTTTGTACCTCAGTTACCTCGTATGTAAAATGGGGATTAAAGCCTACTCCCTTCACCTTAGACTGTGAGCCCCTTGTGGGGCAGGGACCGTGTCCAACCTGATTAGCTGGTATCTACCCCAGTGTTTAATACAGTGCCTGACGCATCGTACGCGCTTAACGGATACCATTTAAAAAAAATTAGAAACGTTCTAAGTGCCATCTGTTGTAACTTAAGGAAGTGGAGGACTGCCTGTGACTAATTACAGGATGATAGCTGCTTGGTATAATAATTCATAATAATAATTATGGTATTTGTTAAGTGCTTACTATGTGCCAGGCACTGCCTTAAGCGCTGAGTGGATACAAGCAAACTGGGTTGGATACAATCCCTTTCCCACGTGCGGCTCACAGTCTCAATCCCCATTTTACAGATGAGGGAATTGAGAGACCCAGAGAAGTGAAATGACTTGCCCAAGGTCACAGTTGGGAGCCATTCTCTCTATCTGTTGCCAAACTGTACATTCCAAGCGCTTAGTGAAGTGCTCTGCACACATTAGGCGCTCAATAAATACGGTTGAACGAATGAATGAAGTGGCCGAGCGGGGATTAGAACCCATGGCCTTCTGTCTCCCGAGCCCATGCTCTGTCCACCAGGCCATGCTGCTTGGTGTTTATTAAACGCTATCTACCAGCACTGTGCCAAACACTGGGGTAGATACAAAGGAATGACATTAGACTCTAAAATCACACCTCCTCCAAGGCGTCTTCCTTGATTAAGTCCTCCTTTCCCCGCCAGACTGCTTGTTTTGTTTTGCTTTGCCGTCTGTCTCCCCCATTTAGACTGTGAGCCCCTCACTGGGCAGGGACTGTCTCTATCTGTGCCAAATTGTCCATTCCAAGGGCTTAGTCCAGTGCTCTGCACAGAGTAAGCGCTCAATAAATACTACTGAATGAATGCATATTTATCTTGATGGTATTGATGCCCGACTGCTTGTTTAGTTTTGCTGTCCGTCGCCCCCGAATAGACTGTGAGCCCGTCGTTGGGTGGGGATTGTCTCTATCTGTTGCCGAATTGTCCATTCCAAGCGCCTAGTGCAGTGCTCTGCACATAGTAAGCGCTCAATAAATACTCCTGAATGAATGAATACTCCTCCACTCTGTCACCTTTGCACGTAGATCCGTTCCCCTTAAACACTTGACCTTCACCCCACTTCCGCACTTTAAATACATATTCCTAATTTATTTTCACCTCTGCCTCCCCCTCTAGATTCTGTAAGCTTCTTTGGGAGAGGGAACATCTCTACCAACTCTGTTGTATTGTACTCTCCCAAGTGCTTAGTACAGTGCTCTGCACCCAATAAGTGCTCAATAAATACGATTGATTGATTGATTGACTGATTGCCACACATCCCTCACCGGCATGGGGCTGCTCACGGTCTAGGAAGCAGGCAGAGCGCTTAGTTTCTTAGCAAAGTACCTGGGGGGGGTAGGGATCGTGTCTATTTAATCAATCGCTCAGTCGCATTTATTGAGTACCTACTGTGTGCAAAGCACTGGACTAAGTGAGTGGGAGAGTACAACAGAGTTGGGAGACACTTTTCCTGCCCACAATGGGCTCACAGTCCAGAGGGGGAGATAGGCATTTATATGTATAAATAAATTACGGATATTTACAGAAGTGCCGTGGGGCTGAGGGAGGGTGAATAAAGGCAGCAAATCAGGGCGACGGAGTGGGAAAAGAGGAAATAAGGGCTTAGTCAGGGAAGGACTTACTTAATAGAATACTTTATCGTACTCTCTCCCAAGGGTTTAGTACAGTGTTCTCTGCACCCAGTAAGCGCTCAATAAATATCACTGGGTGACATAAAAAGGCTGGAGAAGGAACAGAAAAAAGGAATTCAAGATGATGGGAAGCTTCGCTAGGAGGAAAGGCTGGAAAGACCAGCCAGCCTCAGGCTGGACTAAGGTAGAGAAGGGATATGAAAGAAGTTGACCAAACCACGATGGGGCGGACGGGGAGGAGACGGAGTCGTTCATCGAATCTCACGATAGAGAAGAGAGGCAACCGCTGAGGCGTGAAGAACTCGGACAACAAACTGGGCTGGGTGGACTACAGGTCCCACAGTTATTAGTATTATTGTTAATATTATTATTACGCATCTCTTCAGAACCTGCTTTTACCATCTTAAGAAGGGAAGTCACAAACACAATGAATTTTTTTATGGTATTTGTTAAGCACTTTCTACGTACCAGGCTCTGGCTTAGATACAAGCAAATCGGGTTGGACGCCCTCCCTGTCCCTCATGGGGCTCATGGACCTAATCCCCATTTTCCAGATGAGGCACGGAAAAGTGAAGGAAAGTGACTTGCCCAAGGTCACACAGCAGATGGGTGGTGGAGCTGAGGTTAGAACCCAGGTCCTTCTAACTCCCAGACCTACTCATTCATTCATTCATTCATTCAATAGTATTTATTGAGCGCTTACTATGTGCAGAGCACTGGACTAAGCGCTTGGAATGGACAAATCGGCAACAGATAGAGACGGTCCCTGCCCTCTGATGGACTTACAGTCTAATCGGGGGAGACGGACAGACGAGAACGATGGCAATAAATAGAGTCAAGGAGAAGAACATCTCATAAAAACAATGGCAAGTAAATAGAATCAGGGTGATGTACATCTCATTAAACAAAATAAATAGGGCGATGAAGATAGATACAGTGGAGCGGACGAGTACGGTGCTGAGGGGGTGGGACGGGAGAGGGGGAGGAGCAGAGGGAGAGGGGGGAGAAGAGGGTTTAGGTGCGGAGAGGTGAAGGGCGGGGGGTAGAGGGAGCAGAGGGAAAAAAGGGGGGAGCTCAGTCTGGGAAGGCCTCTTGGAAGAGGAGAGCTTTAAGCAGGGATTTGAAGAGGGGAAGAGAATTAGATTGTCGGAGGTGAGGAGGGAGGGCGTTCCGGGACCGCGGGAGGACGTGGCCCGGGGGTCGACGGCGGGATAGGCCTAGCCTCTGTCTGCTAGGTCACGCCGTTTCCCTGTTTAATTTCTAATCTCCCATGCATATATACTTAATAATAAATAATGATAGTATTTGTTAAGCGCTTACTATGTGCCGAGCTCTGTCCTAAGCGCTGGGGGGCAAAGAAGGTAATCAGTTTGTCCCACGTGGGGCTCACAGTCTTCATCCCCATTTTACAGATGAGGGAACTGAGGGCCAGAGAAGTGAAGTGACTTGCCCAAAGTCACCCAGCTGACAAGTGGCGGAGCCGGGATTAGAACCCAGGACCTCTGGCTCCCAGGCCCGGGCTCTTTCTACTTTCTACTGCCTCTCCTTGCACCTCCTCAACACGTAAGTACTCCCAGCCTCCAGTAATATCTTCGAAAGTGTATCCTATTGCTTCAGCGCTAACTCATGTCCACATCTTCTTTTTCTTCTTCCTCCTAGCTGTGATTTATTTTCAAGTCTGCCCTCCCTCCCCCTCCTCCTTGACTGTCAGCTCCTTGAAGAGAGGGATCTTGTCTACTAATTTTTCAAGAGAATTAGCGTGGCTCAGTGGAAAGAGCCCGGGCTTGGGAGTCAGAGGTCCTGGGTTCTAATCCCGGCTCTGCCGTTTGTCAGCTGTGTGACTTGGGGCACGTCACTTAACTTCTCTGGGCCTCAGTGACCTCACCTGTCAAATGGGGCTGTAGACTGTGAGCCCCACGTGGGACAACCTGATCACCTTGTGTCCTCCCCGTGCTTAGAACAGTGCTTCGCACATAGTAAGCGCTTAACAAATGCCATCATTATTATTATTGCCTTAAACTCTGGAGTTTAGTACAGTTTGGTTTAATACTGGAGTTTAGTACAGTGTTCAATAAAGCTGCCAATTAGGGCAGACACCCACCCTAGTCAGTCTGGCTCAGTGAAAAGAGCGTGGGCTTCGGAATCAGAGGTCACGGGTTCGACTCCCGGCTCTGCCACTTGTCAGCTGTGTGACTGTGGGCGAGTCACTTCACTTCTCTGTGCCTCAGTTACCTCATCTGTAAAATGGGGATTATCTGTGAGCCTCACGTGGGACAAACTGAATACCCTGTATCTGCCCCAGCGCTTAGAACAGTGCTCTGCACATAGTAAGCGCTTAACAAATACCAACGTTATTATTAGTCAGTACCTTCACCTCTGCAGCACCAGTTTGCGCAAAATCTACTATTTCTGGTCAGTTTCTTGAACTCTGGATCAGTAACTTGCCCGAAGTACCTTCTAAAAAATTTGACTTCCGGGTCTCTCCTAAAGCTGCCCGAATGGGCAAAATTCCCCCGGCGGAGAGAGGGAGACGAGGGAAAAATTGTCGTCGTCCCGCACCGATCCAGGGGGCACGACCCAGAGGGAGCTAATTAAAAAAGGAAGCAGGCGGATTGATGGGCCTCGGACTACGGAGGCTCTTGGCTGGAAGCTGTTTCACGCGTCCAGATTATTGCTGGACGACTCGCACG
The DNA here is from genome assembly GCF_004115215.2 of Ornithorhynchus anatinus. Classification (NCBI taxonomy): domain Eukaryota; kingdom Metazoa; phylum Chordata; class Mammalia; order Monotremata; family Ornithorhynchidae; genus Ornithorhynchus; species Ornithorhynchus anatinus. The sequence goes on along the minus strand of NC_041730.1, from coordinate 124,543,815 downwards.
TGGGGCCGGGGTTTCCTGCTGGGGCTTCCACAATTTAGTCCCGCTAATTAGTGGGGAGCTGCACCCGACGCTGACCCAGAAAATGAATTTCATCACAGCCTAAAGAAGTTAACCTCGGATGTCAATGCCTGTATAATGACACCAGAGAGACGGCAGCTTAATTGAAAAATGGACTCAGAGCAGTTAAAAAACATTTTACGCTAAAGGACTCTATGGTGCAAATCTCTTAATGGAGTCAGACTCCAGAGAAATTCGTATTTATTGAGCGCTTACTACGTGCAGAGCACTGTACCGAGCGCTCGGAGTGGACGATTCGGCAACAGAGAGACGATCCCTGTCCAGCAATTCGTGCTCCTAACGGATAGCCATCGTTTCCGGCCGCTCCCTGAATAGGGGACATGGTTCCGGAGCATAATAATAATGTTGGTATTTGTTAAGCGCTTACTATGTGCACAGCACTGTTCTAAGTGCTGGGGGAGACACAGGGGAATCAGGTTGTCCCACGTGGGGCTCCCAGTCTTCATCCCCATTTTACAGATGAGGGAACTGAGGCACCGAGAAGTGAAGTGACTTGCCCACAGTCACCCAGCTGACAAGGGGCCAAGCCGGGATTCGAACTCATGACCTCTGACCCCAAAGCCCGGGCTCTTTCCACTGAGCCACGCTGCTGAGAGCTCATAATCAACCAGGTTGGTACACAAGGAGGAAAACTCCCCTGCTGAGTAAACCTCTTCCCAAATGCTCAGGGCCAAAATCCTAGAGCGAAATAGTCAGAATTCCCGCTCTACCAGAGTCCAGCAGCTTCACATGGATTCATGGAGGAAATCATCCTCGATCTCATATCCCTAGGGCCCGCCGTGACGGTGACGACCTCGGAGAAACCCCATTCAATTAAAAGGGCAGCGTCGAAGCTCGCCGCGGGGACCCGGAGGGAAGGGACGGAAGGCTGTGGGGAATGGTCCGAAGGCTTGTAAACTAGGCCCACTCGAGAAAATTATGATAATAATAATCATAACGATGGCACTTGTTAAGCGCTTACTATGTGCCAAGCACTGTTCTAAGCGCTGGGGAGGATACAAGGTGATGAAGTTGCCCCACCTGGGGCTCCCAGTCTTTATCCCCATTTGACAGATGAGGGAACTGAGGCCCAGAGAAGTGAAGGGACTTGCCCAAAGTCACCCAGCTGACAAGCGGCAGAGCCTGGATTTGAACCCATGACCTCTGACTCCCCAGCCCGGGCTCTTTCCATCGAGCCATGCTTATCTTGCTACCTTCCCCAGCAGCCAAGTTCCCCCGGACAGCTTCTTCCAATAAAAGCGGCGGGGCCCAGGGGAAAGAGCAAGGGCCTGGGAGCCAGAGGACCTGGGTTCGAATTCCCGCTCGGCCACCTGTCCGCTGTGAGGCCGCGGGCAAGTCGCTTCGGGAAAACTCCTGGAGGGCAGGGTTCGTGCCCGCTATACCGTACTTTGACAAGCGCTCACTACAGCGCTCTGCAGCCATCACGGGGAGGCGGGAAAATGGTTCCAAAGCTTCGGTTTCGGGAGGATAACGGGTTGCGGCACCGGGAGAAAGCTGAAAAAGGAAGAGAACTCATAAAGGGGAGACAGAAAAGGGTGAAGGGAACAGAGACCCAAAGGGAGAGGGGAAAGGGAGCAGAGGAGACGCAGGGGATGAGGCGAGGATTCACCCTGCAGAGAAGGGGGCAGTGGGAGAGATGGCTCCCCTATAGTTTTCGGAGCGGAACCCCCAGGCCTGACGAAACCTGGAAGTTTCAGGGGCTGAAAAGACCCCCAAATTGTGGCTTTCCGGCCTCTTGGCTGTCTGAAACCTCACTCCCCCAGTGCCTCTGCCCCCTTTCTGACCCTCAAGCACACAGCGGCGTGGCTCAGCGGAAAGAGCACAGGCTTAAGAGTCAGAGGTCACGGGTTCTAATCCCGCCTCCTTCACCTGTCAGCTGTGTGGCTGTGGGCAGGTCACTTCCCTGGGCCTCAGTTCCCTCATCTGTAAAAAGGGGACGAAGACGGTGAGCCCCACGTGGGGCAACCTGATCACCTCGTATCCTCCCAGCGCTTAGAACGGTGCTCGGCACATAGTAGTAAGCGCTTAACAGATACCATCATCATCATCGCTCCTTCTTCCATTCAAGAGCCTTCCGGTCTCCTTGGCCCCCGGGCAACACAGTACCAACCCATTAGTCCAGCCAGAGAACCCTCAGTTGTCTTGTTTTTGTCCGTCCGTCTCCCCCATCAGACTGTGAGCCAGTCCCTGGGCAGGGATGGTCTCTATCTGTTGCCCAATTGTCCATTCCAAGCGCTTAGTCCAGTGCTCTGCACAGAGGAAGCGCTCAATAAATACGATTGAATGAATGAACGAACCCTAGACCTGGACATGCCCAGCTTCCTGCCGATACGCCCAGTGACTCTCCTATTATCTGTATTTTTCCCCGTCGACTCCTTCCCAGCCGTCGCCCGCTGCCCTTCTTGTGGTGGTATCTGTTGATAATAATGTTGGTATTTGTTGAGCGCTTACTAGGTGCAGAGCACTGTTCTAAGCGCTGGGGTAATAATAATAATGTTGGTATCTGTTAAGCGCTTACTAGGTGCAGAGCACTGTTCTAAGCGCTGGGGTAGATACAGGGTCATCGGGTTGTCCCACGTGAGGCTCACGGTCTTCATCCCCATTTTACAGATGAAGGAACTGAGGCCCAGAGAAGTGAAGTGACTGGCCCAGAGTCACACAGCTGACAGGCGGCAGAGCCGGGATTCGAACCCATGACCTCTGACTCCCAAGCCCGGGCTCTTGCCACTGAGCCGCGCTGCTTCACGGTAATCAGGCTGTCCCATGGGAGGCTCCCAGTCTTCATCCCCATTTTACAGATGCGGGAACTGAGGCCCAGAGAGGTGAAGTGACTTGCCCACGGTCACACAGCTGGCAAGTGGCATTTACTATTTGCCAGCCCGTCTTGTTCTCGTCCGTCCGTCTCCCCCGATCAGACCGTAAGCCCGTCAAACGGCAGGGACCGTCTCTATCTGTTGCCGACTTGTTCATTCCAAGCGCTTAGTACAGTGCTCTGCGCATAGTAAGCGCTCAATAAATACTATTGAATGAATGAATAGGGGAGAGACGAACGAAGCACGTTGGACACGGTCCACGCCCCACATGGGGCTCCCAGCCTAATCCCCATTTTAGCTGAGGAAACGGAGGCCCGGAGAAGTCAAATGACCTGCCCAAGCTCACACGGCGGAAAAGTCGTTAGAGCCCAGCTCCTCTGACTCCCGGGGCCGTGCTCTATAATAATAAAAATAATAATGATGGCATTTGTTAAGCCTTTGCCACGTGCCAAGCACTGTTTTAATTGCCGGTGGTACCAGAGAAGCAGCGTGGCTCAGTGGGAAAAGCCCGGGCTTGGGAGCCAGAGGTCACGGGTTCGAATTCCGCCTCTCCCACTTAGCTGACTGTGGGCAAGTCACTTCCCTGGGCCTCAGTGACCCCGTCTGTCAAACGGGGATGAAGACTGGGAGCCTCACGTGGGACCACCTGATGACCCTGTATCTCCCCCAGCGCTTAGAACAGTGCTCTGCACCTAGTAAGAGCTTAACAAATACCAACATTATTATTATTACAAGGTAATCAGGTTGTCCCACGTGGGGCTCACAGTCCGAATCCCCATTTTACCGTCACTGAGGCACCGAGAAGTGTAGTGACTCGCCCAAATAATAATAATAATAATGTTGGTATTTGTTAAGCGCTTACTATGTGCCGAGCACCGTTCTAAGCGCTGGGGTAGACATAGGGGAATCAGGTTGTCCCACGTGGGGCTCACAGTCTTAATCCCCATTTTGCAGATGAGGGAACTGAGGCCCAGAGAAGTGAAGTGACTTGCCCACAGTCCCACAGCTGACAGGTGGCAGAGCCGGCATTCGAACTCATGACCTCTGACTCCAAAGCCCGTGCTCTTTCCACTGAGCCACGCTGCTTCTCTAAGTCACACGGCTGCTCACAGTCTCAATCCCCATTTTGCAGATGAGGTAACTGAGGCACAGAGAAGTGAAGCGACTCGCCCACAGTCGCACGGCTGACAGGCGGCGGAGCCGGGATTCGAACCCATGACCTCCGCGTGGCTCAGTGGAAAGAGCCTGGGCTTACGGAGTCAGAGGTCACGGGTTCGACTCCCGGCTCTGCCCCTTGTCGGCTGTGTGACTGTGGGCGAGTCACTTCACTTCTCTGTGCCTCCGTTCCCTCATCTGTCAAACGGGGATTAAGACTGTGAGCCTCACGTGGGACGACCCGATCGCCCTGTATCTACCCCAGCGCTTAGAACAGTGCTCTGCACATAGGGAGTGCTTAATAAAGACCAACATTATTCTTCCCACTGAGCCACGCGTCTTAGGCCACGCTGCTCCCGTGGCCACCCCGCCCCCTGCCCTCCTCTGCCCCGGGTTCTAATCCCCGTTCTGCCTCCTGTCTGCTGTGTGACCTTGGGCAAGTCACCTCGGTGCCCTGGGCCTCATCTGTAAAAGGAGGATCAAAAGTGTGCGTCCCGTGTGGGACACGTGACTCCGTCCAACCTGAATCCACCCCGGCGCTTAGAGCAGGGCTCGGCACGGGGGGACGCGGCGTGGCGGCGTGGATAGAGTGGGGGACTGGGAGTCAGAAGGCCCTGGGTTCTAATCCCCACTCCTCCGCTTGCTTGCTGTGGGACCTTGGGCAACTCACTTAACCTCTCTGTCCCTCAGTTCCTTCATCGGCAAAATCCATTCAGTCGCATTTAGGGAGCGCTTACTGTGTGCGGAGCACCGGACTAAGCGCTTGGAATGGACAATTCGGCGACGGAGAGAGACCATCCCTGCCCAACGACGGGCTCACACGGTCTAAACGGGGGAGACAGAGCAAAACCAGGAGTCAGGCATCAATAGCACCCAAATAGATCAATGGAATCATAGATCCATTAACAAAATAAATAAAGTAATAAATGATATATATAAATATGCACAAGTGTTGCGGGGAGGGGAAGGGGGGAGAGCGGAGGGAGGGAGCAGGGGCGATGGGGAGGGGAGGAGGAGCAGAGGGAAAGGGAGGGCTCGGTCCGGGAAGGCCTCCCGGAGGAGGTGAGCTCTCAGCGGGGCTTTGAAGAGGGGAAGAGAGGGAGTTTGGTGATGGGGATTGAGAGTGTGAGCCCCTCGTGGGACAGACCCTGGGTCCAAACTGACCTGCTTGGCATCAGCCCAGCACTTAGCACATAGTAAGCGCTTAGCAAATCCCAGCGTTGTTCACTATAGTAATAACAGTAGTAATAGTAATCAAGAGCACAGATTTGGGAGTCGGAGGTCGTGGGTTCTAATCCCGGCTCCGCCACTTGTCAGCTGGGTGACTGGGGGCAAGTCACTTCACTTCTCGGTGCCTCAGTTCCCTCATCTCTAAAATGGGGCTGAAGACTGCCAGCCCCACGTGGGACAACCTGGTGACCTTGTATCGTCTCCAGCGCTTAGAACAGTGCTTGGCACCTAGTAAGCGCTGAACAAATACCTTCATCATTATTTTGGAGAAGCAGCGGGGCTCGGTGGAAAGAGCCCGGGCTTTGGAGTCAGAGGTCATGGGTTCGAATGCCGGCCTCTGCCCCTTGTCAGCTGGGTGACTGTGGAGAAGTCACTTCGCTTCTCTATGCCTCAGTGACCTCATCTGTAAAATGGGGATTAAGACTGGGAGCCCCACGTGGGACAACCTGATTCCCCTGTGTCTCCCCCAGCGCTTACAACAGTGCTCTGCACGCAGTAAGCGCTTAACAAATACCAACATTATTATTATTATTATTCTCTGGGCCTCAGTGACCCCGACTGGAAAACGGGGATGGAGACTGTGAGCCCCACGTGGGACAACCTGATGACCCTGTATGGCCCCCAGCGCTTAGAACAGTGCTTGGCACCTAGTAAGCACTGAACAAATACCCTCATCATTATCCCCCCGGCTTCAGCGTAGCTCAGTGGAAAGAGCCCGGGCTTGGGAGTCAGAGGTCATGGGTTCGAATCCCGCCTCTGCCCCTTGTCAGCTGGGTGACTGTGGACAGGTCGCTTCACTTCTCTGGGCCTCAGTTCCCTCATCTGTCAAATGGGGATGAAGACTGGGAGCCTCAAGTGGGACAACCTGATGACCCTGGATCTCCCCCAGCGCTTAGAGCAGTGCTCTGCACCTAGTAAGCGCTTAGCAAATACCCACATTATTACTATTATCATCAGGAAAATGGGGATGATAATGTTTGAGCCCCACCGTGGGACAACTGGATTACCTTGCATCCCCTCCCCAGCGCTTAGAACAGTGCTTGGCACAGAGTAAGTGCTTCATTAATTCATTAATTCATTCATTAATTCGTTCGTTCGTTCATTCATTCATTCATTCGTCTGACCATTCTACTCGCCTGCCCCCTAGCGGCGGGGCCGGCTCGTGCCGGGCCTCCTGCCCCGCTCACCTGAGCGCCACCTCGCGGAGAGGGAAGGAAGCACCCGCCAGCTCGGAACCCCCGCCGCTGCTGCCGCCACCACCGCCTCCGCCCCCCTGGGGCTTTCTTTGCCACCGCCCGGCCTCCCGACTCCACCCCTGGAGCATCCCCGCTTCCCATTGGATGTTACCAAGGTAACCGTCAGCAACGCCGTTTCTCATTGGTCGGCGCGGAAACGCCGGCGCCATCTTTGTGCGGGGCGAGGCCCTCCGCGAGGGCCGTCTTGGACGGCGGGCACCGCCCGGCCGCCCCGACTCCACCCTTGGAGCATCGCCGCTGCTGATTGGGCGTTACCAAGGTAACCGGCAGCAACGCCGTTTCTCATTGGTCGGCTCGGAACCGCCGGCGCCATCTTTGTGCGGGGCACCTTTGTGCTTCGCCAAGGCTAATAATAATAATAATGTTGGTATTTGTTAAGCGCTTACTATGTGCCAAGCACTGTTCTAAGCGCTGGGGTAGACACAGGGGAATCAGGTAGTCCCACGTGGGGCTCACAGTCTTAATCCCCATTTTACAGATGAGGGAACTGAGGCACAGAGAAGTTAAGTGACTTGCCCACAGTCACACAGTTGACAGGTGGCAGAGCGGGGATTCGAACCCATGACCTCTGACTCCAAAGCTCGGGCTCTTTCCACTGAGCCACGCTGCTTCAAGGCTAGAGCAGTTGGAAATTCGTTTTCATTCATAATAATGATAATGTTGGTATTTGTTAATAGTAATGATGGTATTTGTTAAGCGCTTACTCTGTGCAGAGCACTGTTCGAAGCGCTGGGGGAGATACAGGGTCATCAGGTTGCCCCATGTGGGGTTCCCAGTCTTCATCCCCATTTTACAGATGAGGTCACTGAGGCCCAGAGAAGTGAAGTGACTTGCCCACAGTCACACAGCTGACAAGTGGCAGAGCCGGGATCCGGCCCAAGTGCCTGAACGAGGTTCAACCCAGCCTTCGCACTTCGCTCCCCTAAAGAAACTCTCTGAGCATTCATTCAGTCGTATTTATTGAGGACTGACTGTGTGCAGAGCACTGGACTGAGCGCTTGGAATGGACAATTCGGCAACAGATAGAGACCATCCCTGCCCAACGACGGGCTCACAGTCTAATCGATACAACAGACTTGGGGGACTCTTTTAAGCGCTAGGCTAGATACAAGATAATCGGGTTAGAGCAGCGCGGCTCAGTGGCAAGAGCCCGGGCTTTGGAGTCAGAGGTCATGAGTTCGAATCCCGGCTCTGCCACTTGTCAGCTGGGTGACTGTGGGCAAGTCACTTCACTTCTCTGGGCCTCAGTTCCCTCATCTGTAAAAGGGGGATTAAGACTGTGAGCCCCACGTGGGACAACCTGATTCCCCTGTGTCTCCCCCAGCGCTTAGAACAGTGCTCTGCACATAGTAAGCGTTTAACAAATATCAACATTATTATTATTATTATTATTATTATACAGTCCCTGTCCCACCTGGGGCTCAAAGTCTTAATGCCCCTTTTACAGATGGGGTAACTGAGGCCCAGAGAAATGAGGTCACTGGCCCAAGGTCACACAGCAGGCAAGGGGCGGAGTTGGGATTAGAACCCAGGTGCTTCTGACTCCCAGGCCGGGGCTCTTTCCAATAGACCACAATACCCTATTTATTTTGTCATTACCCTACTTATTTTGTTAATGAAATGTACAGCGCCTTGATTCTATTTAGTTACCATTGTTTTTACGAGATGTTCTTCCCCTTGACTCTATTTATTGCTGTTGTTCTCGTCTGTCCGTCTCCCACGATTAGACTGTAAGCCCATCAAACGGCAGGACTGTTCTCTATCTGTTACCGACTTGTTCATTCCAAGCGCTTAGTACAGTGCTCTGCACACAGTCAGTCCTCAATAAATACTATTGAATGAATGAACGATTAGAACCCAGGCCATTATTTTGTCATTACCCTATTTATTTTGTTAATGAAATGTACATCGCCTCGATTCTATTTAGTTGCCATTGTTTTTAGGAGATGTTCTTCCCCTCGACTCTATCTATTGCCATCGTTCTCGTCTGTCGGTCTCCCCCGATTAGACCGTAAGCCCGTCAAAGGGCAGGGACCGTCTCTATCTGTTGCCGGCTTGCTCATTCCGAGCGCTTAGTCCAGTGCTCTGCACGTAGGAAGCGCTCAGTAAATACTATTGAATGAATGAATGCTTCTCTTCCCAAATTGTCCCAGAGAATGACCCAATTCAGGGCAGAAGCCTGAGAAAGAGGAATTGCTCTGGTTAATGACAAGGCAACTTTGATACTTCCCTTAGCAACCCATTGTTGGTTAATAATAATGAGAGCGGCATTTGTTAAGCGCTTACTATGTGCCGGGCACTGTACTAAGCACTGGCTTGGAGAGAAGATGATCGGGTTGGACACAGTCCCTGTCCCACAGGGGCTTCACAAGCCTTGTATCCCTCCAGCGCTTAGAACAGTGCTGGGCACATAGTAAGCGCTTAACAAATGCCATGATTATTATTAAGTCTTAAATCCCCATTTTAATAATAATAATGATGGCATTTGCGAAGCGCTTACTATGTGCCCAGCACTGTTCTGAGCGCTGGGGGAGATACAAGGTAATCAGGTTGTCCCATGTGGGGCTCACAGTCTTCATCCCCATTTTCCAGATAATAATAATAATAATAATGTTGGTATTTGTTAAGCGCTTCCTAGGTGCAGAGCACTGTTCTAAGCGCTGGGGGAGACACAAGGGAATCAGGTTGTCCCACGTGGGGCTCACAGTCTTAATCCCCAATTTACAGATGAGGGAACTGAGGCCCAGAGAAGTGAAGCGACTTGCCCCCAGTCACGCAGCCGACAAGCGGCGGAGCCGGGATTCGAACCCCTGACCTCTGACTCCCAAGCCCGTGCTCTTTCCACTGAGCCACGCTGCTTCTCTCCGTCAAAGGGCAGGGACCGTCTCTATCTGCTACCGATCTGTCCGTTCCAAGCGCTTAGTCCGGTGCTCTGCACATAGTAAGCGCTCAATAAATACTATTGAATGAATGAATCAATGGCCCGGATCGCCCTCCCTCTTCAGCCCGCTGGTGGGCAGGGACGGTCTCTCTCTGTTGCCGAAATGTCCGTTCCGAGCGCTGAGTCCAGTGCCCTGCGCACAGTGAGCGCTCAATAAATAGCACTGAATGAATGAATGAAAAGACGACCCCCTCTCCCCACCTCCTAAGCCCCCTTTCCCCTACTTCCTCTCTTTTCGGCCTTGCGCTTGCACTTGGACGTTTACCCTTTATTCGTCCCGTCCTTATGATGATGGTATTTGTTAAGCGCTTACTGTGTGCCAAGCACTCTCCTAAGCGCTGGGGGGATACAAGTTCATTCATTCATTCGTTCAATAGTATTGATTGAGCGCTTACTATGTGTAGAGCGCTGGACTAAGCGCTTGGAAGGTACAAATGGGTAACAGATCGGGACGGTCCATGCCCTTTGACGGGCTTACGGTCTAATCGGGACTAGAGTTCATCGGGTTGTCCCAGGAGGGGGCTCCCAGTCTTCATCCCCATTTTCCAGATGAGGGAACAGAGGCCCAGAGAATAATAATAAAATAATAATGTTGGTATTTGTGCCGAGCACTGTTCTAAGCGCTGGGGTAGACATAGGGGAATCAGGTTGTCCCACGTGGGGCTCACAGTCTTAATCCCCATTTTCCAGATGAGGGAACTGAGGCACAGAGAAGTGAAGTGACTCGCCCACAGTCACACAGCCGACAAGTGGCAGAGCTGGGATTCGAACCCATGACCTCCGACTCCAAAGCCCGTGCTCTTTCCACTGATGACTCGCCCAAAGTCCCCCAGCTGACAGGCGGCTGAGTGTGGCTCGGGGCAAGAGCCCGGGCTTGGGAGTCAGAGGTCATGGGTTCGAATATCGGCTCCGCCACCTGCCAGCTGTGTGACTTTGTGCAAGTCACTTGACTTCTCTGTGCCTCAGTGACCTCAACTGTCAAATGGGGATGAAGACTGGGAGCCCCGGGTGGGCCAACCTGATCATCTTGTGTCCTCTCCAGCGCTTAGACCAGTGCTCTGCACATGGTGAGCGCTTAACGAATGCCACAATTATCATTATTATATATACACATCATTAAGAGAAGCAGCGTGGCTCCGTAGCAAGAGCCCGGGCTTGGGAGTCAGAGTTCATGGGTTCGAATCCCGGCTCCGCCGCCTGCCAGCTGTGTGACTCTGGGCAAGTCACTTCCCTCCTCTGTGCCTCAGTTTCCTCATCTGTAAAATAGGGATTAACTGTGAGCCTCGCGGGGGACCACCTGATGCCCCTGTATCTCCCCCAGCGCTTAGAACAGTGCTCTGCACCTAGTAGGCGCTTAGCAAATACCAACATTGTTATTATTGTGACTGTGGGCAAGTCACTTCACTTCTCTGGGCCTCAGTTCCCTCATCTGTCAAATGGGGATGAAGACCGTGAGCCCCACGTGGGACCACCTGATTCCCCTGTGTCTCCCCCAGCGCTTAGAACAGTGCTCTGCACCTAGTAAGCGCTTAACAAATACCCACATTATTATTATTATGCTCCAGGCCTCACCGGCTCAGTGTGAGCCCCACGTGGGACAACCCGATCGCCTTGTATCCTCCCCAGTGCTCGGCACATGGTGAGCGCTTAACAGATGCCTTCATTATCATTATTATTATCTCTGCCCATCATTAATAGAAATAAATAGAATAATAAATATGTACATATATGGACAAGTGCGGTGGAGTGGGAGGGAGGTGGGGCGATGGGGAAGGAAGGGGGAAGCTGAGGAAAAGGGGGCTGCTTGAATTGCACTTTCCAAACGTTTAGTCCAGTGCTCTGCACATGGTAAACATGGTAAACATCCCAGCTCTGCCACCTGTCAGCTGTGTGACTGTGGGCAAGTCACTTAACTTCTCTGTGCCTCAGTTCCCTCATCTGTAAAATGGGGATTAAGACTGTGAGCCCCACGTGGGACAACCTGATTCCCCTATGTCTACCCCAGTGCTTAGAACGGTGCTCGGCACATAGTAAGTGCTTAACAAATACCAACATTATTATTATTATTAAACGCTCAGTCAATATTACTGAATTGATTGAGGGAATGAATGAATGAATGAATGAATGAATGAATGAATGAATGAATGAATGAATGAATGACGCGGGGCTTCCTGCGGAACAAGGCCGGGCTGGGCGGGCCCTTCCCACGGGACAGGAAGTGACGTAACCTGACCAGCCCATTGGCCAGAGTCCGCGCCAGGGGGCGAGCTCCCCGTCTCCATGGCAACAGGGCGCCCGGTGGGCGGGGCCTAGCGCCGGGCCGCCCCCTGATTGGCCCGTCCCATTCGCAGGCGGACGCCGATTGGCCGGGTCCCTCCCCCCTCCCTTCCCCCACCGCGGCGAGCCGGGGAGGGGGGAGAAAGAAAGAGAGAGAGAGCAGAGACAGTGAGTGACGTCACCCTGCCCGCCGATTGGAGCCCGGGAGTCCGATGGGCGGGGCTTAACCTCTAGCCGCCCCCTGATTGGCCCGCTCCCCTCGGAGGCGGCCGCCGATTGGCCCGGCCCCTCCCGGGGGGCCGAGGCCAGCCGGGAAGGGAGGGGGCAGCCAGTGACGTCACCGATCGGCCCGATCCTGCGCGAGGGGGCGGGTTCCCAGGTCGCCAACAGGGTGCCGGTGGGCGGGGCCGTACGTGGAGACGCCCCTGATTGGCCCGTCTCCCTCGGAGCCGGCCGCGGATTGGCCAGGTCACTCCCCCCCCCCCCGCCTTCCCCGGGGTCGAGGCGAGCGGAGATAGAGTGACGTCCCCGAGCCGCCGATTGGACCCCGGCAGCCGGGGGCGCGGGGCCTAACGTCGTTGATCGGCCCGGCCTCCTCCCGGGAGGCCAGCCGGCAGAGGCGGTCAGTGACGTCACCGATCGGCCCGATCCCGATGTCAACAGGGGGCCGGTGGGCGGGGCTTAACACGGAGCCGCTTCTCGATTGGCTGGCCCCCTCGTAGGCGGCCGCCGATTGGCCAGGCTCCTCCTCCCTCCCCCGGCGTCGAGGCGAGCCGGAGGGGGAGCGAGTGTGACGCCACCGAGCCCGCCGATTGGATCTCGGGAGCCGGGTGGGCGGAGCCTAACGCGGAGCCGTCCCCCGATTGGCTCGCCCCCTCATAGGCGGCGGCCGATTGGCCAGGCTCCTCCCTCCCCCGAGGTCGAGGCGAGCAGGGAGAGAGGGAGAGTGAAGTCACCGAGCCCGCCGATTGGACCCCCCCCCGGGAGTCGGGTGGGCGGGGCCTAACAGGGACCCTCATCCTGATTGGCTCGCCCCCTCGAAGGCGGCCGCGGATTGGTCAGGCTCCTCCCCCGGGTCCGAGGCGAGCGGGAGGGGGGGGGAGAGAGAGAGAGAGAGCGCGCGCGCGTGACGCCACGGAGCCCGCCGATTGGATCCGGGCGGCGGATGGGCGGGGCCTAACGCGGAGCCGCTCCCCCATTGGCCGGCCCCCCTCGCAGGCGGCCGCCGATTGGCCAGCCTCCTCCCCCGGCGTCGAGGCGAGCGGGGGGAGAGCGCGCGTGACGCCACGGAGCCCGCCGATTGGCCCCGGGCGGCGGGCGGGCGGGCGGGGCCTGAGGCGGAGCCGCCCCCCGACGGGGCGGGCGCGGGCGCGGGTCGGGGCGCCGCCACAGGGGCGGTCGGGCGGGATGGACGAGAGCAGCCCGCTGGTGTCGCCGCAGCGGGCCCGGCCCCCGCCCTACGGCGGCCCCGGCTCCCCTGGCCCGCCCTCGCCCTCGCCGCCGCCGCCCCCGCCGCCGCCCCCGCCGCTGCCGGGCACCGGGGTGCGGGTCACCGGCCCGTCCCCGCCTCCCTCCGCGGGCCCGGGCCCTTCGCCTTCGGCCTCCCCGAGCCGGGGCCGCGGGCGGGACCGCGAACGGCAGCCGCTGCTGGAGCGGGGCGGGGGCGGGGGCGGGGGCGGCGGCGGCGGGGCGGCGGCGCAGGCGCAGACCCCGCGGGAGCGAGAGCGGGAGCGGGAGCGGGAGCGCAACGACTTCCCCGACGACCCCGCCTTCGCCGAGGTGGTGCGGCGGGCCGAGCGCGCCAGCCAGCGGGGCATCTTCCCCGACCGCATCTACCAGGGCTCCAGCGGGAGCTACTTCGTCAAGGACCCGCAGGGGGTGAGCTCCCCTCCCCCCGCCATCCCGCGCACGGGACGCGCCCCCGCTCGGGAGTCCCAGGTCGTGGGTTCGAATCCCGCCTCGGCCCCCTGCCAGCTGGGGGACCTTGGGGGAGTCGCTTCTCGGGGCCTCGGTTCCCTCATCTGGAAAAGGGGGGGAGGGCCGGGGGCCCCACGTGGGACCGCCTCGTTTTCCCCTGGGTCTGAGGCCCGGTGGAAAGAGCCCGGGCTTGGGAGTCACGGGTCCTGGGTTCGAATCCCGCCTCGGCCGCTTGGCAGCTGGGGGGACGGGGGGGGGGGGCGCCAGTCATTCATTCGTCCAATAGCGTCCATCGAGCGCTTCCTACGTGCAGAGCACCGGACTGAGCGCTTGGGGTGAACAAGTGGGCAACGGGGCCCGGTCACTTCTCTGGGCCTCGGTTCCCTCATCTGGAAGATGGGGGTGAGGACCGGGAGCCCCACGGGGGACGACCCGATGACCCCGTCCCTCCCCCGGCGCCCAGGACGGCGCTCGGCACGTAGTGAGCGCTTAACGGCTACCGACGTCGGCGCTACCATCCCTGGGCCCGGCGCTTCGACGGCGTCCCGTCGACGGAGCGCTCGCTGCGCACCGAGCGCCGGGCCCGGGGCTTCAGATCCATCCCTTTGGCTGGGGCGCCCACCCCGCGTGGCTCGGCGGAAGGTGCCCGCGCCTGGGAGCCCGAGGGCACGGGTTCGAGCCCCGGCTCGGCCGCCCGGCGGCCGGGGGACGCCTGCCTCTGGGCCTCGGTTCCCTCATCTGGAAAACGGGGGTTAACCGGGAGCCTCGGGGGGGGGACGACCCGCTGACCCCGTCTCTCCCCCGGCGCTTAGAACGGCCGCTCGGCACGCCGCGGGCGCTTGACAGACGCCAACGTTATCATCAGCGGTAGCATTGTCGTCGCCGGGCCCGGCGCTTCGCTTCGATTCCATCCCGTCGACGGAGCGCCGGGCCGGGCGCTTCGGGTCGGTCGGACCGACGGAAGCGCCGACTGCGGGCGAGGCACCGGACGGGGCGCTCGGAGTAGAGGAGCCCACGGTCACCCAGCTGCCGGGCGGCAGCGCCGGCGTTCGAACCCGTGACCTCTGGCTCCCCCCCTCCGGCCCCTCCGGCCCATCCCATCCCCGTGGCGAGCCCCACGGGGGGGGGGGGGGGGGCGACCCGATGACCTTGTGACACCCCCCCCCCCAGCGCTTAGAACAGTGATTTGCACATTGTAAGCGCTCAGCAAATACCACTTAGCACATACCATCGGGCTGCCCCCTCCGGGGCCCACACGTTTGTTTAACCCCCAGGTCGCGGATGAGGTCACTGAGGCCCAGAGAATAGTCACAGTTGGTATTTGTTAAGCGCTTACTCTGTGCCGAGCGCCGTCCTAAGCGCCGGGGGGACGTCGGGGTCGTCGGCCGGTCCCACGTGAGGCTCCCGGTCTTCGTCCCCGTTTTACGGATGAGGTCGCGGAGGCCCAGAGGAGTGAAGCGACCTGCCCGCGGTCACCCAGCTGACGGGCGGCGGAGCCCGGGATTGGAACCCGTGACCCTCCGACTCCCGAGCCCGGGCTCTTCCCACCGAGCCAGGCCGAGCGGACGCCGACCTCCCCCCTCGCCGGGCCGGGCGTCGCGGCCGCCCCCGCGACCGACACACGAGAGGCAGCACGGCCTCGGGGAAGGAGCCCGGGCCTGGGAGTCGCAGGGTCATGGGTTCTAATCCCGGCCCCGCCGCGCGACCTCGGGCGAGGCGCTTCGCTTCCCTGGGCCTCGGTTCCCTCGTCTGTAAAACGGGGACTGAGACCGTGAACCTCCCTCACCCCCCCAGCGCTCGGCACGGCGCCGGGCTTGGGAGCCGGAGGTCACGGGTTCGAACGCCGGCGCTGCCGCCCGGCAGCTGGGTGACCGTGGGCGAGTCACTTCCCTTCTCCGGGCCTCAGTTCCCTCCTCTGTAAAATGGGGACGAAGACCGTGAGCCTCACGTGGGACCACCCGATGACCCCGTCTCTCCCCCGGCGCTTAGGTCGGCGCTCCGCACCTAAGCGCTTAGCAGATACCGACGTTGTTATTCTCTGTGCCTCAGTTCCCTCCTCTGTAAAATGGGGGTGAAGACTGTGGGACAGCCTCCAGCGCTCAGAACGGCGCTCTGCACATAGTGAGCGCTTAACAAATACCAACGTTATCATCATCGCTCTCGTCCCAGCGCTCAGAGCGTCTGGCCTACGGGCAGCGCCTAACGCAAACCGTTATCGTTATTGATAAATGCGGTGGGTCGGTCCCGGGTCGGCGTCCGGGGGTCTGCACATCCCACGTCCGTCCCGTGGGTCCCCACGCGGTGCGTCGGCGGCCGCCGGCGCCGGCGAGGACCTCGCCCCCGACGCGTCTGTCGCCGCCGTCGCCGCTCAACCCTTCCGGGAGACGGGACGGATCTATTTTTGGCCCTTCCGCTTTAGTTTGGACCGTGGAGGTTTAGAGCCCCGAGGCCCCTCCGACGCCTTTCGCTTCTCAAATCCGTACCCAGGCTCGCTTCTCTGCCTCCGGGGGGTCCGGGGCGAGAGGTTTCCTTGGATTTTGGTCCGCCTCGGGATATGCGGGCGAGGGGGGCGGCGCCTACGTGTCCGCGACTGAGATTTTCTTGCCTGCCTTTATCCGCCTGCGCCGGAATCCATCGGAATTTGGGTCCTCTGAGGGAGTCAAATGAGGCGTCCCTGCGAAAGCAGAGCGGAACGAGAGTCTCTCCGTTCCCAACCTGTCGGTGAATGTTCGGGGGGGGGGGAACGTCAAGCTCCTTTTCGGTGAGCCAAGCTTGTGCCGATGGATCGGCGATATTTACTGAGCGCCGACCGCGCGCGGGGCGCCTTGCCGAAGGCTGGGGAGGGGGACGATGACGATGGCGTCGTATTCGTTCGGTGGCGTTTATCGAGCGCTTGCTGGGGGCAGAGCACCGTACTGAGCGCTCGGAAGGGACCCCTTGGCAACAGATAGAGACCGTCCCCGGCCAACGGCGGGCTCGCTCGCCGTCTGAACACTTACTCCGTGCCAGACACTGTACCGAGCGCCGGAGGGGATCCAAGCAGAGTGAGTCGGACGCGGTCCCCGCCCCACGCGGGGCTCACGGTCTCGATCCCCGTTTTCCCGAATAGGGAACCCGAAGCACAGAGGAGTGAAGGGACTTGCCCACGCTCGCTCAGCTGACGAGCGGATGAGGTCACCGAGGCGACACAGAAGTGACTTGTCCACAGTCAGCTGACGAGGGGCAGAGCCGGGATCCGAACCCGGGACCTCCGACTCCCGAGCCCGGGCTCTGTCCGCCGAGCCCCGCTCCGTAGGTGCCCGGCGAATCCCGCGATGATTCGCGAAGGATTCTTATCGCAGCCGGCCCTCTTCCCCGTACTGAGAAGCAGCGAGGCTCCGTGGCAAGAGCCCGGGCTTGGGAGTCGGAGGTCATGGGTTCGGATCCCGGCTCCGCCGCTCGGCAGCTGGGTGGCTGTGGGCCAGTCGCTTCTCTGGGCCTCGGTGACCTCATCTGCAAAATGGGGGTGAGGACCGTGAGCCTCACGTGGGACAGCCCGATGATCCTGTATCTCCCCGGCGCTTGGAACGGTGCCCGGCACATAGTAAGCGCTTAACGAACACCAACCTTATTATTGTTACCGCGCGGGAATCAACCTGGCTCTTCAGAAGAACCCGGGATTGAGAAAGTCGAAGGCAGGAAGTCATTCCGATTTGAGGCCGAGTTCCCCGTGCCGATACGCGCCGCTGTTCCTCTTCTCGGGGCTGTCGATCAGATCTGCTTGTTTCCTGAGATGACGTGTCCAGAGGGGGCCTGCCCCGCCCCCCCCCCCCAAAAAGCCCCTCGGTTCAGCGGGCGCCTACGTGGACGAACTGTCGAAACCAAGCCCGCCGCCCCGTCGGGGGTTAATTCATTCATTCACTAGTATTTATCGAGCGCTTCCTATGTGCAGAGCACTGTACTAAGCGCTTGGAATGGACAGGTCGGTAACAGAGACGGTCCCTGCCCTCTGACGGGCTCACGGTCTCATCGGGGGAGACGGACGGACGAGAACGACGGCGATCAAGAGAATCGAGGGGATGAACATCTCATTAAAACGATAGCCAATAAATGGGGAACCTCTCCTCCCGAGGGCCTCGGAGAGTTTGAAAGTCTCGGGCCTCTGGCCGTTGAATTCTGAGTGAAAACGGTTCCCAAAGAGACTCCTAAATTAAGCCCCCCCCCCCCCCCCCCCCTCTGTTCCCTTTTTTGGCTTCACGCGAGGAGGGAGCGTTTTCGGTCGACGGAGGCGAAGGAACCTATTTTACCGGGGTACCTTTCTTTAAAAGAAGAGCGAACGAGGTGAGCCGAGGTGCGATCCGGGGGAGCGGCAGAGGCGGGCGAGAGGGGGAGGCGGCGGGGGGCAGGGTCTCGGTAACGCGGCGGGTGCCCTGCCATCTTTTTCGCCTGAATTCCAGGGAATGAATCATCTCCGGGAGAGGAACGTAGCAGGATCGAAGTCTCTCGCCCTCGCCAAGGCGGCTCATTTTGGAGAGGAGACGGCCGCGTGTCAAACCTCTCGGATCCCGGGCCTCGGTGTCACCGCGGGGGGCGGGGGGGGGGGGGGACGACACGCGTGATGCGGGGGCGCGTTTTTCCACCTGGGCCTCGTGCCAGTCCACGCGGGCCCTTCGCGGGGTGTCGTCCTAAAGGCGGGGGGGCCCGTGGCTCGAGGGCCCGGTTCCCGCCGGGGCTTCCGCTTCCTCCTGAAAAGAGGAGAAGGCCCGAGGTGGCGTCCGAGTCATTCCTTCAGTCGTTCCGTCGCATCTGTGGAGCGCTTACTGTGCGCGGGGCACTGTCCTCGGCGCTTGGGGAAGCGCAGCCCGGCGATAAACGGTGACATTTCCTGCCTGATGGCAGGGGTGGGGAGAACGGGCCGCTCTCGGGAGGGCTTTGCTCGGTGGAAATCGAAACGCAGCTAGGGCCTGGAGGGAGTGACTTTAGCGGATATCCGAGACTCGGGGGGCTCCGGTTCCTTTCCCGGAGCATTTCACTGGCCGGGGAGCTTGAAAGGTTGGGAGCCCCCCGGCCCGAGCGGTGGTTCTTTTTTGCGCGCTCTTCCTGCTACTGCCCCCGTAATTCCGGATCACAGGTTATCCCTGTCGTCGTCGTCGGTGGTATTTGCTGACCGTGTGCTGTGCACGAGTTGGTAGGCGAGTTTTCCCTGCCCGCAACAAGCTTCCAGCTGTGTGACTTTGGGCAGGTCGCCTAACTTCTCGGTGCCTCAGTTCCCTCATCTGTCAAATGGGGATGAAGACCGTGAGCCCCACGTGGGACAACCTGATTCCCCTGTGTCTACCCCAGCGCTGACCACGGTGCTCGGCACATAGTAAGCGCTTAACAGATACCAACGTCGTCGTCGTCACCGGTCTCGAAGGGGAGACGTCCCCCCGTCCTCAGTGGGAAGAGCCCGGGCTTGGGAGTCAGAGGTCTCGGGTTCGGGTCCCGGCTCGGCCAGCCGGGTGACTTTGGGCAAGTCTCCGGGCCTCGGTGACCTCCTCTGGAAAATGGGGATGGAGACCGGGAGCCCCACGTGGGACGACCACGATCACCTTGTATCCTCCCCGGCGCTTAGAACGGTGCTCGGCACCTAGTAAGCGCTTAACGGATGCCAGTATTACCATTAGCATTAATAGATGCCATAATTATCCTTATTATGAGGAGGTCTGGAGTCAGTTGTCATCTCCCGGCCCCGAACGAGGCGGGGGTGGGTCCGAGTGATGCGGAGAAGCCGCCGTCCTCGTCCCGGAGGAGATCCCGGCCGTTCCCCGCCGGGCCGCCCGGGGCCCGGCGAGGATCGTCTCTCATCTCGTGCTGCCCGCTTTATCCGGAGCGGCTTCCCGCCGGACCAAGCCCCGCTTTCCCTCCGACCCACCTCCTTGGGAAGCCACCTCGACCTAGCGAGCGAGAGGGCAGGGATGAAAACTCTCATGTCCCCCGAAAATGTCCGGCCATTTCTGGTCTCCAGCAGACCAGTATCCAACACGCCGTTCCCCTTCCTCCCCCACCCAGCTCCCAACAGACAAGCTCCAACAACAACAACAACAAAAAAACCAAGCCAAACTCAAAACCTGGAACAGAACCTTTAAAAAGAATGACCGTATGGGGTTTTTTTATAGATTGATTCATTTATTTGATTTTCCCAGGCTACCGTAGAATGGAAAGCTCCTAGAGGAAAAGGATGGTCCCGTGTACTGCATCCAATATACTTTGAGCACTCAGGGAATTTCATGTAGTATTTACGGTATGAAATGTTTTTTTTTCAATCGCTTATCGGGTGTCAGGCACTGGGGCAGATACAAGCTAATCTGGTTGGACAAAGCCCGGGTCCCGTGTGGGGTTCACGGTCTCAATCTCCACCTTACGGATGAGATTACCGAGACGCAGAGGACTGCGCTGACTTGGCCGGGGTCATTCAGCAGACGGGTGACCTAGTTGGAATTAGAACCCGGAGCCTCTGACTCCCGGGCCACAGTGCAACTCCAACTTCGAGTCACGCTCCTCTCATGCCTCGATCTCGCCTGTCTCGCCGCCGATCCCCGAGCCCCCTCTTTCCTCTTCTCCCGATCCCTAACGAGGTTGGTATTTGTTAAGGGCTCACTGTGTGCAGAGCACTGTTTAAGCGCTGGGATAGATCCAGGGTCATCGGGTCGTCCCACGTGAGGCTCACAGGCTGAATGCCCATTTTACGGAGGAGGTCACCGAGGCACAGAGCGGTGAAGTGACTTGCCCACAGTCCCACAGCTGACAAGTGGCAGAGCCGGGACCCCTTCTGACTCGCCCCCTCTGTTCTTCCCCACCCCCCCCCCGTCCCGGCCCCACAGCACTTACGTACGTTGCTCTGATTTCTTCCTTTTAATATTAACGTCTTTTCTCCCCCCCCCCCCCCGAGACTGTAGGCTCATTGTGGGGAGGGAATGCGCCGGTTTATTGTTGTGTCGTATTCTCCCAAGCGCTTGGTACAGTGCTCTGCACACAGCGAGCGCTCAATAAATACGACCGAACGGATGAACTACTAAACTCGATGCACCCCGAGGCACTCTCCGGGGTGTCGTCATAAGGCCGGGGTGCCGGCGGTTTGAGGGCCTGGTTCCTGCCGGGGCTTCCGCTTCCTCCTGAAAACGGGAGACGGCCCGAGGTGGTGTCTGATTCATTCGGTCGTATTTATTGAGCGCTTACTCTGTGCAGAGCACTGGACTGAGCGCTTGGAATGGACGACTGGGCGACAGATGAGACCATCCCCGCCCGAACGGTCTCTACGGCGGGAACAAAGCAGAGTCATCAAGATAAATAGAATCGTGGCGGTTTACACCTCGTTAACAAAATAAATAGGGTAATAAATAACATATACAACTATGCACGGGGCTGAGGGGAAGGGGGAAGAGCGGGGGCTGCGGGGGAGGAGGAGCAGAGACTTAGCCCTTACGTAGAGTGTGTTTCTCGGGGAAATCTTGATTATCTATTAAGGATTATCTATAAAAATGACTCCCCCTCTGGAGTGTAAACTCAAAGTGATAATAATAATGTTGGTATTCGTTAAGCGCTTACTATGGGCAGAGCACTGTTCTAAGCGCTGGGGGAGACACAAGGGTGAGGTGAGGAACTTGTCCACCAACTCAACTGTAGTCTTCCAAGCTCTTAGTCCGGAGCTGCGCGCACAGTAAGCGCTCGGTGAGTACTCTGGATCGACTGAGGAGGAAAGCTTCACAAGCGGGTTTTGAGGTTATGGGGAAGTACTCTTCGGTTGTGACTCCGGGGCACACGTAGCTTCCCATCCGCTCGCTTCCCCTCCCCGGGGAAGAAAAAGTGTAGAAGGTCAGCCTCACGTTCATTCGGGAGTATTTATTGAGCGCTTACTGTGTGCAGGGCACTGTCCTGAGCGCTTGGAACGGACAATTGGGCGACGGAGAGAGACGATCCCTGCCCAGCCACGGGCTCTTTAAGCTTGGCAGAACTCTCGGATCCAGAGGTTCTCTTAGTAGGATTGATTCGTCCCTAGCCCCGCCGGTCCTCTCTAAGGCGCCAGCTGGGATGAACAGCTTGTCCTCCTCTCATAGGAGCAACCTGAGCTGGTCAGGGTTTTTTGTTTTTTAACGATAATAATAATAATGTTGGTATTTGTTTGCTCGGTATGTGCCGAGCACTGTTCTAAGCGCCGGAGTAGATAGAGGGTTATCAGGTCGTCCCACGCGAGGCTCACGGTCCCGGCTCCGCCACTTGTCAGCTGCGTGAGTGTGGGCAGGTCACTTCACTTCTCTGGGCCTCAGTTACTTCATCTGTGAAATGGGGATTGACGGTGAGCCTGTCTCTCCCCCAGCGCTTAGAACAGTGCTCCGCACCTAGCGAGCGCTTAACAAATACCAACATTATTTTTATTATTCATCCCCATTTTCCAGATGAGGGAACGGAGGCACCGAGAAGTGAAGTGACTTGCCCCGAGTCACACAGCTGACGGGGGGGGGGCGGAGCTGGGATTCGAACCCGTGGCCTGCGACTCCTAAGCCCGGGCTCTTTCTGAGCCACGCTGGCATTTGTCTCCCCTCGATTGACTGCTGCTCTCCCAGGAACGGTCCCTGGCCCGGCGGTGGCGGTTAGCTGGGGCCACACCTGGCCATGGGAGGTTTTGGGCAGAGACCCGCTGCAGCAGGGGCTGCTGGGAGGTTTATTATTATTATTATTATTATCATCAATAATAATAGTAATAATTGTGGTATTTAAGCGCTACTGGGTGCCAGGCACTGCATTAAGCACCGAGTGGGTCAATTTCCCGCTTTATTGCCATCGTCCTCGTCTGCCCGCCTCCCCCGATTAGACTATAAGCCCGTCAGAGGGCAGGGACGGTCTCTGCGCGTTGCCGATTTGTCCGTTCCAAGCGCTCCGTCCAGTGCTCTGCTCATAGGAAGCGCTCAATAAATACGATCGAATGAGCGTTGAATGAATGAATTTCCGGGACACTTCGTCGGTTGTCCAGGGCAAGAGATCTCCTTGAACTTTGGTCCGTCTCGGAATACACGGGGGCGGGTCGGATCCCGACCCCGTCCCACGTGGAGCTCACGGTCTCGATCCCCATTTCACAGATGGGGCGACTGGGGCCCAGAGAGGGGAAGGGACGGACTTGCCCGAGGTCACCCAGCAGGCGAGTGGCGGAGCCGGGATCAGAACCCGTGACCTTCTGACGCCCGGGCCCGGGCTCTTTCCACCGTGCCGTGCTGCTTCTCGCCAAGGCGGGCGACCCCGGGGTCCCTCGCACCCCGGACCTGGCATCCGGTTGCCGAGGGGCCGGCGGGATATTTCGGTCATCGAGCAAGCAGGGGTATTTATCGAGCGCCTGTTAGGTGCAGAGCACTGATCTGAGCGCTTGGGAGAGTACAGTACAGCAGAAATAGCTGATACGTTTCCTGCCCGTAATGAGCTGGGGAGACAGACGTTAATATGAATAAATCAGTATAATAAATAATTTAAGGATATGTACAGAAGTGCCGTGGGGCTGGCGAATATCAAATGCCCGAAGGTCACAGATGCGAATGCGTAGAGGGAAGGGAGACCGAGCCGGGGAAGGGAGGGGAAGGCCTCATGAAGAATATTTGTATCTGTTATTTGTTACTCTATTTCGTTAAGGATGTGTAGGTCTGGGCAGCCCCGTGGCTCAGTGGAAAGAGCCCGGGCTTGGGAGTCAGAGATCATGGGTTCGAAACCTGCTCTGCCACTCGTCAGCTGTGTGACCGTGGGCAAGTCACTTCACTTTACCTCATCTGTAAAATGGGGGCGAAGACCGGGAGCCTCCCGTGGGACGACCCGATGACCCTGTCTCTCCCCCAGCGCTTAGAACAGTGCTCTGCACATAGGGAGCGCTTGACAAATACCAACATTATTATTATTAGATAGCGACGATTCTATCCATCTTGATGATATCGATGCCGGACTACTCGTTTCGTTTCGCTGGCCGTCTCCCCCCGGCTAGACCGCGAGCCCGTCGTTGGGTGGGGACGGTCTCTGTCTGTTGCCGAATTGTACACTCGGAGCGCTTACTGCAGTGCTCTGCACCTAGTAAGTGCTTAACAGATACCAACATCGATATTATCGTTGTTAGATACGGGGCCATCGGGTCGTCCCACCCGAGGCTCACAGTCTTCATCCCCCATTTTACAGACGAGGTGACCGAGGCCCAGAGAAGTGACTTGCCCGCAGTCCCACAGCTGACGAGTGGCAGAGCCGGGATTCGAACCCCTGATCTCTGACTCCCAAGCCCGGGCTCTTTCCACGGTGCTCTGCGCATAGTATTTGAATGAAGGAAGAAGATGGGACCTTTTTTTGTGCCGTGAGCATGGCGGTGCGGGGTACGTGGAGGGGAAGGGACCCCCAGGCCCGAGGGAGGACGCGGGGAAGGGGGCGGCGGCCGGGGAGCGGAGCGCGCGGGCCGGGCCGCGGTCCGGGGGTCGGTGAGGCGGGGGAAGGTGGGACGAGCCGACGGTAAGGGGTTTCTCTTCGACGCGGGCAACCTTTGGACGTTCTTAAGAAGGGGGCGACGCGTGGGCCAGACGGTTTTGTCGACGCGTGGTGGGGAGAACGTGCGGGGTTCAGCTCCCCCGGAGAAGGGGCTTCAGAAGAAGCAAGAGGTCTGAGAGGACCGAAGGGCCCAGTTCATTCATTCGGTAGTATTTACGGAGCGCCTCCTACGTGCAGAGCCCTGGACCGAGCGCTTGGGACGAACAGGTCGGCGACCCTTTGACGGGCTCACGGTCTAATCGGGGGAGACGGACGGACAAAAACAGGACGACGTGATTGCCATAAATAGAATCAAGGGGATGGGCGCCTCATTAACAAAATAAATCGGGGAATAAAAATACGTGCAAATGAGCAGAGTGCTGAGGGGAGGGGAGAGGGGGAGGAGCAGAGGGAAAGGGGGCTTAGCTGAGGGGAGGTGAAGGGGGAGCAGAGGGAAAAGGGGCAGCTCAGTCTGGGGAGGCCCCTTGGAGGAGGTGAGCCCTCGGTAGGAGCTGTATAACAATAACGATGTGGGTATCGGTTAAGCGCTTCCTATGCGCAGAGCACCGTTCGGAGCGCTGGGGGAGATCCGGGGCGATCGGGTCGCCCCACGTGAGGCTCGCCGTCTTCATCCCCGTTTGTATCCACTCCGAGAGAAGCAGCGCGGCACGGTGGATAGAGCACGGGCCTGGGAGTCAGGAGGGCGTGAGCCGCAGTGCCGGCCGCGCCGTGGGACGTTGGCTAAGTCGCTTCAGTTCTCCGGGTTTCAGCTCCCTCGTCTGTAAAACGGGGGTGGAGACGGTGAGCCCCACGTGGGGCAACCGGACTGCCTTGCACCCACCCCAGCGCTCAGTACGGTGCCCGGCCCGTAGTAAGCGCTTCACGGGTGTCATGACTACCGCCGTTATCATACGAGAGAGGCTCGCACGTCTCGCTTGAAAGCAGCGTGGCTCGGTGGAAAGAGCCCGGGCTGGGGAGTCGGAGGTGGCGGGTCCTAATCCCGGCTCCGCCGCCCGTCGGCCGCGTGATCCCGGGCGAGTCGCTCGACTTTCTCGATGCCTCGGTTACCTCCTCCGTAAAACGGGGATGGAGACCGTGAGCCCCGAGCGGGACGGTCCGATCGCCTTGGATGGGCCCCCCTCTGTTCGGAACGGTGCCTGGCACGTAGTGAGCGCGGAACGGACACCGTCGTCATTATTGATGCGGGATTGAGGCCTGGCCCCGAAAGGGAAGAGGGGCTTGCTCCGAGGGGATTTGGCTCGGCGGGCGATGACGCTGCGCTCGCCGGTGAAGGAGCCGAATTCAGCCGATTCCCAAAGACCGATGTAATATCTGGCGTCTCCCGAGGGACCGTGGGACGAGCTGGCTTACCGCATGGCTCAGCGGGAAGAGCCCGGACCTGGGAGTCAGAGGTCATGGGTTCGAATCCCGGCTCTGCTGCCTGTCAGCTGTGTGGCTGTGGGCAAGTCACTTCACTTCTCTGGGCCCCAGTTCCCTCATTTGTCAAACGGGAATGAAGACCGGGAGCCTCACGTGGGACACTATGATGACCCTGTATCTGCCCCAGCGCTTAGAACGGGGTCCTGCACATAGTAAGCGCTTAACAAATACCAACATCGTCATTATTGTTATTATTATTACCACCGGTCAGCGTACGCTAGGGAGAGGGCGGGCTGGAGGCCCCAGGGTTCGTGCCGGGCGATGCCGCCCGGCCAAGGGGGTGGCCGCAGCCTTTATTCGTTGATTCGGTTGTGTTTATTGAGCGCTCACTGGGTGCGGAGAACCGTACTGAGCGCTTGGAACGGACAGTTCGGCGGCAGAGAGAGACAGTCCCTGCCCGTGGACGGGCTCACGATCTAATCGGGGGAGACGGACGGACAAAAACCAGACAGCCTGATCGCGATAAATAGAATCAAGGGGATGGACGCCTCATTAATAAAATAAATAGGGGAATAAAAAGGTAGAGGTATCTCCCAGGGCACGGGGGGGGGGGCGTCGAAGGGAATTGTCTGCCCCTTTGGGTCCCGAGACTTCCCGAGAGGGGGACGGGTCCGAGGAGCCCCTTCCCGGCCGTCGGGGCGGGTGGTCACCTGGAGGTCTCCCCAGATAGAGCGGGCCCTTTGGGGGCCGCGGCCCGAAGGGTCTCCGAAAGGGGGGCCGAGATATCCCGGGGAAGCCGGGCATTCCTCGTGACTCTCGGGCCCCTCCAGTCGCCGGAGGGACCGCCGGATGGATTCTGTGGAGGGCCGTGTTGGCGGCCTGGCCCCTCTGCCGCGTAGAATGCCGCCGGGAAAGGCGGAGGACTCTCTGAGCGTCAGCGGGTGGGAGTGTGTGAGGCACGGGGTAGGAGGGGGCGCCCGCCTCCCCGTCGTTCAGGACTGGGATCGCTTCGGGAAATGTGGGTCGCGCAGCTGAACGAGCAGACCCGAGCCGCACAGCCGGAAGCGCCGGGGCCCGGTGGGAGTCCTGCCTTAATAATGATAATGTGGCTCTGTAAGCGCTTACTACGCGCAGAGCGCCGGTCTAAGCGCCGGGGTAGATACGGGGTCATCAGGTTGTCCCACGTGAGGCTCACGGTCGGTCCCCGTTTTACAGATGAAGCAACCGAGGCACGGGGATGTTAAGTGACCTGCCCACCGTCAGGCAAGTGACAGGCGGCGGAGCCGGGATTCGAACCCGTGACCTCGGACTCCCAAACCCGGGCCCTTTCCGCCGAGCCGGGCCGCTTCCAATCCCGGCTCCGCCGTCTGTCCGCCGGGTGACCTTGGGCAAGTCGCGTAACTTCCCCGGGCCCGGGTTACCTCATCTGTAAAACGGGGATTAAGGGCGGGAGCCCCGGGTGGGACGGGGGACGGGGGGGGGGCCGCGTCCGACCGGATCGGCCTGTACCCGCCTCGGCGCTTAGAACGGTGCTGGGCACACGGTAAGCAACTGACAAGTCACGTCGGGGTGGTTATTATTTAAACGTGAGATGAAAGGCTGGCCGGAAGTGGCGCCGCTCGAAAGAAGGCCCGGGGCCTAGGCCGACCGCTGACGCGCAGCGTACGGGGACGGGTCGCACGCCGAGCCGAGAATGAATCATGCCGTCCAGGCGGTCAAGGCGGCATTATTGACTCTCGTGTCTCGGAACAAATGAGCAAGCCGGCGTCGGGGTCGGGGAGCGACCGGACCGGGGGCCGCAACGGCCCCGGAGGACTCAGCGCCCCGAAGCTTCCTCCCCACTGACGCGGTGCCCGGCGCACAGCGCTCGACAGTTAACCCGTCGATCGACGGGTCGATGGGGGATCAGGTTCTCCTCCGGTGACAGAAGACGGTGTCCCTCGGGGGAAGGGAACCTTGAGTCCTTGGCTACCGTGAAGAGGGCAGAGCCCGGGAGCCGAGCCCTTCTGTCGCCGTCGTGACTCGCGGCTTCTTCGGCCGGCTCGCGCTTCCAGAATTTATGAGTCCAGGGCGGATTCGTGTCCCTGTGAGGTCACGGCAGGGCTTCCCCAGGGCTTGAGCAGCTACCAAAGGTGGGACGATCTCCTGGGAGCCCCGAGACTTGAGTTCTAATCCCGGGTCCCCCCCACTTGCCCGTGGTGTGGCCCTGGGACAAGGCCCTTCTGGGCCTCAGTTTCCCCCTTTGTACAGTGGGGATTAAATACCTGGTCTTTCCCCCCTTAGACTGTGAGCCCCATGTGGGTCAGAGACTAATTTGATTTTATTGCGGCGTGGCTCGGTGGAAAGAGCCCGGGCTTGGGAGTCAGAGGTCGTGAGTTCGAACGCCAGCTGTGGGACTTGTGGGCAAGTCACTTCACTTCTCAGGGCCTCAGTTCCCCTCATCCGTCAAATGGGGATTAACTGCGAGCCTCACGTGGGACGACCTGACGACCCTGTATCTCCCCCAGCGCTTAGAACGTGGTAAGCGCTCAACAGATACCAACATTATCGTTATTATTGCATCCACTCCGGCGCTTAGCACAGTGATCGGCGCTTAGGAAGGGTTTAGCGGATACGGTGCCGAATTTCTTTTATTCTGAGATCAGTCTCCGTTTCCCGCCGAGATCCGAGGGCTCTTTCAGTTCAGTTCATATCTCCTGAGCCCTCGCATTCTTTCAGGCTTGTTCTCGGTACTGAATTCCACGCCTGGGCCTCCAGAAGAGGGCACTGGGCACTCAGTGGGCGCTCGATAAATAATCGGTTGTATTGAGCGCTCACCGTGTGCCGAGCACCGGGCGAGTGCACTGGAACGGTAGGACAGATTCTGTGCCCCCGGTGAGCTCACGGTCTAGAGTGGGAGACGGGCTTCAATGTAAATAAATAAATTACGCTTCCTGCCTGAGGGCCGTGGGGCTGGGAGCGGAGGGACGACTAAAGGGAGCGAGTCCGGGCGACGCAGGAGGGGGTGGAAGAAGAGGAATTGAGGGCTTAGTCAGGGAAGGCCTCTTGGAGGATCCGACAAGGCGTAACAACGCGACCGGAGATAGAACGGGGCTGGGGGAGCGAAGGGCAGAGCCAGCTATCGGCGACAGGAGGGAGACCGGCAAGGGAGGGCAAAGGACATCCCGGGCGGGGCCGTCCGAGGGCCGTCTCCAAAATCCCGGCTTCGGCCGCGTCGGGTCACGCCCTCTGTCTTCCGTCGAGGTGCGGGGAAGGGGAGCGGAGATCGGAAGAGGGGGTTGAGCGGACCGGTGGGCAACCGTCGGAGGCGGTTGAGGAGCGGGGAGATGGGCGCGGGGTGATTTTTTTTTTTTTTTTCTTTTAGAGAAATGATCCAGGGGTCAGGTCGAAGCGTGGACCGGAGAGGGGGAGAGGCGGGAGGCAGGGAGGTCAGCGAGGAGGCTGACGCGGTAGTCGGGGCGGGGTGTGGTGAGCGCTCGGCCCAGCGGGGCGACGGTTCTGGATGGGGGAGGAGAGGGCGGATCCTAGAGACGTCGTTCTAGCGGTAAGCCGGCGGTCTCTGACCGGTCCATCCAGCAGGGGTACTTAGTGAGGGCCCGCTGGGTGCCGAACGTTGCGATGAGCGCTCGGGACAGAAGTGGTAAACGCACTCCCTGCCTGCAACTAGCTTACGGCGTAGAGGGCCGGCTTCTCCCTACTTGTCCCCGATTCAACCCGCCGTGACCCTCCTGACGGTGATAACAGTCGCGGCCTCAGCGGAGTGCTTCCTCTGTGCCGAACGCCGTGCGAGGTGCCGAGGAGGATACGGGGGTCCCGTGAGTAATAAGAACCGTGGTACCTCTTAAGCGCGCGCCATGAGCCGGACGTGGTTCTGAGCGCCGGGGTGGATTCGAGCAGATGGGGCTGGACGCGGTCCCCGTCCCACACGGGGCTCCCGACCTCCACCCCCATTTCACAGATGAGGTGACCGAGGCCCGGAGAGGCGAAGCGACTCGCCCGAGGCCCCGCAGCTGACAAGCGGCCGAGCCGGGATTAGAACCCGCGACCTCCCGACTCCCAGGTCCGGGCTCCAGCCGCTAGGCCGTGCTGCCTCCCCTGAAGTGCCGAGGCCTCCCGAAGGGTCCCCTCCTGGAGCAGCCCCTGCCCCCTCCATCCCCGGCCAGGCCCTCCTCTCGGCCCCCCCCCGGGGCTCGCGTCCGTTTTCCGTTCGGCCCGATTCCGTCGGAAGGTCCGGCTGCTCGCCGCTGGCCCCTTGTCCCCTCCCCCCCCCCCACCCCCACCCTTCTCCTCTGTCCCCGCAGAAGATCATCGGCGTTTTCAAGCCCAAAAACGAAGAGCCGTACGGCCAGCTCAACCCCAAGTGGACCAAGTGGCTGCAGAAGCTCTGCTGTCCCTGCTGCTTTGGCCGCGACTGCCTGGTTCTCAATCAGGGCTACCTCTCGGAGGCCGGGGCCAGCCTCGTGGACCAGAAGCTGGAACTCAACATCGTGCCCCGCACTAAGGTAGGGTGGGCGGGACTGGTGCCGCTGGGGATCCCCGGAGGACCGGGGTCCCCCCGGAGTTCAGTTCAGTCGGGTGTTTTGAGCACTTAACCGCACTGAGCTCTTGGGGGAGTCCGATATGACCGTAAACAGGCGCATCCCCTGTCCGCAACAGAGGACCGGGATCTCTTCCCCCGCCCCGCCCCGCCCCGGGGGGGCTGGCCGGCGTGCTCCGGGGGTCTCTGGAAGTCCAGAGAGGCCGCCCGACTAAATGCAGGCGGCCTTCTCGGACCTTTCGAGCAGCGGAAAGGCCGAGGCTCAGACCGGCGCGGGGTCTCTTCAGACCCCTCCCCCTCGCCCGGTCAACGGGGGCAGGAGGCCGCGTCTCCAGTCCCCACTCTGCTTCCCGCTCGCCTCGGCCGGTTGGATTCTCGCTCTCTTCCTCAGCTTCCCCCACTTGAAAACCCCAAGCTTTACCCTCGGGCGCAAAGGGGCCCACGAAGGCATTTTTAAGCATCTGGTCCGGCAGAGCCCTTTCTCTCCTGGCAGGCCTCTCCACCGAGCTCACCTCATGCTTTCTCCGCTTTCTAGCAGCCGACCGCTCCCCTCGCTCTCCCTACCGACGTCTCTCCTTGCAGTCAGCCCACCGGCCCGCCTCGTTTCCCAGGTCACCCAGGGGGTTGGGGTTCGGCGGGACGGACGGCCTTTTGGGCTTCTCGTCGCGGGAAAGCCGAGGTCGGACCGAGTCCCGTGGGCGGAAAAGGCGACGCCCGAGCGGGTCCTCGCGGCCTCCCCCCCCCCCCCCCCCGGGACCACCGGGATTCCAGCAGCTGATGCAGACGGGGCTGGGCCCCCACGGAGGCTAATCCCGAAAGAATAACTCAGTAATCCCTTCCCGGGCCCGTGGCTGGCTCCAACTCCTGGGGAGGTTTCAAGTGTTCAAAGCTTCAGGGCCGTTCTCTAACCCCGGCGGCAGCGCTACGGAGTGTCGGGGGAGGGAGGGGGGTCACGTCCCCTCCCTTCCGCCTCGATTTCCCAGTCGACCCATCGGTCGATGGCATTTACGGAGCGCTTACCGCGTGCAGAGCACCGCGGTAGGTGCTTGGGGACGTACAGTATCGCGGACTTGGTGGAGACGATCCCCGCCTACAGGGCGATGATAGTCAACGAGGGGAGGCAGATGTTAAAATTCATCCGTTCGATCGTATTTATTGAGCACTTACTGTACTCACATTAA
Source organism: Ornithorhynchus anatinus (assembly GCF_004115215.2). Classification (NCBI taxonomy): domain Eukaryota; kingdom Metazoa; phylum Chordata; class Mammalia; order Monotremata; family Ornithorhynchidae; genus Ornithorhynchus; species Ornithorhynchus anatinus. Next base: position 124,512,547 of record NC_041730.1, on the reverse strand, counting down.
TAAAATAGAGCAGTAAATACGTACAAATATATACAAGTGCTGTGGGGAGAGGAAGGGGATAGAGCGGAGGGAGGGACTAGGGGTGGAGGAGCAGAGGGAAAGGGAGGGCTCAGTGTGGGAAGGCCTCCCGGAGGAGGTGAGCTCTCAGCGGGGCTTGGAAGAGGGGAAGAGTTTGGCGGAGGCGAGGAGGGAGGGCCATCCGGGACGGCGGTTAGGACGTGGACCGGGGGTCGACGGCGGAACAGGTGAGAAGGGGGGACGGTGAGGAGGCGAGCGGCGGAGGAGCGGAGCGTGGGGGGGGGGGGGGGGATGGAGGAGGAGAGAGGGGAGGGGAGGTGGGAGGGGGCAAGGGGATGGACAGCTTGGAAGCCAAGAGCGAGGAGTTTTTGTTTCGTGAGAAGGTTGGTAGGCAACCACTGGAGGTTTCTGAGGGAGGGGAGTGGCACGCCCAGAGCCTTTCTGGAGAAAGGTGATCCAAGCCACGGAGTGAAATACAGACCGAAGCAGGGAGAGACAGGAGGATGGGAGATCAGAGAGGAGGCTGAGGCAGTCATCCGGTCGGGATATTATGAAAGATTGTACCGGCAAGGTGGCAGATTGGGTGGAGGGGAGGGGCCGGATCTCGGCCCTGTTGTGAAAATAAATTGTGGATCGAGGAAACGGCGAGTGGAAAGATATGGACGGGAGTGCTGCCGGGGCGGGGTGAGAGCCGAAGTGCCGAGTGCAGATCTGGGCAGAGGGGAGGGAGGAAAGGGAAAAGGTCCGCGGTGCAGTGGATAGAGCCGGGGCCCGGCCGCCAGAAGGACCTGGGTTCCGATCCCGGCTCGGCCACCTGTCTGCTCTGCGACCTTGGGCAGATCACTTCACTTCTCTGTACCTGTGTTACCTCGTCCGTAAAATGGGATTGATGGAGCGTTAGCTCCAGGCGGGGTGGGACGGGGATTGCGTCCGATCTAATAATGATAACGATGGTATTTGTTAAGCGCCAACTCTGTGTAAAGCACCGTTCCAAGTGCCGGAATAGATGCGAGCTAACGAGGTTGGACACGGTCCCTGCCCCACGTGAGGCTCACACTCTTAATCCCCGTGTCACAGACGAGGTAACTGAGGCGCGGGGAAGCGAAGCTACTTGCCCAGGGTCCCGCAGCAGACAGGTGGCAGAGCCGGAATTAGAACCCGGGTCCTCCCGACGCCCGGGCTCTGGCCACTAGACCATGCTACCTTGTATTCGCTCCAGCGCTTAGAACCATGTTTGGCACATAGTAAGCGCTTAACGGATGCCATTATTGCAATTAGTTAGGGAAGGCTTTTTGGAGGAGAGGTTGACGGTAGGAGAGTTTTCATTCGTTCGGTTGTATTTATTGAGCACCGACTGCGTGCGGAGCACCGTACTAAGCGCTTGGAAAGTTAAATTTGGCGACAGAGACGATCCCGCCCCAACAACGGGCTCAGAGCCCGGAAGGGGAAGGTGGGGAAGGTGGGGAGAGGGGTGGACTGTCAGAGGAGAAGGGGGAAGAAGTTCCCGGTCCGAGGGAGGATCCATTCATTCCGTCGTATTCATTGAGCACTTACTGAGTGCAGAGCACCGTACCGAGCGGTTGAACGGTTGCGGATGAGGGGTCGGGGAACTACAGCGAGCGGGTCGGCATCGGAGGAGCGCGGCGTGCGGGCCGGATCGTAGTAGGAGGTGAGCGAGGTTGGGAGGAGGGAGAGAGCCAAATGAGTGCCTTAAAGCCGACGGTACGGGCTTTCTCTTGGACGTGAAGGTCCCGGGTCACCCGGGCCCCCGAGAATCCACCCCATCGGCGCTGTTGAGAGAGGACGACCTGCCGTTCTCTGGGTTTTGTGAGAGTCCCCAGGGTCGGAATGGAGTAGACCACCCATTCCGGAGATAGGAGCGCTTACGTTTCGGGCTGCGTCATCCGAGTCCCAAGTTGTCCTGTTGTCCGTCTTCCCCCCGTTTAGACCGCGAGCCCGTCGCTGGGCGGGGACGGTCTCTCTCTGTTGCCGAATTGCACATTCCACGCGCTTAGTACGGTGCTCTGCGCATGGTAAGCGCTCAATGAATACGATCGAAGGAATGAATGACGTTCCCGGGGGCCACTTCCAAATAATAATAATGATGATGATGGTATTTGTTAGGCACTGTCTATGTGTTAAGCACTGGGGAAGAGACAAGATAATCAGGTCAGACGGAGTCCCTGGCCCACACAGGGCGCACAGTCTCAGTGGGAGGAGAAAGAGGTATTGAATCCCCATTTTCCGAACAAGGTAACCGAGGCCCAGAGAGGTTAAGGGACTTGCCCAGGGTCACACAGCGGGCACGTTCATTCATTCAACAGTATTTATCGAGCGCTTACTATGTGCAGAGCACTGTACTAAGTGCTTGGAACGGACGGTTCGGCCACAGAGGGCGACAGACCCTGTCCGGTGACAGGCTCGCGGTCTGAACGGGGAAGACGGACGGCAGAGCGAAACAGAACGGAACAGAACAAGTCGTCGTCGAGATTAAGCGCCAGGAGGGAGTACGCAGGTGGGAATTAGACAGGGCCCCTGCCTCTCGTGGGGCTCACGATCTATTTAATGTTAATATCAAGAATGGTATCTCTTAAGCACTTACTGCGTACCAAGCACTGGGGAGCTGGGGTGAGAAGCCAGCTTCTCTGACTCCTGGGCGCGTGCTCCTCGAATCTCAAAGCTCGATGGACCCCGCCCGGGCCCCCTCTCTGCCCCGAGCCTCACCCCAGGCCCGTGTTGCCTCGAGACCGACGGGGAGAGAGAGAGCCGTGCGTGGGGCAGACTCCGGGAGCGTGGGCTCGTACCCGTCTGAAACCCAGTTGGACCGGATCGGGCCCGACCTCCATTCTGGTCGGAGGCCCCGTTGGGCTTCTGCGGCTTGTCTCGGTGGAGGGGGGCCCTCGGTCAGTCAGTTGTATTCTGTCGAGCGCCTACCGTACCAAGAGCACTGGACTGCGCGTCGGGCGCCGTACGGAGCTCTGCCCGCATGCCCCCTTGCTGCCCGTGGCCCAGATGGCCCCAGTGCAGGACTCTGTGCCGACCCACCCGGATGAGGGCCCCTCCCCATCCCCCGACCCTCTCCCTGCCAGTGACCTGGCCCGGTGACTCTGCGACGGGCCCGGGGGATCCCCCGCTCCTCATCCGCTTTCCAGGGGTAGGGAGGAAAGGGAGACGCTCGTATAAAGCCCTTCGAGAGGTTCGTGGAAGCGAAAGGTTGTCTGCGTCGCTCGCGCGCGGCCTCGGGCGTAAACCCTGACCGTCTCTTCCCCAGGATGGGATCCGTAGTCGTCGGGGAGCTCGGCCGCCGCCTTCGTCTCCCACCCCGAGGGGGGGAGGGGCTGAGTTGTGGCAGCCGGGCCGGCCCGTGGACCGCGAGCCCCTCTCGCTGAATCTCTGCTCCTCCCTCCCTAGGTCGTGTACCTGGCCAGCGAGACCTTCAACTACAGTGCCATCGACCGAGTGAAATCCAGGGGCAAGCGGCTTGCTCTTGAGAAAGTCCCGAAGGTCGGGCAGCGATTTAACCGCATCGGTCTGCCCCCCAAGGTATGAACCTGGTGGGGCGTTCTGGGTCCGGGACGGTCTGTCTGCTTGGGATCGGTGCCGGGCTCCCCGCGTCCCGGGACCGTAGCGGCAGTTTACGCGGGGACTGCCCCGTCTGAGGTTAGCGAGGGCCGGGGAGAGGACGGGGAGGAATGATGATAACGATGGCCTTGGTTAAGCCCTTACTGTGTGCCGAGCACCGTCCTAAGCGCCGGAAGGGATACCGGATGATCAGTTTGTCCCACGTGGGGCTCACGGTCTTAGAGAAGCAGCGTGGCTCGGTGGAAGATGCGCGGGCTTGGGAGTCGGAGGTCTTGAGTTCTGATCCCGGCTCCGCCGCTTGGCAGCCGTGTGACTTTGGGCAACTTCTCCGTGCCTCGGTGACCTCATCTGTCAAATGGGGATGAAGACCGTGAGCCCCGCCTGGGGCTCTAATCCCCCGATTAGACCGTAAGCCCATCAAAGGGCAGGGACCGTCTCTATCTGTTACCGATTTGTACATTCCAAGCGCTTAGTACAGTGCTCTGCGCAGAGTAAGCGCTCAAGAGATACTGTTGAATGAATGAATGACGACCTGATCACCTTGTATCTACCCCGGCGCTTAGAACAGTGCTCGGCGCATAGGAAGCGCTTAACAACTACCAACGTTGTTATTATTATTATTATTATTATTATTATTATTCGTCCCCCTTTGACAGATGAGGTCACCGAGGCCCGGAGAAGTGAAGTGACGTGCCCGGAGTCACCCAGCTGACCAGCGGCGGAGCCGGGATTAGAACCCACGGCCTCTGACTCCCAAGCCCTGGCTCTCTCGACTGAGCTCCGCCGCTTCTCTAAAAATAAAAATGAATCGTGGTATCTGTTAAGCGCTCACTACGTGCAAAGCACTGTTCTAAGCGCTGGGGGATGCAAGGGGATCAGTCTGTCCCACGTGGGGCTCGCGGTTTGAAGCCCCATTTGACAGATGAGGTAACTGAGGCACAGAGAAGTTAAGCGACTCGCCCAAGGAGGGAAGTGACGGTAGCCTCTCGAGAGAAACCAAACCCTAGGGCCCGGAGAGCCCGGCACCTCACCCCGTGTGTCGTCGGGGGGGGGGGGGGCGCGGGGGTCCCGGCGGCTGATCCCTCGGCTTCCCGTCCGGGCCCAGGTCGGCTCGTTCCAGATCTTCGTGGAAGGCTACAAGGATGCCGACTACTGGCTGCGGCGCTTTGAGGCGGAGCCCCTCCCCGAGAACACCAACCGGCAGCTGCTGCTGCAGTTCGAGCGGCTGGTGGTCCTGGACTACATCATCCGCAACACCGGTGAGGGGCCCCGAGGAGGGAGTTCTGGGGGACCGTGCCCCGGAGCCGACGTTCTCTCTGAAGGGTCCTGAGACCTCGGGCTGGGGAGGCCCAGGCAAGCGGGGCGTTGGATGACGATGACTTTAAAAGAGAAATGAACGCGGTCTCCGCGAAGCCCTCCCTCTGTGCCGAGCACTGTACTGGAACGACGGGGTAGGTCCGGGTCGGACGCGGTCCCCGCCCCACCTGGGACCCGCATCCCGAGGAGGAGGACAAAGGTATTTGAGTGAGTCGGTTGGGGGGTGCGGATGGAAACGTGCGGGAGCGGGGACATCCCACCGGCTCCTCGGATTGGACACGGTCCCCGTCCCAACGTGGGGCTCACACTCTTCATTCCCACGTGACACAGAAGTGAAGCGACTTGCCCGAGGCTCACACAGCAGACAGGTGGTGAAGCCGGGATTGGAGCCCAGGTCCTTCTGACCCCCGGGCCGGCGCTCTAGCCGTCGGGCCACACCGAAGCTGTCGGGTCTCATTCGTTCATTCAGTCGTATTTATTGAGCGCTCACTGGGTGCAGAGCACCGCGCCGAGCACCTGGGAGAGTACGATGCGACAGTGGATAGGTGCGTTCCGTGCCCTTGTCGAGCTGAGAGTCCAGAGAAAATATCTACAGCGCTTTTATTACCAAAGCATTCTCACCTTGATTAGTTCATTTCGCCCCTCCCGACGGCCCCGTGAGATAGGGAGACAGGGCAGATACTATCATCCCCGTTTTACGGACGGGGAAACCGAAGTACGGGGAAGTTAAGCGACTGGCCCACGGTCACACGGCAGTCTAACGGCGCGGGTTGGACTCGAACCCGGGTCCTCCGGCTCCTTGACCGGCCCTCTGCGCCTTCGTCGTCTCCAGCCCCAAATGGTGGGAACTGTCGGGCGCTTACTCCGTGCCAGGCGCTGTACTGAGCACCGGGGTGGATACAGGCAGATCGTCCCTGACCCGTGGGAGGCTCGCAGTCTCCATCCCCGTTGTACAGACGAGGGAGCCGAGGCACGGGGAACGCGACTGACTTACCCGAGGTCACACGGCAGGCAGGCGGGCGGTGAGGCCGGGATTAGAACCCCCGACTCCCGACTCCCAGGTCCTGCTCCGTCCACTGGGCCGCGCTGCTTCTCGGCCCGAGCGGCCCCAGAGCGGGAAACGGTCCACAGCCGGGGTCGATCCCACCCTTTCCAGCCCTTCCCGGGCTGGCCGGCTCTGCTCCCAGGGGATCGACCTGACTCCCGCCCACCCCGGATCTCAACCCTCCCGATCCGGGGCTCGAAAAGCCACGGGTCCCCCCCCAGCGTCGCTGCGGCTGACGGAAGCGGGGGTCCCCCGCCTCCACTAACCTCCGCTCTTCCCGTCCACAGATCGGGGCAACGACAACTGGCTGATCAAGTACGACTGTCCGATGGACAGCTCCAGCTCTCGGGTAAGGAGCCGGCCGCGCCGCGCCCCGGTGGAACCCGGGGAGGCGAGGACGACGTTAGCCTGCGACTGGACCGCGTCTGCCGCGGCCGCGTCGGGTTCATCCGGACCTTTCTTGGGCGTGGTGAGGGGGCGGTGGTTAGACCGGGAGGAAGGATCCTGGCCCGGGAGCTGTACCCTAAGGCGGTGGTGGAGAAACAGCGAGGCAAGCGCGTCACCCAGTTTCCCGAACCCCATCCCTTCCATCCTTGACCGCAGTCCGTGTTCATAATTAGAAGAAGTATGCTATTTGTTAAGCGCTTACTGTGTGCGAAGCACCGTTCTAAAAACCGGGGAGGATACGGGGTGATCGGGTTGTCCCACGTGGGGCTCACGGTCTTGATCCCCATTTGACGGATGGGGTAACTGAGGCACAGAGAAGTGAAGTGACTTGCCCAAAGTCACACAGCTGAAAGGCAGCCGAACTGGGATTTGAACCCGTGACTTCTGACTCCCAGGCCCGTGCTCTTTCCACTGAGCCACGCTGTTTCCCCGGGGTCCGCCCGTCCGGCGCTCTCTGGCCGTCCAGGGCCCCGGCCTGGAGGCGGGGGAGGGGCAGGAGGTCGTCCCGACACTCGGTCCCATCTTCACGACGCCTCTGACGTCACCGGGAGACTCGTAAATGATAATTATGGCATTCGTTAAGCGCTTCCTATGTGCCGGGCATTGAACTGTGCGCCGGAGTAGTTAGAAGCGAATCAGGTTGGACACGGTCCCTGTCCCCCGCAGCTCACGGTCTTCATCCCCATTTTACAGACGAGAGCGCCGAGGCACAGAGACGTGAGGTGGCTCGCCCGGGGCCACCGAGCAGACACGTGGTGGAGCCGGGATTAGAGCCTATAACCTTCTGACTCCCCGGCCCACGCTCTATCCTCCCTTCATTCATTCGGTCGTATTTATTGAGCGCTTCCTATGTGCAGAGCGCCGTACTAAGCGCTTGGAATGTACAGTTCGGCAACAGAGAGAGACAATCCCTGCCCGGTGACGGGCTCACGGTCTAATCGGGGAAGACGGACAGACGAGAACAACAGCGACGAAGAGAATCGGGGGGACGTACGCCTCATTAATAAAATAAATAGGGTCCTAAAAATATATGCAGGTGAGCATGCCGCCCCTCAATCAGTCGGTCGTATTAATTGAGCGCTTCCAGGGAGCAGAGCACCGCTTGGGAGAGTGCAGAGTAACAGAGCTGGTAGTCGTGTCCTCGGCCTACCGTTCGTTCAGTCGTCTCGAGGGCTCAGCGCGTGCAGAGCACCGCGCTGAGCACACCGGAGAGTACGCCCAAGCGATCGGGGGGCCACGTTCCCCGCACGGGCCAGGCGTCTGCCCGGGGGTCTCCAGCGTCCGCCCTCAACCGAGCGGGGGCCGGGTGCCCTCTGGCCCCGCCACCCCACCCGGCCGGTTGGCACTGAGTAGACCAGGGCGGCCGTCCCACGGGAAAGAGGGGTGGGTTTTCCCACTTCCCGCCGTCGGCGAGTTGGCCTGTCGCCTGGCCCTTGGCAACTCTGTTTCCGGTCGCCGAGTCTCGCGGTGCTGCCAGGGCACTCCTCGAACCTGGAAGCGGGGTTAGTCTAAAACGAACAGGAGGAAACAGTCCTTCGCCCAGCGGGGTCCGGCATGTAATTAATAAGACGGTGATAATGGCATTCGTTAAGCGCTTACTGTGGGCCAAGCACCGTTCTAAGCGCCGGGGGCCGCGGGGGTACAAGGTGATCGGGTGGGCCCACCGTCCTAATCCCCATTTTGCAGATGAGGTCGCTGAGGCACGGAGAAGTGAAGTGATCTGCCCAAAGTCGCACAGCTGACAAGCGGCGGGAGCCGGGATTAGAACCCGCGACCTCTGACTCCCAAGCCCGGGCTTCTTTCCACTGAGCCGCCCTGCTAGTTCTCCGATTGGAAGAGACTCAATAAGTAGTTTCTACAGGTCGCTTACCCTGTGCAGAGCACTGTACTAGGCGCTTGGGAGAGTACAGTACAACAGAGTTCACAGGCGTGATCTCTGCCCACGAGGAGAATGGTGAGGGGTGGCGAACTGGACAGGTGGAAGGGGCATGAGGCAAGTGGAAGGACATGGGAAGGAGCGTGGCTTAGTGGAAAGAGCACGGGCCTGGAATCCAAGGACCTCTGTTTCTAATCCTGGCTCTGCCAGAAAGCTTGCCGTGCCACCTGGGACGAGTCGCTCGACTTCTCTGGGCCTCATTTCTCCCGTTCTCCCTCGTACTTAGACTGTGAGCCCCGTGCGGGGCAGGGAGTGTGGCAAACTCATGAACCTCTACCTACCCCAGCGCTTAGAACAGCGACTGACACACGGTGAGTGCTTGACAAATACGAAAAGAAATAACGGATGGCCTTTACCACCCAGGGGCATAAATTAGGTGGGATTTAAGAGTGGATCTTGCTCATTAATAAGTCTTCGACAGGACTCGGACTGGGTGTTGGTGAAGGAGCCCGTCATCAAACTGGCAGCCATAGATAACGGGTTGGCGTTCCCTCTGAAGCACCCCGATTCCTGGAGAGCATGTAAGTCCCAAGATTTCTGTGTCCCGCGCCCTCGACGGGGCTGACCGCTGACTTCTTCTCCCCTTTCTCCACGGTTCGAGCTATTGGAGCTAGGGCGGATGGGCTCCCTGGCTGCTCACCTAGTAGACACGGGTGGATCTCAAAGCCCGACTTCTCCAAGAGGCCTAGGAGCCCCAGAGCATGATTGGGCATCTTTCTGTTGTATTTGAGGGGAGCGGCTGTGACACAACCGGGAGAATGGCAAGCGTTTTCGTTCGTTCGTTCGTATTTATTGAGCGCTCACCGTACTGAGCGCTTGGAGTGTCCTTCGGGGGGGGGGGGGGGGGGGGGAGTTAGACTGCGGACTGCCGCCCCATCTAACCAACAGGTCTTGGACCTCTCTCGTGGGCAAATACAGGATTTCACATGGGGCCGTCCCCCACCCCCCATTTTAAGCAGGGGAAAGAAATCTAGGTAACCCCGGAAGAATGGAGGTGGCGATCAGCGCTTAACGGGGACTTTTCTCCCTTCAGATCCTTTTTATTGGGCCTGGTTGCCCCAGGCCAAAGTCCCCTTCTCCCAGGAGATCAAAGAACTGATCCTTCCAAAGATATCCGACCCCAACTTCGTCAAAGACCTGGAGGAAGACCTGTATGAACTCTTCAAGGTGGGTCTTTGGGAAACTGCAGCCTAATTTGGCGAGCGGACAGAAGGAGCCCAGCTGATCCCAGGAAAAGCTCCTCCCGGCCTTCAGGGCCCTGGGGTTGAGTATGGAAAAGATGGTTCCACGCTGACCTTCTGAGCTCGGGAAGGGTGGGGGTGACCTTCCCGTCTTCCCCGTTCCCCGGCCTTGGGCCCTCGCCGTCACCCGGGACGGCGGGACCCTCGGGGTCCGCACCGGCCTCTGAGGACGCGTAGGGTTCTCACGCTCTGTGGGATGGAGGAGCCCGCGGCCGCCTGAGGGGACACTTGTCCTCTCTGGGCCTCTGGGTTCTCCGGCTGGGGATCAGGGAGAGCCTTCCGAGATTTCCAGCACCTCAGGGTTTTCATTCTCCTAAGAATTTAGACTCCACGGGGGACTCACTTTGCCGAGGAGGCCGGCTCCATGGGGCTTTTATCTCCTCTGTTCCTCTGGCAGAAAGATCCTGGCTTTGACCGGGGCCAGTTCCACAAGCAGATTGCTGTCATGAGGGGACAGGTAAGCCAGAATAATCGCGGCCGTTATGGAGCGTGCACTCTCGGAGGGCTTAGTGGTCTTCGTCAAGGCTAAATGCTACTTTAAGCAGGCATCTAAATCTCTGGGGCAGGCCTGGAAGTTGGAATTATTGACTGCAAAGCCTGTCCCTTTGAGATCTCCTGCTTTGTTTTCCATCTCCCAGCCAGAGGCTTCAGGGGGATCAATCAGTCGATTGGTATTTATTGAGTGCCTGCACTGACTCTCTTCCCCTCGTGAAAGCCCTCCCGAGAGCTCACCTCCTCCAAGAGGCCTTCCCGGACTGAGCTTCCCCTTTTCCCTCTGCTCCCCCTCCGCCCTCTCTTCCCTCCCCCTCCCCCACTTTCACCTCCCCTCAGCTAAGCCCCCTTTCCCCCTGCTCCTCCCCCCTCCTTTCCCCTCCCCTCAGCACTGTGCTCATTTGGATATATTTCTGTTACCCTTTTTAATTTGTTAATGAGGTGTCCATCCCCTTGATTCCACTTACCGTGATTATGTTGTTTTTGTCCGTCCGTCTCCCCCGATTAGGCCGTGAGCCCGTCACTGGGGAGGGATGGTCTCTGTCTGTCTGCCGAATTGCCCATTCCAAGCGCTCAGTACAGTGCTCTGCACACAGGAAGCGCTCGGTAAATACTGTCGAACGAAGTTCTCGGGAGAGTACGACATGGGGAGACGATTCGCTCTCGACCCACCATAGCTCTCGATCTGATCGGGGAGATCGGGCGGCACGGGCCCGTTTACGGATAGGAGGGAGAAGTCCCTAAGCGGAGCCCCGGGTGTAAGTCGAGAGGTACCAGAGTGCTGAGGGCGGGAGGTTGTGAGCGCAGAAATGAGAGAACAGAAGGAAAGCGCTCAGTAAATACGACCGAATGAACGAACCGGAGTAGACGAGGCCTTCTAATCCACGAGGCCTTCCGTGATGAAGCCCTCTTTTCCCCGGCTCGCTCTCCCTTCTGGGTCATCCCCGTTCTGGGATCTGCGACGTTTGGGTGTTTAATATTTTCCCCTCCCCCCGCCCGACCGCGACCCCCACGGCACTTAGATGTTTATCTTTAAATTATAGGTTATAAAATATTTGCATTAATGACTCTGTCCCCCTGTAGACTGTAAGCTCGTCATCGGCGGGGGATGCGTTTAATAATAATGTTGGTATTTGTTAAGCGCTTACTAAGTGCAGAGCACTGTTCTAAGCGCTGGGGTAGATACAGGGTAATCAGGTCGTCCCACGTGAGGCTCACGGTCTTAATCCCCATTTTACAGATGAGGGAACTGAGGCCCAGAGAAGCGAAGTGACTCGCCCACAGTCACACAGCTGACATGGGGTTCGAACCCATGACCTCCGACTCCCAAACCCGGGCTCTTTCCACTGAGCCACGCTGCTTTCATTTGGTTGTATGGTCCCAAGTGCTTATTGTAGGGCTCTGCACAGAGGGAATACTCAATCAATACTGTCGATCGATTGGTAGAAGAAAATGAATCGGGGAAAGCTACTGTCTGTTCCTCCCCCCCCCCGCAGACTATAAGCTTCTTGTAGGCAGGGATCACATCTACTACAAACTCCGAAGCTGCGTGGCCTAGTGGATAGAGCGCGGGCCTGGGAGTCGGATGGTTCTCATCCCAGCTCCACCGTGTCTTGCTGTGTGACCTTGGGCAAGTCACCTAACTTCTGTGTCTCAGTTACCCGAGGATTAACAGTCGTGGTGTTCGTTGAGCGCTTACCGTGTGTCGGGCGCCGAACTAAGCGCCGGGGTGGATTCAGGCAAATCGGATTGGACGCGGTCCCTGTCCCACGTCGGGCTCACGGTCCCAGAGCTCATTTTCCGGATGAGGTGACTGAGGCACAGAGAAGTGAAGTGACTCGCCCCAGGTCACACTGCAGACAGGTGGAACCCCAAGGGGAACGTGGGACCGTATCCAACCTGATTAGCTTGTCTCTACCCCGGCGCTTAGTACAGTGCCCGGGAAACGCTTCATACCGTGAAAGACCCAACTCTCCGTTGCACTGTGCTCTCCCAGGCGCTCCGTACGCCGCGAGAGCTCAATAAATCCCACTGAGCAGTTGACGGATTCTGGTGGAGGTGGGATTTCAGGAGGGCTCTGAAGACGGAGAGAGCGGCCGCCTGGCAGATTTGAAGGCAGGAGGAGGTTTCGAGGAGGAGGAGGAGAGGCGTGAGCTAGGGGTTGGAGGCAGGAGCGTGGAGAATGAGGCCCAGTGAGAAGGGAGGCTTGGGAGGAACGGAGAGTGCAAGCTGGGGTGAGGTGAGAGAAGAGAGCCTGCGGCCTTTTGGCCTTTGGGTTTTGCGTGTGTGGTATTTAAGCGTTTACTCTTACTTGTACTAAGCGCCGGGGTGGATACAACCAAATTGGGCTGGACACCGTCCCTGTCGCACTTGGGGCTCGCAGTTGCAATCCCCATTTTCCAGATGAAGTATCTGAGGCACAGACAGGTGAAGCGACCCGCGCAGGGTCACGCGGCCGACAAGCGGCAGAGCCGGGATTAGAACCCACGACCTCTGACTCCCGGGCCCGGGCTCTCTCCACAAGGCCGTGCTGCTTTCCTAATCGCGGTATCCGTTAAGCGCCTGCTGTGTGCCGGGCACTGGAACTAAGCGCTGGGGTGGAGGCCGGCGAGCCGGGTTGGACCCGGTCCCTGCCCCGCATGGGGCTCGCGGTCTCAGTCCCTGTTTTTCAGCTGTGACTGAGGCCCAGAGAAGCGAAATGACTTGCCCGGGGTCGCACAGCAGATCAGAACCCCCGACCTCACCCCCCAGGCCCGGGCTCTATCTACTCGAAGTCCAGCAAGCCTATCCTTGGATTGCAGCGGGCGAGGGTGGGTTTGTGGGTGATGCCGGGGAGCTCCGGGATGCCCTTCACCCGGGGAATTGGGGAAAGGAGTCTGTCCCGGGGAGAGCGCCGGGCGAGCAGAACGGGTCACGCGGGTTCGGGGTGGTTCCCAGGGTCGCCGGAGGTGAGCGGCCCGTCGAGGCCACGAGAGAAGCGGCGTGGCCTAGTGGAAAGAGCCCGGGCCTGGAGGTCAGGTCGCAGCTCGTGAGCTCTAATCCCGGCTCCTCCACTTGGCGGCCGTGTGACCTCGGACGAGTCGCTAAGTAATAATAATGCTGGGATTTAAGCGCTCACTATGTGCGGAGCACTGTTCTGAGCGCTGAGGTAGCTACAGGGTAATCGAGTTGTCCCACGTGAGGCTCACCGTTAATCCCCATTTTACAGAGGAGGGAACTCAGGCCCGGAGAAGTCAAGTGACTCGCTCACAGTCACCCAGCTGACAAGCGGCAGAGCCGGGATTCGAACCCACGACCTCCGACTCCCAAGCTCGGGCTCTTTCCGCTGAGCCACGGTGACCTCGTCTGTAAGATGGGGATTTAAGTGCGAGCCCCCCGCATGGGACGACCTGATGACCCCGTGTCTACCCCAGCGCTTAAAACGGCGTTGGGCACATAGTAAACGCTTAACAAATACCAACGTCATTATTATAATCTCCGCTCCGCCACTTGCCTGCTGTGTGACCTTAGGCAAGTGACTAAACTTCTCTGTGTCTGTGACCTCATCTGTTAAATGGGGATTAAAGCGTGAGCCCCACGTGGGATAACCTGATTACCCTCTATGTATCCCAGCACGTAGTCGCTGCTTAACGCATATCGTAATTATCATCAGTATTATAATCCCAGCTCCGCCACTTTGTCCGCCGCGTGACCTCGAGCAAGTAAGTCACTCAGCCTCCGTGCCTCAGTTCCCTCACTTCTAAAATGGGGTTGAAGACTGTGAGCCTCGTTCATTACGCATACTTACCGAGCGCTTACTCTGCACACCCGGCACTCTGCCGAGCGTCCGGGAGAGTACGATACGACGACAGACAGGCACGTTCCCTGCCCACAGCGAGCCTCGTGTGGGCCGGGGACCGTGTTCGACCCGACGATTTCGTATCGACCCCAGGGTTTAGTGCAGTATTTGGCACCTGGTGAGTGCTCATCGAATACCACAGAAATGAGAAAAGAAGAGAGAATGTTCCTCCCCGTCCCGGCTTCTGGTGGAGGAAGGCAGCCCCATGGAAAATTCGTCTTTTTCTTCCTCCCAGGAGCTCCTGGTCTTGGCTTGCCCTCCACTAAGATCAGAGGGTCTGCCTGGCTGTAATAATGACGACGTCGGTATTTGTGAAGCGCTCGCTATGTGCCAAGCGCTGTTCTGAGCGCTGGGGCAGATGCAGGGTCATCAGGTTGTCCCGCGTAGGGCTCACAGTCTTCATCCCCCTTTTCCAGATGAGGGAACTGAGGCCCAGAGAAGCGAAGCCCCTTGCCCAAGGCCACGCAGCTGACGAGCGGCGGAGCCGGGATTAGAACCCGCGACCTCCGACTCCCAAGCCCGGGCTCTCTCGAGAGTCCCTCGATCCCGCCTCTCTTTCCTGCCGCAGATCCTGAACCTGACCCAGGCCCTGAAAGACGGCAAGAGCCCCCTGCACCTGGTCCAGATGCCCCCGGTGATCGTGGAGACGGCCCGCTCCCACCAGCGCAGCTCCAGCGAGTCGTACACCCAGAGCTTCCAGAGCCGAAAGCCCTTCTTCTCCTGGTGGTAGCCCGGGAGGCCGGGGAAGCGCGCCGTCGGACTTCGGGGCCGGGAGAGGGCCCGGGCGGACCCGCGCGGCGGGGGGGGGGGGGCGCGGGGCGGGTGGCGGGGCAAAGCGCAGGGGCAGATGGAAGCCGCTCCGAGATCTCCCGCCCACCGGGAGCAGGAGCGGTAGGTTGGTCCGGGCTTCCCGGCCCTTCCCTCTTCCCCGCCGCGCTCTGGGTGGAGTCAGGGACGAGTGGTGGGAGTCTGCAGGGGAGCAGGCTCGGGGGGGGGGGGGGGGGGCCTAGGGAAATAGCTGTCTCGTCTCCCGCCTCGTGCCGGCTGCCGTCTGTGGAATCTGCCGCCTCGCATCCTCAGTTCCCTCGCTCTCTCCCCCAATGAAAAACGTGTCGGAAAACGAACGAAACCCCCCCGCGGCGATACCCGGGCGCGTCGCCCGCCGGGTCTCCGAATGCTTCCGTTGGGAAATGACCCCGGGCGGACCCGGGAGGCCGGGGGGCCTCGCACCCGGCGGCGCCCGCGCCAGGCGGATGGCTCTCCGGGGCCCCGGATGCCCCCTCTTCCCGTCGCCTAGTATTCGCCGAGCTTCCCGGTGGCCGGCGCGGTTGCCTCCTCCTTCCTCTCCCCGCGCCCCCCCGCCCGCCCCGGCCCGAGAAGGTGAGCTCGGAGCCCGGGAGCTTGCCGGCCCCTTTGTTGTTTTACTTTCCCGGGATCTCTTTTAATCTCTCGCGGTCCGGGCCCGTCCGCCCCCCGCCTGCCCGGCCCTCGCCGGGGGTCCGCAGGACGAGAGGCGAGGGCGGCCGGACGTGACTTTTTAATAGGGAGGGAGGTCGCGGCTCTCGGCGTGCACCTCGACCCACGGGGCCCGGGCGGGTTTGCCGTGGCAGGTGGGCCCGGGCGGGCGGGCAGACCGGGAGGCGCGGGCCGGACACGCTGCTTGAATTCTACGGCTCCCTGCCTCCCGCCTTCCCGGACGCTTCCCCCGGGAGCTCAGATCTACATACCTCCCCCGCCCATCCCAGGCAGTGGTCCCGGCGCTCTCCTCCGTCCTTATCATTTTAAATCCATCTCCTGCTGCTGTCCGCTGAGAGCCAACCCCCGGTCCCACCCCTGACCCCACCGGAGGGGCTTCCAGCCCGAGGCGCTCTGTCATCCACCTGCCCAGGCTCGCCCCGACCCTCGATCCCGTGGGCCTCCCCCCCTCCTCCTCCTCGGGCGTCCGGGCAGCCCTCTCCGCCTCTCTCCTCCCGCAGAGGGTTCAGTCGAGCTCTCTTGGCCGGGCTTAGGGTGGAACGCATTCCTGACACGGGAAGGCAGGAGGCAGCGGCGTCGTTTACGTTCTTCTTGCCTTTACTTCTTGCCCCGGCGGCCCGTCTGAGGAGCGGGCGGAGGTGGGCCCCGGGGAGGAAAGTTTTCAGTTGCCTTGGTCCCCTGCCTGCCCGCGCCTGGCACCGGCAGCTCCCCGGGGAGTTGGCGTGCCCCCGTCCCTCTCCTCCGGGAGACAGGAGGAGAGCGTCCCCTCCCTGGGGGAACCGGCTGTGGGTTGCCCCCGTTGATTCACGGTTCCACCCTGACCCTGGCCTCTTCCGGGCAAACTGGCCTTAGACGGAAACCGCCCCCACGGTTTGAGAAATAGCCAAAGAAGGCGAGGAGGAGGCGGGGAGAGCAGCGCCGGTCGGGGCCCGCCCGCCTCCCTCTCATCCCAGAGCCGCGAGGCCCGCCGGCCTCCCCCGCCCCGCCGGCTCTTTCCCCGCTTCCGGCCTCCGCCGTGGCTTCCCGCCTTCCGGCCCCGGCCGGCGTCGGCAGCGGTAGCGCGGACGGGCCTCCCGGCCCCGTCTCAGGCGGGGTCGAGAACGGGTCCGGCGGGCAAGCTTCGGCGTGCCGCCGAGGCCGGGGAGAACCCCGTTCCCTCCCGTCCCGGCACTGACAATCCTCGTGAGCGGCCTCGTTCCCCCCCCCCCTCCCCCCCCCTTCCTCCCCCACGTTCCCCTCTCCTCGATCTCTGGTCTGAACTCAAGGATCTCTTGGAAGTGGCTCTTGAGCCCCGGGCACCGGTGAGGTCCCCGGCCCGTCGGACCGACGGAGCCCCGGTCTGCTAAGAGGGAAGGGGAGCGGTACCCGGCTCCGTATTTCTCTCCAGGTCGAGGGGCCCAAGCCCGTCCGCGACGGCCCGTGCTTGCAGTGGGTGATCGTGCGGTCGCACGCGCGCACCCGTCAGAGGAGACCGACGGTCGCTCTGGCAACTGCGCTTAATCAGTGAGGTGATCTCTTCTCCCGGACCGGTCGGTATCCGTGGCGGGGTCGGTTCTGGGGAGGGGACCGGCGCCTCCCTCTCCACCCCTCTCCCTCCCTCGGGGAGTTCTTTCTCAGACCCCCTACCGCTGACAGAAGCCCTGAAGGTTGGGCTCGGGATGTCCCAAGAGGGGATTGGGGGAGGGAGAGAGGGCACGCGGGGAAGACGGGACCGGAATAGGCACTCAGGGAGCGGGCCGGCTGGCGGGACACGACGGAGGGCGGCGGGGTGTGGGCTCCGCCCCGGGCCGGGCCGGCCGTCGACGCTGCGCGAAGAGCGCCCATCCGTGACTGCTGCTGCCTCCGACGCATCGTTCTTCTAATGCACTGTAGAAACCGTATGTAATGTATTTAAACCGACGCAGATGTACGAATAACACGGATCCGATTCCGGTCGCCCCTCGCCCGACCTTTCTTGGGAAGCGGGGGGGGGGGGGGGGGGGGGGCCTGAGGCTGGGATGGGAAGCTGAGCGGGAGGACGGGGGTTGGGGGGAAAGGCCGTAAGGAGTCGATTAAGGGGAAGCGGCTTTTCCGGCGCAAAAGTCGAGCGGCCCGTTCCGTATCCGGGGCCGAGTTCGCTTGCAGCCAGGGGAGGGGAGGAGCTTCGGCGGCACCGGCAGAGGGCATTCCAGGCCCGGCAAACCCCGACCGGGCCGAAGGAACGGGGGAAACCAGCTCCGGCCGGGTCAGCGGGCCCTAGCGCAGGGCGACCGGTGGCATTTCCTGGACCCCACCCACTTCCCATCGGCGTTTCAAAGTAGGGCAGCGGCTTAACGGTAAAATGTGTTCAATTGTAAATAGTAGGGGAGGGCGGGAGAAGCGAGTTTGGGGCCCATCCCTTTCCCTCCCGCCAGCTTTTCCAAACCAGGAAAAACCAGGGGCAACGCAGGTGCCTGACGACCCGCCATCGCGGTGCCACAGGCCTGCCGGGGCAGTTGGGCCGGCGTTCGTTCATTCGATCGTATTTGTTGAGCGCTTACTGTGTGCGGAGCACTGTACCAAGTGCCCGGGAGAGTACCGATATAAGAATCGACAGACACGTCGGCTGCACATCCGGGCCGCTCTCTCTCCAGCTAGACAGGGCGGGACGCGGCCGTCGCCGCGTCGGCTGTGCTGCTTGGTGTCGGGGAGGGGAGGCTCGTCGTCTGGCCGCCGGGCCACGTGACTACCTTCCCCTTCTCGACACGGACAGCCTCCCTTCCCGGTACGTGGGACGGTCAAAAGAATGTGGCAAACTTAACTCGGCCACAGAGAGGGAATAATAATAGTAAACGGTGGCGTTTAAGCGCTTACTGCGTGCCAAGCACCGTTCTAAGCGCTGGGGTTGATACAGGGCGATCAGGTCGTCCCACGTGGGGCTCACGGTCTTAATCCCCCTCTTCCAGGTGAGGGAACCGAGGCGCCGAGAAGTTAAGTGACTTGCCCGAGGTCACGGCAGACGAGTGGCGGAGTGGGGATTAGAACCCGCGACCTCCGACTCCCAAGCCCGGGCTCTTTCCACTGAGCCACGCCGCTTCGGCAGCAGCAGGGAAGACCAGGGCACCCCCAAACCCCGAAAGTTACGGTCTGTAAGCCACTTGCGCCGGGGCGCACACCTGGCCCGCGGCAGGGACCTCGTACCTCAGTTTCTTCGTCTGTAAAATGGGGTGCAGACGAAAACCCCCTCCCTCGCTGGGATGCCGAGGAGGGGAAGGAGATAAAAGCTCTCCGGAGACCGAGGGTTCTCGAAATCAGAGGGAAAGGAAAGAACGGACGCCTCAGCCCGGCCGTAGGGGCGGGGGCGGACCGCCCCTTGCAGCGGCACAGGCCCGTGCCCCTTTCTGCTCCGTTCCCCCGGCCTGTTCTCAAACCACCGGCGCCGCCTCACGTCCTCCTTGGCCCGGGGGGCGACGCGAGGCCGGGGAGGGGGGGGTCCAGTCTCCCGGGCCGATTCCAGCTCCTCCGTGGACGCTCGGCGAGCAGAGACCACGAGAGGGTAAAGGCGGCAAAGAAGAACGCGAATCGGTTTCCTTCCCTTGGGCCACCGGGGGGGTCGGGACCCTTGTGAGTCTCTGAGATCCTCAGAGAAGTTAGCCTGACCTACTGGAAAGGGCCCAGGCCCGGCACGCGAGGGACCCGGGTTCTAATCTCAGCTCTGCAGTCGGCCCGCTGTGTGACCTCGGTTCTCTCACCTGAAGGAGGGGGTCGAAATACCCGATCTTCCCTCCCCCCGAGACCGCGGGCTCCGCGCGGGACCCGGACCGAGTCCCATCGGCTTATCTCGCACCTGTGCCGTAAAGTAAGTACTTAGCAGACGTGAGGGTTATCCGTCCGGGGTTCCGGCACCGCCCAGTCCACAGCCCTCGCCCGGCGCAGGCCCAGGCGGACTCAACGCCGTTCTGCGCTCGTGTCTTTTTATTAAACGTTCTCTTCCGCTCTGGGGGGCCCCACCCCCGTTTCCTCTCTCCCGCTAAGGGTGGGGAGCAGCGGGGGTGGGGGGCTCGCCCCACTCCCCTTCATCAGAGGAGGAGAAATCCGGGCCCGGGCTCAGCCCCGGCACCCCAAAAGAACCTGGGGGGACGGTTCGGTCCAACGGTAGCGTCAGATCGGGAAGGACGGGGGAGGCGGGTTAGTTTCAGAAAACGCCGCCGCTCTCGCTCGGACGCGAGCGGTGCCGGCGGCCAGAGAGGGAAGGCCCCGAAGAGAGCCCTTCTCTCCTCGGCGGGGACCCGCCCGCTTCGGGCTTCGTCCCGCAGCGGGCCCCGAAGGACCCCCCGGGGCACCCGGGGGAGACGGCCCCGCGGCCGGCCTCCCGCCCCGGCTCAGCGTCGGATCTGGTGGAGGTAGCCGAGGGGGCCGGCCCTCCCCCGGCGCTGACGGATCCTGGCGCTCGTCCTCCTGGGGGCCGGGGGCTCCGCGGCCGCCCCGGCGGGGGAGGCGGCCCGCTCCTCGGGCATCCTGCGGGGAAAAGCGGAGAGAGGCGCTCGGCGGCGGGAGGGCGAGAACGCGGACCTCGGCCGCACACGGCGGCTCCCCGCCCCAGCTTAATCTCTAAAATCTTCTGGGCTCCGGCTTCTCCCCCTGGGGAGCTCTACTGCTAAAATGGCCGAACGGGAGGGGGGGACGAAGGCGGGTGGGGAGAGGGAGAAGGGCAGGAAGGGGCAGGGGGAGGAAGGCCCCTTAGAACCCGCATTTGCCCCCCCCCCCCCCCGATTTTCCCTTCGCCGTAGACGGCACCACCATCCTCCGTCTCACCTCTCTCCTTCAACCCGTTTACTAAATCCGTCGCCAAATCCCGTCAGTTCGCAACATCCCTAAAAATCCACCCTTCGCGCTCCATCCGACCGGCTACCTCGTTAATCCAAGCACTTATGATGACGACGATAACGTCGGTATCGGTTGAGCGCTTACTATGTGCAGAGCACTGCTCCAAGCGCTGGGGGAGATACGGGGTCATCCGGTCGTCCCACGTGAGGCTCCCAGTCTTCACCCCCGTTCTACGGGCGAGGGAACTGAGGCCCAGGGAAGTGAAGTGACTTGCCCCCGGTCACCCAGCTGACAAGGGGCGGAGCTGGGATTCGAACCCACGGCCCCTGACTCCCAGGCCCGGGCTCTTTCCGCTCAGCCACGCTGCTTCCCCCAACGGTGGTACGCCAGGCACCGTTCTAAGCGCCGGAAGGGGATACAAGGTAACGATAACGACAGTGATGTTGGTATCCGTTAAGCGCTCACTATGTGCCCAGCACTAGTTCTAAGGGCTCGGGTGGGTACGGGGTAGTCGGGTCGTCCCACGTGGGGCTCACGGTCCCGATCCCCGTTTTACAGATGAGGTAACTGAGGCACAGAGAAACGAAGTGACTTGCCCACGGTCACACAGCTGACAGGTGGCAGGGCGGGGATTCGAACCCATGACCCCCGACTCCCAAGCCCGGGCTCTCCCCGCGGAGCCACGCTGCTTCTCTAGGTGGTCAGTTTGCCCCACGGCACTGGAGGGGGACACCGGGCAGTCAGGTTGCCCCATGGGGGCCTCGCGGCCTCCACCCCCCTTTTCCAGATGAGATGACTGAGGCCCAGAGAAGTGACTTGCCCAGAGTCACCCAGCCGACGAGGGGCGGAGGCGGCATTCGAACCCACGACCCCCGCCGCCCCAGCCCGGGCTCTTCCCACCGGGGTCCTCGTCCCGTCCCGTCCCGACGGCCGCGTCAGCCTCCTTGCCGACGGCCCGGCCTCCCGTCTCTTCCCCGCGTCCCTCCGCCGCCCGGGTCGTTTTTCCACCGAACCCGTGCGGTCCGTGTTTCCCCAGTCCTCGAGAAGCTCCCGTGGATGCCCGTCCATTCATTCGATGGTACGTATTGAGCGCTGACTGGGTGCGGAGCGCTGTACTAAGCGCTCGGAATGGACAATCGGACAACAGAGAGAGACCCATCCACCCCAACGTCAAGCGGAAACCCCTCGGCATCAGCTTCAGGGCACCCGGTCGCCCTGCCCCCTCCCACCTCCCGTCCCCGATTTTCCCCCCACGACCCAACCCGCGCACTCCGTCCCTCTAACGCCGACCTGCTCGCTGCGCCTCCGTCGATGGACGGTATTTACCGAGCGCATCGCCGCGTGCGGCACGCTGAACTGAGCGCCGGGCAGGGTACGGTCCGCCGGGATGAGCGGACGCGTTCCCTGCCCGTAACGGGTTGACGTTCTAGAGGGGGAGATGACTACGGCGGGGGCAGATCTCATCTGCCTACGGTGCTCTGCACAGAGTAAGCGCTCGCTAGAGTCAGAGGTCGTGGGTTCGACTCCCAGCTCTGCCACTCGTCAGCTGGGTGACTCTGGGCAGGTCACTTCTCTGGGCCTCCGTTACCACATCTGTAAGATGGGGGTTAAGACCGTGGGCCTCACGTGGGACGACCCGATGACCCTGTTATCTCCCCCAGCGCTTAGGACGGTGCTCTGCGCGTAGTAAGCGCTTAATAAATACCAGCATTATGACCGAGCGGACGAGGTGGAGCTGACTCCGTATATTAACGTCCGTCTCTCCGTCTAGCCCGTGAGCTCGTTGCGGGCGGGGAACGTGTCGGTTTGTTGCTGCGCTGCACTCTCCCCCGCCGCTCGGCACAGTGCTCTGCGCACGGTAAGTGCTCCAAAGAGGCGACTGAATGAACGACCCAACCGTCTGGCCGCTGACCCCTCGCCCACGTCCCGCCTCTGGCCCGGCACCCCCCCCCCCCCCCCCGCCACCCTCGGTATCCAACGGATGATCACGCTCCCTTCCTCCACGACGCCTTCCCCCGCTAGGCCTTCCTTTCCCCCTTCCCGCTCCCTTCCGCGTGGTCCCCGCGCTTAGCGTGGCTCAGTGGGAAGTGCCCGGGCTTGGGAGTCGGAGGTCGTGGGTTCGAATCCCGCCTCTGCCATCTGTCAGCTGGGTGACTGGGGGCCAAGTCACTTGGCTTCTCTGCGCCTCAGTTACCTCATCTGGAAAACGGGGATTAACCGTGAACCTCACGTGGGACGGCCCGATGACCCTGTATCTCCCCCGGCGCTTAGCGCTCCGCACGTAGTAAGCGCTTAACAAATACCAACGTTATTATTAGTAGATCTGCACCGTACTTAGCCCACCCTCAGTCTCTCGGCACCGATGTGCGTATCCATAATTTACTGTGATATCTGTCTCCACTTCTATACTGTCAGTTCCTCGTGGGCAGGGGACACGCCTACCCACTCTGTTACATTCCGTTCTCCCAAACGCTTTTTGCACGCAGTAAGCCTACACTAAGTACCATTGATATTTTGGGACGTCTACGGATGGGGTCACTGCCCGAGGAAAAGCACGAGAAGGAGCACGGGGGAGTGGAGAGAGCACGGTCGGGGGGGGCTCGGGAAATGCGGGTTCTAATCCCAATCCCCCCCCCCTTGGCCGGTGTGTGACCTACAGCAAGTCGGCTCAGTGGAAAGAGCCCGGGCCTGGGAGGCAGAGGACGTGGGTTCTGATCCCGGCTCTGCCGCTTGTCTGCTGGGCGGCCTCGGGCAAGTCACTTCACTCCCCTGTGCCTCGGTCACCTCCTCTGTCAAAGTGGGGATTAAAAAATGTGAGCCCCACGTGGGACCACCCGATGACCCCGTATCTCCCCCAGCGCCTGGAGCGGTGCTCGGCCCATAGTAAGCGCTTAACAGATACCGTAATCATCGTCACCATCGTCGCTCGTCCTGCTGTGTGACCCCGGGCAAGCCACTTGACTTCTCTGCGCCTCAGTCACCTCATCTTTAAAACGGGGATGAGGAGTGTGAGCCCCACGTGGGACCACCCGATGACCCCGTATCTCCCCCAGCGCCTAGAACGGTGCTCGGCGCATAGTGTGGAGCAGCGTGGCTCGGTGGAAAGAGCGAGGGCTTTGGAGTCGGAGGTCAGGGGTTCGAATCCCGGCTCGGCCACTTGTCAGCCGTGTGACTTTGAACAGGTCACTTAACTTCTCGGTACCTCGGTGACCTCATCTGTAAAATGGGGATTAAGACTGTGAGCCCCACGTGGGACAACCTGATTCCCCTGTGTCTACCCCGGTGCTCGGCACATAGTAAGCGCTTAACAAATACCAACATTATTATCATTATTATTATTATAGTAAGCGCTAAACAGATACCGTAATCATCGTCACCATCGTCGCTCGTCCTGCTGTGTGACCTCGGGCAAGCCACTTGACTTCTCTGCGCCTCAGTCACCTCATCTTTAAAACGGGGATGAGGAGTGTGAGCCCCACGTGGGACCACCCGATGACCCCGTATCTCCCCCAGCGCCTAGAACGGTGCTCGGCGCATAGTAAGCGCTTAACAGATACCCTGATTATTATGTAACTTCTCTGGGCCTCAGTGTCCTCATCTGTAGAATGTGAATTTAAATACCCATTCACTTTCCCCTGCTGTGCGTCCCAGGTGGGACAGGGACTCGTTCGATCTTACTGGATGGTATCTACGCAGGTGTTGGGCGCAGCGCTTAGCACAGAGTAAGCACTTAATACGTTCCGGTCACTCTACTGAGGGCTGGGAGATACCAGCTCATCAGGTTGGACACAGTCCTTGTCCCACAAGGGGCTTACAGCCTCGGTCCCCATTTTACAGATGAGGTAGCTGAGGCCCAAAGCAGTCAAGTGACTTGCTCAAGGTCACACAGCAGAGATGAAGCAGCGTGGCTCAATGGAAAGAGCCCGGGCTTGGGAGTCAGAGGTCCTGGGTTCGAATCCCGGCTCCGCCACTTGTCGGCTGTGTGGCCGTGGGCACGTCACTTTGCTTCTCTGGGCCTCAGTTCCCTCATCGGTAAAATGGGGATGAAGACGGGGAGCCCCACGAGGGACCACCTGATCACCCTGTATCCACCCCGGCGCTTACAACAGTGCTGTGCACATAGTAAGCGCTTAACAGGTACCGACATTATTATTTGTTGCTATTACGTGGCACGGCCAGGTCCTTCTGACTCCCGGGCCCGCTGCTCTATCCGCCGTGTCACGCTACGTCTTATTATCGCGAGTTCATTCATCCGACTGTACTGACTGAGCGCTTACCGTGTGCAGAGCGCCGTCCTAAGAGCTGGGAGATTACAAAATAATCGACGGACGCATTCCCTGCCCACGACGACCTTACGGTCCGGAGGAACCAAGGGGCGGAGGCGATGACGGGCACCAGTAGGCATGGTAGGCGCCAGGCACCGTCCTAAGCGCTGGGAGAGATACGAGGTCATCGGCCCGTCGTGGGGCTCCCGGTACCGACCCAGTGGGAACCGTCCGGGGATTCCCCGGGCGGCCGGGGCGCGGGCCGGCGAGGGGCAGCCGTCCCGGCCCGCTCGCCCAAGCCGGGCCCTCTCCCACCTACCGGAGCCGACCGCACCGCCGGCGGGCGCCGTCCTCGGCCCGGTCCGGGGGCAGCCGTCGACGCCGCTTCCTTCGCAGCCGCCTCAAGGCCTCGGCCACGCCGGGCTCCCCCGCGCACTCCCACACGATGCGGGCCCTCTCCTCGGCCCGCCGGTCCCCGCCGCGCCGGAAGAGGCTCTGGATCTGCAGCAGCTCCGCGTCCTGGAAGATGTTGGCCGAGGCCCGTTTGCGCCCCCGCGGCTCCGGGGGGACCCGCCAGGGGGGCGGCTCGCTCACCACCGAGGCCGGGGTGCCCATCCCCGCGGCTCTGAGGGGAGACACGGGGGAGGGCGGCGTCAGCCGGCGTCTCCGACGCGCACGACGCCGACCGCCCGGGGTCCGGCGCTTTCCCTCCGGGCCTGGGGCTCCGAGGCCCCTTCATTTTACAGATTTCTGAAACGATACCGGTCAGGCGCTCGCTGCGTCCCGGGCACCGTGTTCAGCGCTGGGGGAGGAGCAGCGGGGCCGAGGGGAAAGAGCCCGGGCTCGGAAGTCCGAGCTCGGCGGGTCTAATCCCGGCTCCGCCGCACGTCTGCCGGGTGACCTCGGGCAAGTCACCTCACGCCTCTGGGCCCCGGTTATCTCGTCTGTAAAATGGCCATCGGGACGGTGAGTCCCCCACGGTGGTCCCCGATATCGTGTATCTACCCCAGCGGTTAGAACAGGGCTTGGCGCACGGTAAGCACTTAACGAGTACCACGGTTATTATTCACCTCCTCCAAGAGGCCTTCCCAGGCTGAGCTTCCCCTTTTCCCTCTGCTCCCTCTCTGCTCCCCCTTCACCTCCCCTCAGCTAAGCCCCCTTCCCCCCGCTTTCCCTCTGCTTCCCCCCCCCCCCCTTCGGCACTGTGCTCATTTGTATGTATTTTTATTCCCCTATTTATTTTGATAATGAGGCGTCCATCCCCTTGATTCTGTTTATCGCAATTAAGTTGTCTTGTTTCTGTCCGTCCGCCTCCCCCGATTAGACCGTGAGCCCGTCGATGGGCAGGGACTGTCTCTATCTATTGCCGAACTGTACATTCCAAGCGCTCAGTACAGTGCTCTGCACATAGTAAGCGCTCAATAAATACTACTGAATGAAGGAATATTGCTTTTACTACAAGCTAATCAGTCCACATGCGACATAACTCAATAATTCATAATCCGTAAGCCCCACGTGGGACGACCTGATCCCCCTGTATCTCCCCCAGCGCTCAGAACAGTGCTCTGCACGTAGTAAGCGCTTGACAGATACCAACATTATTATTCGTAAAGAAAGAAAACTGGGGTACTGTCGGCTACTCGGCGACCCCCTCGGGAAGGAGAAGAAAGCGAGCGGCAGCACGGCACGGTGGCTAGAGCCCGGGCCTGGCGGACAGAAGGTCACGGGTTCTAATCCCAGCTCGGCCGCTTGTCTGCTGTGTGACCGCGGGCAAGTCACTCCGCTCCTCTGGGCCTCGGTTCCCTCATCTGTAAAATGGGGATGGAGACCGCGAGCCCCACGTGGGGCAGGGACCGTGTCCAACCCCATCTGCTCGTGTCCACCCCAGCCCTAAGAGCGGTGCCCGGCACGGAGTAAGCGCTTTACAAATACCATAATTATTGTTCTTCTCCCCAGCTTGCACATGGAGACACGAGGGCCCCAGAGGGTGGGGAGGAGCTGCTTAAAGTCTCCGGGTGAGTCAGTAGCACCCGTCCCCTCTGAGTCAGAATGGAGCCAGCGGTCACGCTCAGCTCTCCCGACTCCCCAAGATAACCGGCTCACCCGCCGAGAATGATGATAATAATAATGTTGGCATTTGTTAAGCGCTTCCTATGCGCAGGGCACCGTTCTAAGCGCTGGGGGAGATACGGGGTCATCGGGTTGTGCCACGTGGGGCTCACCGTCTTCATCCCCATTTTCCAGATGAGGTAAGTGAGGCACAGAGAAGCGAAGTGAAGCCGCGGGGCCTGGTGGCTGGGAGTCAGAGGACCTGGGTTCCGGCCCTGGCTCCGCCACATAAATAATAATAATAACGATGGCGTTTGTTAAGCGCTTACTACGTGCAAAGCACCGTTCTAAGCGCTGGGGGGATACAAGGTGATCAGGTTGTCCCACGTGGGGCTCCCAGTCTTCATCCCCATTTTACAGATGAGGGAACTGAGGCCCAGAGAAGTCAGGTGACTCGCCCAAAGTCACACAGCTGACAAGCGGCGGAGCCGGGATTCGAACCCGTGACCTCTGACTCCCAAGCCCGGGCTCCTTCCACTGAGCCACGCTGCTTCTCTAATAATAGCATTTGTTAATAATAACGTTGGCATTTGTTAAGCGCTTCCTACGTGCAGAGCACCGTTCTAAGCGCTGGGGGAGATACAGGGTCATCGGGTGGTCCCACGGGAGGCTCCCGGTCTTCATCCCCATTTTCCAGATGAGGTGACCGAGGCCCGGAGAAGTGAAGTGACTCGCCCACGGTCCCACAGCTGACAAGGGGCGGAGCCGGGATTCGAACCCATGATCTCGGACTCCCAAGCCCGGGCTCCTTCCACTGAGCCGCGCTGCTTGTCGAATGATAGCATCTGTTACGCGCTTACTATGTGTCGAGCACCGTTCTAAGCACTGGGGTAGATACAAGCTAATCAGGTTGGACAGAGTCCCTGTCCCACGTGGGGCTCACCGTCTTCATCCCCATTTTATTGATGACGGAACGGGCCCAGAGGAGTGAAGGGGACTTGCCCAAGGTCACGCCCGGCAGACAAGTGGCGGATCTGGGATCGGAACCCAGGTCCTTCCGACTCCCGGGCCTCCGCTTTGTCCACGCGGCCCTCCTGCCTCCCCACTTGTCCGCCGGGTGACCTAGGGCCAGCCCCTTCACTTCTCCGTGTCTCATCTGTCAAACGGGGATTAGGCCTGTGGAGCCCTCTGTGGAACAGGGACTGCGTCCTCCCCGCTGATCTTCCTTCTATCCACCCCGGCGCTTAGTACAGCGCTTGGCACTTAAATGCCAGAAGGAAAAAAAAACATCAGACGGCAAGGTAAGATTCCAGACCACCAAGTTCAGGGACAGAGCCGATCTCCCGGCATCGAAGCTCCCTCATCTGTAAAATGGGGATGAAGACTGTGAGCCCCACGTGGGACAACCCGATTCCCCTCTGTCTACCCCAGCGCTCAGAACAGTGCTCTGCACACAGTAAGCGCTTAACAAATACCAACATTGTACTCTCCCAAGCGCTTAATACAGTGCTCCGCACAGAGTGAGCGCTCGGTAAATGCGACCCAACGAACCAACAGCTCTAACTCTGCCTCTAGTCACGAGTTTTTTTTACGGACGGCTTGTCCGCGAATTCCTCCAAATGGCTAAGTCCGCCGCTGCCTTCGGTCTGCACAACTTCCCGTGGTAACGAATTTCCTGGGTGTGTCGCCCGTCGGGTGACGGGCTCCCTTTGGTTTTTCTCCAACCCGCCGCTCTCAAGCTTCCGTGGGCGTGGGGGTGGGATCCGGCACGTGGCCTCTCCGCCGCGTTCACCTCGCGCACACCCTTCAGGGTCCGGTGAAGCCTCCCGGCCTAGGACCAGAGTAAGGGGCGGACTGGGATCCTTGGGCCAAACCTGGCCCATCAAGCCAGCTCCGCGGAGAAGCTGAGCGACCCCTCACCCACAACTTCCTTCTGGAACTTGGAATTCCCTCCCCACTCATAAATGCCAGAACACATGTATTTATATATAGTGGTAAAATCGCCAAGATCCGCCCTTTCTTCTCCACCCAAACGGCTATCTTACTGTTATAGGCTCTGGTAATATCCCGGCTGGATTACCGTGTCAGCCTGCTCTCTGACCTCCCTTCCTCCTCTCTCGCCCCCCGCTCCGGTCTATTCTTCACTCCGCCGCCCGGCTCATCTTCCCGCAGAAACGCTCTGGGCCTGTCACCCCCTTCCTTAAAAACCTCCAGTGGTTGCCTATCCACCTCCGCACAAAACAAAAACTTCTCACTCTAGGCTTCGAGGCCGTCCGTCCCCTCGCCCCCTCCTACCTCACCTCCCTTCTCTCTTTCCACCGCCCACCCCGCACGCTCCGCTCCTCCGCCGCCCACCTCCTCGCCGGCCCCCGTTCTCGCCCGTCCCGCCGTCGACCCCCGGGCCGCGTCCTCCCGCGGTCCCGGAACGCCCTCCCTCCTCGCCTCCGCCAAACTCATTCTCTTCCCCTCTTCAAAACCCTACTTACAGCTCACCTCCTCCAAGAGGCCTTCCCAGACTGAGCTCCCCTTTTCCCTCTGCTCCCTCTACCCCCCCCCCTTCACCTCTCCACAGTTAAACCCTCCTTTCTCCCCCTCTCCCTCTGCTCCTCCCCCTCTCCCTTCCCCTCCCCTCGGCGCCGTACTCGTCCGCTCAACTGTATATATCTTCATCACCCTATTTATTTCGTTAATGAGATGTACATCGCCTCGATTCTATTCATTTGCTATTGTTTTAATGAGATGTTCATCCCCTCGATCCTATTTATTGTTCTCGTCTGTCCGTCTCCCCCGATTAGACCGTAAGCCCGTCAGAGGGCGGGGACTGTCTCTATCGGTTACCGACTTGGACATTCCAAGCGCTCAGTACAGTGCTCTGCACATAGTAAGCGCTCAATAAATACTATTGAATGAATGAACACCACTCCCCCACCTCCAAAGCCTTATTAAAATCCCAACTCCTCCAAGAGGCCTTCCCCCACCGACTCTCCTTTCCTCTCCTCTTTCTTCCTTCTGTGTCACCCTTGTGCTTGGATCTGTACCCTGCATCCACCCCACCCTCAGCCCCACGGCACCTCCGTACGCATCCGTGATCTATTTCGATGTCCATCTTCCCCGCTAGACCGTAACGATAATCCTAATTAAGGTATCTGTCAGGTGCTCACTCTGCGCCAGACACCGTACTAAGCGCCGGGCTGGATACCGGCAAATCGGGTCGGACGCGGGCCGGGTCCCACGTGGGGCTCGCCGTCTCGATCCCTATTTTACAGATGACGTAACTGAGGCCCAGGGAAATGACGTGACTTGGCCAGGGTCACGCAGCGGACAGGTGGCGGAGTCGGCATTAGAACCCAGGACCTTCCGACTCCCCAGGCCCTATCCACCACACCGTGCCGCTTCTCATTTATCATCACTACTGAAAACTCGTTGGGGGCAATGTGTCTCCTAATACTTCAAAATACGTGCACATCTAGTACACATGGAATCGATCAATTGTATTAATTGAGCGCTTACTCTGGGGAGAGCACTGTACTGAACACTTGGGAGAGTGCAGTACGATGCAAAAATACATACTACGTACGTAATACATATTATAACTGATTTATATTTAGTTACATTAATGTCTGTCTCCCCCGATTAGATCGTGAGCCCATCAACGGGCGGGGATTGCCTCTATCTGTCGCCGAATTGTCCATTCCAAGCGCTTAATACAGTGCTCTGCACATAGTAAGCGCTCAATAAATGCTACAGAATCAATGAATAAGCTCATTGTGGGCAGGGAACGTGTCTGCTAATTGTATTGTAGTCTCCCAGGCGCACAGCGCAGTGCTCTACACGTAGTAAGAACTCAATAAATACAGTCGATTGACTGATAGATTGATATGTCACCTATACAAAAGCCATAGTTTCTGCCCTACCCTGAGAGATGACTGGTAGAAGTTCGTTTTTCTCAGATTGCGAAGCCCCTCGAGGGCCTGCCTAGTTCACACCGAGCACGGCCTAGCGGCTACAGCCCGAGCCTGCCCTGGTTTCTAACCTCGCCTCCGCCACTTGTCTGCTGTGTGACCTCGGGTAAGTCCTTTCACTTCTCTGGGCCTCCGTTCCCTCATCTGGAAAACGGGGATTAGGACCGTGAGCCCCACGCGGGACAGGGGCTGCGGCCAACCTGATTACCCGTGGCTCAGTGGAAAGAGCCCGGGCTTGGGAGTCAGAGGTCATGAGTTCGAATCCCAGCTCTGCCCCGTGTGACTGTGGGCAGGTCACTTCACTTCTCTGGGCCTCAGTGACCTCATCCGGAAAATGGGGATTGACTGTGAGCCTCACGTGGGACGACCCGATGACCCCGTATCTCCCCCAGCGCTTAGAACAGTGCTCGGCACATAGTAAGCGCTTAACAGATACCAACATCATTATCATTATGACCTAGTACCGACCCCAGCACTTAGATCAGTGCCCGGCACGTAGTAAGCGCTTAACAGATACCATAGAATAACGTGTCTGCTTATTGCTGTACTCTCCCAAGCGGACGGTACCTCTGCACAGAGTAAGCGCTCAATAAATGCGACTGACCACGTTATCCTCACGCAACGGATTCAGCGCTCTCCACCCACGAAGCTCAGTGATTTCCCTGCATTCCTGGCAGGGAGGGCGGAGGGGCCGGGATCGTCATTCCTACTCATGACGATGCCGGTCTGTGGGTTCAGGCTGGGCTCCCGCCCCGGTTCCGCGCTGCCCGCGGGCCCACGGACGGAGGAAGGAGCTCATCTCCACCGGTGCCTTTCCCCCGTCTCCCTCTGCTCCTCCCCCTCTCCGCTCATTCGTATATATTTTTGTTCCCCTATTTATTTTGTTAACGAGCAGTCCATCCCCTTGATTCTATTTATCGCGATTAAAAGTTGTCCGGTTTCTGTCCGTCTCCCCCCGCTTAGACTGAGAGCCCGTCAATGGGCAGGGACTGTCTCTCTGTGGCCCACGTGT